>NC_090814.1:116477631-117103661 GCF_000390325.3 Nicotiana tomentosiformis | reverse complement strand
ACAACAGGTTAGATATTATATTTTTCTTGTTTCCTATTGGAAAATGGTAATCCTGATCGATTTGAAGCCCTTGCAGAAGATGTAGAGTCTATAGTGGATATTAGGGGTGTCAAATGGGCGGGTTGGACTGATTTTGGGCGGGTCAAAATGGGCTGAGTCAATAAATGGGTAGGTTAACGACCAGTAAAAAGTTATTTGGGCTGAGATGCATTGGGTCAAGATGAACTAAAATTTGGGTCATAGCCCAGCGCCCAACTCTTACCAAATTTTAATTAATATTTGTTGTTTTCTTATGAATTGTATAATTACTAAATAAGACTTTTTTTTCTTTTATTATGGTCATATACAACATATCAAACCCAAAAAAAATTATTTCTAAGATATTTTGACAAAGTTAATCATTGATCAATTTGTGCTAAAAATCAGCCCAACTTTAAATGGATTGAGATGAGTTGGATCAAGATATCTGATTTCAATAAATGGGCGGGTTAATGACCAACCCAACCTTTGGACGGGTTGGGAGGGTCATTTGGGCTTCGACCAAATTTGACAGCCCTAGTGGACATCATTTGGGCCTTATAACTACCACAAGACTAGGGTTCTGCACTTTTTTTTGGGGGGGGGGAAGAGGGGGGGGGGGTTGTAACTTTCTGTAATCTGTTAGCACAATCTTTGTGATAAGGGTTACTTTATCTTATATATAAAATATGTTACATTCAGAAAATAAAAATAAAAAAGATAAAAAATGGGGCCATCATCGACTCAACAACAAAAACATACCAAATGTATTCTTACAAGTTGGGTTTGGAAGACTAGTGTGTAAGCAGACTTTACCCCTACCTTATGGAGGTAAAGATGTTGTTTTCGATAAGCCATCCTCAACTCCTAAAATCCGAATTAGGGGAAAACTACTTTAAAATATGATCATACGTCAATAAAAATCCAACCTAAGTTAACCTACATGTTTCCGTAGCGATTATCCTATAAAGTTACTTCAAACTCAGCACTTAAATTTAAGAATACATCGAACTTACACTTGAATTTAATCCTCATCAGGAAAGTGAAGTTTAAAGCAATCAATTTCTTTGGATCCTCTATTCCGTGTGCTGCAGAATGATATTAACACATTCCAACATGTCATCACTTAAAATTGACTTTGACCTTTTTTCTTCCAAATTTTTGAAAGATATTGGATTATACCCCACACCAAACAACCCAAACAGTGTGGGAGAAGCTCTTCCCTTCTTCCAATCATACAAGCCGATGATATATCAAGGCTAATCAGATTGTGCTACTTTGGTGCAACTAATAATTTCTAGTGCTACTTCTCCAAAATAATTTCTAGTGCTACTTTGGTGCAACTAGTACAATATTTTGAGTTAAAAATCCAAGATGGAGTCGGTGAATATACAAGCATGGAATAGAATATTACCAGAAGTACCTCAAGGCTCTAAGTAATGAGAAGTAAAGCTCCGAGAAATGCCAAAGCTGGGAACTTCAGGGCTCCTTCAAAGACTGTACATCCTAATGTGGAAGAAGAGAGGAAAAGGAGGAGAAAGAACTGCAAAAAACACTTGTTGCATAACTGACTCCTGCAGATTACTAGTAACATTAAACTTCAAGTGATGAGGGAACTGACAATTGACATGAGACATACAAAGCAAAAAATTGATCTCTGATAACACGACCAATAAATTTATAATTGGAGTTTAATTTTTAGCTAAAGGTAGCATGAATGATTCTGTGATTCTCGAAGACTCATCTGTAGAAAATTTACATCATTCACAACTAATGTAGCTTTCTATTTTTTTCTCATTCTCGCCTTTTAAAGAAATTCTAGTACCTCCCCTTTAAAGAAATTCTAGTACCTCTGGGAGCAAGAATAAAGATATACAACTAAGAAGAAGAGAAATCACCTTTTTGGACAAAAGTCATGCATCTGCATTCCCTGTTGCTGTATCAGAGTATCTAAGCTCCCGCAGATGTTGAGCTATCTCAGTCAAGAGTTTTGTTCCTTCTCCACCCCTCTGTAATGTCATGGCCGCGTGTTTTAAGAAGCCACTTTCTGCTTCTACAGCTCTCAATCTCTCTCTGATTAGAGACACTTCTCTTGTAAGGGTAACCTTATTCTCATTTCCTAACAACATTATCAAACTTTTAGTATCTATTGTCTGATAATCAACAACAATGAAAAGAAAAAGATAGGATGATAAACAGGGAAGCAAAGACTCATATGTACCTCTTTCTTGAATAACATTAGGCTCTAACACATGAGATTCAACATCAGGAGGTATTTTAATCTTCTTTTCAAGGTTTGTCAACAAACCCTGTAGATAAGATCTCTCGTTCTCAAAATCAAGGTTTGATTGATCAACAATTCCCTCTCCATATTCCCTAGGACGTTCAATATGGAGCTCGTTTACTCCATCTTGATCTACTTCACGAGGACTGCCACAGTCTGATCTTTCACCGAAGGATGATACAGAATGAGATTTCAACTCTTGATAATCATCATCTGCATCGACTTCACAGACCTCACTACCTACTTTCTTGATATGTCCATATTTCTCCCTGTAGGTCTCGAGTTCAGCCTCCAATACCTTTATCTCTTCCTCCCTCTTCAAAACTAGGTCTTTCATGACTTGCAAGGCCTCTTGGTCATATTCTGCTTGTTCTTCCATCATTCTCTGATATTGCAATGCTTCCATTTGGACAGCTGCCTTCTCTGCTTGCAAGCGCGTGATCATTGCCATGGCATTGTTTGCTGCAACAGCAGAGGCACTTCTTTCTTCATCCAATTCCATGTACAGTTCCATGAGAGACTTTCGGTCCAGACGAACCTGCCTCTTTAAGCGATGCAAGATGTCATCGTCTGCTGCACTCGTGTCATTAGCATCTGAAATGAATTCACTCTTATCACCACCCAATTTTCTGGGCCTATAAGGCCACTTAGGACTGGCTTGAGCTGAGTCTGACAATGGGATTCCAAAGAATTTATTTCTTGCAGAATTTGGGGTTTTGCAAGAATCATCATGTATGTCCTCAGGATCTGGTAGAAGTGGGACACTAGCAGCTTTAATATCATCTCTACCTGCTACACATTGGAAAAAAGAGAGATAAAGTAGAATAAACTATGCAAAGAGATGTGAACTATGAGGTGGTGGATGCTAAGATCCTTCTTGATTCAGAGAAGCTTTCTGCAACTGCAATTCCACCATTTCTTCTGCTTGCATTATTCTTTCTTTCTTAAAACGAGTACCAAGCACTAACATACCATAAAATTAACAACATAACTCGTAGCATCAAAGACAGATAAAGGGCAAAAATTGTAACCCCCCCCCCCCCCCCCAAACACACACACACCATATTCATTCAATAATGTAAGGATTTAAGTTATATACACCGACAATGGATAGAACTTAAACTCTAATTGTAAAAGTTGCAGAAGTTAAGATGAAAGAGCTCTTCTCTTTCTTCATTGTTCTTTTTTTTTTTTTTTTCACCACAACACTGTTAATGAAGAAAACATGAAGCAAAAGAAATCCTCAAGATAAATAGGTACCTGCATTTTGGTGACCCTCATCATCTGGAAGGTCCGAGTCATTTTCTGAGGTAAACTTGAGCTCTGTGTACCGGAAATGAGGCAATTCTAGATTGCGCGATTCCTCATTTCTCCATATTGTCAAGGGAGATCGAGGAGACGGGGCAGGAGCTTGAGAATAAATATTTTCATTTATAGACGAGTTCCGCAAATATTTAGACCTCAATTTCAGAGGCTCCCCACAACAAGAACACCTCAGGATAACAACAGCTCCTGTTTTGATGACCTCATCTTCATTCTTCACTGATTTTATGGAAACTCTCTGATCATCTCCATCCACAAAGCAATCAATGTCTTTATGCAAAATCCCAACTAATGACTTGTACCTATCACAATCAGAATCCTTCTCTGTTGCAAATGAGAGAAGGCAGCCTTCACACATGTTCCTAATATCAGAAAGCTTCTTGTGGACATGACAATACGCAAGGGAAGAGATGTCCTTCTTGTGAACTTCGCAAATGGAATCATTATAATAGAAACTGGAGTTTCTTTTAATGAAAATGTGATCGATTCTCGTGCATAGCAAGCAGGGAACTTTCAGTTCGAAGAATTTAGCGAATTCATTGGTGAAAAATGCAAGAAAGCCATCAATGAAAAGAATAATGATCATCACCCATTCAAGAATAGCATATATGAAGAAAACCCCAACTCTCCCCATCTTCTGTTCAACCAAACGCTTAAAAGATCGCGAAGCCATTCTTTTTACCTTAACTTTTGTCTAATAAAAACAACCCAACAAAATTCAAGACAAAGAATGTGCTCTGTGAAAATTTAAAAAGTGGGGTGTTGATAAGAAAGAGATGAAGAAATGAGGGTTCAAAAGAATAGGGATGAAATGAGATAGATCATGATCTTGGTAGGTAGAGTAAACCCCAGATCATGACCTTCCTCTTAATTTCTCTCTAGTAAATGTGAAGAAGGAAAGATAGGAAGTCTGTTTCCCTAAGACAAATGTTTCCAAAAATTGGATGGTGTTGTGAATACCAGCTATATGTACCAAATGACCATTCTTTTTTGTTCAACTAATTAATAGGAAAGTGCTTGGCGGATCAATTAACTGAATTAACGGTTGTCAATCGTGCTCACGCCAAGGAAAAAACTAACTAATAACCATGATTAATTAATACAATACTATAATTATTTCAGTTTATAACTTAACTATGATAAATCAAGCGGTGCGAGTTACATGTGACCCATCACTCCTAGGTATTATGTTTCGTAATCCATATAAAAAATTCTGTCTCATTACATTTTATCATCCGAGATAGGCATACTCCTATCATCCATATTACATATTTTTTGCACAAGCACAATTCTTAAGTAATATATTTAATAGCGGCAATTATAATCATAGGAGTATTATATATACTATCTGTTATCTTTCTTTAAACATCTCATTAATTAATACTCACAAATTGTAAAAAGATAAGTAACTTTGAAAAAAGAAAATCAATAATTTCTCGTTATTCAAAAGAATAATATTTGGAGAGTACCGAATGCTGTGGTTACTTATTTCCTAATCCAAAGTGTTACTCGTGCTGCTGTATAGAAACCTGCGGGCATTTGGAAACGGGAGGAGCACACATAAATGATATGTGTGCACGCACGACCAGGCGATTAAATGACCAATCCTTGGACAGTAGCATCCATCCCCCGCTTCTTCTTCACCCGCTCCGCCATCCTCCGCCGTCAACCTTCACCGTGTTCCGGCGTGGCCACCATGAGCGCCGCCGGAGAAAAGAACTTCAGTTCGGACGCTGCCCATTTGGAAACAATTTTCAAGCAGAAAAAGGCCCTCCGTTCTGTTGTTAAAAGAGATCTCAAGTCCATGGATCCCATCCTTAGATCCCAAGAAGGTATTTTTTTTTTCCAACACACGAATTTAAAAGTTGATTATTTATTTCCCCTTTGAAGGTATATTAATAATTTTGATTTGTATGCGAGTGGTTAGATGAAGCAATACAAAGGATTGTAATGGAAGCTCCATGGTTTAAGGCTTGCAAGAGATTGTGTGCTTACATAAGCTCTAGTGCTTTGCGAGAAGTAGATACAACCCAAATAATGTCTCATTTTCTCGGAAGCCATCCAGAGGTGTGTACCTACTCATCAAAATGCTTTGCCAAAATGATTTATTCAAAAAAATTTAAACCCCTTTGTTGCTATACTAAAATTCTCGTGCATAAAGGGGATTCAACAATTTATATATAACAAGAAAAAGTTTTTTCTCTATTTACACAGTATAATTTTGCAAGGAAGGGAATTCAATTGAACCTCTGGAATTTCTCTGTTACACGAACTGGTTTGGGATTGAGTCGCAGTTGATTGATTAATTGATAAATGGGCAGTGCTATATATTGGATATCATAAGTACTTCTCCACTAATATTAAGCACTAGGTGACAACATTGTTACAATTTCTTGGTGTTGCTCTCTTCATTGTTAAGTGTTTTATTAGTTATAGACCTTAATTCTCGTTCTCATTTCCCATTATCAAATAAGATCAGGATTTGCAGATGCAAAAGAAGCTTTTTGTTCCAAGAGTGGAGGATAGGAACAGAAACATGCGAATGCTTCACATCTCAAGCACTGATGATTTGATTGCAAATTCAATGGACATTCTGGAACCAGCTCCAGTAGATGCTGATGGAAATGAACGTGAAGATGGTACATTTACCTTTCCTTTGTAAATACTGAATAGTTCTTTTTCTTCACACTGCTGTAACTTTTTTTACTGCAGCAACAATAGGTAAAATGCACATAATCATCTTGTTTCATGTTACATTTCAATGAGTTAAAACCTCTAGTAATTCATAAAATTTTGAGGAGCAATTTCGTTCTGTGTCTCGAAGTTGTCTTTAATTGTGGAAGTTTGTCTCATTTCAGAAAACTCTATTACGGGTGTTACTATGTTAGGGTAATCCTTTCTTTATGTTTTATTAACTTCCCTAAAATGCACATATTGAATAAATTATTTGGTGCATAGGAAGCCTCTTGTTACATTAGTTGTCTGTTTCGTGTTAAAAGTGGAACCTTTTTGTTTGTTCTCATTTTTGTTGTTACAATTACATAGTAGTTGCTAGCAGCTTCCTCAGGAAAGTATGCCCCTTCCTTTTAGTAATAAATCCCAGCCAAACTAGTTAGTCTTTAGAACTAATGGGATATGCTCTGTCAACACACTTTTCCCATCTACAAAAAATCTCATGGTTATCAGGCAAATTTTTTATAGGAAATCATATTCAAAGTAATAGTCTAGATATACACTTTGTGTGTGCCTCGGTGTGAGTAGACACTTGTCTAAAACAGGCAACACTTGAACAGGATGAGAAAGGAGAAAGCATTAAAGAATTTTGGTTGCTTTGATTGATTAAGTGTCAAAGATTATACGGAAAAGGGTCAAAAATATCCCTCTACTATCGAATATTGTTTAAATTTACCCTCCGCGTGGTACTAATCGATAAAAAATGCCCCTACCGTCTTACTATTGAACAAATATGCCCCAAGTTAATGGAGGGGCCACGTGGCGGCCATTTGCTACACCCGGTACCTGACCCTAAAAATTAAACCCTTATTCAACATCCCTATGAAGTTTTTCCTGTTATGTCGCCGGCGAAGCTTGCTGCCGACACCCTCTTCTCCACCATCACCTCCCTCACCTCTTCGGCTCATCTCCATAGCCACCACCAATGAGAAAGAAACCCACCTTCACCCATACCACTCTAAAAAGTTACAAAGCACATTTAGATCTTAATCTCCTATTCATTTACCTTGTCTCGACAATTACACAAAGTGATAAAGAGCTATGAGGCGGACATAACAAATACTGAACTCTCATTGCTGCAGAAAGATCAAGATAAAGTTGAATGCTTACATAAATTAAAGGTTTAATTTCATCCCTCATGAAAGGAATTAGAGGGGAAAAAGAAGAAAAAAAGAGTTATCTTTTGAGCTTGATAGAATGGCAATAACTTGAGGAATTCGGGATTTGACATTGTATATTATAGCTTTGTGGGTCTGAATAATAAGAAATATAAACAGATTATTTCTTTTACTCTCATGGAGATTTAGCCTTCTTTTCTTGGATTTACCAATGTGGATGTGCAGATAGAGATTGACCTTCATTTCTTGAGTTTTTCCAAGTAGATTTGCAGATAATAGGCTCCAACAAAGGAGATGAAGTAAGGACCAAAAAAGTTAGGGTTCAGATTTTGGTATCGGGTAGTGGGTCGGGTCAGTATAAAAATAAATCTGAATAGACCAAATGTCTTAAATGGCCGCCACGTGGCCTCTCTGTTAACTTGGGGGCATATTTGTTTAATAGTAAGACGGCAGGGGCATTTTTGATCGATTAGTATAACGGAGGATAAATTTAAACAATATTCGATAGTAGAGGGGTATTTTTGACCCTTTTCTGAAGATTATAATATACCTGATACAAATGGAAAGAGCATAGCAGATTTAGGTTCATTAGTACAAGATGAAAGAGCATAGTATATCTTTAGGTTCATTTGTACAGCTGAACTTTTGGCATCTCTGAAATTGATACCTTTTCCTGGTGTGTTCTCTTATTGTACTATTGTTGTTGAAAGAAGTGTCAATTTTTCCGCTTATCCAGCAAGGAGGAAAAAAGAAAAAAAAGGTGCTGGTCTTTGAGACCTACTTCATTAAGATAGTAACCAAGTTATGAATATATTTTCTTGCTTATGATTGATGTGTAGCTCATATTTGGACATGTTTGTTGGTACACACATTTATTTCTGTCCAGTTCTCTTTCGAGGGTGAAAATTGGAAAAGGATTGTGGACTTAATGGTAGTAATTGAAAGATTTTTTGTCGTTGCAGTTTTGTTCGCAAATGAGCCTGTTGATTTGTTTCTTTTACCTGGTAAGTGCATTAATGTTTGTCATTAACTTGTGAAACTCTAAATGATTCAAAGCTTGAAATCATTGGTAAATACATTGGTTTTGGTAATAATGTATTTACACTCTCTCTCTCTCACACCTATGAAGGACTTGCATTTGATAAAGCTGGAAGACGGTTGGGCCGCGGTGGAGGGTAGGTTTTGTCCCTTTGTCTCTGTAGTTCCCCTTCTGCAGAAGTAACAGCTTTGGTTAATATAAATAGAGAAAACGTACAAGGAAGCAGAAGAGCGACCTGTTAAAAAAAAAAAGGAAAAACAAAATAAGAAGAGTAGTCACATGGTTTTACCTGTTCATTCTTGATTGCACTTTTACATTTTTGTCCTCTTGTTGATGATCCTTTGTTTTTCATTGTTTGACACAAATAGTTACTACGACACCTTTTTGTCAAGATATCAAGAGCTTGCAATGGAGCGGAATTGGAAGCAGCCTCTCAAAAGTGTGTCTCTGTGTCTGCTTCTTTCCAGGATTACGTACCATTTCGCCGTATCTTCTTTGTTCACAGTAAACGAATTTTCCTTTTCTATATTGACTTTTTCACTTTGGATTGCAGTTGCACTTTGTTATTCAGTGCAGATAGTGGATGAGGGTACTATACCACTAACTCCAAATGATATTCTTGTGGACGCACTTGTATCACCTTCCGGTGTGATTCCTATTAGTCCAGCTGCGCTGGAGATACGCCATTGAAAAGATGCTCTTTTAAACATGAAAGCCTCAGGAGAATCCCCAGTCACAGCATCATCGAAGAGGTGGGGAAGGAATCACACCTTAGTGAATTCTGATCCAGAGAGGTTTTACCCCTACCCTATAAAGGCAGAGAGGCTGTTTTCGATTAGTGAATTCTGATCCAAGCATATAATACTACTGCGGTCATGGGCAAGGATAATGGCTTGTTCTATTTTCTTGAGAAATGGCATCTGGAGGAAGAGGTTATTATTATGAAATGATCTGTTGTTGTAGGTTTGGTAGCCATGTATATAAATTGATTTGAACCATTTATTTGTGGTAGCATATATGAATTACCATTATCCCTTATCTCTAGGGTAGGCAGCAAGGGGTACAACCCTGTATCAGAGTTCTCCAAAATGGGATAATGAATACATGTCATATTAGAGACTTGTAGGGGTGGCAAATGGACGGTTAGGGCTGAATTTGGGCGGATCAAAATGGGTTGTCATTGCCAACCCACCTATTGATAGTCGGACGTGGTTGACAATCTCATTCAGATCATACTCAATATTATGCAATACCAAGGAAACGAGACTCGTGTTAATATTGTTATCGTTATACAACCTAAGGCCCTCAAATGTCCTGTATGCGATGTGCTTACAGTTGGATTTTTACTTTTATCAGGTTCAAAACAGAACGTAGTACTATCGTTTATAAGTCCTTATATTTGAATATACGAGCAACCAAACATTTTGACTACATCCACATATTATTGTTACTGTGTATTAGTTAATCTCCTGTGTTACTATCTACCACATACAATAACTTGTCACTCTTCAAATTTCATTATCATCGTGGTATAGTCAAAAAAATTAAATAGATTACATTACATGCAGCATGCGGTATTCTAATTACGTTATGGAAAAGTCATATTCCAACAAACATGGACGTCATCTTCCCAATAAAATTTATCAGGAATATAGGATCAGGTGAAAAAGAGAAGCATTAGATTGAATTCTTCCTCAGGATCTCAATGTCAGGCAAATAAACGACTTTTTCCAGTATTTAAATTTTAGTTGATTATGTCGTATGCCAATTTAACAAAAATATTGGGCATGGGTAGGTTTACCTACTCCATTTTCCTCCAATTTGATCATTTTTCCTAGCAATAGTCCAGTATTCCAGTTGAAAGATATTAGAGCTTCTCTGTTGTTCTAATGTCGCGCAGCTTCCAGAAGCTCTTGGCTCTATCCTGATAGTTTAGAAAGATAAACAAGTGTGGCTGCCTCTGAGCATTGCATTTAGTTCAAATCATGATTTATTAACTTTAGTAGACCCTTGTGGTCCGGCCCTTCCCCTGGCCCCGCGCATAGCGGGAGCTTAGTGTACCGGGCTGCCCTAGTTTAGGAATTTAGGACTGATTCAACACTATTTGGCTTGTCATACCATAGGAAGGGCTAGGATGAACCACCTGATTAAAAAGGAGTTGAACAATTCATTGCTTTGACAAATGATACAATAATTCACAGAGGTCGTAATCCCCAAGTAAGATTTCCCAGCAATTCGATTGACTATTTCATCTCCTTACAGAAGTTGAAACGTTGCATTCATCTATTGTCAAAGCGCCAACTAACCTCAACTAAATTTCCTTTCTTTATGTATATATGATTTTATTTTAGCAGGTAGCCTTCTTGCAGATGAGATAACGCCAAGGCATAAATAGCCCTTAAACTCCTGTCCATTAGTACAGTGCCACACTATTCTTGGAATCAAGTTTCATTCTACAACACTAAACAATGGCTGCCCTGAAGTCTCAGTCGGGGTTGTCTATTCGTGTGACATTCTTGTTGATAATTCTGGTAGTCTTACCGTTTCCTTCTCACTCAGCTGATCCTGATCCACTGCAGGATTTCTGTGTTGGAATTCTGAACAGCACATCAACATCTCTAAACGGTTTTCCTTGCAAGCCTGCTTCCCAAGTTACTTCGGATGACTTCTTCTTTGATGGTCTAAGCAAAGAGGGAAACACAGACAATGTATTTGGATTCAATGTGACCCCAGGAAATGTTCTTTCTTTCCCAGGCTTGAACACGTTAGGTCTCTCAATGAATCGAGTAGACTATGCCCCGGGAGGGATGAATCCACCCCATTCACACCCTCGTGCAACTGAGTCCGGGGTTGTCATCAAGGGGAAACTCTTTGTTGGGTTCGTGACAACGGACAACATGTTCTATTCCAAAGTTTTGACTGCAGGACAGATGTTTGTGGTACCCCGAGGACTAGTGCATTTCCAAATGAATGTTGGGAAGGGGAAGGCATTGACCTTCACAGCTTTTAACAGTCATTTGCCAGGCACAGTCGTCGTTCCAACTACACTATTTGCTTCCAAACCTCCCATTCCTAATGATGTGTTGACTAAGACCTTCCAAGTTGAAGCTAGTGTCATTGATGGCATCAAGGCCAAATTTGGTGCTTAAAACTCCATTGTCTCAGGAGTAAAAGCTATAACAGCTGAATAACAGAATGGAAAAGAAAAGCGTAAAATATTAACTTTTGCTCTCAAGTATTAGCTGTGTATTTGTCCCTCATAGATCTCCAGGTATGTATTGTGTAATCATCAATAATGCAGACAGCAACAAGAATTTTTACTTCTTCGTACGGACGTGTACATATGGGTACTCAAATGATTTCTTTGCAATTACTCATACAAATAAGAGTCATGCTGTTTTTCACCATATCTTTGACGTATACAGTGTGTTCGCCATCACTTCTCATATAATTTAGTACTACTTTGCAAGTTTTGGTTTCAGTATAGTTTAAGCAATAACAAAATATGCATTTATGCTAATGAAACCTCCAAAAGGTGGAGGCCAGCTGAGATTCTATTCTTGTTAATTAAGATTTAAGGAAGTAAAAAGAAAAACATCATCTCTTCTTAGCGAAATTCAGAAGAACCGGCAGAGGTACATGTTCATGTATTGACTACCGGGCTCTGGCTCTACTCTATTTATATCCTTACTGTCACAAATCCAAAAGAAGATTTAGAAATAAAAGCAACTGCTATAGTGCTACTTAACATGCAATTGAGTGATTTTGAGTCTATGCTGCAAAGACTACATTATTGTAACACAAATAGAACCAATCACATTTACCTTAACAAGATAAGGGTAAAGTTTGCGTATACACTACCCTGCCCAGACCTCACTCTGTGGGATTACAATGAGTTTATTTTTGTTGTTGTTGTAGTAGATATAGCCAACCACGCTGATGTGGCTTTCTACCGATTAACCACGCTATCCAATGGTCGGGCCATGATGTGGATATTTGATAAGTTGCACCTCTCAATCAACTAAATGCTACTGGTGTTGTAATAGGCTATGCAGGCAAATAGGATCGGGGACGTTCATTTCCATATCTAACCCAGTTGATGACATTGAATAAGTACGGTAAAGCTCGGAGACAATGCAAGAATGCAAATGCCTAAACACTTGCACATTACCTAGACCCTACAGCAAAGAATTGAAAAATAAAAAAGAACAAACGAAAACATTATCAGAATCTTCAGAAAAGACTTAGGTCTATGCTTCCTAGTGAAGCATAAACCCACCGAGTTTTAGGTCTCTAACTAGGTAGTTTGGCTACTATAGGCCCACAGCTAAAAAGTGAAACTCTCGAACAACAGAAGAATCCTATTCCGGTGCCTGCCAAACCTCTGCTTCTCCTTCTAAGTTTTATCTTAATCTTTACAAATATAACCAGTTACCAGCTTCCAGACTAATGTGGAAATAGAAATACTCAATTTCAGGCCATTTTTCATATGTTCTTCCCCTATACTTTATTTAGTTTGGCTGTCTTATATATTTTGTTATATGTTCTTTGAGCAAGAATACATTCTGAGAGATTGTGCATGTTCAGAGCGTTCAGAATGGGAAGGCGTCTGTGCCTAGTACAGCGAGAAAGTCTGCGTAGTCTATTTCTTATACCAATACAACATAGTACAAGTACACTGAGTTAGACGACCTTGATCATACAAGATAAAACAGACAATTCTACTGGAAATGAGGGTGATTATGATTACAAATTTAAGAATGCTTCTTCTATAGTGGAACAGCTGCTGGACAGTTGCAGGATCCAATGCCAAGGTTCCCTCACAAACATCATGATGAAGTGGAAGACTAATATTCCTAAATAACCTATATTCAAATTCATTAGGGCATCTGTCATGTTGCTCTGTCAAAGCTGCTACCAACCTGCATATGGAGCCACTCGGATTGTGCTCCTTGAGCATATTCTCTCGGTGCTTGTGCACCAAAAATCATTCCAGTGGCATCAAATGCTGACGGTGCAAGCTGCAAGAGAAGTAGAGGGCCCAGAAATCAAGAAAGTGATGAGAAGCTTTCCACAAAAAATTATTCGTATAGAAACACAGAAAAGAATCAAACACTAGCTTGTGTTGCAATGAATATGAATATTTTAGGGGCTAACTTGACATTGAAACTACTGAAAAAGATTATTAGTGCCTAGCAATGATGCATGAATGAAAACAGTAGTAGCAGTTCAGTTGGCAGAGAGAACTCAGCTTGGTATGTAGCTCAAGAAGGTGAGCATAAGCTCACACGAGCACCGCAGACTGGTAGAGAAACAAAATCCGTGTAGTCTATATCCACACAATTCTCAAGGACCAACAAGGTCAAGTCATACAAGAAAACAATACATTGAGAGAACAAAGGACTGGAAAAGTGAAAGCTGGAAAGTGGGGCAAAAGAAGTAGCAAGTACGTCACAGACTTTATTGTGGCACCAGATAACAAAAACATGGAAGCTTATCAGAAAAGGTCTACATCTGTCCAAATGTCATGTCATTTAATTTCACATGGTAAAGTGCAGATTTAGCAATGCTGCGAAAAGCTTAAACTTCACTTTCAAAACCTCCCCTTAAACATCATCACTATGAAGATGGGATTGGGTAGCAAAAGAATTGTGTAATGGTGATAAACTTCCAGACCAAACCTACCCCACCCCGAAAACGATAAGAAAATAAAATAACGCGTGCAAGAAAGTAAAAGAAAAGTGGTCACAAAAAGCTCTTTTTGTGCTTCTACACAACAGTCTATCTGATGAGTTGTGATACCAAATTCCTTGAAGCATATTGGAGATGGTTCCAGTCTATACTCCAAAGCTCGATAGTAACTTAAACTAAATTAACCATATAAAAATTTCCCTTGCTGTTCTATGCTGGATTCTTACAATTAATGCCTAGAGTAAAACAAAATTATAAGATATGGCAAAGGTATCAGGAGTCTAGAAACAAGCCGTGCCCTATCTAGAGAAAAGTCTCAGCTACTATCTGATCAAAAAATATGTGGAAAGCTTTCCCAGAACTGCAATTTGGCACATAGCAACGCTCCAGACACTAATGTAGGTGATTTCCTGTTGACACTACCTCAAGAGAACTGACTTAGAGTCAGTCTAGTGGCAAATCAGTTTCATCCAAAAGGTTCAAATCAAAAGAGAGCACAGGTTTTCAATGTTTTCATGAATGCATTTCTTTCGAGAAATGTGGTTGCAAGAGTTCAAGCATTCATAGGATGCTTGAGGAAGATATCAAAATCAACTAATTCAATAACTTTACTTAACCATCACATAATTTCTCACAACCATGGCGCCTAATACTACTTAAACTTCTAGGTCCAGAGTCTTTGGGTGAAAGAGATTTCAACTGCAGCCATGAGCAAATATGATATAGAAAATGGGCAGTGAAAGATATCTACCATTTCTGGCATTTACTTTACCAAATCTACAATATCTGAAGTAAACAAAATATCAGATAAAATAACCTTCAGCAAGTTATTATCCACCTGTAGATTATTGACTCCAAAAATTTGAAAGGCTTAACAGATAGAACAGATATAGTGTTTTAGTCTTAGATCAACATAAACCTGAATCCATCTACCAGCTACCTGTGATAAGGAAAAAGAACACCAAATACTTACATCTTTTGAAGGAAAGGTATCTATAGGGTGGCTCATCCTTGAATTGACTGCTTCAAGCTTCATGGACAAGAACTGGAAAGTTCAATTGAGAGAAAAAAGATGAGGTTATGGCTGAGTTCATAAGACCCAAAAGGACAACTACTACGAAGATGAGGAACTACCTCCACTTGACGCTGTAGTGACTGGATATAATTTATTATTTCATCAAGAACAAGAGCTTTTCCAATAACCTGTAAGAGCGTTACTAAGTCACGCGAAAAATGCTAATTATACATGAAATGCTTCAACCTTACAAGCACAGAAGATACTGATGTAGGTTCCCGTTAGTAGATATGGTAAGAGTATCACCATTTTTTTATAATAGCCACCACTATTTCTAACGGGGAGCCCACGTGCTCGCTATAGAGATTAGAAATAATTTCAAAAAAAATACTAACCTTATTACATCCAGGAACCAAATCTTGCAGAATTTTCATCCTCTCGCTTATTTTTTCTCTCCTCGCCTGATAAATAAAGAGTCTGCTCAGCTAATATGAAAAAATCATCAGACAATTAAAGTTATGAAAGTTCAGAGAATGTGATACCCTCTCTGCTAGGCTGTGACTGTCAGTAGCTTGACCCCTTCTTGCCCTTACATGGATGTAATCCTTGGGTGGCTCAGGTTTACTACTTTGTTCAGTGCCCTTGTTAACCGTCCGGGAACTGGATTCTGCTTCTACCTTTGAGCCGCCATTTTCTTCTTTAGATTCTGATGCTTTCTGGCGTTTGGCGACTGAACCATCCTGCTGCGAACATAATTTGAATTAATAAGAAAAATCAATACGTAGCTTCATTAAGTCTGGAAACCATATCAAGATAAGAATTTGATCTAAAGGTATATGGTAAATCCAGGAGCTGATTCTCAACCAGCAAAGTATTTGAAAAAATTATGAAACCTCTAAATTGTGAAGCAGAAGAGAATTTTCATCAGCTGAAGACTTAGAAGTCGGGTTATGCTGAAATCTAACTTGATCCGAATGAAATGGTTCACCAAGCAAATTGACAATTGGCACATACATCATCAACTTACAGCTCAAGGAATTGCTTAGTATATGTTCTGTTTGACAAGCATCAATAACTTAATAATTCATCACCAATTACGAAGAATTGCTTTTAGACATAACAAGAAGAGAACTGAGAGAACAAATTACGAAATTTACATGTATAAGTGACTCAACTCAATGAGAAATACTATTTATTCTTCCAAAAATGTAAGACATTAGGCAGGAAAATAATAATTAGACAAATTTCAATGTCAAATCAACAGTAATCTATCCACATCCCGCTTAGTCTTGTACTTAAACCAAAAAAGAGCAATTAGAAAGTTAGTTATAATTATAATTACCAAATCATTAGCATCACTAGTAGAAACAAGCTTAGAAGAGTCATCCTCCGAATTCACATCCCTCTTCCTGACAGCAGCAGTTCCGCCGCCGCCGCCGCTTCTTCCGCTTTGCTCCGTCACAGTAGATTCGTTAACGGAGTTAGCAGCCGCCTCTAATAAATCCGTAAAGCTGCTCATTCTGAGACCCAGGCCTCCTCCACCAAGGTCGCCGTTGCCGCCACCATTTGCTGCAGTGGAAAACGGCCAAATCTCAGCTAAGCTGTAAGAACTCGGGTTGGCCGCCGAGAATGATGCCTCATTAATAATAGGTGGATCCATTTCAACAATTCACAATTATATACATTCGTGTTTAATGATTAGTGTGAACTTTATTAACACGAGATGAGTGGACAGAAAAAAGAAAACCCTAGGTTTTGAGCTTAATTAGTTGTGGTTATGGGGGGAGAAGTGCGAGTGTTAGTGTTAGTGTAAGTGTGTTTTTTTGAAAATGTTTGGGTTATTATTATATAGAAGTTTAAAGCCTGAAAGTGAAAGCCAGAGAGACAAAGACTACTGTGATGTGAGGTAGAGACTAGAGAGGGAGAAGATGAAGATTGGGGTGCGCAGTGTGCCCCTCGGCGCAATTTAGCGCAAGTATATGGGTCTTCTTGATAAATTAAGCTAAGCAAAAAAAATGGAGTGTGAGAGAGAGAGCGGTATTCTCGGATAGGAAGTGAACAATTCGCTGGTTTCTGCTGTGTCTTCTACTCGCTTTTATAGAGAGCCACGTGGTCTTGTCGAGATCATTTTATTGTTGCAGTTGAATCGAGTACTTCGCGGGCGCGTCGGGATCAACTTTTCTAATCTGGATTATTTTTGGGATCGCACGCCTTACAAATCTCAGCTTAAGCAGTATATAAAAATGGCGTCGTGATTTACAGATGTACATGCTCCGTATATCATTTTTAAATTACGAGTAAATTCAACTTTGTCCTCCTCAAAGTGTTTGATTGAGAAGAAAAATTTTATTTTGTGTTTAACGCAACTGACTAGTTGTACGAGGTCTCTTTTTTATTTTATAATAATTTTGTGATATGTGTCCACAAATATGTAAAATAAAAAAAAGTCTCATATAATTAATGTCAGTTGTACAGGCAATACAGTAAAATCACTCGACTGAGAGTGAGACGATTCCCCCATGGTAAACACAGGCTAATTGTAAAACAGACCCCACTTGGTACTACAGCCAAAATAAAGACTCCCGACAGTAGAAAAAAAAAACTTCTGAATTTACTAAAATATTACTACTATTTCTTACGCAAAATTAATTAATTGCATCAAGGCTAGATTCACCAATAATTAGTTAGAAAGAAGGAGAAAAGAGACACAATTATTTAAACTTCGGTCAGATTCTTTAATGTCCTCTCAAAGAACTTGCTGCTTTGATTTTTACTCCAAATATAGAAAAGAAAAATAACAGAAAATATACACAAATTCTATTTTATTCAAGTTTAAAGCTTAATTTACCTCACCTAATTCTATGTTCACCGTATATCTAAGTTTCTTACCAATACGAACCATTTGTTTTTCGATTAGTAGATTTTAAAAACTCACCAAATAGATCCTTGTGTTTTATTTATATCAAGGGATTCAGTATAGAAAGAAAAAGATGGAAAGTCATTTGTGGCTTAAATTTCCTCAATTGCATTTTCCTTTCGTCGAAAAAGTCGTGTACTATTCAACAGATCATTTCGAAAAGTTTTACTCACATTCAATATTTACAATAACTTGTATTGACTATGGTTATTGGTATAATTGAGTAAACGTGAACTAATTAATAAGGGTCCGATGATAACAATTTATATCATGGGTGTGTTTGGTACGAAGGAAAATGATTTTCATAGAAAATATTTTTTCAGAAAATATTTTTGTTTGACTAAAAAATATATATCTTGGTTCAACTAATTAAATTATATAAATGAGGATTAATCTTAGTTAACAATAATATCGCAAAGATGAAGTTCTCAGAAGTGCAATAAATACTATGTAGGAATATTTTAATGACAGCGGCAACACACAACAATATTTAAGAAGGCAAAGGAAATAATATAGCATTAAATATTGATGCATAGCAATAAATGACATTCAAGTAAATAGAACGAATGAGCCACCCAAGAAAGGATGGAACCAGTGAATGTTCTTTCTAACAAGATGAGTGATGGATAATCCTTTGAATATCTGAGTTAATCTCGGATCCAGTGGAAAAGTGTGGCCAAGAATCTTTGTCTTGAAACAACATATTCTCTTTTATGTCCTATCTTGAAACAAGCAGTTATAACTCTATAAAGGGTGATCGACCTCGGCCTCGATGATAACTCCTCGACTTCAGTCTTTGCTGACTCCTAGACCACGACCTTCGCTAATAATTAGATTACTTCGACATGTGGCGTCCCATGAATGCTTTACTAATACCATTTCGACTAAAGATGGATTTTGACCCATACAGTTAGTCCCTCTACTTATCGAGGTCGGTGAGCCAACAATATCGTTTATGATACAATTCTATAGAGTTGGCTGAGGTCGTGGTCGTGGAGACAGGGCTACGTGGCCTTCTGAGGTCCGCATATTTTGAATTTTTTGAATTTCCCGGGAAGTCTGTTGGAGCCATCTAGTCCAAAAGAAAAAGTGACTTCATGACATCATGCGTCATAATGACGACGTTTCCCAACGCGTTGTATCAACTAAGGTGTGACCCTTGATTGGCTCTGTCGTTTCGATATTCATGCTAATCATGACCCGCCGTTTCGATTCTGGTACATCTCAAACCTTATAAATAGGGGAAGGTTTGTTGATTTTGAAACTTTTTCTAAACTCTTTCTTTTCTTTAAGCAATAGCTTCTCCTTCATCTTCTTTGCAGAATCCTTTCAACTCTCTGTTTCAGCGACTTACATTGTTCCTCACTCCCTCTTGCTTATTATTCTCCTTCCTTACATTGAATCATGTCTAACTTACCGTCTGAGAATGGAGAGGGGAGTTATGTTGCTCCATTGGCAGTGGTATTCCCCTCCCATGGGGAGAGCGTTCCTGCCACCGTTGAGGATGTATCTTTCCCATCGATAGAGGAGATAGTCCCATGCAACTCTGATTCCAGGCCCGATTTCACCAAGTCACCGGAGAACGCTCCTAGAGCTTTTCAGTCGATGATGACGGTGAAGGAATTAGCGGAGCTTAAGGCTAAATTCAGCCTTCCCAACCATATCGAGTTGATCCCGGCCAAAGGGGATACGATACAGGTCCACCATCCTGGGTATTGCGCCCTCTACACCTACCCCTTCCAAGTCGACAACTTTTTTCCCCTCCTTCCGCTGGTGGAAGAGTTCTGTCGTCACTACGGCATTTGTCCTGCTCAGCTCGCGCCATACGTTTATAAAGCTATAAAAATGCTCACTAAGTTTACTGAGTTGGCCGGGGTTGAATTGACACAATGACACTTAATTCATCTGTTCGCACCTAGCTTTTATAGGGGAACAATGCTGAACCTTCGCCACCTAGGGAGAAAATGCTTGGTGGTGAAGATAGATGACAAGGCCAGTCGTCAATTCTGGCCAATGTTAGAATCGAGGACGGTGTGGCCAATGTCAACGACTTTCCTGAGACTTGGAACAATATGCGTAAGTACTTTGATTTCTCCCCTGTGTTCGGTCCCGAATTTTGACTTCTCGCCTTCTTCTTTTGCAGTCAAGACGCTGCAGCCTCCTTTGGACGCTGATATTTCTGACTGGGTCGAGCGGCTCCTCCCTCACATCGTAGGGATTCGTGAATGGCCAAGTTTTTTCAAGAAGTTCGGGCCTACTCTCCCTTTGACTGGTAATTTCCTTTTCACTATCAATTTTTTTTTTAGTTTTCCTTCGCTGATTTTTCTTTTTTCGATTTTTGCTTAGCTTCGGCCAGGGGGTCTACGAGAAGGTCGAGAGCTCCCCCGCCCTCGTTCTAGAAGAGAAAGGCTACTACGTCCTCAATTTTCACCCCTGTTTTGACCGCGACTGATACTATCTTTGTTCTTGATCCCTCTGCCATTGCGTCTGAATTTGTTCCCACTTCGGCCGTGAAGACTTCGACTTCTCTTCTATTTCTCTCATCGACGAGGACGATAAACCTTTTCCTAGTGATGGAGATCTACTGCCTTGAAAGAAGAGCTCCGTGGATGCTAGTAACGGAGTCACCCGGCCCGTTTATGCGATGGAAGGGGACTTTTCACTGCGTGAAACGACGACCATTCTTGTGGGAGATGATATTAACCTGAGTTTCGAGGTTCCGAGATCGGTGGGAGCCGATGTGGACATGTCTCTTCCTTCTGCGGCAATGGAGATCGAAGGGACGGCTGCTGATGTTCTTGATACTACGTGGCAAGATGAGGCATCGACCTCTCGAACATCTGCAGACACCTCCTTGCCGGCCAATGAGAGGGGCAAAGGCATTGCTGAGGAGGGCGATGAGTCAGGTTCTGACATTGATGTAGGCGACCTGAGGATGATGGAGGAAGGGCTTACCCATCTTAAGATAAGGTTGGAGGGGACTACGAGGACTATCGCGATCCCCATGGATCGTGACCTGTTGAAGAACATCGAGCAGGTAGTCCCTTCCCTCGGCCCCCTCTGTTCCGAGAGAGATTAACTCCATGACATCATGCGTCATAATGACGACGTTTACCAACGCGTTGTATCAACTAAGGTGTGACCCTTGATTGGCTCTGTCATTTCGATCTTCATGCTAATTATGACCCGCCGTTTCGATTTTGGTGTATCTCAAACCTTGTAAATAAGGCAAGGTTTTTTGATTTTGAAACTTTTTCCAAACTCTTTCTTTTCTTTAAGCAATAGCTTCTCCTTCATCTTCTTTGCAGAATCCTTTCAACTCTCTGTTTCAGTGACTTACGTTGTTCCTCACTCCCTCTTGCTTGTTATTCTCCTTCCTTACATTGAATCATGTCTAACTTACCATCTGAGGATGGAGATGGGAGTTATGTTGCTCCATTGGTAGTGGTATTCCCCTCCCATGGGGAGAGCGTTCCTTCCACCGTTGAGGATGTATCTTTCCCATCAGTGGAGGAGATAGTCCCATGCAACCCTAATTCCAGGCCCGATTTCACCAAGTCACCGAAGAATGCTCCTAGAGCTTTTCAGTCGACGATGACGGTGAAGGAATTAGCGGAGCTTAAGGCTAAATTCGGCCTTCCCAACTATATCGAGTTGATCCCGACCAAAGGGGATACGATACAGGTCCACCATCCTGGGTATTGCGCCCTCTACACCTACCCCTTCCAAGTCAGCTACTCTTTTGCCCTCCTTCCGCTGGTGGAAGAGTTCTGTCGTCACTACGGCATTTGTCCTGCTCAGCTCGCTCCATACGTTTATAAAGCTATAAAAATGCTCACTAAGTTTACTGAGTTGGCCGGGGTTGAACTGACACTGTGACACTTAATTCATCTGTTCGCACCTAGATTTTATAGGGGAACAATGTTGAACCTTCGCCACCGAGGGAGAAAATGCTTGGTGGTGAAGATGGATGACAAGGCCAGTCGTCAATTCTGGCCAATGTTAGAATCGAGGACGGTGTGGCCAATGTCAACGGCTTTCCTGAGACTTGGAACAATATGCGTAAGTACTTTGATTTCTCCCTTGTGTTCGGTCCCGAATTTGGACTTCTCGCCTTCTTCTTTTGCAGCCAAGACGTTTCCGCCTCCTTTAGACGCTGATATTTCTGACTGGGTCGAGCGGATCATCCCTCACATCGTAGGGATTCGTGAATGGCCAAGTTTTTTCAAGAAGTTCGGGCCTACTCTCCCTTTGACTGGTAATTTCCTTTTACTATCAATTTTTTTTAGTTTTCCTTCGCTGATTTTCCTTTTTTTGATTTTTGCTTAGCTTCGGACAGGGGGTCTACAAGGAGGTCGAGAGCTCCCCCGCCCTCATTCCGGAAGAGGAAGGCTACGACGTCCTCAATTTTCACCCCTATTTTGACCGCGACTGATACTATCTTTGTTCTTGATCCATCTGTCGCTGTGTCTAAATTTGTTCCACTTCGGCCATGGAGACTTCGACTTCTCCTCTATATTCTCTCATCGACGAGGACGATGAACATTTTCCTAGTGATGGAGATCTACTGCCTCGAAAGAGGAGGTCCGTGGATGTTAGTGACGGAGTCACCCGGCCCGTTTACGCAACGGAAGGGGACTTTTTGCTGCGTGAAACGACGATCATTCTCGTGGGAGATGATATTAAGCCGAGTTCCGAGATCGGTGGGAGCCATCGAGAAATGTAACATTCTTGAGGGGACGTTGAGGAGTAGGGAAGAAGAGCTTGAGGTCAGCAGGGACATGGAGGCCCAATACAGTGACCTTCAAGATCAAGTGGCCGAGTTGTGGGGGCAGTTAGAAGAGTGATGACTTCAGTTGGAGGCCCTCAATAGTGAAACCGTCGAGAAGCAAAAAGAGCTTGAGAAGGCGGAGTCCGCTCGTTTGGATGCTTGGAGGAGGACGAAGATGCTTGAATTGGCAAATAGGACTCTCCAAGACGAGTGGGAGAATGTTAAATCAATAGCAAGAGCTAAGGAAGAACGACTCGAGGAGAGGATCAGAGAGCTGGAGAAAGATCACTAAAAAAAAATCTGGAATTAGCTATGAACGTCGTCGCTAATCTGTCGCTAAATTGCTCGTAGCTAGCAGAATTTCTTAATAATCTGTCGCTAATCCGTCGCTAAATGAGATTAGCGACGGATATTTCTGTTTAGCTACAAAATTTGTCCGTCGCTAAAACTGAATTTTTTAGTAGTGGATAACTCTATTCTTCATGATCGAGTGGCTGCTTTGGAGGCCGAGAAGGCCCAATTACTTGCACATCCATCCTCTTCCCGTGTTTCAGATTTTTCCTATGTACCTCGGGAGTTATATGAGGAATGGATTCATGCCGAGGCCTAGTTAGATATCTTTCGAGATTTGCATGCGGTGGGGTCTATTTCTGAGACTACCCTCGAAGATGCTCGTGTTAAAGCTCGTGATGCTCGAGTCACTTGTGGATATGATCCCGCTACGCCCGAGGCCAATGAGAAGAATGGGTGCGAGGGTGTAAACCGGCTTGAGGAGAATGCCTGGTACAATATCGTTTATCCTGGGGGTGAAGGTGGCAATGGCGAGGGGGATCGAGATGGTGAGGGTATCAGTGGTTAGGGTGGCGGTGTCATTGAAGATCGAGTTGGAGAGGGCACTGAAGGTCGTGATGGCGGCGACCAGTAGTTTTCTTTTTGACGTTTTTGTGTATTTTTGTCAACGTCTTCACGAGCCTTTGTAAACAGTTTAAGTATGAGATATCAAAGTTGTTCCTTGCATCTTTTTCCCTTCCTGTGGTTTATTTTCTATACTTGTATGTTTTTTGCTTCTATTGTTTGCTTGTTTCGCTTTTGTCCTCCTTATTGTTGTTGTCTTTTAGTTGGTCGTGGCCTTGGAGCCGAATATTCATAGGTCGAATGAGTTTCTTTATTGAGATGTGGCCGAGGGCCGATAGGTGTTTATTAGAGCGTAATCAAACATAACCTTTTGTTAAATCGCGGTCGAGGGTCGGTAGGTGTTTGTTCGAGCTTAGTCGAACATAACATTTCGTTAAATTGAGGACGAGGGCCGGTAGGTGTTTGTTCGAGCATAGTCGAACATAACCTTTTGTTAAATCACGACCGAGGGCCGGTAGGTGTTTGTTCGAGCGAGGTCGAACATAACCTTGATACGAAAAAGGTGTCCTCATAAACGTAAGTTTCTTATTACTTTGACAGTGTTGCTTTGGTTACATACTTGGAGAAAATTACAGATTTTGGGTGTTGGCTGGTGTTCCTACCCTCGCGTACTTTGACTCAAAATGTTCCCTTCGCCGTCTCGTTAAAAACCTCCTTGAGAAAACACAAATGGGACAAAACTCAAGTGATGGAAAAAGAGTACGACTTGAGGGACACTTTTTCTCTTAGAAGTTGAAGTATTTGAGGTGGTTGATGTTCCAGTTGTTTGGTAGATGCTTTCCTTCCATTGTCTCTAGTTGGAATGAACCCTTGTGCGCTTTGGCTGTGATTTTATATGGACCATCCCAGTTTGTTCCCAGCTTGCCTTCCCGAGGGTCTTTGCTCGCTTGAGTTTTGGCTTTCAGTACGTAGTCCCCGACTTTAACCGGCTGGACCTTTGCTTTCTTGTTGTAATAGCGTTCTACTTGTTATTTTTGGGCGACCATTCTTATGTACGCCATATCTTTTGGTTGGTTGATTTCATCGATGTGCCGCTTTTGTGGGAGTACCTTAGGCTGGGTTCTATGACCTCGACCAGTAATACTGCCTCAGTCCCATAGACCAAAGAGTAGGGCGTCTCTCCTGTGCTCTTCTTCGGAGTTGTTCGGTAGGCCCATAATACTTCTGGTAGTATTTCCGGCCATAGTCTCTTAGCATCTTTGAGCTTTTTTCATGATGTTTAGTATGGACTTGTTGGAGGATTCTGCTTGCCCATTACCCGCTGGGTGATATGGGGTTGAGAGTATCCTCTCGATATGCCATTTATCGAAGAACTCAACGATTTTTTTTTTCCGTGAACTGGGGTCCGTTATCATAGCCGATCTCCTTGGGTAGGCCAAATTGGCAGATGATGTTTCTCCATATAAAGTTGATTACCTCATATTCCCGTATTTGGGCGAATGCTCCTGCTTTCACCCATTTAGAGAAATAGTCAGTTAAAACCAAAAGGAATCGTACATTACCTCTCCATCTTGGTGAATCATTGGGCCGTACTTTTGGAACTGTTCGCATTTCCTCACGAAGTCTGCGGCATCCTTTTTCATGGTGGGCCAATAGTATCCTGCCCGTATGAGGCATCTGACCAGTGCTCGATTGCCGTAGTGAGCACCGCAATGGCCTTCATGGACTTCTTCGAGGACGCGCTGGGTTTGGTTCGGGCCCAAATATTTCGCCAGAGGGCCGCCGTAAGTCCTCTTGTATAGGTCGCTATGAAGGAGATTGTATCTGGCTGCTTGCATTATTATTTTCTTAGCTTCTTTCTTGTCTCCTAGGAGCATGCCGTTCTGCAAATATGCGATAATACGATTGCGCCAATCCTAAGTTAAGTTTATGGTTCTTACCTTGATTTGGTCTAGTGATGAGTTGAGGAGATAGACTACACTTTTGTCCCCGGTCGTGATGCTTTTGGTAGTTGCGACCAATTTGGCGATGCCGTCTGCTTCGGCATTCTGCGCCCGTGGGATCTGATCGAGCTAGCATCCGTCAAACCTAGGTAATAGCTTGCAGATTTTGGTCTGGTATTTTTGTAACCTTTGTTCCTTGATTTGGAAAGTCCTGTGACTTGGTAGACTACGAGCTGGGAATCATAGCAGAGTTTCAACCGTTTTGCCCAATACTTGAGTGCTAGCCTCAACCCTGCAATTATGGCCTCATACTCAGCCTCATTGTTAGTCATATCCGGGCACCTTATGGATTGGCGAATTACTTCGCCTGTAGGGACCTCTAATATGAGTCCCAGTTTGGACCCTGATGTGTTGGATGCGCCATCGGTGTATAAGACCCAGAGGTCTTGTGTTTGGAGTGAAGCTTGGACGGCTTCCCTTTCGACTTTAGGCATTATTTTTGCACTAAAGTCGGGGACGAAGTCGGCAAGCACTTGCGACTTTATCGCCGTTCGCGACTGGTATGTGACACAGTACTCGCTTAGTTCGATGGCCCATTTGGCCAGCTTCCCCGATAGCTCGGGTTTATGCAAAATACTCCTCAAGGGGAAGGCCGTGACGACCGAGATGTGGTGGCATTGGAAATAAGGTCTAAGTTTTCGTGAAGCTATGACCAAGGCCAGAGCCAATTTTTTGAGGTACGGGTACCTCATCTCGAAGTCGATGAGTGTTTTGCTAATGTAATAGATGGGATATTATGTACCTTTGTTTTCGCGTATCAAGACTGCGCTTACCGTTACCTCGGATACGGCTAGATAGGCGAGGAGTTGCTCCCCAGGTTCGGGTTTTGAAAGCATGGGTGGTGATGATAGGTATGCCTTCAGTTCTCGCAGAGCTTGGACGCACTCGGGAGTCCATTAGAGGGCGTTGTCCTTTTTGAGTATGCCAAAAAATTTGTGACATATATCCGACGACCGCGAGATGAAACTTGATTGGGCGGCGATTCGGCCAGTCAACCTTTGGACTTGCTTTTTTGTGGTTAAGAGTTCCGGTATCCCTCGATAGCTTTGATTTGGCCTGGGTTGACCTCGATTCTTCGCTGTGATACAAAAAAGCATGTCGTCTTTATATACCTCTATGGTCTTACCGAGCTGGTCTTTGAACATCTTTGTTACCAATCTTTGATATGTAGCCCCCGCGTTCTTCAGCCCAAATAGCATGACCCTATAACAATACGTTCCTTGGCGGGTGATGAACGTGGTCTTCTCTTGGTCTTCTTCCTCCACAATAATTTGGTTATAGCCCGAGTAAGCGTCCAAGAAACTTAATAGTTCGTGCCCGACTGTTGCGTCGATGAGTTGGTCGATATGAGGTAACAAGAATGAATCCTTCGGAGATGCTTTGTTCAAGTCTGTGAAATCTACGCACATCCACCATTTCCCATCTTTGTTTTACCATCACTATGTTGGCGATCCACTTGGAGTACTTCGACTCTCTTATAGAGCTGTTCTCTAACAGTTTTTCCACCTCCTCGCGGACTGCATCGTTAATGACAGACTTGAATTTACGCCCGACCTGTCTTACTAGGGGGTGGAACGGGTCGACGTTTAATTTGTGTGTGGCAATTTTCCTTGGGATGCCTGGCATGTCTGCATGGCTGAAGGCAAACAAATTTGCATTAGATATTAATAATTGATTGAATGTACCTAGTTCCCGGAGTTTGTAGCCGATATAGGCCTTTTCGCTACTATCGTTGAGGTCCAATTGAATGGGGTCGAAGTCTTCTATGGTCGAATCTGTAGCCTCGACCGTGTCGAGATCCATGATGAAGTCCCCAGTCTCTTCTTATGTCAACCTCGGCCCTGTTGATCGATATGCCTCTTTTTGCTTGTCTTTTTTCTGTTGGGTTGCCGTGCTATCTAAGGCAATGCAGTGGCATTTCCAGGACGTATGCTATTCTCTGCGTATGCTGAATATTCCCCCCGGTGTTGGGAATTTAATTACTTGGTATAGGTTGGATGGGTTGGCTCTCATGGGATGTATCCATGGTCGTCCCACGATGGCGTTATACATGGTGGCCTGGTCCATGATGTGGAATGTCGTCTCCAGAATCACGCCGCTGGCCAAGAAGGGGAGTGTAATGTCCCTGGTTGTCCGTTCAAATGCATTATTAAAGACGGTTAGCGTGATGCAGTGCGACACTATCTTGTCCTCGAGTCACTTTTAGGTGAGGACTCGGGGATGGATAATGCATGCTCCACTTCCATCGTCCCCCATGATGCGTTTTACATCGGTATCTAAAATACATAAAGACATCATTATGAGAAAAAGTCAAACCGTCGGCATCCGACTCATCGAAGATGATACTTTTTTCAAGTCCGTCGTGCCGTTCGCAGGTAATAGACTGCTTGAGCTTGTGAGTGGTGGTGAATTTCACGCAGTTGATAGAGGCATCATCGCAGACGCCGCCGTTGATCATATTGATAGTACGAGTTGGTGATGGCGGCTTCGGCGGGCCTTGATGTTCACGTCCTCTGGCGAAATTGATTCTCCCCTTGTTGCTTAACAGTTCTTTGAGGTGTCCCTGCCGCAACATATTTACGACTTCTTGTCTGAGGGTGATGTGATCTTCAGTTTTGTGCCCACGTTCCTGGTGGAACTCATAGAGGGCGTCGGATTTTCTGGTGTTTTGTCTGATCTCATCTTCGGCGGCCACTTCACCTTTGTTCCGAGTTTCTCAAGAGCGTAGACTATTTCTGTAGGTGACAAAAAAAAATTGTGAGCAGATATTAAAGGGGGCATACCTCTTTCGTTCCGGTGAGTCCATGTCCTTGGCCTGGACGGGCATTCTTAATAGCGGGGGGAAGGTGCGGTGGCCGCCCCTGACATATGGTTGGTACCGTTCCCTGTTGGGCCGCGGAACTGGGTGATCCTTCCTGATGTTGTCTCTTTGTTCCTTTCTAGATTCTGTTTGCACCGATGTTAGCCGATGAGTTGGTCCGTTGAGGTCGTCTTCGTTTGCTCGGACTTCGGCGCAATAAGCATAATGGATTTTGTCCCAAGTGGTTGGGGGGATATTTCATCAATCGGCTCAACAGTTTTCTAGTTGCTCTTGAACCATCCATACTCAGTCCGTTCTGGAAAGCGGCGACTGCCATCATTGAATCGGGCGAGGAAGTCCCTTAGTCCCTTTCCCAAGGACTGCTTAATAGCAAATATGTCGTTTACTCTTGTTTCGACCTTCTTGGCTCCGGCATGGGCAGTTACGAACTTATCAGTCATTTTCTCGAAAGGTTCTCCGGAGCAGGCTGGTAGGTGTGAATACCATGTTAATGCCCCTCCCATAAGGGTTTCGCCAAACTTCTTCAGCAAAATAGAGGACACTTGTTCCTTGGCGAGGTCGTTGTCTTTCACGGCGGTGATGTAGTGAGTCACATGATCCTCAGGATCGGTCATTCCGTCGTACATCCTAAGGTAGAGTGGCATTTTGAAGGTTTTTGATATGGCATGCGGAGCTGCATCATCGCTGTACGGCTGCTCTATGAACCTGCCAGCGTCCTTTTTGGCAGCAAGTTGAGAGCGCCCGGTATCTTGTCGACTCGTTCTTGGTGTTCTTTCATCTAGTATCGGAGTGCTTTGTTTTAATTCTCCATTTCTTCCATCCTCTTTAGAACGGAAACGAGGGCGCTGTCACCTGTATTGTTAATAATATTGTGAGCTATACCTGTCGTCAGAGGTGCTTGGCCGGTTGCACTCCTCGTCTGTTTGTTGTATCATACAAGCTCTTGCGGTTTCTGTAGTCATGCCTGGAGCAGGTTTGTTGAGGACGCTCACTAGCATGTCAGTCAGCCATGCTTCGAAGAGTTTTTTCACAGCTGGGGGCGTCCCTTCTTCTGCAGACGTGGAGGCCCCTTTTCCACTGTGTTTTGTTATGCTGCAGTGTGAGGGAGGCAACCTTTTGCGCTTAGGGGATGCGTTGGGCGTCACATCCCTACCTACTGTTTCACAGCTTTCGTAGATAACATTCATAAGGTTGCTAGGGAAATCACTTGTTATTTTTGTCCTTTCTCTTTGGTTACCTGCCATGTATGGTTTTGTACGCACAAAGAAAGGAGATCTCAGGGTTTTTGATGTTAGTGACTTGCGTTAATTGTAGATCTAGAGGAAACTAAAAATTTAACTAAAAAATCCCCACAGACGGCTCCAAGTTATTTGACTAAAAAATGTAGATCTTGATTCAACTAATTAAATTTATATAAATGAGGTTAATCTTAGTTAACAATAATATCCTAAAGATGAAGTTCTTAGAAGTGCAATAAATACTAGTATATAGGAATATTTTAATGGCAGCGGCAACACACAACAATATTTAAGAAGTCAAAGGAAATAATATACTATTAAATATTGATGCATAGCAATAAATTGCATTCAAGTAAATAGAACGAATTAGTCACCCAAGAAAGGATAGAACCAGTGAATGTTCTTTCTAACAAGATGAGTGATAGATAATCCTTTGAATATCTGAGTTATTCTCGGATCCAGTGAAAAAGTGTAGCTAAGAATCTTAGTGAAAGGGTGAAGTTTGTATGCTTGCAATTAGGGGTGTTCATGGTTCGGTTTGGGTCGGTTTTTTTCTAAAAAGAAACCAAACTAAGTAAGTCGATTTTTCAAATATTGGAACCAAACCAAACCAAATAAGTCGGTTTTTTATCGATTTGGTTTTTGTCGATTTTTGTCGTTTTTTCGGTTATTTTTCGATTTTTTCCTTACATATGAGACATACACTACCAAATACATATTCCGGTGACTATATTTTCAACGTAACACTATCAAATCAATTGCTCTTTGAGAAATCTATCATTTACCAAGATATATTGATGATAATTGAATCAAATAGTGATGAATAATTTAAGTACTCAATTAAAAATCGATTATTTTTAACATGAAATAAATTCTTGTACTTAGCAAAAGAAAGCTACCAATCAAACTAGAATATAAAGGCAAAGATTAGATTATTATAATAGCAAAGAACTAGACTAAACATACAAATGACTAATATGTACCATAAAATTTTAGAAACTTTATATAAAAATGTACATATATATAAGTGTAATAATAAATTTAAATAGCTACTTTTATAGTCGGTTTGATTCGATTTTTTCGGTTATTTTTTTATTAAAACCAAAACCAAATCAAATTTGATCGGTTTTTAAAATTCAAGACCAAAACCAAACCAAACCTAAAAAGTATCGGTTTTTTTGGTTCGGTTTGGTTCGATTTGGTTCGGGTTTTTATGAATACCCCTACTTGCAATAAGATCTGATTCTCTCTCTAAAGTCAAAGTGTATTTTACAAATCAATATCACATGTTCCCTACCATTGTGTCTCTTTCTATTTATAGGGAATATATTCCTAAAAATTCTAGCAGTACAAGTGTAGAGGATATCAACTAGAATATTCTCTTTTATGTCCTATCTTGAAACTAGCCGTTATAACTCTGTCAATGGTGCTCGACCTCGACCTCGATGGCAACTCCTCGACTTCAGTCTTTGCTGACTCCTCGACCACGACCTTCGCTGATAATTGGATTACTTCGACACGTGGCGTCCCAGGAATGTTTTACTAATACCATTTCGACTAAAGATGGATTTTAACCCATACAGTTTTCATGGAAAAAAAAATCTATCTATAACATGAAAATAAAGTACTATTAATAATATTTCTATTTAGGGTAGGGTGGGGTGGGGGTGGGGTGTGGTGAGGTGGGGGTATGGTGGGGGTGCGTAGGTGGGGTGTGAGGATGAGTTGGTGGGGATGTGAAATAGGAGAATATTGAAAAAGAGTTTTGAAAAATATTTTCCTACAATTGAAGAAAAATATTTTCTAAAATATTTAATCCAACCGAACATAAAAAATTTAAAAAATATTTTTCCGAAATATTTTCCTTCCTACCAAACACACTCCATATGTCTTGTATATCAGATTAATATAAACATCGAACGTGACTAGTTTTTTCTCGTCGTTCTTACCAGCCCTCATTCTAATAAAGTGCTTACAATTGCAGCTCCCTCCTCTCTAATGATTGACGACAACCCCTTCCCAACTACAGCTTCTTGTTTACATTTTTTTCTTCACTTCCTTTAATTGTCATTTTTTTAAAGCGTATGAGGAAGATCTAGGTTTCATTTGTTAAAGCATATGAGGAATGGTTTGTACAATTCCACGAGAACAGTTTAATTTCTTGACAGATGTCATGTATTACAAACAAGAAATTGAAACCTATAAATAAAAGAGAAAAATCTGTTACTTTTTATAAAGTTGATCAAAACTAAAACAGACAAATCTGCAATTGATTTAGTGATGATTATCCTACTTTAGAAAATAGAACATAACCACCAAATATCATAATGGGAAAATGATAATTAGCTTCTTTCTTGAGTTAGGTTCTTAACCTAGATTCTGACCTATTAAGCGATTTAGCTGGTTAGAGATTGAAATTAAACCTAAAATAGAATAGACTTCTCATGATTAGCCCTTAAGTTGAGAGATTGTTCCCAAACCTGTGCTTTATCAACTAGTAGCTTTGTTTCAATTTAGATGATACACTTTCCTTATTAGTCTGTTCCAAAAAGAATTACATATTTTTATAATTTGAAATAATTCAACAAACTCTTCATTTTACCCATTTTATCTTTAATGAGAAACTTTTATAACCACACAAATGACATTGACCCACAAAACTTTTAATTACCCCTCGAGCTTTTAAAATCATAAATTTCAAAAGTCTATTTTTTTTTCCTTAAATTTCGTGTCGAGACAAACTAGCTCATCTAAATTGAAACGGAGGGTCCTATTTTTAATTCCGTCTCAGTGAAGCTATATACGAACTTTCAGTTATACTAGTGGATTAAAGAAAAATAATTTCGTGTTACCAAATAGCATGTGTTAGTTAACAAAAACAGTACTAGTCTTAATAGCTAGGTCTGGAGAAATAATGATAAATATGTGTCAAAAAGCAAGCATAGTTTGGTAGACATGAGAAGGATTGGGGCCACTGCTGATTAATACAAAACCCTAATTGGTCATAACAATTACAGTTTAAAGAAGCTATCAATGATTTAACATATAGGCCTAACCCCCCTTTTTAAGTAGTAGAATTCTGTTTCTCTCTTGTGCCAAATTTTTCTTCCCTTACCCTACACACAGTTCCAAAGTGAAGCAAAAAACAAGCCAATCGAAAGTTAACTTCGAACCATACCTAAGATGGAGTTACTTGCATGTGCCTTTGATAGTTCATTTGCAATATGATTATTGGCAATTTTCTAAGTTGTAAGATGTAACATACTGATGGCAACAGTTGATGAAAGTGACTAACTCCTTCCCAAATGCCTTTGTTCTACTTTACTTTCTCCCTTTGATTATTTGACATATGCTCTAAACCTTAGAATTTGGTATAGTGCCTTTTTTTTCTACTTATTTATGACTTTGTGTCTTCCTATGTTATCACCTTTTGGGCCACAACTCCCCCTCCCTCCGAGGGGCATTGCATCTATACCCAGTTTTGGGGGTCACGATTGAACTTCTATCCACTTTGCACAAAACTTTGCAAGTCTACCTACTTTAAGATCAACTTTACACTTATGGGGTCTGAAGTTAAAGAAAAATTAGTCTGAAGTGCAATACACTTAAGGCCAATTAAGTCTAATTTTACACTTAAGATTCACTCAAGGCCAAATAAGTCTGAAGTGCAACCAATGTTTTCATGCACTTAAGGCCAAATAGGTCTGAAGTACAAAAATTACACTTCAGATGCACTTAAGGCCAAATAAGTCTAAAGTTCAACCAATGTTTTCATGTACTTAAGGCCACATAGGTATGAAGTGCAAATTGCCGAGAAACATAAATTTGTTCTTCGAATTTCAACAATTTAATACATGATTTAACACCTAAATCTACTCCAAATGAGCTCATATTTGAAACATAACCCCCAAATATCATCAAGAATAAATCTCAATCATCAATTTGTCAAAACAATAATAAATCTAACAAACCCATTTTGCAATTAAGAAGAAGAAGAAGAATAAGAAACCCTAAGCAGTAGTAAAAGATAAAGCGCCACAACACCTCACCACTGTAAAATGCCATAAACTACCTTAAAAATATGCCCACAAATACCATATGAATTCATTGTCACCTTTATTTTTACAACGATGGAGAAGAAGAAAAGAAGATGATGATAATGATGATGATGATGACTAAGAAAAAAGGAGGAGAAAAATGCATAAAGTTATCTAAACTTTGGGTACTAGTTAAAAAAATTTAAAAGTAGGTACAAGTTAAAAGAGGGGACCAAATAGGGTACCCAGTGCAATTTTTACTCCCTCCCATTGGAACGAGACACACACAAATATATATTTTTAAAATTATAATCTTTTTAATGGGTCATAATATAATGTTCTTCAATCGCTCTTTTTTTTTTAACCACTGTTACATCAAAGTGGAATATGGAACATTATTTAATCGTGGAAGACAACATGGAACAAAGCTTTTACTTCATCAAAAAAAACATGGAACAAAGCTTTTGATCGGAATTGATTTGTTTGTCTTTTCAAATGGGCTTTTCATTTTGAGAAATGTCGAAGTTTGGTTGGTCGTACATATATGGATGGCCTAATTCCTATTTTCATCTTATGACTGTTTACACTTCCCATATATGGTTGGTTACCGATCTTCTTTGGTGGATTAACTCATATATCTACTACTTTTAGTGTACGCGCGTTACGCGTGTATCATGAGTATAAAATTTTAAAAATTTATGTATATAATATATTAAATATTTATATTTCTGTTATAAAATAAAAGCTAAGGAGAAAATATAAATTTGAGAATGATAATTGTTGATCTATTTAACTAATTCAATACAAGGTGACAACCCTAATTTATTAACTATAAAGGTGGCTTTTATTTAGGGGGAAGTCTCACAAAGTAACCTCCTATAACCAATAGATTGAAAAAGATCTCAAAGATAAAAGTGCTCAAAATTGTTAGTATTATTTTTCTTTTACAAATTAAGTTTACCGTGTCAACTTAAATATTAGTTTCAATCTTTTTCCCTATTTATATAAAGAGACCTAAACCTAAAAATAATTGGAAGTGCTCGAATTGATATTATTTTTCTTTTATAAATCGATTATATTATTTTCTTTTAAATAAACAAGTATTTAATACACAAATTTAGTTGCTTTCAAAATCCTAGATATTACGAAAATAATTAAATAACTATTTTAAAATAATTAAATAACTATTTGTCTAGTGTGAACTCTATTTCTAAAAGGGTAAAAAGATTTTCTTTCTTTATTCTTCAGTGGAGTCCTTTAAGCTTTATTCTTCTTTCTTCTTCTAAGTGGAGGTGGAGATGGATCTTCATCTTTATTGAATTTTTGCTTCTAATTATCATAATCAAGTTCAAAATCAATTCTTGGATGCATGGATCCAGTTGTAAGGTATATATATATATATATATATATAGAAGATAAGAAGAAGGCACTATACAACGAAGAAACAAAGCGGAGATGTATTTGTAAGGGAGCTCATAAACTTCAAAAATTCCCTCTTTACTTCAAGAGGTTAAAAAAGCAAAAGGAACACCAAAAATTCTAGAAAACAAAGGCATGAAAAATATACAAACTCACGTTAACCACCCACGATCTGCATATCAATAGTCTTGATAGGTTGTCTTAGGGCTCCTATTCATGTCCCAAACGCAGCAACATAGAAAGCTTTTTAATAAGCATGTTTAGTTTTAGTTGTGCTTAGGTTTCTTGTAGTTACCATCGTGGGAAAGAGTTATAACTATTTTACACAATCCAAATAAGGAAATAATTTGTATAATTGATTTTGAAATACTGAATATTAGGGAAAAAATTAAATGATTATTCATAAATATTAGAAAAATAATTAAATGATTATTTTTTCTAACGCGAACTCTATTTTTAAAGGGTAAAAAGGACAAACAATATTTCGCTAAGGGCCTTTCTGCTTTTAATATAACTAGTTTTAGGGTACGCACTTTGCGCGTGTAACCATATCAATGAATACAAAGCTTTAAAGAATTAGATTAATATTATCCATCTGCTTTAATTTAGCTTAACTGGATACATAATTTAAGAAAGAAGGAAAGGAAGACTTTTAAAACTTGTGATCTTGCACATATCATAATATTTTGAGTGGCTATAAAAGTTTGTCATTAACGACAAATAAAATATTCATATTTAATTATTTTAAATTTAAAAGTATTATTAATTTTTTCAACGAACTAAAAAATAAATAGTGTTATTCTTTTGGAATGAATAGAGTATTAAATAATATATTTGATCTCAAAAAAAGAAAAAAATCTTGCACCACAAAAGTTCTTTGATGCTAAGAGTTTAGTTAATTGAAAAATAATTTCTCACGTGATGAATTTGAAAAAGAACTAAATTTATTTTTTTTGCTTATTAGTTAATGTAAAGAATTAGTTATTTCTTTTCAACATTAAAGGTAACTTAATTTAAACACTTGATTATTTTTTCCTCAACATTAAATGTAATAACTTATTTTTCATTATTCAAATTTTAAATATTAGCTCATCACAAATTTTTATAATTTTAGCGGCAATTATAAATTTATCTACTAAGCATTCTACTCTCAAAGAATAAAAAATTTGATCTGACATTTTTCTTTTGAATCTTTATTTTTATTGACGCATGCCAACAATTTTTTTTCTCTTTTATAGTCTTAAATATTTTTATTTGTTCTAATTATTCAATGTAGTTTTAAAATAATATCTTACAAAAAACAATGAAAACAACTTCCTTTTGAATGGGAAAATAATTTGTTCGACATGATTGTGTTAAGTATTCAATTTATAATTAAGGAGAACGTTAAACCATAAAATAGACTTTGTTCCAAAATGAACTTGTTATCGTATGTTCCTTCTCGTATTATCTTACTCCATAATATGTTCCAGTGCTTTCTGTTCCTTTCCATAATTCCTAACTAATTTAATCTATTTGTTGATTTCCTTCTAATTCAACTAATTTCATCTTTTAATAAATGAAATAAGTTAATTCTAAAGTTATAATACAAAAAATTTTAACGTGGAAGGGTTCAAATAAGGAAAGTGTTACAACCCATATTTTCGTACGTACGAGTACATCGTAAGTCAATAGATGTAAGCTCAGAAATGAAATCATATTTGAAAGTTTACAAAGTAAGTTAATCATGTTACCTCGGAGGTTACAAATATTGAAGATCATGAACAACAAGTACAAAGATGGTTGGAAGGTTCAGAAGCTAAAGGAATTGAAAAAAATAATATTTCGTCGAAAGTCGACAAATTGGGAATGTTATAGCATGTACTTTTGGAGTGAGACCAGAGTGTTTAACATGATAAGGAGGTTATGTTATGAGTTATGTTAGTCGTATGATAGTCGTGTGTTATGTTTTGAAGTCAAGCGAGTAGTGGAACAAAAGTTGATGAAAGTCATCACAAGTTACGTTCATAAGTTTTACTGAAACTTTGGGTCAAATATAACTACCATTTTCTTCCAATATACGTAGAGTTATGGGGTGTTCCATCCATTAAATTAAAAATATATGAGTCTATTTTCCAACGCATTAAACCGTTTGTCAATACGATATCGGAGTAGAGAGATATGAGCGTTTTTGCGAGACTGCGCAGACTGTCACCTACTTGCTTAAACGAGAATCCAAAACTGGGCCTGTTCGGGTCGTCCAAAAATAGGCCAGTTCGGGTCATTCAAAGAGGCCTTTTTAAAGGCCTATCCCCTTCATATATTAGGCTGATAATAGGGCAAAATAACCAGACTTAATCTCTGCAAAAATCCTCCCAAATATTTTCCACAAACTCCAATTGATTTTCTCTCCCTTTCAAGTTCTAATTGGAGGTAAAGCCTAGAGTTTGAAGAACCAAGATAGGAGACGAGTTATCCAATAAATAAGGTAAGTTTACTGCTCTATTTCATCCATTTTTTTCCTGCTGTAGATGCATAGTAAGTCGTTCTATAGTTGTAAGAACTCACGGGATGGTGATCGAAAGCCGTGAGTTCGAGTTATTCACTTGTAGCGGACTGTTTTGTGGTGTTGTTGGGCTATATGTTTTACTACTATTTTGTAAAGTTTTGGAGGAGGAAGGGTATGGAGAAATACCACATAAATGCAGGATGTTGGGCTGGTCGTTCGTCGTAATATTTTCGGGTTGTTGACACTACTATGGTGGTCATTTTGTGTACGAAGAGATTGGGGTGTGTTGGGCTGTTTTGTAGTATTGTGTGGTGTACATAAGGTTGGAAAATAATGTATATATATTGTTATTATTTTTTTGGTGTTGTTGGTGTTATCTTGAATTTGGAGGAAGTAAGGATTATAGGGGAGATGCTGCCCGCTTTAATACAAAATAAGCTTGTCGTTCGTTGTGCGATAGTTGTACCTTTCGTAACTTAATGATAGTATTATTATCGTTGTTGTAGATTAAGGTACGAAGAGGAGAGTTCAACTTGGTGATTGGAAAGATTGTGATAAGGTATGTTAAGGCTAAGCCCTTCCTTCATTTTGGCATGATCTCGTAACTAAATGTGTTTGATAACGAGGCATAAAGAGAAGTTCATACTCCCGAATTTATAAACATTATCCTAGTCTCATAAGTTACAGTATTCTCCCTTATCGGGACTTTATATTCAATTGAGTATTGTCTTCTTCCAGTCAAGAGAGCAGAGGGTCTATATATATACAGTATTACAGTATTTTCACCACAATCGAGCTATAATCGATGGGCAGGCTCCTATTAGGCAACCTCTGATCAGATGGTAAGTTATATACTGAGCCTACTATGACCGAGCGCCTATGAGCGAGCCAGAATGGCCGAGATACAGAGCGTAGTATGGCCGAGCACTTATGAGTGAGCCTACTACGGCAGGGCAGTTACACATACCGAGCCTTATAGGCTCGGACCGCTATTTTACATACTATATAGAGAGAGTTGGGTCAGTATCAGCACGTAAGCATATCTTCATATTATTTTTGACTCCCAGTTACATTCAATTATTATATCATCAGTTCAGTTTCAGCTTTCAGTTATTCTGTTGCCTTACATACTCAGTACATTATTTTGTACTGAAGTCTCTTTGCTGGGGACACTGCATTTCATGCCTGCAGGTCTTGATAGACAGATGGATAGTCCTTCCCAGTAGACATAGCCAAACATCAGCTTGGTTGGCAAGCTTCACTTCCCCGGAGTTACCAGGTCTAGACCTTGGAGTTCGTTTTATATATACAGGTTTGATGGGTAGGTAGAGGCCTTGTCCCGACCATGATACAGTTCAACTATCTCTAGAGGCTTGTAGACAAGTCCTGTATAGTTTGTATATATATATATATATATGAGTTTTTGGGTATGTTTATCTCTCAGATGAGAGAGACGATATTTTCAGATAATTCAGAATATGGCCTCATCTGCCTAGGTTGAGGGTTACCCCTCTAGAGTTCACAGTTACAGAGTGGTACACTCGGGCCGAGTATGGTACCGGATGCCGGCCACGCCTCTTCAGGTTTGGGGCGTGAAAGAAAGGACACACGTAAGTTGAAATCTTTAACAAATTTTATGGTCCTAAATTTTAGAACTTTATGCATAATTCAAATAAAGAAAGATTTAGTACTTAAAATCCCAGACCCCATTTGTGGGAATACACTAAGTTCATTGTTGTTGTTTAATGCTTAAAATTTTAGTTATTTTACTCCTAAATTTTAGGAAAAATTATCAAATTACAATTTTGTCTAATGTAAAATTTATTTTTAAAGAGTAAAAAAGGCGAACGATGTTTTGCTAAGGGCCTTCGTACTTTTAATATTAATATAATATAGATATAAAAATATGAACAAAAAAATATTATTTAAGTGAAAGGTAGTTCACATATAATAGAAATGTGAAATTGACTATTGAATAAATTATTCATCATTAATTGATACCGGACATTTAACTATCTATATTTCTGTATTGTACTTATTTTGACCTCAATTAGCAATTGATTTATGCTATCAAGAAATTAGCACCACCACTATTTCATTCACGTTATTTAATACTAATAACAACTTGTTTGACAAATAAAATGTTTAGTATCGAAGATACTGTAATTACATAAGCTAAATTTATTGGATTTTGAAGTCGTAAATATTAGGAATCTTTACATAATTCAAATGACAAGAGGGGTTACTCTGATGGTAAGTAACGTCCACTTCCAACCAAGAGGTTGTGAGTTCGAGACTCCCAAAGAGCAAGGTGGGGAGTTCTTGGAGGGAAGGATGCCGGGGGTCTATTGGAAACAACCTCTCTACCTCATGGTAGGGGTAAGGTCTGCGTACACACTACCCTCCCCAGACCCACGATATTTTACTAAGGGCCTTCGTGTTTTTAATATATTATAGATATAGATATATAGATAATGAAATACTCAATAGAAATTAAACTTTACACAAATATAGTCACTAGCAAATTATTTATTATGTTAAATTTGCTCAATATCCATAAAAAATTTAAATTTCAAAATAGAACTACTCTTGCTGAAAATTAGGTAAAGTTGATTAGTACATTGTATAGGGTAAAATAGGTTCATATTAAATGCTCGAATAACAGAGTGACACGTGGAATCAGAGGCAGACAGAAGATGAAGCAAGTGAAAAGCAAGTGTGAGGACAACAACTTTAATTGGTACCGGGTAGATCCCGATGGGAACATAATCAACGGGAGCAAATGAATACTTGTCACCAGATGACATTCAATGAATAATATTCCTCAGTATTAAATATGCAACCATTACAGAGAATTTTAGCATTTATGGTCTGCCGTTACATATTCATCAATGGCCTCCATCATTGTCATTTAAGAGGGGCTTGATCCTAGGACCTTGTTCCCTAGGTATAGGTATAAATAGTGGCTTCAACAACCATTGTAACACACGAAAATTCTAACAAACTTATACTATACACTATTCTCAAGCTAAATAACACTTTATTTTCTGTCTAACATTGTTCTTATTGCTGCCTTAGGAAACCTTGGTCCCGGAACCAGACTATCTGCTATTTATCTCAATTTCAATGCTAAGACTTATTTTTTAATTAATTTATCTATTATTTTTGGATCAAATCAGTTCATTTGTCTATAAACCACGTAACAAATTCAACTGTACCGTTTTACGGGTAAAGAGTTTGGCGCCCATCGTGGGACTTAGACAGTTGCGTAATTGAGTTGATCCTTGAATCTATTACTAACTTGTTTTATTCTTTGTTTCATAGCAAAAAACAAATGGTAGCTAACGATGTCAACATCACACAAAACGTTGAGGCGCAACAGAATTTGTCTCAACATGAGTATTCAATCAGTGACACCTGCAACGAGGAAAGCGTAGCAACTCCGGTCCATGAAGGGCATTATCCACGACATGTGCGGGAGATAACTCATGATGGCGCTGAGGACGAGCATATTGCGGAGACAGTAAGGATCTTGAGGGAGCAGCAAAAGGCCATCATGGAGCATCTCTCAAGGCAAGATCATGCCATGATGGAACTAAAGAAGGCATTGTTAGGTGCCTCCAACAATGCGAATGTAAGAGGCCCTATTCCTCCCAGCGCTCCCATAAATCAAACAGCTCAAAAGGTTGATAACAACACCCCGAGGGAAAAAGTTGGCTTCAACGGAACCGGGGAAGGGGGGATCGACAATCGGTCCGGTAACGACAACGACAATGATCCTTTCAAAATTGAACTCATGAGATTTATGAGGAAAATGAACGAGCGGATAAATGAGAAAGCGAAAGAGTTCCACGCCCGAATGGACCATAAAAATCACGCCTTCGGGAGAAACCCTGAGGCAGGCTATAAAAACTGTTCCTTTAACTAACAATGAAGTCGAGTATGAGGCATTGATTGCAAGACTCGAATTGGCCCGGAGACTTGGCTCCGAGGTTATAGAAATCTAATGTGATTCACAACTGGTGGTAAACCAAGTTTATGGGATCTTTGATACAAAGTAGGAACGCATGTAACAGTATGTGATTAAAGTTCAAACTTTGCTCACGCAGTTTCGGGAGTGGTCGATCACCCACATCCCGAAAGAAGAAAATGTAGAAGCATATGCATTGGCCAACTTGGGATCGTCCACGGAGATGAAGGGATCATATTCCGGTACTTTCGTGCAGCTCATGCATTCAGTACTAGATGCGTACGGTTATTGTGAAGTAAATATAACCAACCTAATCTGGGACTGGAGGAATGAGATCATCGATTACCTTGAGCACGACAAGCTGCCCGAAGACTCGAAGGCATCCCGGGCACTCCGTACCAAAGAAGCTCGTTGCAGCTTCTGGGGAGGACAATTATATTGCAGGTTGTTCTAAATCCCATTGTCCTGCCGTTTAGGAGCCTCCGAGGCTAACTACGTCATGAAAGAGGTTCATGAAGGAATTTGCGGGAACCATTTCGGTGCAGATTCATTGGTCCTAAAATTAGTTAGGGCAGGATAATATTGGCCCCGGATGGAGCAAGATGCGAAGTCATTCATTCACAAATGCTACAAGTGTCAGCACCACACACAGTTGTTGGACCAACCGGCAAAACTCTTACTCTCGGTACTGTCCCCTTGGCCATTCATGAAATGAGGGATGGATATAATCGAGTCGCGGCCACCGGGACCCGAGAAGGTAAGGTTCTTTTAATTTTAACTGATTATTTTACTAAGTGGGTTGAAGCAGGTCCTTACCAAAAAATTGGTGAGCGCGAAGTGGTCGATTTCCTATGAAAAACATAATTTTCTGGTTCGGAATACCGAAGGAGATTGCCTGCGACAACATACCACAGTTCATAGGCTCCAAGGTCACAAAATTTCTTGAAGACCTGGAAATTAAAAGAATCACATCTTCGCAATACCATCCGAGCGCAAATGGGTAGGCAGAATCAACCAATAAGGTGATTATTCAAAACCTTAAAAAACGATTGTAAGCATCCAAAGGCAAGTGGCCCAAAGAGTTACCAGGAGTGTTGTGGGCATACCGGACGATGGCAAAGTCGAGCACAGGAGAGACACCTTTCTCCCTCATATACGGTACAGAAGCTCTGATCCAGGTGGAAGTAGGAGAACCGACCTTGCGGTACTTCCGGGCGGACGAGCAGGAAAATAATGAAACATTGCTGGTCAAATTGGAGCTTCTTGACGAACACAGGGACTTAGCGCATAAGGATGGCGGCTCAGAAACAAAGAATGGAAAGGTACTATAACCGGAGGGCCAATCTCTGCTATTTTAAAGTGGGCGACTTGGTTTTGAGGAAAGTAACTTAGAAAACTCGGGAGCTCAACGCGGGAAAGTTGGGTCCGACGTAGGAAGGCCCCTATCGGGTTTTAGCTGTAACCGAGAAAGGGTCATATGAACTAAAGAACCAAGACGGAGTCAAATTTCCGAGCAGGTGGAATGTGGCTCACCTCAAAAGGTATTATTGCTGATGGGCATCGCTTGTACTAAAAGTATGTGCTGCACTCTTTTTTCCTTCGCCCAATTTTTATCCCAATTGGGTTTTTCTTACAAGATTTTTAACGAGGCAGCAACGAAAAGCATACTATGAAAAAAATGTCATCAACAGAGATAAAACCTTTAAATGTCAAGGTATTGAAATAACAAACCACTACAGGATGGTTAAATAATCTTTGGCTCGGTGGCAAATTCCTAATGGGAAGCAAAACTTGCCACCAGACCAAAGGCTATTCAACCGTTCACAAATGTTTTCCTCAGACAAGCCACTAGGGGGTGATTAGATAATCTATGGCTCGATAGCAAAGTTCCTAATGGTAAACGAATCTTGCTATCGAACGAATGATTATCCAACGATTCACTAGTGTTTTTCCTTCAAATGAACAAGACTTCCAGTGTTTCGATTCGCATTCTTCACATTCCAACACTAGGGGGGACAGTATGAGGATACAACTACCTGATTTCCATAAAAACTGGGACTACGAGACCCGAAATCGATAATGTCTCATCGGGACCAGGGACTACACAGCTAGCCCCGTAGAAACAAGTTGTACAAAACATCCACATGTATTGGCAATTTCTTTTCTTTCAGCACTCGACTACTTATGTACTTTTTAATATAGAAGAAATAAAATGAAGTCCTTTTATTTTTATCTTGTTTCTTATACAAACCATGAATTAATTTTATCATTTGAAAGTTAACTAAGTACTTCAAATGCTAGTGCTGGAAAGAACAGGAGACGTCCTCTTTAAGAGCACCGTAAACATAAGAGGGCCCTCTCTTATGAAATCCTCACAATAAAGGGTTGAAACTGGAAGAGTTTATGCCCGGGATCCAAATGCTATCGAGGAAAAATACACCCGAAGCCTTGTCTAATTTGACAGAAAAAGAATAAACTTTGTGCAATGCTTAAACAAAAAGTACTTTTATTTATTAAACGTGCGAAGCAGAACAAGTATAAAAATACAAAAAGAAAATAACAAAGGAAAAGAAAGCAAAAAAGCTAAACTACGTCACCACCAGAACTCAGGGGAAGAGAGGCATCTACTCCCCCGGAGAAGTATGCAGATCTGCCGCCGGTGCAGGATTTTGGCCCTCGTCATCATTCTCTTCAAGTTTCTCCTCGGTTCTTGAGGACTCAAAACCGGAACTAGAAGAATCGGTTGCATTAGGCTGAGCCCGTAGGCATTCTCGGGCAGCTAACTCCAGCGTTTCGGCCTTGGCAATCTCATCGCCAATATCAATAACGCCCTCTTTTGCCTCTTCCAAAATTTTCCTCCTCATGTGGTACATAGAATGTGTCTTTTCAATAATTATGGAATCCCCTCGGTGCTGAAGTTTTGCTTTAAGCCTATCAACCTCGGTCAAAAGGCCATCCCTCTCGGATCTCATGGTGCTAAGGCGAAGATCGAGATCACAGATTGTGGTTATATGAAACTTATTGTGACCCATGATCATTTTATACCTATCCTCCATCTTGGCACACTTCTCCTCGGCAGCAACAACCTCTTCAGCTTTGGAATTCAAGGCTGGCTCCAAGTTATTCACTTGCTCAATAGAGGGAGACTCGCATTCGGCAGTAGCAAGCATGACATCATGAACTATGGACCATTTAGCCTTAGCTTCTTGGAATTGAACATTTAATCGGGAAGCTTCTTGACTAAGGGCCACTACCTCCTGCTCGCTATGCTGTAGTCAGGCCTCAATATCACTCGCCTAAGTGGCTTTCGCTTCTAATACCAGGAGGCGCGCCACAAGTTGATTCCTATCAGCCAACAGCTGATACGGCTCGGACTTGAGTCCTTCTTTATTTCTTGACTAAGGGCCACTATCTCCTGCTCGCTATGCTGTATTCGGGTGTCAAGATCACTCGCCTCAGCGGCTTTCTCTTCTAATATCGGGAGGCACACGACAAGTTGATTCCTATCAGCCAACAACTGATCCCGCTCGGACTCGAGTCCTTTTTTGTTAAGGATCAATTTTTGAAGGCCCTCGAAAGCAAGGAAGTTGGCCTGTAAAGCAAATATCGAAGTCAGGAACCCTATTGTAACAGACGAAGAGAAACAAACAGTAAAAGGAAGTATAATATCGCTGATGCATTGTGCATGGCGTTATTTATCATACACTCCCTCGAAAGAGAGTGTATTTTCTTCTTCTCTGATAATTGGCGAGTTCTACCGGCCTTGACATCAGATGGAACTCCGTTGACACTGGGAGAGAGACACTCCTCCTCCCCTAGGATCTGCAGAAGGGGGCGAGTAATTGTTCCCCAAATTCTCGTGGTCAGGGGACTGGGAAAGAGGGACGTCCTCCTCTCGGGCATCTGCGGCGGGTAGGGGAGATGTAGCAGTTGCTAGTGATGAAGGTATGGCCGGTGTGGAGGGAGACGAAGTTGATGGTATTGTAGGTTGAGAAGCAGAGGCAGTGCTTTTTATTAGTTGCTCAACAACTGAAGGCAGAAGAGACCCAGTATCCAGCCTCATAGGATCGGAAGCAGCGAGTAGGACCGGAATGGGAGAATCAACATTCTCCACCAAATCCATTTCTTCAAAGAGGTCGCCCTTGGTTAGGGTTTCAAGCTCTCCAGATTGAGCATTATGTTGAGCTGATGAAGATCGTCGTCTCCTTTGTAGGGAAGCCTCTTCATCACTAGCTTCCCCACCATCGTCACTAACAACAGTGGTTGCGGCGGGCATAGGCGTGGCTTTCTTCACTTTCTTGTTTTTACCTTCGGTCAAGGAAGAATGCCACATTTTTATTTCTTGTTCTCCGGTCGGGGACTCCGAGAGGAAGAACCTGCACCGGAAGCAGACCTGAGGGCACCAGTCCGGGTAAAAGCCTCATTCAACAACCTCGTAGCCCCTGCAGGATCAACCAAAACATTCTCCTCAGGAATAGAGACAGAACCCTGCGGGAGACCAGAAGCAAGCAAGAAGGTAGAGTTAGAAGGTTTACTCATGTACGAAGATGGAGTAAAAGAAGAGTTAGTTTATCATGATTCATGGCCCTCCACCCGTATTTCGGGCCAACTTCTTCCACCGGTGGGTCTCTTACGTAGTTATGTCCAGAATCTTCTGAACCAACTGGTCCAGACCTTCAACCCTTGGTGGTGTCCACCAAGTTGCTGAAATAATGAAATAAAAAAGGTTAACAATGACATGAAACAACTTGTTTTCAGAGAAAGAGATAAACTTTAAACTTACATGAACGACTCCAGGATTAGGAGAAAAATGGAGTTGTGACCAGGATGATATCCCTAGTAGTAAAGATGACAAACTGCTCCATCCATCCGCTGTCATTTTCGTCATCTATGCTGGTGAGCAAAGCATGGTGGCCACGCTTGCTGAAGTTTCTTACTCCCCCACGAAAGATTTTGGGGGAGTAGATGTAACGACCTGGTCGGTCGTTTTGAGAGTTGTAGTCCTATTCCCCTATTTACTGCTCATTCTATACTTTATATCTGTATTGTGACTTATCGGGGTAGTCAGTTTGAGTCCGAAGAGATTTCAAAATGAATTGAGACGCTTAAACTCAAGGTTAAAAACTTAAGTTGAAAAGGTTGATCGAATATTTACTTATATGTAAACAACCCCAGAATAGAGTTTTGATGATTCCAATAGCTCCGTAAGGTGATTTTGGACTTAGAAGCATGTCCGAAAAATTATTTGAAAGTTCGTAGATAAATTAAGCTTGAAATGGCTAAAATAGAAATTTATGTTTGGAAGTTTGACTGGGGACTTGACTTTTTGATATCGGAGTCGGAATCCAGTTCTGAAAAATTTCATAGCTCCGTTATGACATTTATGACTTGTGTACAAAATTTGAGGTCAATCGGACTTGATTTGATAGGTTTCAGCATCGAATGTAGAAGTTGAAATTTCTAAGTTTCATTAAGCTTAAATTGGAGCATGATTCGTGGTTTTAGCATTGTTTGATGTGATTTGAGATTTCAACTAAGTTCGTATGATATTTTAGGACTTGTTGGTATATTTGGTTGAGGTCCCGGGGGCCTCGGGTGAGTTTCAGATGGTTAACGGATCGAAATTTAGACTTAAACAGCTGCTGAAATTTTCTGATGCCTGTATTTGGTTTCCTTCATCGCGTTTGCGAGGGCAGTCTCGCGTTCGCGAAGATTAAATTCGGACTGGCTATTTTGTGCTTCCCATTCGCGACAGGGGGCACGCGTTCGCGAAGGGTCGAGGGGCAAGGCTACGCGTTCGTGATCGAAGCCTCGCGTTCGCGAAAGGGAAAGTCGGCCTAGGGGAAATTTGGTCTTCACGTTCGCGAGACTGGACTCGCATTCGCGAAGGAGGAAATCCGGGCAGCACAAAAATGTGCTTCGCGAAAGCGAGGGAGCTGTCACGTTCGCGAAGAAGGAATGCCAGGAGAGAGAGTTTAAGTTCTGAAAATGGGACTTCCATTTTTACCGATTTGGAGCTCCGGGAGAGGCAATTTTCTGCAGATTTTCAAGAAAAACATCGGGGTAAGTGTTCTTAACTCAATTTTGGTTAAAGTACCCGAATCTATGGTAGTTTTTAATATTTAGTTGGTGGATTAAGTTGGAAAGATTGTGAAAATCCCTAAGTTTAGATTGAAGATTTGAGGGTCGAGTTGATGTCGGAATTTAGTGATTTTGGTATGGTTGGTCTCGTGGTTGAATGAGCGTTCATATTTTATAAGTTTTGTCGGGTTCCGAGACGTGGACCCCACGGGAGATTTTGAATTAAATTTCGGATTTTTGTTGGAAAATTAGTATTTTCATATGGAATTAATTCAATAATTTGTATTGACTGAATCGAAATTATTATAACTAGATACGAGGCTTTCGGAGGCCAGTTCACGAGGCAAATGCATAGCAGAGTAAAAAATTTCACGGTTCAAGGTAAGTGACTTGTCTAACCTTGTGTGGGGGAAATTCTCCTTAGGATTGGTATTGATATGACAATTGTGATGTGCTGAAAGTCGTGTACGCGAGGTAGCGAGCGTGTACACGGGTTAAATGTGAAAAAACTCTGGATTAAATTTGTGTAGATCTCTGTTACACATTAATTATATTATTTTATCCGGTTATATTCATAATCACTAATCTATTATTTTATATATTTTAAATTTGCCTGATATTTTCCTGCTAATTGCTCTACCTGTTGAGTTGAAATATTATTTCTTTTATTCTGTGCTCATTATTTGAAAGTTGAATTTTTTAATTGAATTATTATTAATATGAAGTATTTGACATTAAAAATCCGGTACTGAGGCAAGGTATTAAATTTGTAAAATATTATTTTTGTTGAGTTATTCACTTCCGAATATTTTGTGAGATTTTGTATTCATTGTGATTGAGCCTTGAGCTTCTTGTTGTGGAAATAATTTGTTGTTGACTTATTTTGGCAAGATGAAATATTTTGGCACTTAAAGTGCAAATTGTGATATATTGTGATATTGATACACATGCCGTGGTAATAAGGTCTGGGTGTTGAAATGCATGCGGTGATATAAGGGTGGCTTGATACGCGTGACTAGAAGTGAAACTACTATAAGTCATGCGGTGTGATAAGGGTGGCTAAAACGAGGGATGCTATTTTGGGAAACATATTTTCTTTAAAAATTAAATGTGAAGGCTCCCGCAGTGATATAAAAAAATGAGATATTGTGAATTTATTTATGATTTGGGACTACAAGGCGGTACCTCAGGAATGCCCTTGTTGATATTTCTTTATGGTTGCATTGCCTTTGGTTATTTTGGTGTTTTCCTTAAAGTTGTAATTTTTTGTTTTCCTTCCGCGAGATGTTATTTGCCCTTATTATGTGTAGTTAAATTTTGACATACTACTTACTTGATTCATCCCCATTTTCATTATTATTATTATATTTTTAAACTTTTCTCCCTGTCTTTTATTATTCCAGTAGGGCCTGACATGACCTCGTCACTACTCTATCGAGGTTAGGCTTGACACTTACTCGGTACCTGATGACGTCCAAATCCACTATTAAAAAGTAAATAGACACGGTCGCATGCAATATAACTTACCCAATTATGAGTCGTTGTCGAATCCGACAGAGAACAATATGTAGGCGATTAGGCGTGTAAGAGAATTATCACTTATTATGCTAAACCAAACACTTAGAAATATTTTGAGAAAATATTTATAACTAATTGCGAAATGTAAACTAACCTAGAAAGCAAATAAAATGATCAATGGCTACAAGCATGGATGCATAGGGAATTACACTCAAGTAACGATCCAATGTATTTTACGATTTTATAAATATGAGCGAGTTTATTTTAATTAGCCTCGGGTAATAATCCTATATTAGCTTCTTCCGAAGACTAACAAGACTTCCTAATTGAATTATCCCTAAAATAATTACGAGATTAAGCACACTCGAATATGGCTACAAGTAGTTCAATCCTATCCCTAGGTAGAATCTATCAAATGAGGGTTAAAGCCTCAAGTTCTTGTTAATTAATCTTTCCCAACCCCAAATTATCTTTCCCAAACTTAATTCGAAGTTAATGAGCGAGTCCTAAGGTTAGCTAACCCCTTTGGAAACATTAAAGAACAAGAATAATTAAAGAAACAATAACTCACTTCATAATAAATAAAAAACAATTCAATACATAAGCAAAACAAGATATTTAATCCACACTTTAGATATGAATATTCCCATAAACAAGATTCAAGTGTTGAAGAAAATACTACACACTTAAATATACAATACAAAGTAAGGAAATGAAGAAATGAACATAAATGGGTAAGAAATTCTCAACCAAAAGCTTCAAATCTTCAATATGCAAGTGTGTGTGCAAGAACCCTAGCTCCAAAACTTGTCCTCTCTAGTCAAGAGACTGAAAAATAAGCCAAAGATACCTTACAAATGAGCTAGGTCGTGTATTAGATAGTTTGGGGGTAAAATATGTGAAATTCCAGAACTGTCCAGTTTTTCTGCCTATTCGTTCTCGCGTTCATGATTACACCTTCGCGAAGCTTTGTTGCCATCTTCGCGTTCGCGTCTGAACCTTCACGTTCGCGAAGGTTTGTTTCCTCTAGCTTTGCGTTCACGTACAACACTTTGCGTTCGCGAAGGTTTGTTTTCCTGAAGCTACGCGTTCGAATTTTCCCTTCGCGTTCGCGAAGGGTAATTTACTGGACAGTGTTCCTGTTTGCATTTTAGCTCCTTTTTGACTCGTTTTCACTTGGTTTCTTCACAATCACTTCTAAATCACATAAAACCTGTAAAATGGATGTAAACGATATTAAACACGCGATTTACTCAATCAAACATAGCAAAAACCTAATATTAACGACGAGATAAGTTGGTAAAATACCAACTTATTAAACCCCCAAGCTTAAACTATTGCTTGTCCTCAAGCAATTCAACAACTAAAAACATCCTTCTATAAAATCATCAATTAAGCTTAGTGGCATACCAAACACAATCTAGTGACTTCGGTTAGTACCAACAATTAATCCAAAGCATATGAATTGCCAACAACTTCTCACAAATTTCATTTCAATTCAAGTGGTCAAACACCACAATAGTCAAAGTAGCAACCAAGTCATGATACTAAAGCTTCAAAATTTGCCTCACTATCACAACAATTTTCTTTTGTTCATTCCTCCCAATTGGACATTGGATTAAGTTCACAAACTAAAATTTCATGTGCCCTCACACTTAAGAGAGAATCCCAACTTATAAATTGCAATTTAAACACAAATGGGATATCAAATGGAAAGAATTAACTCTCTCTCTCTCTCTCACACACACACACACACAAAGATGTTCAAATGCACATAAGTAGTGTCATAGGCTTGCCCTTCATGTATTCCTCCACAAATTTAGACAAACTTGGTTCAAAATCAATTAGGACTTAAAGGGTTGTAGTTTATGCTTTTGGTTAAGGTAAGGCACAATATTAGACGAGGCATTAGTGAACTAGCCGTACACGGAGACTTCAAGGTATATCTGCCAGTGTCCGCAGACCTCTCAGTCCCCTTCTATCCTTATTATGTTGTTTTCCTTATTCTCTTTAGACTCTGATGTATAAAGACATTTAGAATAAACTATTAGAAGCTTGTAACTTATTTCTACTGGGTTTTGGGAGTTGTAACTATTTGAATCGCAGTAACATTTATTTTAAATGATGAGATTTGAATTTCAATTTTGTATTCCGCATAATCGATAGGCTTACCTAGTCTTAGAGACTAGGTGTCATTACGACATCCTACGGAAGAAAATTGGGGTCATGACAAGTTGGTATCAGAGCTCTAGGTTCATAGGTGTTATGAGTCACAAGAAGGTTTAGTAGAGTCTCGCGGATCAGTACGGAGACGTATTTACTTATCTTCAGGAGACTATGGAACTGTTAGGTAAATGTTCACTTCTTTGATTCCTTATCGTGAGTATTTGTTGACTTCGAAATTCTAAACTTTTGTCTTTCTATTCTCTCACAGATAGTGAGGACACGCACAATTGGATCCGATGATCAGACACCCATGCCCCATGTTGGGGCCGCAAGAGGCCGGGTCCGGGCCATAGGTCGAGGAAGACCACATGGTGCAGCCAGGACATCTGCACGAGCTGCTGCGAAGGAACCACCAGTAGCTCCAGTTGGAGAGTAGGCACCTGAGATGCCGGTTACTACCCATGTACTTCAGGAGACTCTTGCCTAGTTTTTTAGCATGTTTGGCACTCTAGCTCAGGCAGGGTTGATTCCACTTGCTCCTTCCACATCTCAGGTCGGGGGAGGAGCGCACAAACTCTCACCGGTCGTACCCCAGAGCCATGAGCCCAGGTTGACCATGCCCCAGAGGTTATACCAGTGCAACCAGTTATCCTGCTCGGCCCGAGGTTAGGGCAGCAGTTTCAGAGGGGGAGCAGCTCACGCTCGAGAGCTACAAGAAGTACCACCCTCCCTCTTTCAGCGGTTTGGCTTTAGAGGATGCTCAGGTTTTTTTTGAGGAATGTCACTGTATCCTCTGTACTATAGGTATTGTGGATTCTAGTGGGGTTTCTTTCACGGAATTCCAGCTTAGAGGAGCGGCCTACCAATGGTGGCGAGCATACGAGTTGGATAGTCCGGCTGAGGCAGCTTCACTCACTTGGACTCAATTTTCAGATATGTTCTTGAGGGATTATGTTCCACAGAGTCTCAAAAATGCATGGTGCACGGAATTTGAGCAGTTGCGCCAGGGTTCTATGACCGTGTCAGAGTATGCGGTCTGATTCAGTGATTTAGCTAGGCATGCTCCAGCCTTGGTTGCTACTGTTCGAGAGCGGGGCTCCATGGTTTATTGAGGGTCTCCATCCTAATATCATATTCAGTATTGCCTGAGAGCTGAAGATGGACATCACATACCAGCAGGTGGTGTCAATTGCTAGGAGATTGGAGGGTATGCGGATCCGGGAGAGAGAAGAGAGGGAAGCTAAGAGACCTTGAGATTCTAGCACATATAACAATTCTCGTGCCCCAGTTGCAGCCCATCATGGTAGAGACTATGTGAGTCATCCTATTCATTCAGCACTTCCAACTTCCAACAGTATTCCGGCTATGCCCAGATCTTAGGCTCCTTATTATGCACCGCCATTGTCTTGTGTACCTCCTGTTTGGGGTGCTTTTAGTGGGCAGTCCAGCCGATTAAGCTCGAGCCAGTCTCAGCAGCCACGTCCTCCGAGGCTTGTTTTGAGTGTGGTGACACTCGTCATATCATGAGGGATTGCCTCAGACTTAGGAGGGGTGCACCTTAGGCTTCTCAGGCCATGATTACTACACCAGTTGCCACTCCATTTGCACAGCCAGCTAGAGGTAGAGGTCGGACTAGTAGAGGTCGCCCTATAGGGGGAGACCAAGCCAGATATTACGCCATTCCTTCTAGGATGGAGGTAGTTGCATCTGATTCTGTTATCACATGTATTGTTCCGGTTTGTTATAGAGATGCATCGGTCTTATTTGATCCAGGCTCCACTTATTCTTATGTGTCATCTTATTTTTCCCTGTATTTGGGCGTATCCTGTGATTCTTTGAGCTCTTCTGTTTATGTATATACCCGTGGGTGATTCTATTATTGTTGACCGCGTGTATCGGTCGTGTTTGATTGTTATCGGTGGTTTTGATACCAGAGCTAATTTATTATTGCTCAGTATGTGGATTCCGATATTATTTTGGACATGGACTGGTTGTCGCCCTATCACGTTATCCTTGATTGTTATGCCAAGACGGTAACGTTGGCTATGCCAGGTCTACTGCGGCTAGAGTGGAGAGGTACCTTAGATCACGTTCCTAGCGGGGTTGTTACAATTCTTAAGGCTCAATGAATGGTTGAGAAGGGGTGTGATGCGTATCTGGCCTATGTGAGATATGTTAGTGTTGATACTCCTACCCTAGAGTCAGTTTCGGTAGTAAGGGATTTTCCCGATGTATTTTCAGCGAATCTTCCGGGTATGCCACCCGACAGGGATATTGACTTTTGCATTGATTTGTTACCGGGCACTCAGCCCATTTCTATTCCACCATATCGTATGGCCCCAGCAGAATTGAAGGAATTAAAAGAGCAGTTACAGGAGCTGTTTGATAAAGGCTTCATTCGGCCCAGTGTATCCCCTTGGGGTGCTCCTGTCTTATTTTTGAAGAAGAATGATGGTTCTATGCAGATGTGTATTGATTATCACCAGTTGAACAAGGTTACAGTAAAGAACAGTTACCCATTGCCATGTATTGATGACCTATTTGATAAGTTTCAGGGTGCCAGAGTGTTCTCTTAGTCCGACTTGCATTCAGGATATAATCAGTTAAAGATTCGGGAACCAGATATATCGAAGACTGCTTTCAGGACTCGATATGGTCATTATGAGTTCCTTGTGATGCTATTTGGGCTGACCAACGCACCAGCAATATTTATGCATTTGATTAACTGTGTATTTCAGCCCTATCTTGACTCCTTTGTCATTGTGTTTATTGAAGACATTCTGGTGTATTCCCGGAGTTGGGAGGATCATGAATAGCACCTTAGGACTGTGCTACAGACTTTGAGAGAAAAGAAGTTATATGAAAAATTTTCAAAGTGTGAACTCTGGCTTGATTCAGTGGGATTTTTGTGCGAGGGGATCAAGGTAGATTCGAAGAAGATTGAGGCAGTGCAGAGTTGGTCCAGACCGTCCTCAGCTACGGAGATCCAGAGTTTCCTTGGTTTTGCAGGGTATTATCACCGATTTGTAGAGGATTTCTCTTCTATAACTGCACCTATGACCAAATTGACCAGAAGGGTGCTCCGTTCAGGGGGACTGGGGAATGTGAGGAGAGATTTCAAAAGCTCAAGACAGCTTTAACTAGAACCCCAGTATTGGTGTTGCCCACATGTTCAAGGTTTTATACTGTGTATTGTGATGCGTCGTGTATTGGTCTCAGCGCAGTGCGGATGTAAGACGGTAAAGTGATTGCCTATGCATCCAGACAGTTAAAGGTATATGAGAAGAATTATCGAGTCCACGACCTTGAGTTAGCAGCTATTGTTCATGCCTTGAAGATTTGGTGGCATTATTTGTACGATGTCCATTGTGAGGTCTACACCGATCACCGAACTCTACAACATATGTTTAAACAGAAAGATCTTAATTTGCGACATCGGAGGTGGTTGGAGTTGCTTAAGGATTATGATATCACCATTCTCTATCATCCCGGGAAAGCCAATGTAGTGGCCGATGCCTTGAGTCATAAGGCGGAGAGTTTGGGCAGCTTATCATATTTACCGGTAACGGAGAGACCATTAGCCTTGGATGATTAGGTCTTGGCCAACCAGTTTGTTAGTTTGGATGTTTCCGAGCCGAGTCGAGTTTTGGCTTGTGTGGTTTCTGAGTCTTCTCTTTATGATCGTATCACAGAGCGTCAGTATGATGACCCCCATCTGCTTGTCCTTAAGGACACAGTTCAGCACGGTGATGCCAAGGAAGTCACTATTGGAGATGACGGTGTATTACGGATGCAGGGCAGGCTATGTGTACCCAGTGTAGATGGCTTGCATGAGTTGATTCTCCAGGAGGCTCATAGTTCGCGGTACTCCATTCATCCGGGTGCTGCAAAGATGTATCAGGACTTGAGACAATACTATTGGTGGAGGCGGATGAAGAAAGACATAGTGGAGTATGTAGCTCGGTGCCTAAATTGTCAGCAGGTGAAGTATGAGCATGTCACGACCCCAAATTCCCTTTGTAGGATGTCTTGATGGCACCTAGTCTCTAAGACTAGGTAATCCTGTCAATGCGGAATAACTGAATATAAATTAAAATTTAATCCTCAACAGTCGAATAAATAAGAACTGCAAATTTAACAATTTCAACTCCCAAAATCCGGTAGGAATAAGTCACAAGCTTCTAAAAATTTATTCTCAATGTCTCTATGCATCAGAGTCTAAAGGAAATAAGGAAGACAACATAATAAGATAGAAGGGGACTTCGGAGTCTGCGGACGTTGGCAGATATACCTCGAAGTCTCCTCGTACGACTAATTCACTGATGCCTGGTCTGATAAGATGTACCTGGATCTGCACAAAAAGATGTGCAGAAGCGTAGTATGAGTACACCACAACGGTACCAGTAAGTGACAAGCCTAACCTCGGTAGAGTAGTGACGAGGTCAGGTCAGGCCCTACTGGAATAATAAAACACAAGGGGAAAAGTTTAACAATATAATAACAATTATGACAATGGGAATAAATCAAGTAAGTAGTATGTCACAATTTAATTACAAAGAATAAGGGAAATTAACACCTCGCGGAAGGGAAACAAAAATTTATAATTGTAAGAAAAATACCAAAAATAACCAAAGGTAATGCAGCCATAAAGAAATATCAACAAGGACACTCCCGAGGTACCGCCTCGTAGTCCCAAATCGTAAATAAATTCTCAATATCTCATTTTCTTATATCACCACGGGAGCCTTCACATTTAATTTTAAAGAAAATATGTTTCCCGAAATAGCATCCCGCGTTTTAGCCACCCTTATCACATCGCATGGCTTCTAGTAGTTCCCCTACTAGCCATGCGTATCAAGTCACCCTTATCTCACAGTATGCGTTTTAATACCCAGATCTTATACCACCACATGCATATCAATATCATAATTTGCACCTTAAGCGCCCAAATATTTCAACTTGCTAAAATAAATCAACAACAAGAATATTTTTCACAATAAAGAGCTCACGGCTCAATCACAATGAGTACAAAGTCTCACAAAATATTCAGCAAAATAATATCCACTATTTCCACAATACGGAGCTCACGGCTCAATCATAATGAATACAAAAATCTTTACAAAACATTTAGCAAAAATAATATTCCACAAATTTAACATCTTGACTTAACATCAGATTTTTTAAATGTAAAATACTTTATTTTTAATAATATTTAAATTAAGAAATCCAACATTCAAATAATGCACAGAACAAAAGAAACAAAGTTTCAACTAAACAGGTAAAACACTTAGCAGGAACAGGTCAAGCAAATTTAAAATACAAAAATATATTAATGATGATGAATATAACATAATAAAATAATTTAATTAACATGCAACAGTGCTCTACACAATTTAAAGACATAAACTTCCACATTTAGCCTGTGTACACGACTTTCAACACATTAACATTTTCATATCAATACCAATCCTAAGGGAAATTTCCCCCACACAAGGTTAGACAAGTCACTTACCTCAAACCACGCTCAATCAGTCAAGTAGTATGCCTTTTCCTCGATTTTTCGACTCTAATCGGCTCGAATCTAATCATAATTAATTCGATTCAATCAATACAAATTATAGGAATAAATTCCATAAGAAAATACTATTTTTCTAACAAAATTCAAAATTTAACCCAAAAATTATCCGTGGGGCCCACGTCTCGGAATTCGATGAAACTCATTCAATTACGAGTCCAACCATACTAGTTTCACTTATATCCGACTTTGAATCGACATCGAAATCTCAAAAAATTATTTTATGAAATTTCTACATTCTTTCCCAAATTTTCATCTCAAAACACTAATTAAATGATGAAAATAATGATATATTCGTGTATATTGACCAAATCCTAGTAAGAATCACTTACCCCGATGTTTTCCCTTGAACATCTCTCAAAAATCGCCTCTCCCCAAGCTCCAATTTGTCAAAAATGGAAAATAGGACGAAGTCCCCTTTTAAAACTTAAAGTTTCTATCCAGGCGTCGCTGCCCCCGATCATTGCCCTCGATCGCTGCCCCCGATCGCTGCCCTCAATCACTGCCCCCGATCTCTACCCTCGATCGCTGCCCTCGATCGCTGCCCCCGATCGCTGCCCTCGATTTCTGCCCCCGTTTTCCAGCAGCTGTTTAAGTCCAAATTTTGATCCATTAACCATCCGAAACTCACCCAAGGCCCTCGGTACCTCAACCAAATACACAACAAGTCCTAAAACATCATACGAACTTAGTCGAAACCTCAAATCACATAAAACAATGCTAAAACCACAAAGCATACCCCAATTCAAGCTTAAGAAATTTAAGAATTTCCAACTTTTACATTTGATGCCGAAACCTATCAAATCAAGTCCGATTGACCTCAAATTTTGTACACAAGTCATAAATGACATAACGGAGATATAAAAATTTTCAGAACTAGATTTCGACCCCGATATCAAAAAGTTAACTCCCCGGTCAAACTTTCCAAAAAATTAACTTTCGCCATTTCGCCATTTCGTGATGTTGCATTCATGGTTGGCGAGCGGGTCTTGCTCCGGGTTTCGACTATGAAGGGTGTTATGAGGTTCGGAAAGAAAGGCAAGTTGAGCCCGAGATATATCGAACCTTTTGAGATTCTTGAGAGAGTCGGAGAGGTGGCTTACATACTTGCACTACCACTTAGTCTCTTTTCAGTTCATCTAGTGTTCCATGTTTCCATGCTCTAAAAATATCACGGCAATCATCTCATGTGTTAGACTTTAGCTCAGTCTAGTTGGACAGGATCTATCTTATGTCGAGGAACCGGTGGCCATTTTGGACAGACAGGATAGAAAGCTAAGATCGAAGAGCATTACTTCAGTAAAAGTACAGTGAAGGGGTCATCCGGTCATGATATGTGTAGCTGTTATCCTCATCTTTTCACCACTCCAGGTATAACTCTAAACTCGTTCAAGAACGAACGTTTGTTTAAGAGGAGGAGGATGTAACAACCCGGCCGGTCATTTTGAGACTTGTAGCCACATTCTCCCATTTATTTCTCATTTAGCCACATTCTCCCATTTATTTCTCATTATGTACTTTATAGCTGTATTGTGACTTGTCGGGGTAGTCAGTTCGAGTCTGGAGAGATTTCGGAATGAATTGAGACAATTAGTCTCAAGGTTGAAAACTTAAGTTGAAAAGGTTTACCGAATATTGATTTATGTGTAAACGACCCCCAGAATAGAGTTTTGATGATTCCAATAGCTCTATATGGTGATTTTGGACTCAGGAGTATGTTCGGAAAATTATTTAGAAGTCCGTAGCTAAATTAGGCTTGAAATGGCTAAAATAGAAATTTAAGTTTGGAAGTTTGACCATGGAATTAACTTTTTGATATGTTCTGAAAATTTTCATAGCTCTGTTATGTCATTTATGACTTGTGTGCAAAATTTGAGGTCAATCGGACTTGATTTGATAGGTTTCGGCATCGAATTTAGAAGTTGAAATTTCAAAGTTTCATTAAGCTTGAATTGGAGTATGATTCGTGGTTTTAGTATTGTTTGATGTGATTTGAGGTTTCGACTAAGTTCGTATGATGTTTTAGGTCTTGTTGGCTTATTTGGTTGAGGTCCCTGGGCCTCGGGTGAGTTTCGGATGGTTAACGGATTGAGGTTTAGACTTAAACAGCTGCTAAAATTTTTTGATGCCTGTATCTGGTTTCCTTCATCGCGTTCGCGAGGGAGTTTCGCGTTCGCGAAGAGGAAATTCGGACTGGCCATTTTGTGCTTCCTATTCGCGACAGGGGGCACGCGTTCGCGAAGGGTCTAGGGTCAAGGCTACGCGTTCGTGATCGAGTCCTCGCGTTCGCAAAAGGGAAAGCCGGCCTAGGGGAAATTTGGTCTTCACGTTCGTGAGACTAGGCTTGCATTCGCGAAGGAGAAAATCCGGGCAGCACAAAAATGTGCTTCGCGAACGCGAGGGAGCTATCGCGTTCGCGAAGAAGGAATGCCTGGACAGAGAGCTTAAGTTCTGAAAATGGGACTTCGTCCCATTTTCCAATTTTACCGATTTGGAGCTCGGTGAGAGGCGATTTTTGGAAGATTTTCAAGAAAAATATCGGGATAAGCGTTCTTAACTCAATTTTGGTTAAAGTACCCAAATCTATGGTAGTTTTTAACATTTAATTGGTAGATTAAGTTGGAAAAATTGTGAAATCTCTAAGTTTAGATTGAAGATTTGAGAGTCGAGTTGATGTCGGAATTTAGTGATTTTGGTATGGTTATATTCGTGGTTGAATGGGCGTTCATATTTTGTAACTTTTGTCGGGTTCCAAGACGTGGACCCCACGGGCTATTTTTGAGTTAAATTTCGGATTTTTGTTGGAAAATTAGTATTTTCATATGGAATTAATTCCAATAATTTGTATTGACTGAATCAAAATTATTATGACTAGATACGAGGCTTTCGGAGGCCAGTTCACGAGGCAAATTTTTATGACTAGATACAAGGTAAGTGACTTGTCTAACCTTGTGGGTGGGGGGGATGGATTTTCCTTAGGATTGGTATTGATATGATAATTATGATGTGTTGAAAGTCGTGTATTCAAGGTGACGAGCGTGTACACGGGCTAAATATAAAAAACTCTGGATTAAATTTGTGTAGATCTCTGTTACACATTAATTAAATTATTTTATCCGGTTATATTCATAATCATTGATCTTTTTTTTATATATTTTAAATTTGCCTCACATTTTCTTGCTAATTATTTTACCTGTTTAGTTGAAACTTTGTTTCTTTTATTCTATGCTCATTATTTGAACGTTGAATTTCTTAATTGAATTATTATTAATATGAAGTATTTGACACTAAAAATTTGGTATTGAGGCAAGGCGTTAAATTTGTGAAATATTATTTTTATTGAGTTATTCACTTCCGAATATTTTGTAAGGTTTTGTATTCATTATGATTGAGCCGTGAGCTCCTTGTTGTGGAAATAATATTGTTGTTGATTTATTTTGACAAGTTGAAATATTTAGGCACTTGAGGTGCAAATTGTGATATATTGTGATATTGATACGCATGCGGCGGTATAAGGTCTGGGTGTTGAAACGCATGCGGTGAGATAAGGGTGGCTTGATACGCGTGGCTAGTAGGGGAACTACTAGAAGTCATGCGGTGTGATAAGGGTGGCTAAAACGCGGGATGCTATTTTGGAAAAAATATTTTATTTAAAAATTAAATGTGAAGGCTCCCGCAGTAATATAAGAAAATGAGATATTGTGAAATTATTTATGATTTGGGACTAGGATGAGGTACCTCGGGAGTGCCCTTGTTGATATTTCTGTATGGTTGCATTGCCTTTGGTTATTTTTGTGTTTTCCTTAAAGTTATAAATTTTTGTTTTCCTTCCGCGAGGTGTTATTTGCCCTTATTATGTGTAGTTAAATTGTGACATACTACTTACTGGATTCATCCCCATTGTCATTATTATTATATTATTAAACTTTTCTCCCTGTCTTTTATTATTCCAGTAGGGCCTGACCTGACCTCGTCGCTACTCTACCGAGGTTAGGCTTGGCACTTATTGGGTACCCTTGTGGTGTATTCATACTACGCTTTTGCACATCTTTTTGTGCAGATCCAGGTACTTCTTATCATACCAGGCATCGATGAACTAGCCGTACGCGGAGACTTCAAGGTATATCTGTCAGCGTCCGCAGACCTAGGAATCCCCTTCTATCCTTATTATATTGTTTTTCTTATTCTCTTTAGACTCTGATTTATAGAGACATTTAGAATAAATTCTTAAAAGATTGTGACTTATTTTTACTAGATTTGGGGAGTTGTAACTATTTGAATCGTGGTAACATTCATTTTAAATGTTGAGATTTGAGTTTCAGTTTTGTATTCCATATAATTGATAGGCTTACCTAGTCTTAGAGATTAGGTGTCATCATGACATCCTACGGAGGAAAATAGGGTCGTGACAGTAGAGGTTCATCACATGAGCCAGGGTAAGGGGCTCCTTCATTTCCAGGCACAACCACCGCAAACAGGTTGTCGTTTGCCACACCGAAGGGCCCACCTGAGCCAAACACACCTTGTACCGGTGGCTCAACTCCAAAATTACGGGGTCAAATCCCCCGCTTAATGAGAATGGGCCCAAAGTGAAGGGGTACATGTAAACGTACGTGAAACCCTTCTTAGTAAAGGTTACCCGCTCCGCCAAATTAGGAACAATGATGTTTAAGGCATGGCAATCGCAATCTTCCTTCAAAACAGGAATACTAGAAGGGTGAATAAAGGAAGGGTATCTACCAACAGCCCAAGTTCGAGGGTTTGAAGTGGGGAACTTCTCTTCGATGTCCTTTGGCAGTGTTCAAATGTTTGGGAATGATGGTGCTCACAGTGGGAGGATCAGCATCAACATCAACTTTTTTGTCTTTACTCCTCTTCGGGCCCTCACCGAAGAGAAAACCAGAGTTCTTGGAAGAGTTAGTATAAGAAGCCATAATGATAAGAAGGTGATAAGAGTTATTTAGAAGAATATCAAAGAGAGATGAAAGCAGAAGGAAGTTAAAAGCAAAGAAGTTGAGAGAGTTTATGAAGTTGTTAGAAGTGAAATAGGTAGAGTGAGACGTGTAAGTAAAGTTATAGGCGGCTAAAATTGTGGCCATGATTACCTCGAGAACCGGCGAAAATATTGCTAAATCGTGGAGTAACACGTGTCAGGGGAACTATATGCGAGGAGACGTGGGTCTTATCAAGCGTGAGAAACTTTTCAAAAAGGTTCAGAAAATTTTTTGCCAAGAAAGGAATCTTTACCAACTTCCCGTTGACACAAAGATGTGCCGCCGGAAAGTAGGGGGACTATTTGTATAGGGTAAAATCGGTTCATATTAAATGCTTGAATGACAGAGTGATACGTAGAACCGGAGGCACACGGAAGATTAAGCGAGTGAAAATGAAAACCGAGGACAACAACTTCGGTTGGCACCGGGTAGATCTCGAAGGGAACATAATCGACAAGAGCAAATAAATACTTGTCACTAGATGACATTCAATGAAGAATATTCCTCAGTATTAAATAAGCATCCGTTACAGAGAATTTTGGCATTCATTGTTTGCCATTACATATTCATCAATGACCCCATTATTGTTATTTAAGAGGGGCTTGATCCTAGAACCTTGTCCCTAGGTATAACTATAAATAGTGGCTTCAACAACCATTGTAACACATGAAAATTGTGACAAACTTATGCTATACACCATTCCCAAGCTAAATAACACTCTTTTTTCAGTCTAACATTGTTCTTATTGCTGCCTCGGGAAGCCTTGCTCCCGGAACCAGGCTATCTGTTATTTATCTCGATTTCAATACGAAGTCTTGCATTTTACTTAATTTATTTATTGTTTTTCGATCAAATCAGTTCGCTTGTGTATAAACCATGTAACAAATTCAACTGTACCATTTTATGAGTAAACGTAGGTAAAGTAACATTTCCCCAATCACTCTATACTATTCAAGTTTCTCTAGCCGAATTGCACATTCATTTCAATTTCTTAAAATATATTTCCAGCATAACCTCAAAATGATTGATTACATTCAATATAAAGAATTTACCTCCCCAATTCAACTATTCATCTAAGAGCATTTTTCTTGTTACAAGGTTTACTAAAAGAAAGCATACACTAAATTCCTGAACACAAAAGCAAGCAAGAAAGGCCAATAAACAAGAAAAACGATCAGAAAAAAATAAAGTAGTTTAAATTAGGGAGAATAATGCTTTCAGTTGTCTCAGTCTTGATGTAAAAATTGTATATTCTAAATTACTTTTAGCACTAAGCATTATAAACATCTTTCGTTGACATTGAATCTGCAGGGTCACAAAACGTTAAAGTAGTCCATGTTTCTTTTTTAAGTCCGTCAAGTCACTTTCTCATTTTTAAACGAACTCTTCCTTTTTCTTAACTCTGTGATTATTATGTTAGAAAAATATTTTAAACTGGAATAAAAGTGAGAAAACGTACTATTCTGATTAACAATTTAGCGCCACGCTGCCACGATAGGACGAATTCAGTAGGAAAACATGAATCTCCTAGACTTGTTATTCACATTTATTTTTCTTTTCTTATTTATTTTTTGTCTGTAGCTTCCTCAACAGAAAACAAAAAGTAACATCCACGTCGCCTGAGAGATTCGAACTCTCGCGGGGAAACCCCATGTACTTAGCAGGCACACGCCTTAACCACTCGGCCAAAGCGACGTTGTTGCCATTTACATGCCAAATAACATTATTTGAAATCTGGACTACCTCTTTGCATTTTTTCAATGAATTCTCCACTCTCGTCTTCAAACTAAGAACATCCCTGCAATCTATTCTTCCCAGCGCTCCTCATCAGATCGCAACTGAAATTGGTTAACACAAAAGTTCCAAATGCTTCTCTAGTCAAATGTGCTGGTCGATTTCTTTTTCTTCTGCTTGATGTATTCTAGGCTTAGGAAAAATAGATTGTTTGTAATCATATTACATTAAAGCATAATAAAAACGGACATTCTTTGTACTTTTAAGTATTGTAGGGCTGGAGGCGTACTGGCTAAATTGGTAGTCTGTTCAAAACATATCCATTTCAATCAAGTCCATGTTTGTATCATTTTTCAAACATTACCTAACAGATTATAAGTGTCATGGCGTGAAAATCAACTAGTAGTTACTACTCTAACAAAATCCAAAGAAAACTCAACTTTATCTCATTTCTAATGACATCAGATCAGTGTTCGACCGCTTTATAGTTTGTTTGACCAAACTTTTTCTTTTTTTTCTCTTTTTTTTGGCCAAAAGTGTTTTTTTTAGTCAAAAGTATTTTTTTTATTAGTCAAAACTGTTTTTTTGTCAAAACTAAGGTGTTTGGCCAAACTTTTTGATGGAAAAAAATACTTTTGAGTAGAAGCAGAAGCAGATTTGGAGATGCACAAAAATATAACTTCTCTTCAAAAGTATTTTTTTGAAAAACACATTTGAGAAGAATACACTTAGAAACACTTTTTAAAAGCTTGGCCAAAAATTAATTTTTGCTCAAAAATATTTTTCAAATTAATTAGCCAAACACAAACTATTTTCAAAAGTTTATTTTGAAAAGCACTTTTCAAAATAAGCAGATTTTAGAAGCTTGCCAAACATACTATTAGTCTCTCAAGTTTTTGCTCTAGCTATTAGTCTCTCAAGTTTTTGCTCTAGTTCGATACTAATGGCACCAGTAGCAGCTTCTTCCCTTTTCATATTTGCAAAAAGTTTATCAGTTGTACTAGTGAAACCTTGGTATAATAGTTAACTGGTGAGTTGCTAGAAATAACGTGTTTTTTTCTATTCCAATGAGAATTTTGATTAGGGCCAAGCATTGGACCTTTAATTATCAGGAAATGGTGAGTGTATGTACTCCGTAAAAGCCCATTTGGAATTAGGAAACAGACATAACAGTTTTTATAAGAGTGAACTTTCTCAGTTTTTGCAAAAGATTGTAAAACTACTCCAAACTGAAAAGAAATTCCTACTTTTCAGTCCAAAGGCGTTTGTTCTGATAAGTTGAAAACTGAGTTAGGCAACTCATTATTTTCAGTTTTTGATTTACTCCCTACCTTAGTACCTTTACTTGCAAATAATTTCTTCAAGTTTCATAACATAGCCCATTACAATGACAAAGGAACAGTAAGTACACTGATACTCCAATATAATTTTCCAAGGCTGATGCAAGAACAACATCAGACAGCATTCAAATTTTGGAAGTTAGTAATGATAAAAGCTGCAAAATGAGCTAAAGGAAATTTGAATTTCGCAGTAATGGAAAATACAAAAGCTATCAGAATCCCTTGTATGATTCCAATTTTAACATACAAGTAACACTGAACACAGTAAAATAAGAACACAACAAGAATAGAAAAATCGTTTCTTTTTTGGCTAGACTGAAATGAAGGGATTCGAGCACTGCAAGAATCGATTGGGGGTTTGAACACGCAAAGTGCGTCACCACTCCATTGGTAAGTGATAACTTTTCAGTAACTTTTTCAGCATTAACAAGATACGTATGAAAATTAAAGTCAGTAGACTGTGTACTAAAGTCAGTGTAACACTACTCAATTTCATCATTAGTCTTTTAAATCATAATATGGAGACATCCCTATTCTTTCTAGTACTCCACTTGGTAACACTAGAGAGGAAAATAGGCAAAAATCCATAGAACCAACTCTTGTCCTCTTTACTTCAATAAAAAAAAGCCTATGTTGCTTTTGAAGAGTTGTGTAACATAGCAAAGAGCTATAGGCATCTGAACCGTTGATGGTCCACTTCAATCACTCCATGGACACCACCATTAAATACTTTATCAACTTTCTGAGACAGAGGACAAGATGTAACAGTGTACAATTTGTTTCACAGTATTCCAATGATCAATACACTCCCTCATTGGAGGGTTTTTAAGGGCACAGTTAAAGGGATGGGGGTGCTGAGAAAAGGGTCGTGTGACACTATTGAAGTGCGAGCAGAACTACCATTGTTTTTTAATCAAAAGCTAATGTACAAAACTACAAAGACAGATAACAAACTTCTTTCCAAAAATTTCCCTATACTAAAACGGATTTCACCTCAAAGATTTCAGTTTGATTCTGCTTTTTGTACAGTAGTCTTGAACAGGAGTACATATAGCTTGTGATCCATGGAGAAATATATGAAACCACCAACTGAATGTGTGACAAATGAGCCAAAACTAGTCCCTACAATACAGTGCCAAGCTGGTCCATATACCCCATCAAACTCCTGAAAATCAAGAAACACAATTATACAAAATAATTCAATTCATTAAAAGCTCAAATCTCAAAAATCACCGAAAATGCATAATCATTAAAACTTTTTCCAAGTGTTTACCTTTTTGAGGGAAAATCCAAGGGATTTAGAAGAGAACTTTTCCAAGCTATCATGAGCTTTTCTTGCAAAATCGACAGCATGAATCTGCATAAAAGGTGGCATATCTACAGACACAACTTTCACACCACTGCAAGAAAAGAAATTAGCTAACTCAGTCTGTGAACAGCTGAATGATTTCCTCCTTCCACCATTCATTGACAAAGAAAAAGATGGCCTTTTGGTAATTTTATCAACCCCTTGTTGAAACCCCTTCAACTGGTCACTATCTTGGCTCTTGGATAACAAAGCTAATGGTCTTTTAACATCCACCTCTTTCTTTTCCTTGTGGGGTATTTTCTTGACTTCAGCCTTTTCATGCAAAACAATTGCTTTGTCAATATCCTTAACAGAGTTATGTTTTTCTCCCTCGGCCACATATCTACTCCCGTGTAAACTCTTTGACTTAGTCAAAGCAGAACATGAGGAATCAAAAACAGAGGAAGTAGCAGCAGCTAGAGTTTTGGCCTGTAAATGAGTGTCAACAGGAGGATGTCTATGCCCCCCAGATGATCCTTTTGAGGTAGATTTGAGGATCTTGTGATGTGCATAGAGCTTGGAAAAGTGAGTTGAGATGTTTTGGACAGTGGGTGAGAGGAGGGTGGTGGGATCTGGTGGGTGGTGGGGTTTGGAGTTGGTGGCGGAGATGGTGGCGGAGAAAGGGGTAGGTTTAGGTTGCTTTTTGAGGGTGGGATCCATGGGAAACTCAAGTGTTTGGAGGGTCTGTAACTGCTGAGGTCTTATTTTGCAGATAAAGAGAAATGAAAGGGGGAAAAAAGAAAAGGGAAGAGAAAATAATGTAATTTAGGGGGGGAGAAATGTTGGAGAATGTGTAGAAATGTAGGGGTGGGGTTCACAAGTTCACTGGATTGGGACCTTTGAGAGTTGAGCTAAGAGATCTGGTTTGGTTTTCCACTGAAGTGCTAAAACGCGCCGCTTGCGGAAAAAAATAAGGCATATTAGGCACATTTGACCTCTCTGTTTGGGTACCCTATTTGGACTATTTCTTTTGGCAGAATTAAGTTACTATCTTTACTAACAAAAACTGATGAAACATCTTATATTTTCTTCATTTAATAAATTGAGTCTTTTTCTTTCGTCAGCTAGTTGTATGGTGGGAAAACAATATAAACTCCATCAATGAGCTAAAGTAACCACAAATGCATCCAAAAGTTTAGCCTAGCAATTAACGAAATGCATTAAGTGATTTCTCTTGATTTATGTTTTACTAATACACAAAAGTTATCAGGTATCTCACCGGCGCACTTGAACTGATCCAATCACCCCATTATTATAAATTATTATAAAAAATTTGGGGAGGGGGGCAGAGGAGATTGGTGATATGACAAAACGGTTATAAGAAACAGTTATTCACTCATATTATTCATTAAAAATGGATTGGATAATGAACTTTTTAGCAACGGGTCGAATATGGATAAGAACCATATTATACACTTAGAAAATAGATAACCAATGGATAACTAATGAGTTAATTTGTTAATTTTTACATTTGTAAAGACTCAAATTAGGGATTTCTTAAGTTTGGAAGACTAGTAATTCCCCCAAAGTAATCATATTCAAGAAGTCATGGATAATATGAATATTCATATTATCCGCCGGATGATCCATTTTTTATCCGTATTAAATATGGGTCGGACTGGATAATTTACTTATTTTTTACCCGTTCATATCCGACCCGACCCGCCCGTTTGCCATCCCTAGTCGCAAATGTTGAAAATTCTTTAGGTTTATTGCAGGAAGCATCCTATCTTTTCTTCCCTTTGGAGCCGTCTGGTCAAACAAATTAGGTGAGTTATCTTGAATTAAATTTTGGGGTAAAATTTATTGCGTATATAATTGGAGGAATTAATTAAAATCGATATTATTTTTACACTAAAATCTTAATATAACTTAACTCATATAGAATGCCAAATAAGTCATTCAAGTTATAATCTCGATTTTAATTTAAAGATTATAATTCCGAGCTATTTTAGTTTTGAACCAAACTAACCCTTAGAATTCAGCAATACGGGATACGTAAACGGGGGAAGAGAGGGAAGGTCATTTAAATAAAGGAGTTACGTGATGATCTCAGTTACTCCCTCCATTTAAAATTAGATAAGATATTTTTCTTTTTAGTCTGTTTTAAAATAAATGACATATTTTTAAATTTGAAAATAATTTAAGTATAAATCTTTATTGAAAAGCTTTTATAACAACACAAATGTCATGGTCTCACACAGTTTTTACACTTTAAGCTTTTAAGATCACAAGGTTTAAAAATCTTCTTCTTTTTCTTAAATTTTGTACCGAGTCAAACTACCTTATCTAAATTAAAACGGATTTAGTATCATGATTCACTATTTACGGTCAAACCTTAATAATGGATGTTTCATTTAATGATCCATCAAAATCATGTATCCGTAGCCTCATTCAATGAAAGCAACAAAACGTGTGTGCTGCTGGTCAACACCTCCACACTCACCCTCCAGTCTCCATAATACGTTATTAAATTTTGAATGTGGGAGCGTTTCTTTGCTTGTTACCGCCAGATTGTGAATGTGACGTCCATGTATGTACAATTAAGTCACCAATTTTTCCAATCAATTTGAATCTTGTCGTTCTCTTTTTCTTGTTGCATTTATAGCAGTTATAAGAGTCCCCCAAATCCAATTATAGTCAACTTTGATTAACTCCTCCGACACTCTTAGATTTCCTGAGACCATAATAAGGAAAATCACTACTTCTTGTTTACTTGTCACGTTTACTAAAAATGTTTTAGGAAAGCAAGAGAGAATTTTTTTAAAATTTTTTTACCCGTAATCCAATAAATGTGGAAAGATAATGTGGTAAAAGTAAGAAGTAGTAGTAATAAATTGAGATTTGAAATAAAACAAAAGGAAAAGAAGAATATTGCAGAGAAAACATCGAGAGAAATTCTATTGATTTTGGGATGATTTACAATGGAGTAAAGCCCCCCTTGAATGTCTACTCAATAGATAATGTGCTTCGTTAAAACCTTAAATAAAATAAAACCTAGTGGGGAAAAAATTCTAGTAAAGGAAAAAGAGTGCACATGTTTAACAATATACCTTATGGTTGCCTCGTTAAAAACCTTGCAAGGAAAACCCAGTGAGACAAAACCTTGTAAGGGAAAAAGAGTGCAACGCGTATTAACTCCCCCTGATGAGAGCATCAATTCATATCCTTGAGCTTTTGCATCCCAATCTTGTACACCAGCTTCTTGAAGGTTGACGTTGGTAGAGATTTGGTGAACAAATCAGCCATATTATCACTTGAACGAATCTGTTGCACATTGATATCACCATTCTTTTGAAGCTCATGTGTAAAAAATAACTTCGGTGAAATGTGCTTTGTCCTATCTCCTTTTATGAATCCTCCATTCAATTGGGCTATGCATGTTGTATTGTCTTCATACAAAATCGTGGGTAGTTTGTCATATTTCAAACCACATTTATCTCGAATAAGATGTATTATAGACCTCAACCATCCACATTCTCGACTTGCTTCATGAATAACAATTATCTCAGCATGATTAGATGAAGTAGCCACGATCGATTGCTTAGTCGATCGCCAAGATATGGCAATGCCTCCACATGTAAACACATAGCCTATTTGAGATCGAGCCTTGTGTGGGTCGGATAAATACCTAACATCGACATAACCAACAAGATCGGGATTGCATTCTTTGCCATAAAATAAGCCCATATTGGTAGTTCTTTTTAGATACCGCAATATGTGTTTGATTCCATTCCAATGTCTCCTTGCATGAGCAAATCTATATCTTGCTAAGACATTAACTGAAAAAGTTATGTTAGTTCTTGTAGTATTAGCAAGATACATTAGTGCACCAATTGCACTAAGATATGGTACTTCAGGACCAAGTAACTCTTCATTCTTTTCTTGAGGTCAGAATGGATCTTTATTCACATCAAGTGATCGAACCACCATCGGAGTACTTAATGGATGTGCTCCATCCATGTAAAATCGTTTTAATATCTTTTCTGTATAGGTAGATTGATGAGCAAAAATTTTGTTTGCCAAATGTTCAATTTGCAAACCGAGACATAATTTTGTCGGAAACCGAGATCTTTCATATCGAATACCTTCTTTAAATAATCAATTGCTTTTTGGAGTTCTATAGGAGTTCTAATAAGATTTATGTCATCAACACATACGGCAAGTACAACAAATTCCGATGTTATTTTCTTTATAAAAACACATGGATAAAGGCATCATTTATATAACCTTCCTTTAATAAATACTCACTAAGGCGGTATACCACATTCTTCCTGATTTCTTTAAACCATACGAAGATCTTTGTAATTTGATTAAAAATCTTTCCCGAGACTTTGAATTATGTGCGTCGGGCATTTTAAATCTCTCGAGAATTTTCATATATATCTCATTATCAAGTGAGCCGTAAAGGTAGGCTATAACCACATCCATTAAAAGCATGTCAAGCTCTTTATTGACAGCAAAACTAATGAGATAATGGAATGTTATAACATCCATAACAGGAGAATACATCTATTCATAATCGACACCAGGCCTTTGTAAAAATCCTTCTGCAACAATGCGTGCTTTATATCTTTGTACCTCATTTTTCTCATTAGTTTTATGTATAAAGACCCATTTATAGCCAGCATGCTTAATACCATTAGGTGTTTGGACTACATGCCCAAAAATTTCGCGTTTCGCAAGTGAATCCAACTCGGATTGGATTTCTTCTTGTCATTTTGGCCAATCACATCTTTGTCGACATTCTCCAACAGATTGAGGTTCCAGGTCCTTACTATCTTGCATAATGCTAGATGCAACATTGTATGCAAGGACATAATCCACCACTATGTCCAATCAATTCAAATTTGTCTCAATATCGATTGGATTTATTGGTAGTCCTTTATTTTCTTGAGTCTCATGCTCAATGATTTCATCGTGAATCTCAGGATTGGTTAAATCGTAGATTTTTTCATGAAACTATTTTGTTGTGTCATCTTGATCATTTCTTTTTCTTTTTCTAGGATTTCAATCCTTAGAATTCAATGGTCTGCCATGCTTTAGGCGTGCTTTTGACTCATTAGTTATGATACTAGAAGATTGTCCAACATGAACATCAATGCGAATTGGAATATTCTCTGCAGGGATATATGATTTTGTTATCCTTTTCAGATCTGTAAATGCGTCTGACATTTGATTTTCTATTTTCTACAAGTGAATGATCTTTTGCACCTCTTTTTCATAAATAGAGGCACATGGATCAATATGAGATAATGATAGATTTTTCCATAAAATTTTCCGTTTGATTTTACCAATTTCTCCCCTAATTTTGGGAAAAGTGTCTCATCGAATCGACAGTCTGCAAATCGAGCAGTGAACAAATCCCCCGTTAATGTTTCAAGGTAGTGAATAATGGAGGACGATTCAAACGCAACATATATTCCTAATCTTATTTGGGGACCCATTTTGGTGCGATATGGCGGTGCTACAGGCACATATACTGCGCATCCAAAAATTCTTAAATGGGATATATTAGGTTCATGACCCAAAACTAATTGCAACGGAGAATATTTATAATAATTTGTCGGTCTGAGATGAGCTAGCACTGTTGCATGCAAAATGGCATGACCCTAAACAGAAGTAGGTAACCCCATTTTCATGAGTAACGGTCTTGCTATCAATTACAGACATTTAATCAAAGACTCTGCAAGGCCATTTTAAGCGTGAACATGAGCTATAAGATGTTCCACTTTTATCCTAATTGATAGGCCATAATCATTAAATGCTTGGGATGAAAACTCAACAGCATTATCAAGTCTAATAGACTTAATTGGATTATCGGGAAATTATGCCCGTAATCGGATTATTTGTGCCATTAATTTTGCAAATACTAGGTTGCGAGATGACAATAGGCACACATGAGACCACTAGAAGATATATCTATTAAGACCATAAAATATCTAAATGACCCACTAGGTGGGTGAATAGGTCCACAAATGTCCCCTTGTATATGTTCTAAAAACGCAGGGGACTCAAACCCAACCTTTGTTGGTGATAGTCTAATAATTAACTTACCCTGATAACAAGAAGTGCAAGAAAATTCATTATTTAAAAGAATCTTTAAATTCTTTAATGGGTGCCCATTTGATTTTCTATAATCCGTCTCATCATAGTTGATCCAGGATGTCCCAATCGATCATGCCAAAGTACAAAAGTATTGGAATCAATAACCTTTTGGTTTATGATAGAATGTGCCTCAATTGCACTAATTCTTGTCCAATACATGCCACAAGATAAAGATGGAAAATTCTCAATAACCCTTTTCTGGCCAAAGATATTTTTGGTAACGATGAGATATTCAAGATTATTCTCATCTATTGTCTCAATATGATATCCATTTTGGTAGATATCTTTAAAACCCAACAAGTTCCTCTTGTACTTGGAGGAGAACATTGCATTATCTATGATAAGTATTGTTGTCACAACCCAAATCGGAGGGCCGCGACGGGTACCTGGTGCCTTACTCAACCGAGTACCAACGTAACATATCTTTTTTATCACACCATCGGAGGTAAATGGGCCAGAAGATCCATCATGAGATAACTGAAATAAAACATAAGGGAATACTAGACATAAGACGACCCAACATGATACAGAAACTTATACACGTGACATACGAGCCTATAAGGCCGATATGATCATTTGTACACTCAAAACATAGGCCGATAAATCCATACAAGTATCTATATGCATGCCATATGTTTACAAGTCTCTAAGAGTACATAAACATAATAAAGGTCGGAACAGGGCCCCGCCATACCAATCAATACATGTCCAAATTATACTGACCAAATAGGCAATTCAGAAGCAAGTGAAGTGCACCAAAACCTTCCGATGAGTTGATAGCCTACTAGGAGGATCGTCAACCTGTCTATCGATACCTGTGGGCATGGAACGCAGTGTTCCTAGGAAAAAGGGACGTCAGTACAATTAAAGTATCGAGTCTGTAAGGCATGAAAGAAACATGGTGTAAAAAATTTAACATGTAGGCCTGAATATCTATGTGAATCGTGAAACATTTATAGTGTCGTGCATATGCGTGTAAATGTCATACCATGTATAGGTATATGAGTACCTAACATCATCAAGCCTCTGATGGCATCCCATCATATCATCTCGGCCTTTGTGGGCAAAACCATCAATGTATACCAGCTGATCAAGTGGTGATACGTATATAACGCCATAACCTTTTCCTGTACCCCATATACATATAATATACGTGTATATAATTCCATCTGGTCATGGTCAATGTACATGTATAAATGAATGCAATGCATGAGAAGTAAGTCAATACAATCTCATGAAATGTCATAAAATCATTATGCCTTAGATTTATATCATTAAATAAACTTTATCAACTTACGTATTTTCTGAGACCGATGAACAGATGATAGAATAATAGGACATATGGGGAATCAAGAACATAGAAAACCCTAGTACTGTTAAGAATAGTGTCATTTGTGAAAGTTGAGCGTTTGCTCGTTTCGTTTGTATCATATGGATCATGCCAAAAGAAAAGAAGGGATAACCTTAACATACCTTTGTTGGTAATGACTTGATATATACTGCTCGTGGTACTTCAACGGAGAATTGGGCAGTACTTTCCCTATATATTTCCTCACTTTCCCAAATTCGAAACCGCACCAAAAACAACATCAACAACCAATCCTATCTATTATATGCTTAACCTTGGTTGCCGTCTTTCGACCCTTCCGTAACATTACTTAGCAATGAAGTACCCTTCGATTCACTTTAGGAAAACAAACGTTGTTGCTACCTTTCTTGAGAAACACAATTATTTATCTAAAGTAGTCCATATTAGAAGGAAATGTTGTTACTAGATCTCAAAAGGGAGAATCAACACTACTGGTATATTTGTATAGCACGTTGCTGCTATAAAGGGAAGGAATTATTGTTGCAATTAAGTACTTAGATGTTGCACATCAAGGGTTACTAAAAGAGAAAGAGGAGAAAAATACTTCATTGCTTTCTACGTGTAGTTGCAACCAACTTTTCATATGAACTCTTGTCTAATTAATTCAAGAAATTGCTGCATATATTTACAAAATAAGAGAGAAGTGAGCTCTCAAATGATGCCATATGATATGGCGTCCACCTAGCAAGCTAAGCTCTTATTCTTTCAAATATGTCACTTACTACCCATTAAATGCATAGTCACTTTGTTACTTTCCCTCATAGTGACACGTGGAGATGTTGTCCCCTCACTAATTATCCAAATATAGCTTTAATAATATACTATGACATATATATATATATATATATATATATATATATATATGTCACACCCCTTTTCTACCTGCAAAAGATATGTGTTATGAATTGTTGTGGGTTAAAGAATTTTTCCAATTAAAGTGACAAACTTGAGTAGGGATTATTTTATTTACAGAGTCACCACTTGGAATTGACTTTTTGGGTATTCCAAGTCACCTTTTATTTGAATCCCTAGTCAAAGGAAGATTTGACTCTATTATTATTGGTATGCAAAAATAAAGCCCGGGTAAAGAATTTTGTTGACCGGGGAGAAGGTGTAAGGCATTCCCCGAGTCCCGTAGTTCTAGCACGGTCATTTTATCGACTATATTTGGCTTATATTATTTTGGATAAACTGTGTTTTATTGGTTACCATATTTTATCTATCCGCTTTTATTGCTTGATTATTCATAATTTAGGAATTGTGTTGAAACAAACCACGTGTGTGTATTCGTTTGTTTGGTGTCACGCGTACGTGTACACAATTAAGAATACTTTATTATTATTGAGATTGTTTCGTCAAAGTTGCGCGGACGCATACCTTGCCTTTATTTTTGAAAATCGTAATTATGTCACACGAACGTATACATAATCACGATTGATTGATTAAGAGCGTGCCAAAAAGCACACTAATATTTTTTATGTTATTTTCTTAAACTACTTTGGAATTTTTGTGAAGGTCATAAGCTATGAAATTTATTGTGAAGGAATGATGTAAATTATTTATGGAAAGATGCACTAGCTTATTAAAAGGAAAGATGGGCCAGCTATGTTACTTAAGGCTTGTTGGACTTTAATTAATGCTTAATGTTTCGTGGGCCTAGCAGAACAGAAAGATTAGGCTCATATGTATTAAAGGCATGCCTACAAGCCAGATAATGGCCTACTTGTTTTTGTATCTTATATAGCCAATATGCCTTATTTAAATTCATAAATGAAATCATATAGACTAATTAGCTTTCATTTTTAAGCTCTTAGGACTAGACAGAATACTAATGTTCACGCAAGTGACTAATGAACTGGTTCACAACACCTAATCAAGCAAACATGGAAACAACTAATTAAGACTAAAGGAAAGATACTTAAACGTAGAAAAAGAATAAACTAGACCAAACATTTAGCAAAAATAATGCAATAACAGTAAAGGACAAGTTGAGAAGTGATCTTTAGAAAAAATTCCTTTAATAATACAAAAACGTCCAGCAAATAACTTTTACATCGACTGGTTTGTTCGGACGAGAGTGACACCTAAAAGAACTTGAAAGAAACAAAGGACTCTCACCGGAGCTCGAAACCTCGCTGCAAAGCTCTAACGGATCCCTCAGACTTCGAACTTCGAACTGGGTTTGATAGGGATATAAGCGAGCTATTTTGGGGTAGAAATGGAGCTCTGTTTTGCTGGTTTTTGGCTCGGTATTACTGCATTCTTTGGGCTGCTTTTGTGATAGCTTTTCGAATGGTTTCGCAGCTGACTTTCAGTAGTTTCACAATTGATTTGAGCTGGTTTTCGTAGGGTTCGAGGCTATTTTTTGGGGTGGTTTTGCAGCTGTTTTTCAGTTAGATTTTGGATGAAGAAACAGTGTGTTTCATCTGCGTTTTTTGAAGCTGTTTTGGGCTTTTCGGCGGCTTCTTTCGGGGGATTTTGAAGCTGCTTTTTAATGGAGTTTCGAACTAGTTTTCGCCGGTATCTAGCGGCTATTTTCGATGGTGAAAATGAAACTGTTTTGTGGGTGGGAAAAGATGATGCTACAGTAGTGTATCAGAGCTAAAAGACGTGAAAGAAAAGGAGCTTTTCTTTTCTCTCATTTTTCTATCTTTTTCAGATCTCCCATCTCTCTATCTCCCTTGTGTGTGTTTAAGTAATATGAGTGTGTATGTGCAGGTGATGGAGGGGATAGTGGGGATGTGAGTGGGGGACATGAGTGGTGAAAGTGGGAGTGTGAGTGGGGGAAGTGGAAAGTTAGGTATTGGGGAGATGAGTGTAAAAAAATTCAAGCACGGTCAAATATTAGGTGCTCACAGCATGCCCCTATTTGCTTGAAAACATAAAGAGTTTTCAGGCAAAGAAAAGGTGAGTCATGTGACTAATATTTTATCAAACCGTTATTCTAAAAGAAATAAAATAAAATATAGGGTGCAACCGAGTCCTGGTTTTGGGCAGCCTACATATCCCGAGTTATAGGGGAATCAGGTCGCGTGTAGTTCAAGGAGAATGGTGGAATGATGAATTGCAGAGTTGTGTGAGGTTCCGTCGAGGCTCCGGTCCGTGGTCCTGTTATTACATCAAGATCAAAAGAAACTAAACAAGCCTATCAACTATCAGTTACAAGATTCCTATCAATAAGTCTTCTAAAACTTGATCTTGAATCTTGACTGGTTCTTCACACAGACTCTGATCTGGACCTTGATGCTATCTAGCTGCAGGTGCTAGTTCATTCTTCTACGACTTCTTCTGATCAAAATAGGAAATGTAAAGCTCGTAACTTTAGTCGTCTTGAGCAGTCCATATCCTTTCCATCTGCTTCTGCATTTGGATTCACTTCTCTTTTTTCTTTTCTTTTATTCTGGATTAAGACTTCTTCTTTTGATCATCTCGAACCCTGTGCCTCGAGGTAAACCTGCTCAGACACCAAAACAAACAAATGAACAAAATTTTTCTGCCCCAGTTTTCACTTGGAAAATTTCGTGATTTATTGTAATAATATTCTAAACTAATTCTTTATAGAAAGCAATAAAAGGTCGGGAATGGTGTACCCTCAAAAGATCATGATGATTTTTTTTTGGATGGTATTCCTTTATTGTCCAAAAAAGATATCTCAATTAAGGATTGATGTACCTTATATTGGGAAAATGTGACCAGAGAATGGTATACCCTATATTGGCAATTATATCAAGGAGTGATGTACCTTGCATTTAAGATCAAATCAACTAGGGAGTGGTGTACCCAATATTGAAAAACACAGCTAGGGATTGGTGTACCATATACTGGTAAGGAGATTAGGGAGTGGTGTACCCAGCATTTAAGCTCACATCAACTAGGAAGTGGAGACACTATGTTGGAAAGCATAACTAGGGATTGGTGTACCCTATACTGGTAAGGAGACTAGGGAGTGGTGACCCTATGTCGGAAAACACAAATAGGGATTAATGTACCCTGATACTGGTAAGAAAATATAACCAGGGGTTGGTACTTTGTATTACGGGAAAAGAATGTAATCAGAGGTCTGAAAAGAAATGTAACCAGAGGTTGGTACCCTGTATTACTGATATGAAATGTAACCAAGGGTTGGCGCCATATATTACTGAAAAGAAAATGTAACCAGGGGTCGTCACCCTGTATTACTGAAAAGGAAATATAACCAGGGGTTGGTGCCCTATATTATTGAAAAGGAAATGTAACTAAGGGTTGGTGCCCTGTATCACTAATATGAAATGTAACCAGGGGTGGACACCTTGTATTACTGAAGAGAAAATGTAACGAGGGGTTGGTGCCCTGTATTACTAATAAAGAAATGTAACCAGGGGTTAATGCCATGTATTACTAAAAAAGAAATGTAACCAAGGGTTGGTGCCCTGTATTACTGAAAAGGAAATGTAACTAGGGGTTAGTACCATGTATTACTGATAAAATATTGAATCCCCTGGGCGAAAAGGTTCTACCTGGGTTAAACTAAGAAAAGCAAGCCTGGGCGAAGAGTACTTCTACCCGAAAATATAAGCTGGATCCCCCTAAGAGAAAAGATTCTACCTAGGTTAAGCTACGTAAAACAAGCCTGGGCGAAGAGTACTTCTACCCGGAACTAAGTGCTGGATCCCCCTAGGCGAAACGGTCATGCCTGAGTTAAGCTACGTAAAACAGCTTGAGCAAAGAGTACTTCTACCCGGAAATATAAGTTGTATCACCCTAGAAGAAAAAGTTTTGCCTGGGTTCAGCTACGTAAAATAGCCTAAGCTAAGAGTACTTCTACCCGAAAATATGAGCTGGATCCCCCTAGGCGAAAAGGTTCTACCTGGGTTAAGATACGTAAAATATCCTGAGCGAAGAGTACTTCTACCAGGAAATATGAGCTGGATCCCCTAGGCGAAAAGGTTATACCAGAGTTAAGCTACGTAAAACAGCCTGAGCGAAGTGTACTTCTACCCGAAAATATGAGTTGGATCCCCCTAGGCGAAAAGGTTCTACTTGGGTTAAGCTACGTAAAACAAGCCTGGGCGAAGAGTACTTCTACCCGAAAATATGAGCCGGATCCCTCTAGGCGAAAAAGTTTATACCCGAGAAAAGCTACGTAAAAGAGCCTGAGCGAATAGTACTTCTACCCGGAAATATGAGCTTAATCCCCCTAGGCGAAAAGGTTCTACATGGGTTAAGCTATGAAAAACATCCTGAGAAAAGAGTACTTCTACCCGGAATATGAGCTGGATCTCCCTAGGCGAAAAGGTTCTACCTGGGTTAAGCTACGAAAAAAAAGCTTGGACAAAGATTACTTCTACTCTAAAATATGAGCTTAATCCCCCTAAGAGAAAAGATTCTACCTGGGTTAAGCTACGTAAAACAAGTATGGGCGAAGAGTACTTTTACCCGGAACTAAGTGTTGGATCCCCCTAGGTGAATAGGTTCTACTTGGGTTAAACTACGTATAACAAGATTTAGCGAAGAGTACTTCTGCTTGGAAATATGAGCTGGATCCCCCTAGGCGTAAATGTTCTACCTGGGTTAAGCTACGTAAAACAAGCCTAGGCGAAAAGTACTTCTACCCTGAAATATGAGCTGGATCCCCCTAGGCGAAAAGGTTCTACCTGGGTTAAGCTACGTAAAATAAGCCTGGGCGAATAGTCCTTCTACCCAGAAATATGAGTTGGATCCCCCTAGGCGAAGAGGTTCTACCTGGGTTAAGCTACGAAAAATAAGCCTGGGCGAAAAATACTTCTACCCGGAAATATGAGCTAGATTCCCCTAGGCAAAAAAGGTTCTACATAGGTTAACCTACGAAAATGAGAGGTATGATCAGTAGTGATGCATGCTAAAAATAAAAGAAATTGGAGTTTGCGAAAACTTACCTTTGGTGACATTCGTCCTTTAAGAATCGCCATTCTGCACTGCTTTGTTCTTGCTTCAAAACAAAGAAACATTGTGAGTTTTAAAAGTGGTGGTAGGTTTGTGGCTTTGATGTCTTTGGCAGCTTGGCTTTGTGCCCATTCGCTTTAGGAAAACCAACTGTATTGGTAGTTGGCTACACTATTGGTAGACTCTGTTGTTGCTTTCATGAGACTTTTGCTCTCTGTACCAACCCTTTTTTTATATCTTGCATGACTTTTGTTTTAAAGCCATTTGTCTATCAGAGAAAATCATAACTGGATATGTGCCTTTTGCATGATGTGTATACACCATAGTCTTTATTCGGTACTACAGAAAATCCATGATTAATCTTGTGGTCTTTTATTTGCTTGTTTTTGACAAGTAGGCCAACATGAGTATTTTTGGTAGGAACCTTTGTATTTCACGAATCCTCAAGATATATCGATTGTATCAACTGAGTGCATGTTTCTCCCTGGACAATGGTATCTTGAATGTTCTAGCCAAAAAAATTTTTGTGCAACTAAAAAGCTGGTAACAGATTTTGAAAATCCTTTCTTGCCTTTTTTTATGAGATTTGACTCAAAAGCAAAAAGACAAAGCTATGCACAAATAGAAGGAAGAAATTTTTAAAAAGAGACGCAACTTTTACGGGAAAGGAAGGAAGAAGGGGCTCATGTGAGTGTGGTAGCCAGCCTTAGTGATCATAACATGCATTTTGGACATAACGGCCTGATCTTTCAAACCAATCTAACATTTGCTCTTGTCATTCCATCGAGCTTTGAAACCGAGCATCTTTGTGCCAATTATTTTGCATCAGACTCACGACTCACCTTCGACTAATGGTGCCCCGAGGGGTTTTCACCATCAAGACTCTCTCATTTATTTATCTCTACTTACCGTCACCTTAAAGTGCCCGTGAAGGTTTTTACTAGTAAGGCTCTCTCTCTTCTTCTTCTTTTTTCTTCTTTGCTTTCTTGTGTGAACAACTGGACAGTGTTCTAAGTCGCGTGACAATTATTGCTCATTGTATGCTTCTCTTGGCATTCTTGAAGATTGATTAGGAGTTCTTTATATGAAAGGCTTTTGGATAAGGTTAGAAAGAAATGGTTGCATAAAGGCCTAAAATAGATTCAAGATTGGGGGGGGGGGGGGGTGTATCCTACAACTCTTGGAATCGACTCTTCATAAAAACATAAAAAAAAACTTCTACCCCAGTTTCAGATACTGGAGAATTTTTATTTTTGATTTGGTTGGACTGAACCCTAGTATAGAGAGCCTACGTATCCTTTAAAGGAATCAAGTCGAACGTAGTTCAAACATTTGACCTAACTATTTTTTTTTTTTTTTTGCAAAATGCCCTAGCTCTTATGTTCTAGGGACATGGACCTTAGACTATTTTTTTTCCAGACTTTAGACTCTAAACTTAACTCCAAGAGAGGGGGGTCAAAGATTATAACATAGGCTCAAAAGGGGTAACAAGTGGTATAAAGTATTTGGGTAGCAGATAAAAGGGCATCCTAGCCTCGAGAACGCCAAACATATTATCTATTCACAATTATGACTTTGATAAACATGTGTCTTCTGGGTCTTGTCCGGCGTGAAGCTGTATAAGCAATAATTTCCTCGCAGGGAATGACCCTTGTTAATTTGGGTGACCTTTCTTTCTTGATATGGAAATGTGCATTTCGATACTGATTGATTCGTTTAAAATTATTTGTATTGCACCTTTTTTTGAAAAAATACTTTCTATCTTTTAGTGCTAAACAAACTTCAACCCATCTGATCATCCTTGAGCCCGATCTTCACAAGAATTTATAGGTAGAGATCCTTAACCTTCATGGGTACGACTGCTTTGGTTCCACGTATACTTGGCTTATACTTATTTTCTAAGTGTTATAACTCTTTATTCATCTTCAAAAGTGTCTCTTTCTTTTAGTTATCAAATTTAAGACTAGATCAATTTTCTAAAATCTGGCCAAAAATTCCGCATGCATGTCATTTCACTAAAACTAGCGGAAAAAGAACTATGCACAAAATGGACAGAACATGACTGACTGTCTTTTATTGAATAAAGAATGGAAGGGTCCGATAACACAAAAAAGAAGAAGAAAAGATGATAAAATAAGCTACCATGACTCCTCCCCGGCTGAAAGAGGAGTGACTTTTTGTAACGATCCGACCGGTCGTTTTACTTTCTAAAAACCCGTTCCCCTAAATAAGACTTTCCGTACTTGATTTTACTGATTTATGACTTGCGGGGATGCTTGGTTCGTGATTTGGAAGAGTCTGGGTTGGAATCGGAACCCTTGGTTCCTTAAGGTTGGCTTAAAAGGCCAAGTTTGACTTGGATCAACATTTTGAGTAAATGACCTCGGAATCAGGATTTGACGGTTCCAATAGGTTCGTATAATGATTTCGGACTTGGGCATATATTCGGATCGGGTTTTGGATGACCCGGGAGCATTTTGGCTCCCAATAGTGAAAGTTGATTCTTGAAGAACTTTGAAGTTCTTTAAGTTTGGTTTGGAGTAGGTTTTGGTGATATCGAGGTCCGAATGGAAATTTTGAGATTGGGAATAGTTTTGTAATGTCATTTAAGACTTGCACGCAAAATTTAGTATCAATCCGAGTAGTCTAAGTATGATTCGACGCGTTTAGAGAGATAAAGAAACTTGAAGTTCAAAGTTTGATTCAATTTGGTTTTGGGGTGTGATTCTTGATTTTGTTGTTGTTTTACGGGTTTCGAGAGTTCGAGCAAGTACATATTATGTTTAAAAACTTATTGGAGTAGTTGGACGGGGTCCCGAGGGGATCGGGTGCGTTTCGGACCGCCCGGAGTTGAGTTGAAACACACCAGATTTCTGCTTCTGGTTTCCTTCTTCGTGAACACGGTCAGACCCTTGCGTTCGCGATGAAGGATTTGGGGTACTGTGCGCTGGGGAGCTTTTACCCTTCGCGTTCGCGTGTGTAGGACCGCGTTCGTGGAGGTCTGGGCCCTCTAGCCTTCACGTTCGCATGACCTAGCCCACGTTCGCGTAGAAGAGTCTGAGCTGGGTGGTCGCTGTTCGTTCTTCGCGTTCGCGAAGAAGCCCTCGCGTTCGCGTAGGGTAGGCCAAGCAAGCCTCCGCGTTTGCGTTGCTCCTGTCGCGTTCGCGATGGGTAAATTTTCCTGGGCCTGTGCCATTTGCCTTCACAATCGCGAGGCCTCTTCCGCGATCGCGAAGAAGGCAGACCTGGGCAGAAACCTTTTAAAAACGGGACTTAGGGTATTTTTGCTCATTTCTTCCATTGTTGGGCGATTCTTGGAGCTCTTAGAGAGGGGATTTCACTTAGCATTTTAAGGTAAGTAATTTCTACACAATGTGAGTTAAATACATAGTTTAAGGGTAGATTATAACATGTAAATTAGTGAAAATCACGGGTTTAGGAGAAAAACTTAGGGTTTTGATAAAAATATGATTTAACCACGAAATTCGTTATGGAATTTAGTAAAAATCATTTATTTATGTTCCTAACAACTTTCTTTAAAAATTTCCGAAATCCGGGCACGTGGCTTCGGGGTGAATTTTAGGAATCTTGCAATTTAGGTTGGGTAATCACTCAAATGGTGGAATTATGAACTTTTGAGCATAGATTGATTACTTTATGTAATGTTTGACTAGCTTCGAGTCGTTTGGCGTCAAATTTGGAGGTTTGAGCGCGTTCTTGAATTGGGAAGTAGACTTTGAGGCGAGGTAAGTCTCTTTTCTAACCTTGTAAGAGGGAATTAACCCCATAGGTGAATTAAATAAATGTTTGTACCTAATTGTGGGGGCTATGTACGTACGAAGTGACGGAAATCCGTACGTAGCTACTATTATGCTATTGTCCGGGTAGTTTAGGACCCGTATCATGCTATACTTGGAATGTTTGTGCCCTTACTTGCTAATATAATCACTTAAGTCATGATAGAAATTGATAAAAGAATTGTATAAGGTTAAATTCACTTACTTGAAGGTTTGTTTGAGATACTTGACTGTAAATGAGAAACCTGTGTTTTCTTTAAAAAAAATTGTTATTTGTGGATCGGGTCGAGCGCCTCGGTAGTAAATAGATGCATCTATGGTTCGCGTCGTTCGATCCTCTGGCAGTGCACAATTTGAATATTTTGTTGGGTCGGGCCGTACGACCTCGGCATAATTGCGCATGCTAATTATTTGGAAATTTTTCATGATTTATTCTACTTAAATGCCTTGAAATGTAAGTTGCTAAATAGTATTACTGAAATTTATGTCATAATTATGAAATAAGGACTTATCTCTTCATGTTGTTGAACTGACAGTATCATTCATGATATCCATGCTTAGCATAGTACTTTAATTATATTATTATTGGCCTAGTAAGTGTCAAGTCGACCCCTCGTCACTACTTTTTCGAGGTTAGGCGGGATACTTACTGGTACATATTATTTATATACTCATACTACACTTTTGTACTTAATTGTATAGGATCTGAGGCAGGTGCATCTAGTTACCCGCCCGATGCGCATACTTGAGCTTGGACCGAGACTTCACGGTGAGCTACCCCTTCTGAGTCGTTCAGCAGCATGCCGAAGTTTCTCTTTTGTTTTTATCTATCTATTCTGTTTCAGACAGTAGGATAGTCATCTTTTGTTTATTCTACTGGTTGCCCACACATTTGTGACACCAGATCTTGGCACGTATTAGTAGACTTGGGTTTTTGAGTTATAATTCAATAGTTATAATTGTTTTTAGATGTTTCCGTTTGTTTGCCTTAAAAAGAAAAAAATCCTTTATTTACCAAATGTTATAAAATAAGTAAAGCTAAATGGGGAATCACTAAGTTGTTCGATGTTGGCTTGTCCAGCAACGATGCTGGACGCCATCACGGCCTGACATGGAGTTGGGTCGTGACAACATAGTCTCCGAACACTAGGTTCACGTAGGTCTCACAAGTTATGGGCAGGCCTAATAGAGTCTTGCGGATCGGTGTAGAGACGTCCGTACTTATCTTCAAGGGGCTTTGGGGTGTTAGGAAACTACTCATTTTTTATCTACTATCGTGCAATTTATGGTATACTAAATTTCCTTCTTCTATTCTCTCACAGATGGTGAGGACACATACGACGGACGTTCCAAACCCGGGAGGGGTTGTTCCCCCCGTTGCTAGAGGCAGAGGTAGAGGACGGTGGAGGGCACCGGCCCGAGGTAGGGGACAGGGGCATCCCAGAGCTGCCCCAGTAGCACCACCAGCGGATCCAGTGGAGGATCCCATTATTGAGGAGCAGAGCGAGGCGCCCGCAGCAGAGCCAGTCCTGGTAGATTTCACGATGGCACCGGGCTTTCAGGAGGTCATGGGCCGTATGTTACAGTTCATGGATTCTATGACCCATGCTGGTTTATTTCCAGCAGACCCAACCACATCTCAGGCGGGAGAGGGAGCACAAACCCCTACTGCCTAGGCTCTCGGGTATCCAGCTGCAGTGTATTAGATTTTGGGTACATTAACTGCGGACGTTGCCCAGCCAGTTGCAGCAGTGGCACCTGAGCCTAGACCGACTGCGGACGGCGATCCGCGGAAGTTATTGGACAGATGGACTAGGTTACACCCTCCTGTCTTCGGAGGCGAGCGTCATGAGGATACCCAGGATTTCATTGATAGGTGCAGGGACAAACTGCACAACATGAGGATACTGGAGTCTCATGGGGTTGACTTCACTACTTTGCAGCTAGAGGGCATGGCCCGTAGATGGTGGCAGTCTTATCTTCTTGGCAGACCGACGGGTTCTCCTCCCATGACTTGGAGCCAGTTCACACAGCTTTTCATGGATAGGTATATTTCACCCTCCAAGCGGGAAGAGTTGCGGTATCAGTTTGTGCAGCTTGAGCAAGGTCAGATGTCAGTGACCGACTATGAGGCAAGGTTTTATGAGTTGTCTTGCCATGCACTTATGATACTTCCTATGGATGCAGAGAGTGTGTGGAGGTTTGTTACTTGGCTTCATTATGATATTAGGACCAATATAGCGCAAGAGGTTGAGATGGGGACTTCTTATCAGCTGGTAATGGAGATTGCTTGGAGGATAGAGGGCTACCGTCAGAGGAGGAGAGAGCATACGTAGCATGACAAGAGGGCCCGTTTCTCTGGAGAGTTTAGAGGTGCCTCGGCTAGGGGTAGAGGTCAGTTTGGGAGGGGTCAGCCTAGCAGGCCCCCATATTCATCACCACCACCTCCTTGAGGTGCTCCAGCGCGCCCCTATTTTAGCGTCATGCCCGACAGTTCTTACTACCCACCAGCCATCTAGGGTTCTTCCAGAGGGTACTCAGGTTACCAGGGTTCATCCAGTTCCTATTTTAGTGCTATGCCGGAGAGTTCATACCGCCCACCGGCTATTCAGGCTTCTTCCAGTGGGTCGACAGGACATCAGGGCCAGACATCAAGGCAGCAGATCGCCGCACTGAGGGGCTATTTTGAGTGCGGAGATCTCAGTCACATGAGGAGATTCTGCCCCAGGCTTCGGGGCAAGGCAGTGCGGCAGGGCCAGCATCCTATGATTTTAGCACCGGCTGTCTGGCCGCCCAGGGGCGGAGGGCAGGCTAGTAGGGACCGTCCTAGAGGTGGAGGCCAGTTAGCTATTGTTCAGTTAGGCGGGGGCCAGCCCGCCGGCACTCCAGCCAGATTCTATGCTTTTCCAGCCAGACCAGATGCATTGGCCTCAGATGTCATGATCACAGGTATTATTTATGTACGCGGTAGGGATGCTTCAGTATTATTTGATCCAGTGTCTACCTATTCATACGTGTCATCTCTGTTAGCTCATTTTCTGGATATTCCTCGTGGGTCCTTGGGTACTCCTGTTTATGTGTCCACTCATGTGGGTGATTATGTGATTTTGACCAGATCTACCGGTCCTATGTGGTCACGTTTTGTGGTTACGAGACTAGAGCGGGCCTTCTACTACTTGATATGATCGACTTTGGGGTCATCCTGGGCATGGACTGGTTATCTCCATATCAAGCCATCCTTGATTGTCATGCTAAGACTATTACCTTAGCGATGCCAGAATTATCGAGATTGGAGTGGAAGGGTTCCTCAGTTAGTACAGCTAGTCGGGTCGTCTCTTTTCTAAAGGCTCGACATATGGTCGAGAAGGGTTGTTTGTCTTATCTAGCTTATGTTCGGGACACCACCGCAGAGTCTTCGATGATTGATTCAATGCCAGTGGTCTGGGAGTTCGCTGATGTGTTTCCTTCTGACCTTCCAGGCATGCCACTAGATCGTGATATTGATTTCCATATTGATTTGGCTCCAGGCACCCAGCCTATATCCATCCCACCATACCGTATGGCTCCGAAAGAATTAAAGGAGTTGAAGGAGCAGTTTGAGGAGTTGTTAGCAAAGGAGTTTATGAGACCAAGTGTATCGCCTTGGGGTGCACTAGTGTTATTTGTGAAGAAGAAAGATGGACTATGCGGATGTACATTGATTACTTCCAGTTGAACAAGGTTACCATCAAGAACAAGTACACGTTGCCGCGTATCGATGATTTTTTTGACGAGTTGCAGGGTCCTAAGGTATTTTCTAAGATTGACTTGAGATCAGGGAACCATCAGTTGAAGATTCGGGACTCAGATGTTCCGAAGACTGCCTTCCGTACCAGATATGGTCATTATGAGTTTCTAGTGATGTCCTTCGGCTTGACTAATGCCCCAGCGGCGTTTATGGATTTGATGAACCGGGTGTTCAGGCCTTATATTGATTCCTTCGTTATTGTATTTATTGATGACATATTGATTTACTCACGTAGCCTGGGGGAGCACGAGCAGCACTTGAGAGTGGTACTTCACACCTTGCGAGAACAGAAGCTATATGCTAAGTTCTCCAAGTGAGAGTTTTGGCTAGAGTCTGTGGCATTCTTAGGGCATGTTGTATCAGGAAAAGGTATTAAGGTGGATCCCAGGAAGATTGAGGCAGTTCAGAGTTGGCCTCGTCCCACTTCGGCGACCGAGATCAGGAGCTTCCTGGGGTTGGCAGGTTATTATCGCCGGTTTGTGCAGAATTTCTCATCCATTGCAGCACCTCTGACTAGATTGACCCAGAAGGGTGCTCCATTCCGTTGGTCCGATGATTGTGAGGTGAGCTTCCAGAAGCTTAAGACAGCTTTGACTACAACACCGGTTCTAGTATTGCCTTTCATCTCGGGGATGTATACGGTATATTGTGACACTTCACGTGTTGTCTTGGGTTGTGTATTGATGCAGGAGGGGCGAGTTATTACATATGCTTCATGTCAGCTAAAGATTCATGAGAAGAATTACCCTGTGCACGATCTAGAGTTAGCCGCGATTGTCCATGCTCTTAAGATATGGAGGCATTATCTGTATGGGGTGTCATCTGAGGTTTATACCGATCATCGCAGCTTACAGTATTTGTTCAAGCAAAGGGATCTCAATTTGAGGCAGCGTATATGGCTCGAGTTACTGAAGGATTACGACATCACCATTTTTTATCATCCGGGCAAGGCAAATGTGGTCGCGTATGCCTTAAGCAGGAAGGCAGAGAGTATGGGTAGCTTGGAATTTATTTCAGCGGAGGAGAGGCCACTAGCTTTGGACATTCAGTCCTTGGATAACAGACTTGTGAGGTTGGAAATTTCAGAGCCCAGCCGAGTTCTTGCATGTGTTGTTACTCAGTCTTCATTATTAGGGCAGATCAAGGCCCGACAATTTGATTATCCGCACTTGGCAGTTCTTAGAGAGACGGTACTACAGGGTGGTGCCAAGAAGGTTTCTATTGGCGATGATGGTGTTCTGCGACTACAGGGCCGTCTATGTGTTCCTAATATCGATGGCTTGAGGGAGAGGATTCTAGAGGAGGCACATAGTTCTCGGTATTCTATTCATCCAGGTGCTACGAAGATGTATTGTGACCTGAAACAATACTATTGGTGGCGGCGGATGAAGAAAGACATAGTGGAGTATGTAGCTAGGTGTCTAAATTGCCAGCAAGTCAAGTATGAGCACCAAAGGCCAGGTGGCCTACTTCAGCAGATGACTATACCTGAGAGAAAATGGGAGCGCATCATAATGGACTTCGTAGTTGGGTTGCCACGTACCTTGCGGAAGTTTGATGCAGTTTGGGTCATTGTCGACAGGTTGACCAAGTCGGCATACTTCATTCCGGTTGTGACTATATATACTTTAGAGAAGTTGGCCCAGATTTATATTCAGGAGATAGTTCGGTTGCATGGTGTGCGTGTTTCCATCATATCAGATAGAGGCCCTCAGTTCACCTCACATTTTTGGAGGGCCGTATAGAGTGAGTTGGGGACCCATGTAGAGCTCAGCACAGCATTCCATCCCCAGAACGACGGCCAGTCAGAGCGGACAGTTCAAATATTAGAGGACATGCTAAGAGCATATGTGATTGACTTTTGGGAACAATGGGATCAGTTCTTGCCTTTGGCCGAGTTTGCTTACAATAACAGTTATTAGTCCAGTATCGAGATGGCCCCATTTGAGGCTTTATATGGTCGGCGATGTCGTTCTCCCATCGGGTGGTTTGAGCCCGGTGAGGCTAGGTTATATGGTACTGATCTGGTGAAGGATTCTTTGGAAAGGGTAAAGTTGATTCAGGAGCGACTTCGCATAGCGTAGTCCAGACATAAGAGTTACGCGGACCAGAAGGCGCGTGATGTATCATTTATGATAGGCGAGAAGGTTCTCTTGAAAGTCTCGCCCATGAAGGGTATTATGAGATTCGAAAAGAAAGGCAAGTTGAGCCCAAGATTTATAGGCCCATTTGAGGTGTTGAGGCGAGTTGGGGAGGTTGCTTATGAGCTTGTTTTACCTCTCGGCCTATCATGGGTTCATTAAGTTTTTCACGTATCTATGCTCCGGAGGTATCACGCCGACTTGTCTCATGTGTTAGACTTCAGTACTATTCAGCTAGATAAGAGCTTGGGGTATAAGGAGGAGCCAGTTGCTATTGTTGCTAGACAGGAACGCCAGTTGAGTTCCAAGAGGATTTTCACGGTAAAAGTTCAATGGAGAGGCCAACCAGTCGAGGAGGCGACCTGGGAGTCCGAGGAGGACATGCGGAGCAGATATCCACACTTATTCAGCACTTCAGGTATGAATCTAAACCCGTTCAAGAACGAACGTTTGTTTAAGAGGTGGAGAATGTAATGACCCGACTGGTTATTTTACTTTCTAGAACCCCGTTCCCCTAAATAAGACTTCCCGTACTTGCTTTTACTGATTTATGACTTACGGGGATGGTTGATTCGGGATTTGGAAGAGTCTGGGTTAGAATCGGAACCCTTAGTTCCTTAAGGTTGGCTTAAAAGGCCAAGTTTGACTTCGGTCAATATTTTGAGTAAATGACCTCAGAATTGGAATTTGACGGTTCCAATAGGTTCGTATGATGATTTCGGAATTGGGCATATGTTCAAATCGGGTTTTGGATGACCCAGGAGCATTTTGGCGCCTAATAGTTAAAGTTGGTTCTTGAAGAACTTTGAAGTTTTTTAAATTTGGTTTGGAGTAAGTTTTGGTGATATCGAGGTCCGAATTGAAATTCTGAGACGGGGAATAGTTTCGTAATGTCATTTAAGACTTGCACGCAAAATTTGGTGTCAATCCGAGTAGTCTAAGTATGATTCGGCGCGTTCGGAGCGATTTAGAAACTTGAAGTTCAAAGTTTGATTCAATTTGGTTTTGGGGTGTGATTCTTGGTTTTGTTGTTGTTTTACGCATTTTGAGAGTTCGAGCAAGGCGTATTATGTTTATAGACTTGTTGGAGTAGTTGGACGGGGTCCCGAGGGGATCGGGTGCGTTTCGGACCGCCCGGAGTTGAGTTGAAACACACCAGATTTCTGCTTCTGGTTTCCTTCTTCGCGAACGCGGTCAGACCCTCGCGTTCGCGATGAAGGATTTGGGGTACTGTGGGCTGGGGAGCTTTTACCCTTCGCGTTCGCCGAGGTCTGGGCCCTCTAGCCTTCGTGTTCGCGTGACCTGGCCCACGTTCGCGTAGAAGAGTCTGAGCTGGGTGGTCGTTGTTCGTTCTTCGCGTTCACGTAGGGTAGGCCAAGCGAGCCTCCGCGTTCGCGTTGCTCCTGTCACGTTCGCGATGGGTAAATTTTCCTGGGCCTGTGCCATTTGCCTTCGCAATCGCGAGGCCTCTTCCGCGATCGCGAAGAAGGAAGACCTGGGCAGAAACCTTTTAAAAACGAGACTTAGGGTATTTTTGCTCATTTCTTCCATTGTTGGGCGATTCTTGGAGCTCTTAGAGAGGGGATTTCACTTAGCACTTTAAGGTAAGTAATTTCTACTCAATGTGAGTTAAATACATAGTTTAAGGATAGATTATAACATGTAAATTAGTGAAAATCACGGGTTTAGGAGAAAAACCTAGGTTTTTGATAAAAATAAGATTTAACCACGAAATTCGTTATGGAATTTAGTAAAAATCATATATTTATGTTCCTAAGGTTATGGGCAACAACTTTCTTTAAATATTTTCGAAATCCGGGCACGTGGCTTCGGGGTGAATTTTAGGAATCTTGCAATTTAGGTTGGGTAATCACTCAAATGGTGGAATTATGAACTTTTGAGCATAGATTGATTACTTTATGTAATGTTTGACTAGCTTCGAGTCGTTTGGCGTCAAATTTGGAGGTTTGAGCGCGTTCTTGAATTGGGAAGTAGACTTTGAGGCGAGGTAAGTCTCTTTTCTAACCTTGTAAGAGGGAATTAACCCCATAGGTGAATTAAATAAATGTTTGTACCTAATTGTGGGGGCTATGTACGTATGAAGTGACGGGAATCAGTACGTAGCTACTATTATGCTATTGTCCGGGTAGTTTAGGACCCGTATCATGCTATACTTGGAATGTTTGTGCCTTACTTGCTAATATAATCACTTAAGTCATGATAGAAATTGATAAAAGAATTGTATAAGGTTAAATTCACTTACTTGAAGGTTTGTTTGAGATACTTGACTGTAAATGAGAAACCTGTGTTTTTTTTAAAAAAAATTGTTATTTGTGGATCGGGCCGAGCGCCTCGGTAGTAAATAGATGCATCTATGGTTCGCGTCGTTCGATCCTCCGGCAGTGCACAATTTGAATATTTTGTTGGGTCGGGCCGTACGACCTCGGCATAATTGCGCGTGCTAATTATTTGGAAATTTTTCATGATTTATTCTACTTAAATGCCTTGAAATGTAAGTTGCTAAATAGTATTACTGAAATTTATGTCATAATTATGAAATAAGGACTTATCTCTTCATATTGTTGAACTGACAATATCATTCATGATATCCATGCTTAGCATAGTACTTTAATTATATTATTATTGGCCTAGTAAGTGTCAAGTCGACCCCTCGTCACTACTTCTTCGAGGTTAGGCGGGATACTTACCGGTACATATTGTTTATATACTCATACTACACTTCTATACTTAATTGTACAGGATCTGAGGTTGGTGCATCTAGTTACCCGCCCGATGCGCATACTTGAGCTTGGACCGAGACTTCACGGTGAGCTACCCCTTCTGAGTCGTTCAGCAGCATGCCGAAGTTTCTCTTTTGTTTTTATCTGTCTATTCTGTTTCAGACAGTAGGATAGTCATCTTTTGTATATTCTACTGGTTGCCCACATATTTGTGACACCAAATCTTGGCATGTATTAGTAGACTTGGATTTTTGAGTTGTAATTCAATAGTTATAACTGTTTTTAGATGTTTCCGTTTGTTTGCCTTAAAAAGAAAAAAATCCTTTATTTACTAAATGTTATAAAATAAGTAAAGCTAAATGGGGAATCACTAAGCTGTTCGATGTTGGCTTGTCCAGCAACGGTGCTAGACGCCATCCCGGCCTGACATGGAGTTGGGTCGTGACACTTTTTAGTTACTAAGCGATATCTTAGCCAGGGACTTGCACATCAGTATTACTATGGCATTCACTAATTTTGATTGCTTTGGAATCAGCATTCAAATTTTGACTTTTTGATTGAACCGTTCCCAATGTTGGCTATCGGATTTCAGGACTGACGGCATGAGAAATTTCATAGCAACAGATTTGCCAAAAGACTTGGAAAAATTCTCATATCTCCCTATCATCACAGATCGTCTCACACAAAGCATGTCCTGTTGCTCAAACCTGGTAAAAGTCAACCAATGTTTGCCTCTATTTTTCACCACCAAACTGTCTACTTGCCTTTTCGCGACCTTAGTTGGATCAACAATAGCGGTGCTTATTCCCTTGGTTGAGAAGATGATAGAGGGACTCTGGATTGTTTTCGTGATTCACCAGTGCAAACCAATAAACCGACCACCTTTAACTAGCTTTTATTCCAAAATAACAAGCATGTTAGATTGAACACACTCTTCTTCTCTTTTTTTTTTTCTTTTTCTCTTTTTTTCTTTTTTTCTTTTTACTTTTTTTCCAAAATTATTCGATCGAACCTGATGTGGGTTGCCTACGTATCATGTGGGAACATGAATCAGATCTTACGTAGTTCGGAAGAATCAGGAATAAAGTAAATAAAATAACTCTTTTTTTACTCATATACAAATAATCTCACAAAAGCTCCTAACAAGGAAAATATTTTGGATTTTTTTTTTGTTGAAAGAAAAACTTCTAAAGAAGAAAGAAAAATATTTTTTTTTTTGGATTTCAATTTTTTTTGTTTTTTTTTTGTTTTTTATTTTTTTGGATTTTTCGAAAGAAAGACTTTTAAAGAGGAAAGAAAGTATTTTTGGATTTTGAATTTTTCCTTTGAATTTTCGAAAATAATTTTAAATTCAGAGTTTTCTTTTTAATTTTTGAAAGAATAACTTCTGAAGATATGTGTTATGAATTGTTGTGGGTTAAAGAGTTTTTTCAATTAAAGTGACATACTTGAGTAGGGATTATTTTATTTACAGAGTCGCCACTTGGAATTGAGTTTTTGGGTGTTCCAAGTCATCTTTTATTTGAATCCCTAATCAAAGGAAGGTTTGACTCTATTATTATTGGTCTACGAAAATAAAGTCCGGGTAAGAAATTCTGTTGACCGGGGAGAAGGTGTAAGGCATTCTACGAGTCTCGTGATTCTAGCACGGTCGCTTTATTGACTATATTTGGCTTATATTATTTTTGGATAAACTGTATTTTATTGGTTTTCATATTTTATCTATCTGCTTTTATTGCTTGATTATTCGTTTGTTTAGTGTCACGCGTACGTGTACACAATTAAGAATACTTTATTATTATTGAGATTATTTCGTCAAAGTTGCAGGGACGCATACCTTGCCTTTATTTTTGAAAACCGATTATGTCACGCGAACGTATACATAATCACAATGGATTGATTAAGAGCGTGCCAAAAAGCACACTACATTTTTTGTGCTATTTTCTTAAACTACTTTTGGATTTTTGTAAAGGCCATGGTCTATGAAATTTATTGAGGGAGGAATGAAGTAAATTATTTATGGAAAGATGCACTAGCTAATTAAAAGGAAAGATGAGCAGCTATGTTATTTAAGGCTTGCTGGAATTAGAATTACTGCTTAACGCTTCGTGGGCCTAGCAGAAGAGAAAGATTCAGCTCATATATATTAAAGGCATGCCTACAAGTCAGATAATGACATACTTGTTTTTGTATTTTAGATAGCCAATATGCCTTAGCTAAATTCACAAACGAAATCATATAAACTAATCAACTTTCATTTTTAAGCTCTTAGGCCTAGATAGAATACTAATATTCACGTAAGTGACTAATGAAATGCTTCACAACACCAAATCAAGTAAACATAGAAATAACTAATTAAGACTAAAGGAAAGATATTTAAACGTAGAAAAAGAATAAACTAGACCAAACACTTAGCAAAACTAATGCAATAACATTAAAGGACAAGTTGAGAAGTGACCTTTCTTTAGCAAAAATTCCTTCAATAATACTAAAACCTCCAGCAAATAATTTTTACATCGACTGGTTTGTTCGGACGAGAGTGACACCCAAAAGAACTTAAAAGAAACAAAGGACTCTCGCCGGAGCTCGAAATCTCGCCGCAAAGCTCGAACGGATCCCTCAGACTTCGAACTGGGTTTGATAGAGACAGAAGCGAGCTATTTTGGGGTAGAAATGGAGCTCTGTTTAGCTAGTTTTTGGCTCGGTTTTACTGCGTTCTCTGGGCTGAATTTGGGACAGCTTTTCAGCTGGTTTCGCAGCTGACTTTCAGTTGGTTTCACATTTGATTTGAGCTTGTTTTTGCAGGGGTTCGGGGCTATTTTTAGGGGTGGTTTTGCTGCTATTTTTCAGCTGGATTTTGGATGAAGAAACAGTGTGTTTCAACTGCATTTTTTTGAAGCTGTTTTGGGCTGTTCGACAGCTTCTTTCGGGGAATTTTGAAGCTGCTTTTTAATGGAGTCTTGGACTGGTTTTTGACGGTATCTAGTGGCTGTTTTTGATGGTAAAAATGGAACTGTTTTGTGGGTGGGAAAAGACGATGTTACAGTAGGGTATTAGAGCTAAAAGACATGAAAGAGAAAGAGCTTTTTTTCTCTCGTTTTTTTAATCTTTTTTAGATCTCCCCTCTCTCTATCTCCCTTCAGTGTGTTTATGTAATGTGAGTGTGTATGGGATGTGAGTGGGATGTGAGTGGGAAGGTGGAAAGTTAGGTATTGAGGAGATGAGTAGAGAAAAATTTAAGTACGGTTAAAAATTAAATGCTTACAATATCTATTACGAGAGCAAGTCCACGTGTGAACACATCTGAAAAGGTTAAAAAAAATAATCATTTTGTCTTCATCCTAACATAGAACTTTGGAAATATTCAATTACTATTAAATCATGGCATTTTATAAAGTTAAAACATACCTTAATATTTCATAGGGACGTGAAAATTATGACAATGGTAAAAAAATAATATTTGTCAAATTCTAATATTTCTCATTTAACCTCAAAAGTCCAAATTTTTGTACTCTAAATTCTCAAAATGGGTAAAGAAAACTATTATTATGAGAAAATAATTTCTATCTTTATAATAAAGAAAATTCCATTTATAAATTTTCTCATATCAAGCGTATAATTTAAAGCATATCCGAAAATAGTAATAATAGTAACTATCCACAATTATACTTGATATATATTAATTTGTAATGGCTAAGGTTAGCGGTGTTCAAAATCGAACCGAAACCGAAAATCGAACCGAAACCGAAACTTAATGGCTTATTGGTATCGGTTTAACGGTTTAACGAACGGGAAACGGATTGAATTTTTTTTATTAACGGCTTATCGGTTTGGGGCCGGATTATTCAATTTTCTTAACGGATAATCCGTTAACCCGTTAAGAATATATATATATATATATATATATATATATATATATATATATATATATATATATATATATATATATATATATGTATGTATATATGTATATAAAATTTATTTTTATCCATATATATATATATATATATATTAAATAATCAAAAATCCTTCTTCCACTTCCAGTACTCTATCTATTACTAATTTACTATTAGACATTTAGTTATAATTTACTATTCCAGTTAGTTACTATTAGATAATTTTGATGCCATGTGTTATACCCAGTATTCTCTTTTATTTCTTCTGATAGTTATAAGTTATTAATAGGCTCATCCCCAGAGATGATTCTATTGGGAAATACGCTGGAATGTAGCTCTATATTTCTTCTATTTAGCTCTCTTCTTAGGTGCCATATTCTATAGATTGGAATGTAGTATGCTCAGCATAGGAATTTTATTTTGAGTCACAGCGATCAGCAAACAATCCGATAACCGCCCAATAAGAGCTAAACCGATACCAATCCGCCCGATATCTTATCGGGTGGCTAGCGGATTTATACATTTAAAAGCCGATAACCGATAAGCCAAACCGTTAAGAGTAAATAACCGCCCAATCCGCCCGATAAGCAGCCCTAGCTAAGGTGCCTTGGACGATGGAAGAGGCTATATTTGTCTTTACTTGCCGATAGATCTTTTACAAAGAATACATATATATACACATAAGCACCCACCATTTCTTTACTAATCATAGGACCTATATTATGCTAATCATGTGTATTATCCATATTTACATCCAAACATATGTTATTTAACATCATTACAAACCCTCATTTTACTACGGAGTATAACTTCAACGTAATACTGCGGGGTGTAACAATTGTTCCCCTAAGCAGGGTTATGTAACATCGACGTAATACTGTGGGGTGTAACAATTGTTTCCCTAGGCAGGGTTATAGTAGCTCTTCGAGAGCCTTCAATTAAATTACTACTATCAGAAATTGTAATAATATCTGTCTTACACATACTTAAATGAGAGAAATATATATTTTTTTAATATTATATGTGTCGTACATGAATCAATTAAGAAAATATTTTTACAATTGAATTTTGATCCAAGTTTGCTTTGTGAGATATTCATATTTGCTTCCCATTATTTGACATACAAAAGAAATATACGAATAAACATTAGTATTTTCAGAGAAAAAGGGAAAGAAATAAAGTTAAATCAATAACTCAATAATGGCATATTCAATTAGTGTGCCGATAATTTTCCGTAAGACACTTTCTTTGATTGAACAACTTAATTAGAAAACAAATGTTGCATTTCAATACCATAGTTTCATACAGTACCAGTCGATTTAAAACCAATCCTTTTCAACATATGGAAAATCTTTAGCAAACAGTGGTACATCAATTTAATTTAGACTATGTACTAAGAGTACGAACTTAAGTCTATTTTGCATGTTTCGAAAAATTCTTTTACCATATATTAAAAATAACATGATCAATTGAATGAAGTAAACAATGGGCAAATCTTTACATCTAACAAAGTACGAAAGTAGATTCTTGTTGGTCTTTTAATAAGATCAATATTCAAACTCAATAAGGTAGTGCGATAACAAGCAGACTAAAACCAAACTTTATTCCATGAAGTATTATACTAATTCGACATACTAATTAATTTTAATTGCAAAACTACTACTCATGTAAATTACGATAGTTACATGATATTTGTTCACTAACTTATACGAATAAGCAAAAATTAAAATCAAACTATCCAATCTTCTTTATTCACGGATCCATCACCGATCAAATGGTCTATTTTTTCATCAGGGTGCTCAAAGAAGTCTGTCACATCCAAGTGAGTGATGTCAAATTCATTGTCAGAGACAAAATTAGCTTCAGAGCCTTTATTCTTTAAGGATGCTTGATAAAGCTCAACCAAATGTCTTGGTGTACGATAAATATTTGCCCAATAACCTTTTCCACCGCAGTGATAGCATTCAATTTCTGAACCATTTGTTTTTGGCTTCTCATCTTTCCCTTTTCACTTTTGGTGGTTATTTTTTGGGGGGATGATTAACACTAGAAAAATTTCTTCCTTGGCCATGACCACGGTCACGGCCATGGCCACGAACAAGGCCACGACGTTTTCACGCTTAGCATAATGGGAATACACCTCATCTACTTCAAGCAATGGTATAAACCCAGTGGGTCGATTTTCGTAATTTCTCATGAGCAAGTCGTTGTTTCGTTCAGCCACAAGGAAAAGAGAAATCAACTCAGAGTACTTCTTGAAACATTTCTCTCGGTACTGATGTTGTAAGACCATATTGGAGGCATGAAACGTTGTGAACGTTTTTTCAAGCACATCATAGTCAGTGATACTATCTCCATAGAGTTTCAATTTAGAAATAATTTTGAACATCACATAATTATATTCAAAAACAGACTTAAAGACTTGGAGCCTCACATGAACACAATCATATCGTGCTTGTGGAAGAGTGGCCAACTTTAAGTTGTCATATCTTTCCTTTAAGTCATTCCACAAAACAAGTGGATCTTTGAATGTGAGATATTCTATTTTCAACCCTTCATCAAGGTGATGGCGCAAGAAAATCAAGGTCTTAGCACAGTCTTGGGTAGATGGTTTATTTTTATCTTTAATGGCGTCTCCAAGACCTATTGCATCTAAATGGATTTCAGCATCCAACATCATGTCATATAGTTCTTGCCCGAAATTTCAAGAGCAACGCACTTTCTTTTCATAATATCAGTCATAATTAAAAGAGGAGAAAAGTTATACCTTAATTTTTTCAAATAGCTTCTTGAAACAGTAGAGTTTCGTGCTGGTAACGTGAAATAAAATAATAAAGGAAAAGAAGAATATTGCATAGAAAAGATAGAGAATTCTATTGATGTTGGGATGATTTACAATGGGGTAAAGCCCCTCTATTTATAGGGAAAAAATGACTTAGCCACAAAGTAATAAACTCTCTTAAAAATAGACATTCATTTGAGTACAATTCTATTCATAACAAGATTCAAAAAATTATTAGTCAAATTATTGTTTTAATTAATTATTTTCTTAACAGGAATGATGTGTGCGAACGGAGAGAAAGGAAGGAGTTTAGTTTCTTTTTTCTCCTCCAGTCTTATGTTGCCAAGCAGAAACTGCAAAAAGAAATACAAAGCAAGAATATAATGATAGGGATAGGAGCTGCAGCAAATCTTGTGAAAAAAGACAGCAATATGGATTGCCATACATTACACCAGAGTATACTGTATGTTGGGAATTTTCTTTTGTTTACTATATACAAAATTTAAGACTACTACTAGTTTCGTGTCCCACAAGTATGGTGAGATTAAAAACCAGTGAGCCCAACATTCATCTTCTTTCTAAACAAACCCAGTCAAACACTACTAGAGAGTCTAAGCATCAGAGACAAGCAGGAACCTCATTTCCCCATGCCTGAAGAACATGTGGTATCAGGTCCACCTCGTTGCTGTTTTTTTACTAACTTTAATATTTGGTTGTCAGAGGGACATGTTATAGTACTGGAAAAGGTAACAATGAAGTAAAATCAAAAAGACTAGAGTAGTTTTAGAAGGAGAAATAAAGGAACAAGTTTGAAGAAGGATCAAAAACCAGTGACCTCACGATGGCTCTTTCATGCATTCAAATTCATATATATATATATGCTAGTTGGAAACTTTGATTCAATATATATGTATATATCTGGTCTTATCATTAATGTAAAATTCATCTTAGTAATAAATACAAGGCGAAAAAAGGTTCAATATATAGTTCTAATAGGTTGAAAGCTTAAATTTGATGAAATGTGTATGCTAATCAGTATAAATAGTTGATGGAATAAAATTGGTCGCGATTAACTTTTATAACGAATAGCTAGTCAGGGAGAAAGGTTCCTTCATATAAAATAGTTGAAAGCATGTATATATATATATATATATCACTTATATTGCTAGTGAAGCAGTTAGTCAGAAAGTATGCCTCACCTTGATCACAATTCACAAACTCTACTAAGTAAAACAGAAAAAGGACTCCAAAATTCCACATAAGCATACATCTAAAAAACATTCTATATATCCTCTTTCAAACACCAGATTGTACATTATTCATGCATATGTACAACATCACCAGCATTTTATACATGTATAAGTCCAATTTCAACGAGTTTCAGGCATGGCAGTGTTTAAAACTCTGTCTGGTTTTACTGGCTAATAAGCTCTAAAACAAGATACCACTCAAGCATAGCAATCTCATGTTCTTTTCATCCCGGGTTCACTATTTTTCAGCACATCTTGATCAAAACCACAAAGGAATATTAAAACTGGTATAAAATAAATACAACACTTGATCATATTATTTTAGACCTTTTTCGCTTTGGAAGATCAAAAGTAGAATTACAGTAACTTTGCTATTAGGACACAAAACGAAGTACTGATCTGCAGTATGCTTGTTGCTAAAATCTAATTCTTGTTCATCAATTAGTGCATTATCACTAGTAAAAAGGATCCTCGGAAAGGCCAGGGAAGTTCAGGAACATTTCGTATTCGCATTCTAGCATGTCTTCAACAAATGATGATGATGGTGATGTACCCTTTGTAGACAACGTGGTTTCAAAATCCTTCGTTGCTGGTGCGTTGTTTTGTCGATATTCTTGAGCTGTCCCAGACACTAGCTTTTCTTCTATGTTTACTGTCTCTTCTTGTTCTTTGAAATTTGATGGAAGCAATACATCGTCAAGAAGATAGTCACACCAGTTGACTTGATTACTGGTTAAAGAATGAGATGCAGATGATGATGAGGACGACGACAAAGGCGAAGACAAAGAGCAATCAGTTATGGGATTGGTATAGGAGAAGATTGCTTTTGGGGAATTGTTATTAGAGGCCTCTGTTACAAATTTTATAGCTTGTAACTCAGAGAGTAGATCAACAGGAGGCTGATTGTTGCTAGAATCATAATTGTTGCTTAAGAAACAATCTTCTGAGGTTTCAGTTTTTTGTAGCCTAATTGTTGTCACACAATGGCTGTTGAAGTTTGGAAATCTTTCTAGAGGATGCTGAAGTTGTTCTGGTGTAGACATAAATGCACCCTTTAACTCTCTGTTAAGAGATACAAAACGAGTTCTGGCTTTTGGGAAGCCACCAATGTTTCCATAGTCAGTGAGAATTTGAGAAAAGGGCTTGTGAGTGACTGGATCAATCCCCATTGCAGACAGCTTCTTTTTCAACTTTGTGTTCCACAAGTTCTTCACTTCGTTGTCTGTTCTCCCAGGTATTTGTTGTGCTATTATAGACCACCTGGGAACATTTGCAACAAGGGTGAGAAACGGACAAAGGAAAGAAAATACCAAGGATCAAACTCGGGCGGATTTAGGCCTAAAATACAAGGCACATAAACCCATGGTCTCTTTGCCAAATTAGGTATTTCATATACATATTCCTGTAATATTATCTGTTAGCAGTCCAAACAGGCTGCGCGGTGCACCCATGTTATAGAAATCCTAAATTCACCTCTGATCAAACTATAGGTTTACAACAACAATAACAACTCAGTATAATCCCACTAGTGGAGTCTGGGGAGGGTAGTGTGTACGCAGACCTTACCCTTACCCTGGGGTAGAGAGGTTGTTTTCAATAGACCCTCGGCATCCTTTCCTCCAAGAACTCCCACCTTGCTCTTTGGGTGACTCGAACTCACAACCTCTTAGTTGGAAGTAGAGGGCGCTTACCATCAGAGCAACCCATCTTGTCAAACTATAGGTTTACTTGAACAAAAATTTGGACAAGCAATGTAAAGGCAAATATTTGTCCATGCACCTTCTAAAAATTTGCAAATTTACAAAGGTGAGAAGTACAAACACTTATATTTAAGCATTTAACTGTTTATTTATAAAATCAGTTTTCGCACTTAATACTTATAAGCTACTATATATCAGTTAGGCTAAACGGGTTTTTTAAGTATCAGTGAGTAGTAACTATAAATGGCTTAAATTGTCCAAAATAAGTTACTTGTTAGAAGTCAGTCAGTTCAATTTAGTAAGGTGAGAGCATGATCGAAAGACCAGGAACTATTATATTTGTTTAGGATTGACACACCTGCTTCCTATAGTGGCATGAAGCTTAATGATCAGTTCCTCTTCTTGGTGTGTGAAGCTGTCCTCCTTAAGATCAGTCTTCAGGCGATTACTCCACCTGTTCTTCTGACTCCTCCCACATTTCCCAGTTCCTGTTCAAAATTGCACTCATATACACAAATCTTGAAATTTAGCAGCTGACAAATTGTTAAGGAAATGAACCTTAAGCCTAATGAAAAGACAACATCATATTCCTTCAATCAATTTTGGACAACCTAACATGTTCCGTGCACCTAATCAAGATAACTGGAGTGTGGATAACATAATATACGGCCCAACATTGGGTAAGACGAGAACATGGATGAGTTTTACTCTATTAACATGTTTAAAAAAATTGATTTGTGTATAACTCGTGATGTGAGGATTGTCAAGACCATCTAAGAAGACAACTCATTCTCTTATGTCTTAACCAATTTGGGACAATCTAACACAAATGAACTTAATTATGGATTTCATGTATCAATTGAAAAATAAAACAAAACAAGGAGAGATAGTTAGTTACCTGATTTCTTGGACATGGCCGTCCAATTACCAATTCCATGTTTGGAGACAAATGTAGATGTATTTGCATCCTCTTCCGTCCAATTACATCTTCTACTATGCACCTTATCACTGCAACAAGGTGGCCTCCCCATCTAATTTTCTCTAAAAAAGACTTATTTTCTAGCACTGAAAAAGGGGCAGATAAAGGTAACAACAAATGAAAGAATTCAATGTTGAAGAGACAATAATAAAATCCCAATTTTTGAACCTTCTTATTGATTTATGGATGCAACCCTAAAAGGGAGGCAAGAAAAGCATGGTATCACTTTCCATTTAACTATTTAACATGATGGAATGTATTTTCTGTCGAACAGTTTTTAGATGAACTATTAAAAGAAGTAAGAAAGAGGTAAATACTTTTAAGTTACAAAGAGCGTTTCAAATAGGTTCGAATTGGGTGAATGAATTTGGTTAAACATAGAATTATTATTTTGCAAATAAACTACTATATTCTACAAAGCAAAGAGTACTTCATGATCACAAGAAAGTAAATAGATTTCAGCTTTAGTTCTAAAGACACAAGTTTGAGAACTATTATAAACAAATACTGTATTCAACTAACTGAAGAAAAGCCAATATGAAAATGGCCATTTGAGCTCTGCTTAAGAACCCACAGCTTTGGCATGATAAAGAGCTATACTTCATTTTGGAAATTTGTTTGACATTCACTACCTAGAAGTAAAAGGAACCAAACAAAAACCATAAAGCAGAATAAAGTAGCTTTAGAAACATTTTCCAAGTTAAAATACTCCCATGCATGTTTTTCATTTGGTGTTCAGTACCTAAGATATGGAACCCGACCAATCCCTATCAGAACTTTTTCCATTCCATACATCTGGTTATATATGCATCAATTTCGACATAGTCCATAACCGTGAATATATAATAGCACAGGGCTAGGCAAATATAATCCTAATTAATTACAATCAGGGTTAAGTAATTTTTAAGATTTTAGGAAGGGGTTAAGCCCCAAGCTTAAGTTTTCGAGGTTTTTCACCTTTATTTGAATTCAAAAATATATATATGGTGGTTATTAGATGATATTTCAAATTTTCAACTAATCTTTGATATATTTTGTATATAGTTAAGTTTTTCCGTTTGATGTACTCGATCTATCAAATAAAATGCTTAAGTACTTATCAAATACATGTTTGGGTACAAAAATTGTTAAGAGTGTTGAAAGGAATAACAAAAAAAAAAAAGGAAAACAAATTGAGAGGGACAGTTCGAAGGAGAGTGTGTGGACTGCAAAGATGAATTCCAATTCCAATTGAGAGTGGAAACTAAAGATGTCACGTCCGATATGAAAGGGCAATAGCCGAAAACGGTTATCGTATACTTAGAAATTAGTAAGAAACAACATATGATATGATTTAGTTCACGAATATATTAGAAATAATTAAATTGGAGAAAGAAATAGTCCAACTCAGGAACGTAGTGCAACTCGGTCTATCTTCCATGAACTGGAAAATAGCCATTTAAATATATAAAAAAACGAGTTGTCGACAGCCGCGGCCAGATAGTGACCTAATCCAGGCTCTTAATATTTGAAATCTTCAAAGCAATGCAATCATACAATTATTAGACCTGACAAAAGAGGCCATTGGACAGGTCAAAATTAAGACAAGCTTATGCCAAATGCCAACTCTCAACACAGAAAATAATAATAATAATAATAATAATAATATGTCAACATAGCCATTAGCCAATTTTTTCAGAAAAATCAAAACCAATCCAAAGGGGTGAGTTATATAATATGTTCATGTAATCATTACAGTATAATTTAAAATCTTACTATAGGCCCTGTCTCTAATAGGCTCGTGATATTCTTTTTGAAGAAGGAATAATACAACATGTGGCACACAGCTTATACAAAAATCTTTCCAGATAACAGTCTAAAGCCCCATCCTCCACCCCATATTATACTAATATTTAGTATTATTACTTTCGTTGTCATTCATTAATGCTGTGAATAATTTATCATGATTTTCACAACATAAATAAGTATTTATTCGCAATGAAATAGTGTTCGATTGTAAAAAAGTTGGGGTGGGGGGTGGGGGGAGGCCTTTGGCAATTTGCTGGAAAACAAAATTGTAAGACCATAAGAGACCGTTTGATTCATAGACAAATTATACATTGATAGTGTTGAGATTTGAATACGGTCAAAACCGGTTTCAACTTTCGTATGATTAGTCAAGATTGGAACATAATGGACCGAAAATCATCTTCATAATATCAGGTATGAGATCAGAAACCAGGTTACCGAGCTCAAATTTCTAGGTCCGATCAAATACCGAACTAGAAGTCATTACCGAGCTCGAATCCAAATCGAACTATGATGCGAAGCGGCATTATCGAGCTTGAGAGCCAGAGACCGACCAATACCGAGCCCAAATCAATACCGGGTCCCGAGTCAATATCGAGCTCGAGTCAGTATCGGGCTCTAAATCTGGAAACCAACCAATACCAAGTCCGATCAAGATCGAGCCAAGGGATAAGAGCCATTACAGTCGCACTAAGGAGAGAGAATCTCGACGGGAATTAGGGAAAAACTATTCTATCATAGGTTTCCCATTATGTATTTTTAATTATATCCAAAGTAGGATCCCTCCACTATAAGAGGGGTGGCTATTATTTCTGTCAGTATCGGGCTCTAAATCTGGAAACCAACCAATACCAAGTCCGATCAAGATCGAGCCAAGGGATAAGAGCCATTACAGTCGCACTAAGGAGAGAGAATCTCGACGGGAATTAGGGAAAAACTATTCTATCATAGGTTTCCCATTATGTATTTTTAATTATATCCAAAGTAGGATCCCTCCACTATAAGAGGGGTGGCTATTATTTCTGTAAGGGATACAACATTAAGGCATTCATACACTCTCATATTATTGATATTCACAGAGAAAAACATACTGATATTTATATTTAGATTATCCTCTTGTGAGCTTTATACATTAATTCATCTTGCTTGTTCATAAAATAGCTTTCTATTTCAATATGGTTGGTATTTCATTCTTCATACAGTCGATACTTAGTATATTTCTACTTACTTTCCGATTTATACCAAGTTATACCATATATCCTTAGAACTACATATAAATTCAACTCTATCCGTTTTTCGGGTAAACAGTTTGGCGCCCACCGTGGGGCTAAGGATAACAGTGGTTGTTTGATATGAATCTCTCCAAAACACAATATTTTACACTTGCTCTCGGAAGTAACTTTGATTTCAGGTTGAAAATGACGAATTCTCAATTAATGGCCCTACCTATCGACAACGAAGTTGGCCTTCAAGATGAGAACAACAACTTAACCCCCGGGGGTGGAAGGCCATTCGTCGATCCCGTTGGAGCTCGAGTTGAAGAGCCAATAAACGTCAATTCACATGCGGCCATTGAGGCGAACCAACGTTCTGACCCTAAAAATAGCATTCATGGTGGAACTCGGTCTACAGCTCGAAATACCCAAAACGCTGAGGAAAACGGAATCAACTTGCGTATGATCTTCGAGATGTTGCAAGCTCAACAAGTAGCAATAGCCCAGTTTCAGAGCCAAACCCAGGCACCGACCAGACTCGAGCCCAGTCCACCTCAAGAAGTCACCCACAAAACGGAGCCAGCTATAGTAAGGTCAAATGAGCAAGAATCGGGGACTAATCCCGAAATTGTTAAGATACTCGAAGAACTGACAAAACGAATAGAGTCAGGAGAAAGGAGGATCGAGGCAAACGACAAGAAAATGGAAACATATAACTCCGGGTTGATCAGATCCCGGGGGCACCACCGATATTGAAGGGCTTAGATTCCAAAAAATTCGTACAAAAGCCTTTCCCCCCGAGCGTGGTTCTTGAACCGATACCAAAGAAGTTTCGCATGCCCGAGATTCCTAAATATAATGGAACGACCGACCCCAACGAACACGTCACCTCTTACACATATGCCATCAAAGGGAACGATCTAGAGGACGATGAGATCGAATCTGTATTATTGAAAAAATTCGGTGAAACCCTGTCAAAGGGAACAATGATATGGTATAATAATTTACCATCTAACTCTATCGATTCTTTCGCTATGCTTGCACATTCTTTCGTAAAAGCACATGCTGGGGCCATAAAGGTCGAGACCAGGAAGTCGGACCTATTCAAGGTAAGACAAAAGGATAACGAGATACTAAGAGAATTCGTATCTCATTTCCAAATGGAACGAATGGATATACCACCGGTCACAGACGATTGGGTTGTTCAAGCTTTCACTCAAGGTCTAAATGAACGAAGCTCAATGGCTTCACGGCGGCTGAAGCATAACCTGATCGAGTACCTAGCTATTACTTGGGCCGATATGCATAATCGATATCAATCCAAAATAAGAGTCGAAGACGACCAGTTGGGTTCATGGTCCGTTATAAAAAGGGACATCGACCGAGAACCAAGGTCAATAAGGATCGATATCGGCCGTATAATGGAGATCGTAGGGGGGAGCGAACCTTCACGCAACCCCGTACAAGGTGAGAGAAGAAGTGATCGGGGCCAAGGGTCATGGGAGCTGATGAACAGAAATGGGTTCGACAGGCATACCGAACCTAAGGAAGAACCTCGGTTAACGGAGTACAACTTCAGCATTGATGCATCCGCTATCGTGTCGGCTATCGGATGCATCAAAGATACTAAATGGCCTCGACCTATGCAGACTGATCCTACCTAGAGGAATCCCAATCAAATGTGCGAATATCATAGCACTCATGGACCACATAACGGAATATTGCAGGCAACTAAGGGAGGAGGTAGCCTGGTTATTCAACAAAGGGCACCTTCGAGAATGTTTAAGTGATAGGGCCAAAACCCATTTCAAAAACAGGAATTTTAATAGACAAAACGAACAAGAAGAGCCACAACACATCATCCACATGATCATTGGTAGGATCGATACCCCCTAGGGGCCGGTGCTTAAACGCACTAAAATATCGGTTGTAAGAGAAAAGCGATCCCAGACTCAGGATTACACCCCTGAAGGAACCTTGTCCTTTAATAACGAAGACGCGGAAGGAATCATGCAACCACATAACGATGCACCAGTAATATCTGTACTTATGAATAAAACTCAAGTTAAACGTGTGTTAATTGATCCAGGTAGTTCGGCCAACATCATTCGATCGAGGGTCGTAGAGCAACTCGGTCTACAGGACCAGGTCATTCCCGCAACCTTGGTACTAAACGGATTCAATATTGCATGTGAAACTACTAAGGGCGAAATAATCCTGCCAGTTAACATGGACGGAACCATCCAAGAAACGAAGTTCCAAATGATCGAAGATGATATGAGATACAATGCCCTATTCGGATGGTCGTGGATCCATAATATGAGGGTTGTACCCTCGACCCTCCACCAGGTTTTGAAGTTCCCAACATCGGAGGGAATCAAAACGGTCTACGGGGAGCAACCGGCCGCAAAAGAAATGTTTATCGTCGATGAAGTGATTCTGATATCATCATTATCATCAGCAAAATGACCAGATTCGAAGGAGGAACGGAATACCTAATAGCAATCACAAACGTCAGCGTCGACCTAATTAGAGAATTAGAAGACTCACGAAGATGATGAACATAGGATCCCTCGATCTTTCATGGTTCCCGATGATTCCGACACCACCTAATCAACAATCTAAGAACTGGAGCAAGTCATACTAATCGAATATCTGCCCCAAGTAAGGCTTAGTTTAATTTGTTTATGACTAATTATTTCTCTAAATGGGTTGAAGCACAGGCTTTCGAGAAAGTCAAAGAAAAGGAGGTGATAGACTTTATTTGGGACCACATCATATGTCGGTTCGGGATGCCATCCGAGATTGTATGTGACAATGAAAAATAATTCATCGGAAGCAAAACCAAATTTCTCGAAGACCACAAAATCAAAAGGATCCTATCAACACCTAATCATGCCAACGGGAACAGACATGCCGAATTGATCAACAAAACCATCATCCAAAATCTTAAGAAAAGATTAACCAATGCTAAAGGAAAATGGAGAGAAATACTACCCGAAGTCCTATGGGCATACCGTACAACATCGAAATCGAGTACCGGAGCGACACCATTCTTGTTGGTTTATGGCGTTGAAGCTCTTATCCTGGTTGAGGTCAGAGAACCTAGCATCAGATTTCGATAAGCAACAAATAAGTCGAACAACAAAACGATGAACACGACCCTAGAATTATTGGACGAAAAACGAGAAGCAACTCTCGTCCGATTAGCCGCTCAAAAACAGCGGATTGAAAGGTATTATAATTGAAGAAGCAATCTTCGATATTTTAAAATCGGGGACTTAGTGCTAAGGAAAGTCACCATCAATACCCAAAATCCAAATGAAGGGAAACTGAGTCCTAACTTGGAAGGATCGTATCAGGTTCTCGAAATCGTCGGTAAAGGATCCTACAAGCTCGGTGTGATAAACGGTAAATAATTACGAAGCAATTGGAATATGTCGCACCTAAAACAATACTACTGCTAAGGTACGCCCCTCACATGTTCATCTATATTTCGAAACTAACCCTGGAGTTCGACTAGGGACAGGGATGGATTATCTAACCCGAAGCCTTTAGGCCTAAAAGCACGCGTTGCACTCTTTTTCCCTTAGACCGTTTTTATCCCAAATGAGTTTTTCGGCAAGGTTTTTAATGAGGCAACCATTGATCGTGCTAACTTAGAACAATTCAACAGTATCCAAGGCCCCTTTACAATCAACCTCGAATACTGGGGGGCATTACCGTCGAATATATCAAGTTCGATCGTCAAGTTCGATGCAAGGAAGTTACTTCATGACAACAGGGTTTCGATAGGAAAAATTGTAAGATCCAAATGGTCAAAACGAACCATGCTCGTGTAGTTTGCTCGATCCCTGGCACAAAACATGAACACATGTATAATGACATAAAGAGAAATTTCTCCTTTACCAATATCTCATATCACAGAATCTATCCTCTATTTCGTGATCTATTATACAAACAGGCTCAAGGGCCGACCATTACCCCATAAATCGGGGACTGCCAACCGAAAAGTCAACGATATCAAGCCCCACATAAGCCTACGAGCTACATTACTTTGAGTTAGAGCAAACTCTCACTCGCCAATAAAGCCTACGGGATACACCACTTCGAGTTCGAGCAATCACTCACTCGACTACTAAGCCTAAGGGCTAATCTCATTTCGAGTTCGAGCAATCACTCACTCGACCACTAAGCTTACTGGCTACATTACTTCGAGTCCGAGCAAATGCTCACTCGATCATAAAGCCTAAGGGCTATATTACTTCGAGTCCGAGCAAACACTCACTCGACTATTAAGCCTACGGGCTACATCACTTTGAGTTCGAGCAATCACTCACTCGACTACTAAACCTAAGGTCAAACCTTTTTCGAGTTCGAGCAATCACTCACTCGACCACTAAGCCTATGGGCTACATTACTTCGAGTCCGAGCAAACGCTCACTCAATCATAAAGCATACAAGCTACATCACTTCGAGTTCGAGCAATCACTTCTCGACTACTAAGCCTAAGGGCTAATATTATTTCAAGTTCGAGCAATCACTCACTCGACCATAAAGCCTACGGGATACACCACTTCGAGTTCGAGCAATCACCCACTCGACTACTAAGCCTAAGGGCTAATCTTATTTAGAGTTCGAGCAATCACTCACTCGACCACTAAGCCTACGTGCTACATTACTTCGAGTCCGAGCAAACGCTCACTCGATCATAAAGCCTACGGGTTACATTGCTCCGAGTCCGAGCAAACGCTCACTCAACTATTAAGCCTACGGGCTACATCACTTCGAGTTCGAGCAATCACTCACTCGACTACTAAGCTTATGGGCTACATTACTTCGAGTCCAAACAAATGCTCACTCGACTACTAAGACTACGGGCTATATTAATTCGAGTCTGAGAAAACGCTCACTCAACCATAAAGCCTACGGGCTACACCACTTCGAGTTCGATCAATCACTTGACTATTAAGCCTAAGGGCTACATCACTTCGAGTTCGAGCAATCACTCACTCGACTACTAAGCCTAAGGGCTAACCTTATTTCAAGTCTGAACAAATGCACACTCAACTATTAAGCCTAAGGGCTATTTTTAATTCAAGTTCGATTAAACGCTCACTCGGTTATAAAGACTACATGGTCCGACTTCGATCAAATTGCCTAAGGCCTCGAACTTATGAAAACTTTCATAAGGCATGAATGAAACAAAATCTTCACAAGGTAGAGAATAAAATAGAGACAAGTCGGGAAAGGAAAAGATCTTTGTATATATATAAGGGTATTTACAACGTCCGATCAGGACCCTACACAAAAAATCAAAATGGAACAAACCCTAAGTTTCCTGGTTATCTCCGGGGGAAGTCTCTTCTCCATCGGGCTCCTCCCCACTCTCATACCCACTCTTGCTCCCATCATCATCATCATCATCATCGGAAGCTAAGGCTCCGGCATCGACTTCAAGATCTTTAGCCTTTTTTTATCTCTTCGATAAGATCGGAACCTCGAGTATGGATCTCCTCGAGGGTTTCCCTCCGAGATTGGCATTTGGCGAGTTCAGCAACCCAATATGCTCGAGTTTGAGCGGTCTCGACTGTCTTTTTTTCTTGTACTTGAGTGGCCTCAGCATCGGCCCGATAGACGGCCACAAATGCATCTGCCTCAGACTTTGCTTTTCCGACTTCAGATTTGGCCTTGGCAAGTTCAGAAGCCAACCAAGCCTCGAGCTCCTCTATTTTTCTTGCTTGAACCTAACTCTTCTCCTTCATGCCTTGAATTTGACTTTCGGCCGATGATAATTGGGCTCGAGCAGTCTCTTTTTCTGCAGCGAGGCGGTCCATGCCTTCTTTCCACCCTAAGGCCTCCACCCTTATCGTATCGGCCTCCTCACGAAGCAGCCCGATCACCTCAAGCTTCTGCTGCAGCTGTGAGATCGAAATATTAGCCACCGTTCCCAAATCGAGCCCATGAGCTTTTAAGATTATCATTACCTGCTAGGTCAGGTCGGTCTGATCTTGGTATGCTTTGGCCAACTCGGCTCGAAGATCTTTGATCTCTTCCTCTTTCTGCCCATTAAGAAGTTTGAGGGCATTTCTCTCTTCAGAAATCCCTCGAAAGTCGGCCTCACGTCGGCTCAGTTCCGTTCGAGACTTGGAAAACTCCTATTAATGAAGAGCTAAAGCCTATATGAAAAAGAGAAAAAGTTAGGTAGAAAATGGAAAAATATGACATCAACAAAGGGAATCGAGACTTGCCCGATTCAGGGTTCGTTGAACTTCGAAGAAAAGACCCAACACGTCACTCGAGCCGGCAACATCCTCAATACCGGTAAACAAATCGCAAAAGGGGTCCTCTCCCTCATGGGCCCCGTCTACCTCGAGGGTCCCCAAAGCTCGGGCTTCCCGAATCGCCCCTTCGGAAAAAGTAGGAGAGTAGGGAAGTCTCCGATTACTATTGCCCCAAGCGAGTCGCTTGGGGCGTTCTCTTCATTTCGAAGAGCTTCAGGGCCGGCCTCTTCGGATATACCCACTGTTTGTTAGCTTCGGTGGGAGGCATCCTCAATCTCCAACGACTCGAGGACTTTGCCCGAGTCCTTCTCCGACATCCCCTCAATTCGAGATGGAGCCTCATCAAACGTCATCGACCCCGCTGCCTTTGGGGCATCGATGATTTTCTTCACTCGGGACACCAGTATGGACCCATAGTTTCCTTCTTCCTCTTCGTCTTCATCTCTTAGACGCCGAACTGATTCTTCGATCAAAGGGATAATGTTCTTCCTTGGCTTACGAGCCGTCTTTGTCTTAAGTGTTGGATCCTCGGAGGTAGAGGCCCTTTTTTTTTTGTCCTTCGCCGATTTTGGAACCGGGGCCAAAGTCTTTTCCTCGCCATACGGGGGCCTCATAACCGCATCTTTGCCCAGGCCTACACACAAAAAAAAATGGTTAAGTATAAGAAAAACATTTTGTTCGAATCATCAAAGACATGGGAAAGAGGATTACCATGATTTTTGGCCTCCCATCGGCCCTTTGATAAATCGCTCCACGAGCGCTCGGCATATGTAGAGATCGAAGCCAGGTCTCGTACCCAGCTCTTAAGATTAGGAACTGCACCGGGCATCCAAGCAACCGCTGCATCGCAAAATGGATATCAGTGGGAAAGAAACAAAGGAGCAAAACAATAGGAGCTAACAGTAGAATTATACTTACGCTTCATGATCCATTCCTCAGGAAATGGCATCTTCTCGACCAGGATTAGGTCTGAAGTCTTTATTTGAACGAACCTGCCCATCCAGCCCCGGTCCTTGTCCTCGTCTATGCTCGAGAACATCACTTTGGTAGCCCGGCGCTGGAGTTTTACTAACCCACCTCGATAGAGGCGGGGGCTGTACAATCTAATAAGGTGGTCGAGGGTGAAAGGCATCCCCTCAACTTTGTTCACAAAGAAGCGGATCAGAATAACGATCCGCCAAAAAGAAGGGTGGATTTGGCCTAGAGTTACTTGGTATTGGCGGCAAAAATCGATGACAACAGGGTCGAGGGGGCCCAACGTGAAAGGGTAAGTGTACACACTTAAAAACCCTTTCACATGAGAAGTAATATCTTCTTCGGGAGCCGGGATTATCACTTCTTTGTCCTCCCAGTTGCAATCTTTCCTTAACTGTTCAAGATGGCCCTCGGTTATCGAGCACATGTACCTCGATACTAGCTCGCATCGACCAAGAACCGGCGAAGCTTTGTCGATCTTAAAATTGGAGGTAAGAACACACCCCCGGGAACACACTCCTCAGGTCGTGGCTCCACCGGTGTTTTGTCGCCGACGGGCGGCGAAGATGAAGCTTTTTCTTTCTAAGGAACTATTTTTGACGTTTTCGCCATTGGGATTTGAAAATTGAAGATAGAGGAAAATGACAAGATTTGGTGTTCTAAAGAGGGATTTTGCAGTGAAAATCACAAAATTCACAGATGAAGAACCCAGAAGATGCGAAAGGGAACTTAGAAGATTTGGAGATGTAAAAGTAAGAAGTGATAAAAAGAGGGGTTATTTATACTTTTATAGGGTTGGCAATGACGGTTCAGTATCAACAATGGTCGACCATCATCTGACAAATATTTAATGCCTTGGTAAGCTGAACCGACGGGACATCTATCACGTACGTCATGGTCGGGCTCGATGCAAACGTCAGTTTGTATCGAGTCATACCGCTTGAAAATTATGTCGTTTCTCGCCACATTCTTCCCGAGAAATGAGGGGACTATCTGTATACAGTCAAAACTGGTTTTAACCTTCGTATGATTAGTCACGATTGGAACATAATGGACCGAATGTCATCTTCATAATATAAGGTATGAGATCTGAAGCCAGGTTACCGAGCTCAAATTTCTAGGTCCGATCAAATACCGAACTCGAAGTCATTACCGAGCTCGAATCCAAATCGAACTATCATGCGAGACGGCGTTATCGAGCTTGAGAGCCAGAGACCGATCAATACCGAGCCCAAATCAATACCGGGTCCCGAGTCAATATCGAGCCCGAGTCAGTATCGGGCTCTAAATCTAGAAATCAACCAATATCAAGTCCGATCAAGATCGAGCCAAGGGACAAGAGCCGTTACAGTCGCACTAAGGAGAGAGAATCTCGGCGGGAATTAGGGAAAATCTATTCGATCATAGGTTCTCCACTATGTATTTTTAATTATATCCAAAGTAGGATCTCTCCACTATAAGAGGGATGACTATTATTTTTATAAGGGATCCAACATTAAGGCATTCATACACTTTCATATTATTGATATTCACAGAGAAAAACATATTGATATTTATATTGAGATTATCCTCTTGTGAGCTTTATACATTGATTCATCTTGCTTGTTCATAAAATAGCTTTCTATTTCAATTTGGTTGGTATTTCATTCTTCATACAGTCGATACTTAGTATATTTCTACTTACTTTTCGATTTGTGCCAAGTTATACCACGTATCCTTAGAACTACGTATAAATTCAACTCTATCGCAGAGTTATTTTTTAGTAAATGCTTTATTTGTTGCGTTTAGAATTAGCATGAATTTGTATAATTTAAAATGTATATTTCTTAAACAAAATAAAAAATTATTTACTATATGAGGGTTATTTTCGTTTTAGTTATTTTAATTCATGTAATACTAATACGTGTAGTATGATTTTGCATTTTATCTCACATTTTAAGATTTATAATATAGAAATTTTCGCATAATGTATGTGAATATCAATTATGAAAAAAAAGGGCAAATGCAACCCAAACGATTTGTTAACGATGCTATATTTTGTATCAAAATTATTTCTCCCAACGCTACCAACCAACCAAATGCCACCTAAGTGACTGACTTCGTCATCAACGACGGAATTTACTAAACAGATTCCTAGTTTCATTCATTTGAAACAAAAAAAGACAACCTTTATTTCTTGTCCATTTTTACAACATTAGTTCTCTCGTGCAACTTTATAAGCAATAACTCTCTTTTCTTCTCTTGGGGGTCCCACCTCTAATGCCTAATGACATTTACTTAATTGAATACTTTTTTGTTTTTGTTGGATATCTTTTTTAATAAAGATTTCTATTTTGTTGGATATTACCACTAACTTATCAACCATCATCAATGAATTATATGTGTAATTTCATTTTGTTTTCAATGATTTAATGAGTAATTTATTGAACATACTCACTAACTCTTTTTCTTCTAGAAATGAAACACTTGTTGACTCTTAGTAAAAATATGTTTCAAAAGGTATTCTATTTACACTTTTAACCGATATTTTTGGTGATAGCAAGTCAGTGAGAATATACAAATTATCATTCCAAAGAACTAAGTAGTGCTTGTTGCTATTATATATCAAGCATTAATTGTTAGTCTCGCTAAAGAAAAGCTTAATATTTTAATATACTTGAAAGCTCTTCCTAACCAAGTGTTAAAGAATAAAATTTGGACGTCTTCAGTTTAAAATTGTAAGACGATTATCCACAAATAGCACAATGGGAACAACACTCCTACTATGAACATTAAATTATATTTGCAAATATATTACAATTAATGTGAACGCCTCCTATTATGATCATTCTACTTAGATAGGAAAATATTCATTAAAACATGTTACTTTTTAAGCTTTAATTACTTGTAGATATCTTGCTTATGTTTTTCCAATTTTGGTTTACCTGTCTTTTCCACTCTGAATGGTTACTTTGTGTTTTTGAATGGTATATGACTTATTCTTGCATTATTTCGCATTTCCAGGCGTTGCAATAATTACAATTAAAATGGCCGATGATGTTTAGTTCTAGTTTAATAGTTACATATGAAACTTCCAATTGCTACAATTTTTTTATCCAAATCTGACGAGGTCACCTTCTATATGTAAGCTTAAATACAAGGAAACAAGTTTAAAATGACTAAATAGACGAAATCCAGTTACTCATTAATGGGTCAGATATTGCATTTGGAATCATTGTGTTTATAATATTGTTACTAATTACTTACTACCAAATTAGTTTACATCCTTTTAAGAACTTACCCAACAGAAAGTCTTTATTGACAAGTTGACTTTGATTACCAAATGTGTGATATTTACTGTCTTACTAATTAAGATATTTTTTTTGTTGCAAACTGAAATATGAATAAATTAAACATAATGTAATCCATGTCAAATACTATACCATGATTTATTTAGTAATCAAATTTAAACTTGTCAATATAAACTTTATATGATAAAAGACCTAGAAAAACCTTCGAAAATTTTACGCAACATAAACAACAAGTAATTTTCAATCATTTCTGCAGAAATTTCTGGAAGAAATTTGAAAAAAGGCTTGTGAAAAATAAAATATACTATTCTACAAGGTCATTCGATCTATTAAGTTTTGTGAATGAAATTGAGGAATTAACAAAACATTTCAAATATAGGAAAAAACTTAAACATTTTACGCATTTAGAAAAAGTAGAGGGTGTCATGATAAATTCGCAAAACATTGAGGTGCGTATATGAAATTAATTAGCAAACAATTTCCAAGGTCTTTCTCCCCTCTCCTTTTCCTTCCTTTTCAGAGAATGAATTAAACATACTACCTGATAAAATATACTTTCGGGCCACTTTCAAACCAGTAACCTTTTCTAATTTGAATTGAAAAAGTATAAAATTTCTTTTGTTCTATGAAGGTCACCGACCCAATAGCCTCTCTTCATTCTTCTAAGTTCAATCTCTCTCTATTTATCTACTTACTATTTATAATTATGGTATAATCTTAAGTTCATATGACCCCCTCTTACTAAACACGTCTGTGATCCTGTTTTGCTGACTTATTAATTCTCTCTTCTTTTCTCACTAGTGCTCTCCCTCTTTCTTTGCCTAGCTGTTTTGTTGCAAAATTTTATTTATGATCGTTGGCCATTGAAAGAGGGGGTTTACAGTTTTGTTTATTGTGGGTTGGGTTTGAATTCTTAAAACATGAAGAGAGCAAAATTGGACATGTTCATGTCTCTGAGTCGTCAAAGATCGGTCCAAGTTTTGATTTTTATAGGCCTTGTTTATGTTTTAATGGTGGGTTTTGAAGTTCCTTTCGTCTTCAAAACTGGGTTCAGTTTAGTTTCTAAGGAGGGTGAGGGTTTTGCTAACCGCCATTTGAATTCCAAGGCTTTTGTGCTTGAAAGTGAAGAGGACGTGGAAGAAAAAAAGGCCCCAAATCGCCCTCTTGATGTCCCACTTAGGGTTGGAATTTCCAATCAATCCAATTCCAGGCCCGAGAGAAAAATCAGAGAAATGCACACTTTGTTATCTAATTTAGTTTTTGATGGCAGTTCCGTAAATATGAATAGCACCGATGGATTTTCTGGGATTTTGAAATCAGCAAAGGAGGCATTTGAGGTAGGGAAAAAGTTCTGGGAAGAGCTTGAATTGCACAAACAAGAAGTGGTTCCCGTAGAAAAAAGTAACACGACAGAAGAATGCCCACATTCGATTTCAATTTCCGGGTCGGAGTTCCAAGAGAAAGGGAGAATTTTGGTGTTGCCATGTGGGCTTACATTAGGGTCTCATATTACTGTTGTTGGGAAGCCAAGGAAGGCCCACCCGGAGCATGACCCGAAGATATCTTTGCTGAAAGATGGCCAATTCTTGATGGTTTCACAGTTTATGATGGAATTGCAGGGGCTGAAGACAGTTGATGGAGAGGACCCGCCAAGGATTTTGCATTTTAATCCACGACTGAGGGGTGATTGGAGTGGGAAACCCGTGATTGAACACAACACTTGTTATAGGATGCAGTGGGGGACAGCACAAAGGTGTGATGGCTGGAGGTCCAAGGACAATGAGGAGACTGGTGAGAACAATGAATTTTGTTTATTGAATTAACTTTTAAATATTGTTTAGAAAATTCTATTACTCCTATGTTTTATTGAGCAATTGAACTTAAAAGTTTGTTCATTTATGTACTAGTTTAAGTTAAAAATCTGTATATGTTCTTCAGGCGCATTGTGGGGTGGGGTGGGGGGAATAGGAGCTTGTGGTAATGCATTGTAAGAAGCCTGATTATTGATTTTATGGTATTGAAGGAAAAAAGGATTAACTGAGAATGCATTGTAGTTACATCTGTATCTGTTGTCTTGTGAAGTAGATCAATGTATAGGTAACATATGACTCTTTTGCAGTTGACGAACAGGTTAAGTGTGAAAACTGGATTCGAGATAATGACGAAAATCATTCTGAGCAATCAAAGTCCTCATGGTGGTTAAACCGGCTTATTACAGGGCGAACAAAGAAGGTGTCTATTGATTGGCCATTCCCCTTTTTGGAGGATAAGTTATTTGTGCTAACTCTTAGTGCTGGCTTTGAGGGTTATCACATAAATGTTGATGGGAGGCATGTGACCTCATTTCCATATCGAACAGTGAGTAACATACTACTACATTCAAGTTCATACTGGATTATTGAATTGAACTATCCTTAAGGTTCTCCTTTGTGCTGTTAGGGATTTGCTCTTGAGGATGCCACTGGTTTGTGGATGAACGGTGACATTGATGTTGATTCAGTGTTTGCTGCATCCTTGCCGGCTACACATCCTAATTTTGCTCCTCAGAGACATCTTGATATGTCAAACAGATGGAAGGCACCGCCTCTCCTTGATCAGCCTGTAGATATGTTCATAGGTATTCTTTCTGCTGGCAATCATTTTGCTGAGCGAATGGCTATAAGGAGGTCTTGGATGCAGCATCAGCTAATCAGATCTTCAAATGTTGTGGCTCGATTCTTTGTTGCATTGGTAGGTTGCTATATTGGTAGCCTATGGACCCTATTGCAAATATCTTTTGCTATTAACATTGGCACTGGTTCTGTTAAAAATGTTGACTTAAACTTGGGATGGATTTTGACAGCACGCAAGAAAGGAGGTAAATGTGGAGTTAAAGAAAGAAGCAGAATTTTTTGGTGACATCGTCATTGTTCCTTATATGGATCACTATGACCTCGTGGTTTTGAAAACAGTTGCCATCTGTGAATATGGGGTACGTTTCTAGATTTGCCCTTAGATGTTGAAATTAGTTTTGCCCCAAAAAGTTAATCTCATTTATACGTTTGGTTATTTGCAGGTCCGTGTAATATCTGCCAAAAATATCATGAAGTGCGATGATGACACCTTTGTGAGAGTGGATGCAGTTATCAAGGAAGTAAATAAAATACCTGAAAATAGGAGCTTATATATTGGAAATATCAATTACCACCATAAACCCCTACGTAGTGGTAAATGGGCAGTGACATATGAGGTAATAGTTTGGATCTTCTTGTGTGACATAAAGAGTAGTGGTGTAATGAGGACTTCATAATTACCACATTATGGTGAATAATCAAAATACTTGAATTAAGTGAGTGTTCTCAAGAGATTAAATGGAGGGTATTCGGATGAATGATGCACTAGTTTCACAACAAATGCACCAACCAAAATAGTTGTCTTAATGGAGTAGTTTTCTTAATGTTGCCCCTTCACAATCCAAATTTGTCTAAAAAATGCTCTCAGGTTTAATCTCTGTGGCCTTGTTCATTACTATGATACGCTGAGTATCTCATTTCGTTTCCCTTTCACTGTGTCGTTTCAGGAATGGCCAGAAGAAGATTATCCGTCATATGCAAATGGACCTGGCTACATTGTTTCATCAGACATTGCAAACTTCGTTGTCTCAGAGTTTGATAGTCATAACTTAAAGGTACGCAAAAAATTCCCGCTTCCCCTCTGTTTGTGTCAGTTCAATGAAATATCTAACGAAGCTCCCTGACTTGCAGTTGTTCAAGATGGAGGACGTGAGCATGGGAATGTGGGTTGAGAAATTTAATAGCTCAAGGCCAGTGGAATATGTACACAGCTTGAAGTTCTCCCAATCTGGTTGTGTAGATGATTATTATTCAGCTCATTACCAATCACCTAGGCAGATGATCTGCATGTGGAACAAACTACAACAGCTAGGCAAACCTCGATGCTGCAACATGAGATGACAATTAGAGATAAAGAGAAGGGTAACTGAGAATTGAGCAAGGGGAGTTAGACAAGTTTTTGCAGTTATAGAAACCATGATCTGTAAACTTTCTTGAACACTCGGTTTTAGATATGATATATGGGCTGCTCAGGGGCCCTTAAAAATTCATTCTTTTGTTATCTCTACCTTCTCTTTTTTTACTTTCTATTTTTTGATACCTTTTCCAGCCTACCTGTTATTGTATAAAGGTATGGACATACATGTGCAAAGAGAATATCCAAATACACTCTTTTATGTGTCCTACATAGCATAGAATCAGAGCTTGATATTCCAAGCAAGTTTCTTCCATTTTGCTTAAAGTTCCTTACACCCACCCCCCCCCCCCCTTTCTCCTAGCTAGAGATTCATTTTCCAAGTTTTTTGGTTTGTCTTTGAGGTGTATGGTTGACCTATTCAATGTACAAAAGGATGTTACCACCAAATTATTGTGTCAAAGGCAAGGCCGGTTGTTGTGGGAATGTGGGGTAGTTGATGCTTGCTATGTGGTAACCAAAGTTGATTTTGAAACATGAAAAGGACTATTTGAAGCGACAAAACATAGGCAGGAAGGTCAATGGTTATTGGCTATTCATTCCATTTCAAAGGAGAATGACAGTTGCACCAATTAAGATCTCAAATCTTTTAGCAGTGTATATAAAAATAGCGGACTGCAATTGAATTGGAATACGGGGGTTTGCTATCAAAGTCCAAAATCAACCACCTCTTTGTGGGATTGAACCTGTTTCTTCTTTCTTTCTAATTTGGCGACAATATAGCTATCTCCGAGGCGAACGATTTTGAAAAGAAGAATTTACTTAAATAGTGCATGTTCAACCGGTTAAACTGAAAATAGTCGATGAATGTATAGTATATATATAATTCATATATAATGTTTGTATGGATGTGCATAATCCATATAATTTATGTATACTGGATATGAAAAGTAAACAATGAATTTGGCCGGCTATGTATGTAAACATCCCTTTGAAAATGAGCTAACAAGCATGTTAGGAGAAATCAAGATGGCTCGAAAAGTATGTTAGGAATGTGTGACGAATTTTAAACTACATAATTAATGTTTCTCTTAATATAAGTAATTTACTTATATAGGAATGGAAATGCAAGATAGCATGGAAGGTAGATCTTTCCTTTCTCTGTTCAAACTTCAAACGTGAGCTGAACAAACCATATGTGGGAAATTCCATAGCCAAACATCGGATTGAATAACATAGTGTGTTATGTCGGGTTAACTTTTTTGTAAAACGAGCAATCAAACAAGCTTTAAGGAATTTTATTGATACGAACTCTTCTAAGAACGTGGTTATTGGCATTAATTGGAATATTTAAAAGGAAAAATCAATCACACTAACGACTCATATTTCTTTTCTTCTTCAAATTTATAGCATTTCTAATGTTTTTCTTTGCAAATTTTATCTTGAATACTTTATTTTGCTTGATTATTTTTTTTTACTTTCTATTACCTTTCTTTTCTATCTAAAGAAATAAGTCTTTGGAACCAAGTAAAAAATTGTTACAGATAAATTTGTTTCCTATGAAATAGTAGTATAGTACTATAGAGAGCATTTGGTGATATTTGTAACGGAAGTTTAGGGGAATTATTGGGTCCCCTATCTTTAAACCGGTTTTGTGAGCCCCACCTAACAGTACTTTTGAGAATTTACTAAACATTCATATTTAATTGAAAAATAAATGGATTTAAACTCGTCACTCCCATAATCCATACCAAACTTTCCTTTAACCCCACTCTTCGTACATGAGTTAATTTTATATATGGTCGTTGAATTTTATTTACTGTTATAGTCAAATCACAAAATTATTTTTATAAGTAATTGAATATTATTTGCAATAATAGTAAAATTATAAAGTTTTATTCATTACACTTATAAAGTCACAAAATTATATTCTAAAATATTAAAGTAACTGAATTATACGCACAATCATACTAAAATCATTAAACTTTGCTCATTAAATGACATGACCGACTCATCAAAGGTGACTTTACTATCACGTATAATGGATAAAATTTTATGATTTTTGTTATGAAAATAATTATATTGTGGATATTCATTTATTACTCCGCTATAGATAATCTTCCTGAAGAAGATTATCCATTTAGTACTATGTTGAAGTTTATCTACAAACTTCATGATGCAGGCAGGTTGCAAGCAGCTCAATGAAATGATTTGCAGCAGCTTCTTATTAAACAGGCAGGTTGCAAGCAGCTCAATGAAATGATTTGCAGCAGCTTCTTATTAAACAGGCAGGTTGCAAGCAGCTCATGAAGACAGCTTACAAGCAGCTAAAGAAAAGCCTTGCAGCTGCTTCGTGAAAAACCTTTCTTCAATTCATTATGTACATAAGTTTGAAGTTTGAATAATATATCAGTTTCTTTCTATACTTGTCTTTACTTTACAGTCTTTAGTTTGGTTATGAGAACATAATCTCATGTGTTGTTGTAAGATTTTCTAAATTGCATACAATATCACTTGTATGCATCAGACCATCAATATATGATAAGTCCTCCCCTCACAATTGGTTTAGGATCAGAAATCAAATATTTTTACTATCTAATAACTTTTGATGTATGGTATATGATTAAGTTCTCTACCACAATGCACAAAGATAGATTTTTCAAAGAAGATTGGGGATATGTGTTAGTTTTTCTAACATTTGGGGGATGGAATAAACAGCTGGAAAATATGCTATATGAATCGAATTATCATTAATATGATCCTCACTTAGAATAAAATTCAAGTCAAATGCTAGTAGCATTTGCTGATCCAAAATTAAATATCATATTTCAGCTGCAAATGCTCCTATTAAAATTAAAATCCCTGAAGGATAGAATTTACTGTATGCATGAAGCGTGGTTGACCAATCGGTTCCAAATGTAACAATCCTTGAAAAGAATAGGAGCAAATGATCAAAATGATCATAATAAGAAGGAAATAAGCTCTGGAAGAGCCCACGACATAATATTTCATGAAACTCCACAAGAAGTTCAGGTACCTGAAAATAAAGAAAGTGATGAGATCTCAACAAGTTATGTCGCTTAGGAACCGATACAAAATGATCGTCGACGATATATTTGATACAATATAGTTCACAATATTGTAAAAGATCGTGAGGATCGGACTTGTAGTCCAGACACCTGAAGATTTCATGCCATCTAAATGCAAGTCATAACCTATATGACTCATTTGATTAAGTCTGAAGATCCCTGAAAGATTTAAATGCCTGAAGCATATAGTTCAAAGTATCGTGAAATGTATTCAATCAGATTACAAAAATATTTGTATGATTTAAAACAATCAGGGCGCATGTGGTATAATCGCCTCACTGAATTGATGAATGAAGGTTATATAAATGATGGTATTTGTCCATACATTTTTACAAAGAAAACACTATCAGAGTTTGTTATACGTGCCATTTATGTTAATGACATAAATCTCATAGGAACTCCAGAAGAGCTCCAAAGGGAAAAACTTAGTCTTAGTCTGCAAATTGAATATTTAGCAGACGGGATCTTTATCCATCAATCTGTCTATACAGAAAATATCTTAAAATGCTTTTACATGGACAAAGCGCATTCATTAAGTACACCAATGGTTGTTCAATCACTTGAAGTGAATAAGGACCCGTTCCGACCTCCAGAAGAGGATGAGGAACTCCTTGGTCCTGAAACACCCTATCTCAGTTCAATTGGTGCACTTATGTATCTTGCTAATGCTACAAGGCCTGTCATAGCATTTTCTATTAATTTACTAGCAAGATATAGCTCTTCTCCTACACGGAGACATTAGAATGGGTTTGTTTTATGCTAACAAAGGTAGTGCAGATCTTGTTGGTTATGCAGATGCAGGTTATTTATCTGATCCCCATAAAGCTCGATCTTAAACCGGGTACGTGTTTTCATGTGGAGGTACTGTCATATCATGGCGCTCCACAAAGCAATCAATTGTTGCTACTTCTTCAAATCATGCTGAGATAATAGCTATTCATGAAGCAAGTAGGGAATGCGTATGGTTGAGATTAGTGATTCATTTTATTCAAGAAAAATGTGGTTTGGAGTGTGATAAAAGATCCACAATTTTATACGAAGACAATGCTGCATGCATAGCCCAATTGAAGGGAGGATTTATAAATGGAGATAGAACGAAGCACATTTCACCAAAATTATTCTACACACACGATCTTCAGAAAAATGGTGACATTAATGTGCAGCAAATCCGTTCAAGTGACAATCCGGCAGATTTATTCACTAAATCTTTGCCAACTTCAACTTTTGAGAAGATGGTATACAAGATTAGAATGCGGAGACTCAAATATTTGAAACAAGGTTTTCATCAGGGGGAGTAAAATACGCGATGTACTCTTTTTTCCTTACTAAGGTTTTTTCCCACAGAGTTTTCCTTATAAGATTTTTAATGAGGCAACTAGAAATGCGTATTACTAAATATGTGTACTCTTTTTCCTTCATTGAGATTTTTCCCACTGGGTTTTTCCTAGTAAGGTTTTAACGAGGCACAATACCTTTTAATGAACATCCAAGGGGGAGTGTTATGAAAATAATTATATTGTGGATGTTCATTTATTACTCCGCTATAGATAATCCATTTAGTACTCTGTTGAAGTTTATCTACAAGCAGCTGATGCAGGCAGATTGCAAGCAGCTCAATGAAATAATTTGCAGCAGCTTCTTATTAAACAGGCAGGTTGCAAGCAGCTCATGCAGACAGCTTACAAGCAGCTAAAGAAAAGCCTTGCATCTGCTTCGTGAAAAGTCTCGCAGCTGCTTCATTTCTTCTATAAATAGAGGAGTTTTCAGTTCATTATGTACATAAGTTTGAAGTTTGAATAATATATCAGTTTCTCTTTATACTTGTCTTTACTTTACAGTCTTTATTTTATAACAATTTTGCTATTATACTAGGTAAAAATTCAATATTTAGTGAGACAAAAAATAATTTTATATCTTTAAGTGTTATAATGATAAAGTTCAATAGTTTACTACAATCAAAAAATAATATTATATCTTTACTGTTATAATAAATAAACTTTCGTGATTATACGTAAAATTAACCCTCCATTTTTTTATCACCATCATACCTTTATTATTAGGCAACAAATCTAGTACTTAACATATATAATTGTGTAAATATTGAGTGGGTTAAGCTACTTTGAAATGGTAAAAGTGTTCCGAAATGCCTTAGCTGCTAACAATGACAAGCTGCAGTTAGGTCGTTAAGACAATTATTTCACTTAGTATTTTTGTAGTAGAAACGTGGAAAGTAGTATGTGCTAAAAAAGCAACACGTCTCATTAACTGAGCGTACGTGGCCTTAAACCGTTTCACCCTTCCATCAGCATATCTAAAACTGCATCGACTTTATCTTAATTTTCAGTTTTCTCAACTCAATCGGTCGTTGCACCTTTCCAAGAACAAAATTTCTGCCATGGGACTAGGCGAGGAATCAAAGACCAGAAATGAACCGAGCGTTGAAGTTCAGGTACATGTCTACCTTTGACTTTGATTTTTCATTATGTAGTTGCAAATATGTCCCACAAGTTCATGACATATGGATGATTAATGTCCAAAACTAAACGCTACAGGAAAGAGGAGAAATATTCTTCTTTTACCGACCAAAAGTCGGCAAAGAAGAAGCGCATAACCCCAACGATGTCCAACGCTTATACATCGTTCTCCGTCCAGAGTCCGGCGAACATTCCGTCGAAGTCAAGCAAGATCCTCATTCCGGCAAGGAAGGTGAAGAGCTCGGCTCTCATACAGACCCCGAAAAACCCAACCGCGACATTTCCTCCGATAAGGAACATTCCGGCGGTGAGGGTGGACATGGATCAGAAGAAGTTAACATTGAGAAGCAACCTTTGCTCCGGTTCATTGTAATGGGCCGGAAAAGTCTCCCGGATCCTAGTAAGAAAACGGGGCACCGACCATATTGGGGTTTCGTGGAAATGGTGACAACGAAAATAGACGATGTAAAAGCAGCTCTCAAGGGCGAAGAATATGACACATCAACCAGAGGACACCGTGTAGTAGCACCAGCTAGAGCTGTAGGAGAAGGAATATATCGAATTCTGCGGCACAATCCGGGGAAGAGAATGCATACTCATTTAGTTTACAAGCTTGAATTTCCAGCAGAGGATGAGAAAAATGAACCACAGGAGCAGTTGAACATAAAGAGAGAAGGGTCATTTCTGATTCAGATCAAGAATCCGAATTTACATGGAAGTGGAAAAACTCAGTTTAGGGGACTTCAGAACAAGAGGAAGTCCACATTTCCTGCACATTTACAAGGTGAATTTGGGCAGCTGAGATACCATCCAGCGGATCCTCCGGATTTTTTGAACTATGAAGGATGTGAGTTTCTGCTGATATCTGCATCTGATGATATAGAAGAGGAGTTGGGATTGGAACTGAAGACAGAAACTGAAGGAGAAGAAGAAGCAGAACATGATCCGTCTTGTTCGGATTTGGTGAAGACTTTTGGTGAAACTGCTCCTATCCGTGCCCTTCTTAGAGGCACTTGGGTTTGAACTTTTTGAAGGTAGAAGGCGTCTTAACTCTTAGGAGTACTAATTATGTAGATATTAGGTTTGTCTTTTAGATGTAGAAGGGTACCTTGTAAATGGTAGGACTATTGTAATTAGGAACACCGTTCCTGAACCTATATTTTGTTTAACAGTGAATTAGGACGTTTGACAAGTTGTACTTGTACACGGTTAGTGTATTCTGCTACTTGTATTCTATAGATTACTATTATGTGCAAGTCCTTACAAGCTGGCCTGGTTTTACAGTTTAATCTTCGCCGTTATGTTTCGCTCCTATGTTTTAGCTGCCAATTACCTTAGTCTTAAATAAGTGCTCTTTTATAGTGCATCATGTACTTGTTGATGTGGTACTGTGTGGGGAACTAAACATTAGTAGCGCGCATCACCCCGCGGTGCTAAATAAAGCGCGTAATTTCTAGAATTCCAATTGCTTAGTATCTTGGTAGTAATGGTTAATATAGACAGCTCGTCTTAAAAAGATACCCGTTAAAACAAAGGAAAGAAAGTAGTAATCACCCTAAGAGGTGCAAAACCCTTGTAATAGTTCTAACATCATTGGAACACCACATCAGCATAGAAAAGTCTCTTTTATAATTCATGATAACTAAACACATCTTTAAATCTGAATCAGATCTTTTAGCACCAAGACAGCCTTAATTACCTTTTTGTTTTTACTTGGAACCGTTTCGTGCCAAATCCAACTTAGATTGATAAGACGCACTTATTAACTGAAAGCAAACAAATTGGATCCAGCTCTTACAAGGAGTGAAGAAATGAATAAGCACATTAAGCTCTCCTACCGTAGTTTCAGGGATGGTTTCAAGGTACACAAAAAGAATTACCTGGCTTGGGGGCGGATCCCTTGTTGAATCAGTTGAAATGCTTGTAAAGAGAGACAAAGACCGGACCTTCTCATATTGTCCAGAACCTGATGCCCAAATCTTTGGAAAGAAGATGCAAACAAATCCTTACGAAGATGGTAGAAGCTCTCAACTCAAACAAACAGATGAAACTGATAAAGGCCATAAAGGAATCACAAGACAAGGATTCAAAATAAGTAGGCAAACATTCGCCTGAAACTAAAGAAACTATAACACAATGCAGGGGGGGGAGAAAGGCAATAGCTATAGACCACAAGGTTTTCGTCACTATTGTATTTGACATTACTGGTTGGAGGCTCCAGCGTGGGAATTATAAAAGATCATCGAACTACTTGTGTAACACAAACCCAAAATTTGGAGAACATTACAGCGCAAGCATTACAAACTTCCTGGAATTCAGTCATACTATCAGCAGGCTCAACATCTGAGCTGAGCGACTGTTGGAGGAAATGATACCAAGCACCTCGCTAAATTAATGATTCTAAACATCTAGAAGTGATATTTCTGTTACAGTATTAGTTATAATGTTATTGTACAGCGAACAAGAAAGAGACTCTCCAAATGCCCCCACCATTTTTCATAGGTGAATGTAGAAATGCTAAAAAATGACTACATCATCTACATAATTTTCTCAGTTCTGATTAAGCTCCCCTTGGGATAAACAAACTGCGTCACAGTTGCCAAAATTCGCCGGGGGGATACTCCTTGCTTCCATCGTGGAGCGGACTAAAAAATTCCAGAGTTAACTACCAGATAATCAGCTTGCAAGACCAAACTACAAGCAACAGGATCTCAGAGTAAAACATCAAAAGTCATCTGGACCTTCATCTTTCATCACTGAATTGGGACCATCATCAAATCCAGAACCTGGGGCAAGCTCATTAAGATCAAGAAAGCGCCTTTTCCCTCCACTTTCAACATCATCTTGATCTGGACTGCTTGTTCTCTTTGGTACATTGTTTTGATCTGCTGTTGTCATCTCAGATGGTACATCAACAGGTTGCTCAGCTTTCACCTCCTGATTGTCATTGTTTTCCTCTGTGTTTTCACTTCCCATTGAGAACTCTGCATTATCACTTGCATCATAGTGCTCATCGGATCCATTTGACTTCTCAGGTTTCATTGACTCGGTCTCAGATTCTGACAGATCTAAATGGCTATAATTGATACGGTTTCTGGTCGCCCTGTTACTGCGTCTTAAACCTGACTGAAGGTTGCCCACTGACCTCAACTTGGTTTCTCTTCTTGTGCGGCCCGGCAGTTTCTTAAATCTCCGTGGCTCGTCGCTCTCGTCACTGGCACTTAGGGAATCTGCTTCATCTTCATCCTCCTCTTCTTCATCTTCAGGATTTTCTTCATCCCAGTGGTACTCATCATCTCCTTCCGAGCTACTTGACACCTTCCGATGTTTTCGTTTCCTTAAATATTCTTCATCATATACCGCTTCACCCATTATATCATCATCACTGTCAATATCTGCCTCATTTTCAGATAATGCTTCAACAAACTCTGATGCAGAATAGCGTTGGGGTCTCTGCCTCCTACGATTGCTGCATGTAAGAAGAGTACCAGTTAGTCAATTAAGGAAAGAACCAAAGAGATCTCAAAACACATGGAGCAAGTACCTTCGATCTAATAGTTCATCTTCATTGTCTTCGTCATATTCATCGTATTCAGGTGATTTAGGAGAATGCACTCTGAAAGACACATGTTGAGACAAGTGTGGAGGACTACCCAATCTACCATTTGTAGTAGTTTCATGCTTTGTGGCAGCTTCTCTCCTCAAAATAGGTTCTGGGGATGGTTGATTCTTCCTGAAAGGAGACAGGAAAGAACAAACATGTCAGCATATTACAAAAGACACAGACGGGGAGAGACTTTCCAATAGAAAATCATCCTTACTTGGTTAGCTTGATAGCCTCATTAATTGACCGATCGTAATCATCTGTGCAATACCCAATGTCCAATTAGACGTCAAATACTTGACCATCACATAAGCAGGACCAAATAAAATGCACTTACCAAATGTGTAGGTCACAGGCTTCCTACCCCGCAAGGCACGTCCACCACCAAGACCATCCATATTTAGCATGTTATCAAGCATCAATGCCTGTCTATGTTGTTTCTTCAGCAATTTCTCTTTCCTCTGCACAAAACACAATCTCAGTACCGGTAGTCCCATAATATGAAGTCACTGAAAACCGGAACAGCTCAGAGCTTGGGACAATGAATCATAGATTACCTTGTGGACCCTCTCAACCTCAGGAAGCATGTCATTTTTCAACTTCTTTCCAACAGAAGCCTCTGTTCTATTTTTACTCGAGAATAGCTTCTCCTGCAGTCACAATGAAGGGACTTCACAATGAGGTGATAGCGCTTAAGGTAACAAAAAGTGAAGAAAATAGGGAAAATGGAGCAAAAGGATAACGTTAAAGAAAGCGGTGGCATTAAGCTGGGAGGGATGTCCTCCAAACAAAAGGTGGTTACAACTTTCAAATTGCTTCATTTTAGTAGGGAGCGAAAATTTTCAAATGGAAATTGCAAGGTTCATCTGAAAATCTTACTAATTCAAATCAAACCGTTTTCGACCTGCTGTTGGCTAAACATAGCTTAACCACGAAGTGAAATAGGACAGTTAATCATTCAGACTGCAATTATCAAAAAAGAAATGCCTTTTGACCCAGATTTAAGTTGACAAGTTATCAACGCAGTTAATAAAGGATAAAAAACCAACCAACCACATTTTCAAATAAAAATAATCTTCTAGGGATAGGACAAAAAGATGTACGTGTGTAGAGTTGATTACCAGACCACCAAAGATGATTTCCGTGGATGTAACTGCTCTTTGTTTGAAATTTTATTTGCAGTACACTGTTAAATTCTTTTTTTGAGAAGGTAACATAGTACACTGTTGCCTTATTCATTTTGTATTTCCCATTATTTCTTTTTTTCTTTGTTTTAAAATCTCAATAGTTCTTAGTCTTCCCTAGTTTGTTTAGGCCCTTTTCTTGGTGCCAATTCTTGGTAAAACTGAAAAATCCAAAAGTTGCCTGTTTTTTCTCTTTTTTTTACCCTGTGAAGAAAGCTGTTTGTCATCTTTTGAGTGTAAAAAAATGGAAGCAAGTTGAGCATCATGATGCATTTGTTTTCCTATATTCATTGGTCAGAGCTAAAAAGTTTTAAATAAACATCTCAGAGTATAATATTACTTTTCTGTGATGAGTTTGCTTGATTAATAGTATTAAGAGTATCTCTCTTCCATCAGTGAGTTCTTGTAGACAAACTCATATTTATTGTTTCATGAATTTATATGAACTTATCTCTTTTTTTCAGAAAGCAAGGTAAATCTCAATAAGTTTATGTTCTTATCAAGAGATAAAAAAGAATCATGATAATTTTGTGATTTCATTTACTTTATAGTTATTAGTGTCTATCCAATACACCAATGCAGCACTCTCAAAATTTGCTATATGCACCAGCTCAATCATCTCATTGAGGGTAAAATGTGAAGTTTAAAGTTAAAATGTTTCTAAAAATAGAAAGGTATCATTCTTTTTGGGACAAACTAAAAAGGAAAGAGTATCAAAATAATCTGGGACAGATGGAGAGTCAGAATTCACAATTTCAAGAGTTAACGAATTTGACAATTAGAAAAATTATAAAAGTTGTATAAAGTAATAATACTAATCAAATAGTGTATATTTTGAGACGTCCCAAAATCAAACAATTGGAGTATAAATTGAAAGAGGGAGTATATGGCAGTGTTATCAAAGGTGAAAAGCGCAAAAAAGCTCTAAGGTTTGTTGGGGCTTAAAGTGCAAAGCGCAAATAAAGCGTGGGCTTTAATGAAAAAAGGCGCAACTGGAGAAAAAGTAAAAATATGTATATGTAGTCTAAGACTAATAATTATAAGCATGAATAACAAATATATGGACAAAGAAATTGAAAAAAATTTACGATAAAGTGAAATATCAATTGTTTAATGATGCATTTTCAGGATTACACTCATTGGCAAGTAAAAGTATGCCTAAGAGCCTTGATGCGATACTAAAGCGCCCACAAAGCGAGGCGAAGCGCTCAACATGTTTTGAGCCTCGCTTCAAGGCTTAAGCGCGCTTTAAGCGCACCTTTGACAACACCGGTATACGATAGGAGAGCAAAGAGCGAAATTCCAGAGCAAGGGACTACCTTTAATCTGATACCAAAACCACAATAGATTAAGCATGATTGTGGAACTCAAAGATCTTCAGATCCTCTTAAGGACATTAATACTAACGAATCCATGACCTTAGTATCCTATAATTCTTCTCAAAGCATCGTTGCACAGACGCAGGAGATTGTGACAATCATTTTTAAGAATTATAACATAATGGATATATAAGCAACAGACCATGATGAGAACTTACAGAAACATCCCCGAATTCATCGAAATTAGTTGCAACAGTTTCCCACTGGTAACATGAGTTAGGTATTGCCGGAACATTCTTGCCCTTTCCTTTCTTGACCTCAACCTTTCTAATCTCTCGGTACAATCGATGCCCAATGACAGGATCATCCTCATACCTGTAAATGAAGTTAAAAGCAAAGAGACTTTTGCAGTGAACAACATCCACCATAGGAAATATCTATTCTCCACCTAGTGCTGTGAGAACCTATAAACAATATTACGTAATATCTAAGAAAAATGGAAGTATTGCGAGTGAAGTTATCTACCAGTACGAAATTCCATGAGAATCACCGCCAATACGTTCTTTTCGGAAAAGTGAAAGGCGAACACCTTGTTTCAAGGAGTCGTCTATGTAGTTACGAATATCTTCTTGCTGCAAAATAACCAACAATATTGGGACCTCAAATGACATTAAAAATTAAAAACTTCAGAAGGGTTAGACATAAAATCCAGAGAAAGCTACATAAGTTTGTATATTATCCAGTACTAGGTGCTCAAGAAGGGGTTAAAGGACTACTCTGCCTCATCACATCCTTGTTTATAAATTAAAAAGAACTTTGCCTCACCACATTCCATCTAATCCTTGATCTTTGGACTAGAATGCTTTTTATACTTCTCTTTTCCTATTGACGGAAGAAAATTACATGTGGTGCACCAATCTCTACCACTTAGGTGCGATGATGTGCTGCATAGAAGATTCCAAAACCAGATATTTGAATCTCATTGAAGACCACTTAGACCACATTATGAAAAATAGGCTAAAGGTATATTAACAATCACCCAGCTTAACCTTTTGGTAATTTGAAGTGCCTGCTTCTCTTCCTTTTCTTCTTTTGAGAATAAATGCTCTATTATAAACACTATAGATGCCTGTATGATGCAGGAAAGTCCTGTTTAGTCAAGTTTTCTTCCTTTTTTCCCCTCTTTTCTCTGCTTCCTTTTTGTTGGGTGCAAACACGGCCCCATAGAGTGAAACTAAACTTAATCCCAGAAGAGATCTAACATAACTTAGACACGTCTAGTAATTGGAGAAGAGTCACCACTTGAAAGAGGACAATGATGAACTTCCAAAACTACTATACCCTTCATTTTATGAGATGTACCAAATGCCTGAGAATACTTCTAAGAAAACTACGTCGTCAATCCACAATGGCAGTCCAATTTCACTAATCAAGAGTCAAACAGAATCAATCTCTGCCTATGATTATAACTTATACTTTTTTGGTTGATTGCAATGGGAAAGATTGCAAATTCAGGTAGATTCATATAGTTTATAAGTGTCTAAATTAAAGAACAAAGTTATGTCTGATTCAATTATGATAACTCAGTAGCTATTTTGTTATCTTTTCTGGATAATTAAACCAAGTCAAACTGAACCGCTGAGAACGTAACAAATATGGTTTAAGAAATCAGTAGTCTTCAAAAATCATTGATTACCCAAATATAATAAGTAGCTAATCACAAACCTGTCTCCGGAACCAAGTGAGCTTGGAAATAACACAGTAGATGGCAAGAATTAAAGATAAAATAAAATTTAGATGCAAAATACCTCAACACGAATATCACATAATGCTTTCAAAATCACCACACGAACTGCAGGATCTAGTGCATTATAAGCTTCAATTTCAGCCCTGAAAATTCAAAGGGGCTAGTTAGCATGCATAAACTTTTTTTGATAAGTACATACACAAACCAAATGCACTTCAAGAACAAAAACCTCTCTAACTCACCCATGTGAAGCGACTATAGGTAGTTCCCCTTCAGCAACCTGCAGAAAGTTATCAGTTAGTTATTCAAAAATATGTACAACTAAAGCTCACTTCAGTTTGTTCAAATGGTTAAGTTACCCAATGCCACCAATCTCTTAATTTCCTGCACAAAACCGTAATCCATGTATTGTGTCCAAGTGCCACTCGGGTAACTGGTGGAATTGCCTACAGAGATGGGGAAAAGTAATAGAAATGAGAAAATGGAAAAACCTTAAATTGGTAGAATTTCAATATAAGAGCATTTTAAGTAAATCCACTCACAAAAACGTTAGTCTAATTACTGGGGATGAAATGTGTGTACACATGTACCAGTGGTGATTCAAATCATCAAAACATCTTCTCTTTTATTGAGTGTTAAATCACTGAAATATTAGAAGCACTGCTTTGATATAAAGCTCAAGGAGAGCAAAATTATATCTCTGAAATGGCCTCCCTATAGAGCGTAAAATTCAGTTAGACGAAAGCATCAACAGACCAGTCTCCTTAACCATTAAATGTTAATGTGAAGCTCAAAGACAATAAGAATGGGGATATAGCATGGAGGCAAAGATTGTGTGCCTAAAAATGTTTGATTTGAATGCAGACTTTTGTTATCTGTCAAGCATGGGATGGATTAACAGTCAACTTTGAAAAGCTAAATCATTCTCATGAGTTGTGTTCACCCCAAATGCAATCCATCGTTCTTTTGGTTGTTCCCCCAAAGGAATCATATTTACTTGGAAGCAAATAGGAATCCCTCCCTCGGACACTTGCTCTGTCACGCACGAAATTTCAATGCAAAACCCCTGAAACACTACACCTTCCTCAAAAGAGTTAAGTTTGACCTGACTAAACAGGGAACAAGAGTAGTAAACAGGTGTATGCACACAGCATTTCTCCATCACGAGTAGCACCACACATGTACGGTTTTCTCCTTCGATTATGTGAAAATCAGCAGGACATATGCCCAACTCAAAGAAGACCACCTCTTTGGGTTCTAACCTCTACGTCGTACAAAGGCTAGCAAACCATAAGGCCACTAACATGGTCTACCAAGAAGTCACAAAGAGATCCGGATCAGCAAAGTACTGCTATTATGTTCCAATCAAGGCCTTCACCCATCAGTTTTTAAAAGAAATCTTAATCATTAATGCTCATTTAATCATATCAAGAAAAGATCACCATTGTCTACCGCTACTTAAGATACAACGTGTAATGAAGTAAACCCCATGCTTTCCTCAAACATAATAATGCATTTTAGGCACCGAGTCCCACCCCTATCTTGAAGTGTGACAGGCATGAAATGTCTACCGTGAAGAGACATCTCTTTTAGAATCCAAGTCACAAGACCTTTATTAGCATTTAAGGGTAATACTTAACCTGCTAAACAGTACGTAATTATCTAAAACCAACACCTACAATGCCCAACATCAGCACCATGTGATAGGAAATGCTACTACTTATCTCAACCCCCTGCCCGTTGAATGCAAGTTTGCTGGACCAAAGGGAAAAGACATATATCAAAGGATTAGCTCCACAAAAGACACAAGTCCATCACCAGAAAGAGACTGAAAATGATGGTTCTCTACATAATGCTAACTTCAAACCAACTGCATATTTCAAGGTATAGCTGCATTGGTATGCATGTAAAAAGTCACTCTGAAGTTAATTCTACGTGTTTCATGAGAAACATTTTCATACAGATTACAGGACTTTGCTATATATATAATCGCAAATCAGTATGTCTCTACACAAATAGTCCTCAAAGTAGTTTCATGACCCTTCTAACAGCATTAAAGGTTAAAAGGTGCAAACTTTGCAGAAATCCTCACTTCCAATGAAGAGAAAGACACAGGAGAGCAGAGAATTCTAGTTTAAAAAGTGGGGCACAAACTCTTTTTCTGATTTCAAGCAACAGATAATGCAAGTCAACTTTCCAGAGTAAAATCTAAAGGTTCACAAATACAAAAAACCATTACACTTAGTATAAGGAGTCGCCACAACACCAAAGAGAACTAGAGTTAAGTAGGAACCATCAAATACTAAGTGAATGCAGCACCAAACCTGAGTATGTAAAAGCTCAAATTGCATCAAAAGCAATTGAATTACGACAAAATCACCAACCTTTAGCAAAGGCATATGTATATCACCAAGTGTATCATTTGGAGTAATCAATGCTGTTTCAAATTCCTCCGCTGAGAACTCCACTCTAATATTTAACAAAGGCCTAAAAACCTAAAATCCCCATAAAAGCAAAAAAGTAAGCATTATCACCAAAAAAATGCACATAACACTTAAAGTTACAAACTTTAAGAACATACATTCAAGAAATTCAATATGGAAGCTAACTGCCACATGGACCGCAGGTTCCACCGTGGCAACTGCGAAGGCTCGGGCTCTCCCACAAGCTGTGTGACAATCTTGCTGCATTGTTGCCTTGACGAAGATGGCGACCCGTCTTCTTCGCCTTCCTCATCATCATTATCACCTTCTAGAAACTTCTCCTCCTCATCCTCCTCATCCCTCAATAACCTAGCCGCTAACCTTTCTTTCCTAACTCCAGACTTTTTCTTCCTCACTGCAGCAGCAGCCTCCGCCTCCGCCGCTGCTGCCGCCTGTAACCTCGCCGCTGCCCTTTTCGTACACTCCCTCGCCGGCCTCTCTCTCTTGACAACTATATTATTATTACTACTACTGTTATTAGCATTACTATTACTGTTGTTATAGTTGTTTTCAGCTTTGCTTTCCGAGTGGGTATTGTTTGTATCGTGTTGGATCGAGGAGGGCTGTGGGTCGGACATGATAGTGAGGGGGATCGGAGAAGGGATTGTCTAGGGAGGGTTTACAGGTGGAGATCGTGGGGTTGCATTGAACAAAAGTTGGGGTTTTGGCCAAGAAAATTTTGAAATATTATCGACAGCTGCAATATCTAGGAAGAGGTTCCAGCTACTGCTACTGTAAAAAAAGGAAAGCATCATCCAAGAAAATCGAACATGGGTAATAATCTTGTAATAATGATGGGTGATAATTTTTAAAAAAAAAAGATTTGAGCTTTGGTGTGTTTAGTTCTTGTGGGTGTGTGAAATTGTGTGTTGTTTTTGGGGAGAGGGAAAGAAGAGGGAGGAGAAAGAGAATTTAGGGATATCTGAGAAAAATATTTTGGGGGTAAAGGGAGAGAGTGGCGTGGGATTTGGTGACTGGAACGGTGAATTTGGATTAAATTAGGACTGGAACGGTGAATTTAGGAACTTTCGGAATTGGAATGTGTGTTGTGATTTGTGAATGTATTTAACAACTTTGGTTCAGGGCAAGGGTTTTCACGAAACTGGAAGAATGAAGGATATTCAGAACGACGCCGTGCAATAACGTTGCTTTATATTTGACAGGAAAAATGTTTGGTCAACTTAATGAAGTATGGGAAAAGGGACAAAAGTTGGCAAATTTTTAAGCCTCTAAAAGGAAAGAAAAATAGGAGAGTAGGATTGTTCCCTATAATTTTTTTGTTACATACAAAGAGGTTAGAGGTTGGGGAGACCAAAAATCCCTGACCACATGGAGATTCCATTGATCATTACAGAAGCTAAATTAGATAACTTAGGTTTAATTGTGTTTATGTATCGTTAAAATTAAAATACAACACAAACTACTTCTGTTGTTTCTCTAACTTTTTGTTTCCACCGTTTTGAAACCTCTATGCTCTCTTGAATGAGATTTTGGGTTTTATGTGTCTATCATTTCACCGTCAATATATCTTGAAAGTCAATAGTATTTCTTGATGATATTTATCTAATGTGATATATAAAATATGATAAAAGTGAATTTATTGATCGATTGTATTATATAGGTCCAAGTTAGGAGACCGACCCCCAGGATTTTTTTTAATGATCCGCAATTATGTTGAGGTTCCGGGAGTTGATGCAAGCCGATAAATCCTTCAAACATAGTGGGTGTTATTATTAAAGATTTTTGTGAATTTTTCGCTTAATTGTATTACAACACATGTATGAGCAAGGCAACAATTACCGTATATTTGGAGTCCATATAGCCTTTGAGCATTTGGTGGCTTTTTCCCCCAAGTGTTTAAAGAAATCAATTTATTTTTTTAGGGATTTTTTCTTTTCTATATAATATTTGAAGCTTATGTACTAAAATTATTCTAGTTTTATATATTACAAATTAAGGATTACTTACAAATTATATACAATCCATAATTAGTGCCTTAAATTAGGGGATTCAATTACATTATTTTCCCTTTTTTCTCCTCTCTTCTTTCCTCATTTTTCTGCCTCAATTCTATGGAGTTGAATTGCGCTAACCTGAGTTTTTGTGATATACTCAAATAGCGTTCAAAACATTTTGATTCTCATCGTTTTCTCCATTATAGATTCCACTCTTTTTAATAAGTAGTAGCTTTAGTGTACGTACGTTGCACGTGTCTTTCGCGTCAATCAATATAGAATATATTCAAAATAATAAATTAGTGCATACATTGAAACAATAGCTGAATTTTAGTATCTTCTGTACATGCAAAGATGATAAATTTAGTTGAATTAGTTATATAATATTTGTAACTATAAATATTTTATTATAGTTATGAGATATAAATACGTTATGTTGTTGTATCTCGCCTAATATCTCTTTAGAATACAAGTAATATAAATTTGGACTATCAATTGACCAGTGACACTAATAGCTTGTTTGGCCAAACTTCTAAAATCACCTTATTTTAAAAAGTGTTTCTCGCAACAATATTATTTTAAGAAGTATTTTTGGTGAGAAGCAACTTGTGTTTGGTTAATTAATTTGAAAAGCACTTTTGAGCAGTAATTAGTATTTCGTTAAGCTTTTAAAAAGTGCTTTTAAGTGTATTTTTCTCAAAAATATTTTTCGAAAAAATACTTTTAGGGAGAAGCTATTTTTTCTGCTTCTCGAAAAATTCTTCTGCTCCTACTCAAAAATACTTTTTTCCTTCTAAAAGTTTAGCCAAATACCTTAATATAGAATATTTTTGGTAAAAAAAAAAAAAGAACTTTTGACCAAAAAGAAGCTTGGCCAAACATGCTATAAGTATTTATATTACATCAGAATTTGTATAACGGCTATTTCATCAAAATATTATAAAACTTAATTACTGAATATAAATATTTATCTAATTTTTTATCCTATAGTGCGCTTCTACATTCCCAAATATATATTTCTTGAAATTCTAATCTATTAAATAATGTATTTTTCATAAAATTCTAGTCACTGAATTAGGCCGGTCTTGAGGAAGTTGTTCTTTAAAAAAAAATCTAGATCTTTATAAATAGTTATTATTTTCCTTAATATGTTAAAAGCTTGAAAAACTAAATAATAATTTAAAGTTTTGAAAAAGGATATTTAATGCATTCATAATGAAGCTTTAAAATTAACCCTTCGGGGTTGTCATTTGGTTTGGAGGGTGGTCATTCTGGGATCGAATCCCCCCTCAATACCTTCTAGGATGAGCCTATCGCACAGAGTTTGCCTAGTGCGGTTTACATCCCATGTATGATTTGCATGCTATTACACAGGGGGAGGTTTACCTAGTGCACACAGAGTGCTCACCCGAAGGGCAGAGGTTGTAGCGGCTGCGGGTTTCCCCTCTTACCAAAAAAAATAAAACTTTAAAATTAATGGTAACTTTTTGACAATTGATTTATCATCAAGATTCTAAAATAAATTATGTAGAAAAATGAAGCTAAGCTACTTTTTATAATAAAAGAGATTAAAAGTTTAAAAATTTTCTCGACATAAAAAAAATACATGGTATATATATTAGAGAATTACATATTTAAAGATTGATTTTTCTAATTTAGATGAAGGTTCAGTAAACAATACAGTATGTATTATGTTTAGTAAACAATATGTGTTAAATAAATTTGATTTAATTTGTCGAGATTCTAAAATAAATATTTTGTGTAGGAAATAAATTAAAGCTACTTTTTATAACATAATAAATTAAAAGTTTAAAAACTGGGTTTTTTCTCGGGTTGAGTCTTGTTCTTAATTTTTTATTTAATATTTATAAGTCTATTTTTTACATGGTAATGAAAAACAAATTGTAACCTAGGGACATAGAATTTGTTCTTTCCAACTTTGTATAAAAACTAAAAGAGGAACCATATAATCTTTACTTAGACAACAAAAGCAATTTTCTTAACTTAAAAGTATGGTGGTTGGTAAATAGAATATGGTTATATGGAATTAGTAAACAAAAAATGGTTACTTGGATATAATTTCTGGTTATATGGAATTGGTAAACAAATATGGTTACTTGGATGTAGTTTCGTTGGACAATTAAATCAACGTGTAATTGTTGTTTTTAAATTCTTATATATTAGAAATTCTTACATAATTCAAATAAGGAAATATATTTAATAGTCAAAATTTTATTGATTTAAAAGTTATATTCATACAACGATTCATATATTAAACAACTATTTTTTAACTTTCATACAACAATAATTACAACAGAATATAACTTAAATACGATTTCGTAAGTATATCGTATGTCATGTCTTCTTGTTCTTGTTCTTCTTCTTCTTCTTCTTCTTCTTCTTCTTCTTCTTCTTCTTCGAGTTTCAATCTGCAATTCAGCCAAAATCAAGTCTAATCTTCACCAAATACCCTCAAAAATTGAGATACAAACTCCAAAGAATATTCCCAATTATTTGCAACAACACCCAATCCAAACAAATAATAGTTTTTGAAAACCCAAATTCGAATTCAAAGTTTTAAAATTTTTTAATGGCTATCAATGGTGGAGAATCAAAACACTTTCAAATTTATTGATTGACAATTTCATTCGAATACCAATTGTAAAAATGAAAGAAAATTGCTAGGTTAAAACTCTATATTAAAACAATTAAAATTCATTGATTAATTCTCTGGAAAAAAAAAAAAGAGAGGATAAAAAGCATAGAAAAATGAAGGAAGAAAAATTGGGGAAAGAACGGAAGAGGAGAGAAAGAGAGAGAGACAGAGAGAAAGAGAAAGAGAAAGAAAGAGAGCAGGGATGAAAAATAACTGATTCTCTAGTCAATTCCTAATATAAAAGAGATATTCATTAATGCTAATTTGTATATAATTGGTGAATTGTATATGCCTATGAAATTAAGTTAAAACTTAATTAGGGAGAATAATAAAGTTTAATATGTAGTATATGAATGTAAAATTCAAATGAGAAATACATGAACGGATTAACTTCTTATTCAGAAAGAGAGTGAACACAGGTAATTTAAGAGATCGTCTTTAATGTGATATCATGCGGAAATAAGGAAGACTCTTTAAAACAGTCTTGAATGATTCATTAGTAACAGTGGCGAAAGTAATTGGTGCTTTATTGTCCTTAATTTGACGCATAGTATAAGTGTATCACTATTTGAAACTTAAAATGAGACAATTCAATGCAAAAAAATAGGAAAAATAATATTGTAAAACGGCTCTCAAAATAATAGTCGAATATATATATATATATATATATATATATATATATATATATATATATATATATATATATATATATATTTTGGAGGCGTAAGTGTTTTTTTTTGTATGTTTTGCGATGGGGAAGACCTTTCCTTGTTTGATCGTTTCCATTTTTTTCTATTTTTCGGTTGCCCTTATTTGAGCTATTTTTCCATATTTTGTTACCTTTTTGCTTTCTTTTTTTCCCCTTCAAATTCGTTTTCCTTTCTTTATACTACATCACTTAAAAATATTTCAAATATGGAGATTGATGGAGTACTTTTACTGTCCAAATATTGTACTCCATTTAGTTTTTGTTGTAATGTTCACAATAATATATTTTTGAGCAAAGATCACTTTTAGCTCGTGACCAAGATTATTTATCACATAGCCGTAAAAGTGTATAGAATTTATATACTTCTTATATATAACATACAAAAGTGCGTGTATATATATATATATATATATATATATATAACTCGAAACAAACAAAATAAAGGCCTACAGTTGAATCTCTAAACCAAAGCACCCAGCTCAACTTTTATTTCGTGGGTGCTCATCCCTCTTATATTTGATTTTTTCATTAATTTCACATAAAATACACATAGCCTACCCAAAGACAATGGGTGCTTAAGCACCCACACCACTAAAACGCGGATCCGCCGCTGATCAATACGATAGACAATTGTATATACATACATAAACTTGTGTTCCTTGTGGGTTAAAAATAAGACGCGTGCTATGTATGTTTTATTCTCTGACACACATGGAAGGACACGGTGGGAAGCGGAGATAAAAGTAACAAAAATAAGGATGCTAAGATGGATGTGTAAATATATTATGAGAGATATAATTAGGAATAAAGATATTGGGGATTAGGTGCGAGTAGTCTCTTTGGCGGATAAGACGCGGGAAGCGAGGCTGAGATAGTTCGAAAATGTGAAGAGGAGGTGAACACATGCTCCAGTAAGGAGGTGTAAGAGGTTGGCAGATGGTGGGAATGAGGAGAAGGGGCGACTCGACATAATATGGGGCGAAAATAAAAAGTGAGGTCATAAATTTTTTTAATTTTTTTTACTCTTATAATTTATCGAAATCTAAAGAAGTTATAATTAGTTTTAACTATTGTTACTGTCGTCTAACCAAAATTAACCCAAATAGCCGCCCACCTACTCCCGCAAACTAAAAATAGCTGACGAATGTATAATATAAGTATAATTCATGTATAATATAGGTATAATTGTGTATAATCATTGTATATCTATGTATACCGGCTAGAAAAAGTAAACATTGAATCTGGTCGGCTATTTGTGTAACAATCCCTTTGTTTAATCTCTCTTGTGTTATCATGTTGAACTTTATTGATTTAGTTTTGAAAATTTTTTAAACCGAGGCAAGTGATATACAAATTGTTAAAGGTAATTGTATTAACACTTTTTACATGATTGAGTTTGCCAAATAGAGTATTCATCTACTTATACAGTTTCTCTTAGCACTTTTAATTCTAAATATAAGTTGAAACAAATAATGTTGTAGTAACTACTATATTTAAGAGTCATTCAATATTAAAGAAGAATTTTAATAGTTACTTGTCAAAGTAAAAGTATCTACAAAGGCACTCAAAGAATTAAGAAAAATTATTCTAAACTAACATTGTAATCGATTTAAGTTGGGACGAATTAAAAATATGAAATAACTGGTAACTACAATTTAAGATGTGTAAAACTTTAGCTATAACAATTTTAACTAAATGATTTAAAAATTCTATCAATAGTGCATAATTATTAAATACTATATATATTATTTATAGATTTTGGGGGCCTAAGGCCATTGCTTTAGTAGCCTTGGGCTCCAGTCGGCCTATTGAGGAGCGGTAGAGGTAGGCCGAAGAAGTATTTGGGAGAAGTGATTAGACATGACATAGCACATCTTCAATTTACCGGGGACATGACCCTTGATAGCAGGGTTTAGAGGTTGAGAATTAGGGTAGATGGTTAGTAGGTAGTCAAGTCTATTTCTTTCCTATACCAGTAGTATTAATATTATTCTTGTATTTCCTTATCCTTAGAACTCTTTTACTGCATGTTATTTTTTTGTGCTTCGATTATCTTATTATCTTGTTATTATTATTGCTTTTTTTTTTTGCTTCTCTACTATTTTTTTTTTTTTTAAACTGCTATGATTTTGCTTTTTTTGAGCCGATATAGGAAACAACTCTCTACCTTCACAAAATAGAGCTAACATCTGCATACATACTATCCTTTCACGTCCTCTCTTATAAGATTATATTGAATATATTATTTTTGTTGTTGTTGTTATACATACTTTTCTCAAATCAATTATGAATTTGGAATCTAATTTCATGTTGGTGTTATTCATACAATGTGAGACATAAACTCATAATGGTGATTTTTATATGGGGTATAAGTGGTAATGATGGTATTATGTCAGGTTTGATCCTATCCTAGGTATATTTCATAATTTTCAAACCTCATCATATCTTTTCATTTTTCATGTCTTGTCGAGTTAACCCCAAATGAAATCAAACTAAAAGAGCATCCCCTAAAAAGTAAAATAAAGTGAAAGAAAACTAAAGAGAAAAAAAAAGGACTCATTTGCCTTGCTTTAACAATCACGTAGTAGTTAATCTCTCTTATAGCCAATTTGGCCAAGCTTATTTTTTGGCTAAAAATATTTTTTTTTAAAGCCAAAAGTATTTTTGGCCAAAAATTGAGGTATTTGACCAAGCTTTTGGAAGGGAAAAAAATACTTTTGAGGAGAAGCAAAAGCAGAAAAAAGTAGCTTATCTCCAAAAGTACTTTTCTGAGAAGCACTTTTGAGAAAAATACACTTAGAAGCAGTTTTCAAAAGCTTGGTCAAACACTAATTACTGTTCAAAAGTGTTTTTCAAATTAATTAGCCAAATACAAACTACTTTTCACCATTTTTTTTTTTTAAAAAGTACTTTTGAGAAAAACACTTCTCAAAATAAGCTTATTTTAAAAACTTGGCCAAACAAGCTATTACTCTTGATACAACCATTTTTCAGAAGGAAAACTAAAGAGATAATAGGTATATGTCAACAAATTTAAAAACGGTCAGTTAATATGATTAGATTAATTAGAAAAATAACGCGCGAAAAACATAGAAGATGAATGGAAATTTGTATAGCATTCGTAAATGATCCAGAAATATTGTTAAAAACTTATCGTCCTTGATCCTCGGATTGGTGATCTATACAATGTGGCTGTTGCAAATACGTTCCATCTAACTTTAGCAATAGTTTAATTATATCCGCTAAAGTTTTTGAAACTAAATTTATTTTTTCTGAGTTATATAGTTGATTCACACCTCAATTATAGCATGTTTGACCAAGCTTTTTTGTAGCCTATATTTTTTTGGGGTCAATAGAGTTTTTTTTTCTAAAGTTAAGGTGTTTGGCCAAGCTTTTAGAAGTAAAAAAAATACTTTTGAACAGAAACAGAAGTAGATTTTGAGAAACAGAAAAAAATAGTTCTTCGCATAAGCACTTATTGCAAAATACTTTTGAAAAAAATATACTTAAAAGCGCTTTTTAAAAGTTTGGCTACATACTAATTGCTGCTCAAAAGTGTTTTTCAAATTAATTTACCAGAAACAATAAATACTACTCATACAATGAGCTGAAAGAAAGCAAAAAGAGCATAATTGTATAGTAATACTTAAGTAGCCTATTGAGTTCTTCTATACATGAATAGCTAAAACAGTATCCTGGAATCAACTACTGACCACCATAAACCAAAAAGACAACATGAGGAGTACTAACTTCTTGTATGAACCTGTTAACATAACTGCTGCTGAAGGAGGGGAAGTAGCAGGAGCTGGGGTGCCAAAGTCAGTGGCATTTTCCTTAGCACAAGTGTATTTGCAACGACTAGGACGAACAACCCTGTATACACCACTGCTTGCTAGGAGGTATATATCCTTATTGTTATCCTCACCATATGAGAAAATGTAGCCCAGAGCTGGAACTGAACTTCCTGGAACCAAGGCACAATTTATCGGAGAATTCCCAGCACAAGTGAATGCAATTTTGGTTGTGTTAAATATTCCACTATTCTCAGGGATTTCAGTGCCTGCCCACATTGCACCTGCATATAAATCCGCAAACAGATACCTGAAACAGTTCATGTATGTCATAAACATAAAAGTATATAATACAAAATTTTGGAAATACAAACAGTAACATTCGACCTGGACAACATTGAATTAGTAGACATACCTTCCGGACATGCAAGGATCACTCATGGACCTATAGAAGTATCCACCAGTGATTGAGGCTGACCCTTCATTCTTATTTACTTCAGAGTGATTATAAGCCATGACTGGGAAAATTGGGTTTATTGAGCTCGTAGATATATTTTTTCCAGGTGATTTTGGAGGAGCGAATGGATGGGCACCCTCGTACATATTCCAGCCATAGTTTCCTCCCTTGGTGATTATATCCACCTCTTCATAGTGATCCTATGGGAAAATCATACAGTACCAATAGATCCAATGTATCAATGCCACAACGCCAACTAAATAAACTTCTGGAGTGAGGAAATGTAAGGATTTTTCGTATAAATCTAACGTGGAGTTTGAAGGTGGACACATAAGAATTAAAGAGCATGGTATTAGCTGTTAAAACATACATGTCTTATGAGAACTGCATGGGGAGTAAAATTGTTGCACATTACCTGGCCTACATCTGCACACATGAAGTAAGATGGCCTTGCAGAATCAAAGCTGCAGCGCCAAGGATTTCGCATTCCTAGTGCCCATATTTCTGGCTGCAATTCTTTATCTTCAATATAAGGATTATCCTTTGGAATGGTGTAGTTTCCCCATAAACCAAGCTGGCTAATCTCTTCAGCACCTAAAACAATCGCACACAAAATAAGAGGCGACTCAGCTGACTAAAAAACGCTTCATTTTCACAGGATTAGAAACTACACGTGGATCAACAGACGGAGACTTTTGGCAAGAAATTCTTCACAGTTGCAAATAAGGCAGAACAGACACAGAACCAGTAGAAAACTTGCATCCTCATTCCTCCAGAAGGCATATTACTTTCTTTTCACCAGTTGCTGCTAGTCATATTAGTTGAAAAATAAGCAGCTAGAATCTTTCCAAAGATCAGGAATGATGCATCTGTTGGCAAAGAGCTTTATCCTTGGCAAAGATGACTACAAAGACAAGAGAGTGCTATTTTCTAATCGGGACTACAAAGATTTAGCCGTTTAGAATCTATTTACAACATGCAGTACGATAGCCTAGAGCAGGTGCAAGACCATCAAAGTTAGCACATGTAAATGGATATATAAAATACTACTCAGTACATGTAAAGGAGGTCACAAGTTCGAGCCGTGGAAACAGCCTCTTGCTGAAATACGGGGTAAGGTTGCGTACGATAGACCCTTGTGGTCCGGCCCTTCCCCGGACCCCGCGCATAGCGGGAGCTTAGTGCACCGCACGAGTTTTTGGCTAAAATCATCCCTCATAGTCAACTATGGCTCAAAACTAGAGTACATCCTTGTGTAATAATAGCGAACAAAAAACATCTCTTAACTATCCAAAAAAAAGGCAAGAATCATCCTTCCGTTAATTCCCGTTAAGAAACTAACAGCTGCAACCAAAACATGTGTCAAGCACGTGACCCCCCCCCCCCCCCTCAAATCTCACTATTTTGTCCTTCCCGATCATCTCGTCTTCATCCTTCACCGAAGCTTAGGCTTCTAAAACTTGATTTTTCTTTGAATATAATAAATATTAAAATAATAAACCTTTATATTAAATAAAAGACTTACTAGAACTTTGTAAATTCAGTAATATCAATATAAGTTAATGTGAAAGCTATTGTATATGATATTATCGAATGCTTAAAGATCTGTAATATCAATAATACCATAGTTGGTGTGGATGATTGGCCGTTTAAACTTCGAGCCAGCATTTTCCAATTGTTTCTTATGCTTCAACCCACAAGATCTGGTGCTTTTAACTTTTAAGAATGAGGAAGATGTTTAGTTTGAGAAATAGCAAAAATACTACTCCATACAATGGGAAAAGCCAAATCTTTTTCAATGGCTATTGTTGCTTTTATCTTGTTTGTGAGGTGTGGGAAGATAAGTAATGGAGAATAGCCCTAGCTTCAATTCTTGTTCAAGAAAATAACTTATCTTGTTGCTCTAGTTATTTTCTGAAGTTAAACGTAGAACGTATAGCTTTTGAAGCCTTAATTTCACTGAATATGGAAGAGCGAGATAGCTTCGAGAGGGATAGAATCAGGAGTGAAGGGGGATTTTTTTTTTGGGGGGGGGGGGGGGGGAAGTCACGTACTTGGCACATGTTTTGGTTGTAGCTGTTAATTTCTTAACGGAAATTAACAGAAGGATGATTCTTGCCATTTTTTGAATAGTTAAGGGATGTTTTTTGTTCACTATTATTACACAAGGATGTACTCTAGTTTTGGGCCACAGTTGAAGGATGATTTCTGCCAAAAACTCTGCATCGGGCTGCCCTTTACATATTTTAGGAGATACAATTTCCAGGTGTACAGTACTTTTCTAGAAATTGAACCCAACTTACTCGGTGTGCTATCAACATCAAATCTCATAATCTTTCCAAGCAACGACTTCTTGTTTTGGGCAAAATTGTAAGCATCTCCTGTACCTCCACCGTCACCCATCATAAAGTACAAATATCCATCTTTAGGTCCAAAAAGAATCTGGCCTCCATGATGAGATGTAAAAGGAAGGCCCATTGTGAATATTCTTCTGACTTCTTTCGCGCTGGCAGTTTTTGCCTGGAAAAATCATACTTATTCATGATCATTCAGAGTCAAATAAAAAAGGGAAAAAAGTTTACTCCTTTAGACTGAAAAATTACCAGTGAAGGCTGGGATGCAGTCCCATTAACAGTAAATTCTGCTATAACGGATTGATATTGGCATGGCCGAGAACCACTATCAGAAGGTAGTTTTGATGGATCACAATTCACATCTGAGTTACAAGAGCATCTTCCCGCACAACCAGGCCATGTTTGCTTATCACAATTGAACGAAGCAAAGAAACGGCCATTCTGCGAAAATTTTGGATGAAATGCAATCCCCATCATACCAAATTGAGTGTCAAAATGAACTTCATCAGTTAGATCCAGAAAAGGATTTGTTTCATCAAGCTCTAACACCTTTCCAGAGTCGACTTCTGGAATGGTAGCCAACCATATTTTTCCTTGCTGATTCGAGAAAAAGGCACGATTAGAGCCATCAGGATGAGCAGCCATGTCGAGGTAACTACCATTTCCTATTTTCTCGAGGCACAAACCGCCTGGAGGACTTGGAGGTTCAGTGGTATTTAAGGTAACAGGTTCCCCAGCAAAGCATACTGTTCCATCAACACCAGAAGCAGCTCCTCCAAATGCATTACAGAAATCGTCTTGTGATTGCCATAGATCTGTCAACTTGGTGGAATTGGACTTTACAGGTGTTGGAGCTTGACCTTTCAAGGAAGCAGCAAAGGGAGAGTTCATTATGGATACATTTTGACATGTCGTCCATACTTTAGAGCAAAAGTCATCGGTAACTTGTCTAGTTTGCTTAGAATTTGCTGTAGTCGTGGAATTGCACAGTATAGGAAGTTGTCTCGGAGCAGAACTAGTACTAAAGAGATCTGCTGAAAATTGATCACATTTCTGCAGAAGGTGAAAATACAGAAGTCCATACATCAAGACCCAATAAGGAAGATAGATGCACATTTGAAAATTAATAATTTGGACAGCAAATCCTTTAGTAATATTTCTAGTCATAGCATCTTAAATAACCAGTTACACAAGGTACAACTTACAAGTCTGAAAAATGAAAGTTCATAGCTTCCAAATAAATCAGAACAAGGATCTCGAGAGCCATCTTGATACAGATGATTGTGGGAAATTGAGTCTTTTGACCTCAGCAGAGTTTCTAAATAGCACAAATTTCTGGTTTTATATAAAAAGAGCATTTAAATAATTAACAATCTAACGAACTATGGATATAATATAGGTCCTTAATACTAAACGGGTATCCTAAAACACATATTTATATAATTCATGCTGCAAGACTAGGAAAATAGGAAATAACTAGATGTTCATGAATCTTAAGGACATTAATTACCTTAAGTTGTTTAAGTTAGTGATGGTTACTCAAAACAAGCAGTTACATTTAGCAAGATAATACAAAATAGCACAGATCATGGATCTTCTTACCGCGCAAAGGATTGACTTTACAAGAGAAGCACAACCAGAATCAGAAATATTCATAGCATCAAATTGGTTCTTCAATTGTTTATCATCACTGGAGCTGCAGCATGAGGTTCCATTGTAGGAGCAGAAAGTCAAAGGAGTCTTTTGAGGGAGAGGAGCCCCTATAAAGCATCAAGAGAACTGAAATTAGAACAAGAATAGATAACTGCAAATGGGAAGTTATGACCAACAGCAAAAACTTACTTGAATCAGTACACAAGGGAAGTGAAACACAAGGATAAAGAAGCTGCAGAAAGTTCAACAGAAGGATGATCAAGAAGTAACTGCTTCCCATAACTACTAGCTGAGAAAACAAAAGTCTAAAGCAGAAAAAACACCTATTTGCAGGCTGCAGCTACATCAGGTTGTTTTCAAGATAAGATACATTTCCAGTTCTTAAGTGGAACCAGATAGATTATAGAGACACAAATATAAAACTATTTTCTAATTGACTGTATCCTTCTTTGCTTTAAATTTCAACACATGCTGCCTGTTGCCAACTCCCTCTATTATTGGTCCAACCCTCTAATCAAAATTCAAAAAAAGAAGAAGAAAATCTCCAGAACATGTTGTCTCTCATTTGTTATCAACCTGTCCTTTTCTCTTCTGTAAGAGGCTTTTGACATTTTCTTTTGTCTACTAAGGATAGACGCTCCAATTGGGCAGTCTAAACAGTTGACTTTAAGATTGTGAAATCTTGGCATAAATACATATACTAGTAGAACATATTGGGTGGTTGAGCAGGAAAAAAGAAGCAACTTTAATTGAGAAAACCCAGGCTGGAAGCTGGATGGATCTTGGTTGGTTTGGCTTCATGTCTTCTGTGTCCACATTGATTGCAACCCATATGTTCTGAATATGCTAAAATATTAGCCGCACTAATATACATTTATCACTTAACTATGATTAAATTATATATAATCACTTTCATTTTTTACTGCTAAGATTAAATTACTTGGTTTTGTGCAAACACCTTATGAGATAAATATTTACTCACTAAATATAGTCAAATCTTGTACTTAACAATACAGATCCCTAGAACAACGGTCGTTGTATATGATATGAATAAGTCCATTTTGGAAATATTATAGAAAACTCAGAAAGGGCACCGTCAAAATCAGCAGAGATGGAGACTGAATACATAAAGAAACAAAAAAAGAAACACAGAGCTCTGTACTTCTAGATAAAGGCGTTAGGCAAATCATAGACATAACCTTTTTAAAGGGAAAGTTTTTTGCTATCAAGCAATTTTTCCAAATGTGTACTCTGAACATGAAAATCTGCAAGTGCTTGACCAATGCAAAGTGGTGATCTAGAAGTTTAAGTGAGAACTAAAACTGGAAAAGAAGCACAAAGACATTCTTGCTAATTGTTTACTCCATATAAAATAGGGAATGTTACATGTTGCTTTTTCTAATTCTATTCCTAATTGCTTAATCATATTAACTTTTTACACATCCTTTAAAAAAATATACTAATTTAATCTTATCAATTTTTGTACTTCCACATATTGACCTCTCTTCGATAAATGCCCACTCAATGGTTACATTAACCAAACAAATGCAAGACATTGTCCTGTATAATATTTATGGTTAATTGATAAGTATTTTTATTTTTGTTTTTAACTATTAATATTAAATTGTTTGATTGAATGTAAAAGCTAAATAAACATTTATGGTATTTTGTAGCATCTTGTTTACTTGTAAAACGGTATACTTGAATTTATACGTGGTTTCTAGACAAATGAATTAATTTGATCCTGAAATAATAAAATAAACGAAGAATTATGCAATACTTAGGCTTAAGATGTAGACGAAACAACAGAAGCAACAGTTTGGGGAACATAATTTTCGGGCACGACAACAACGAAATCAAAAAGTAAGAAGGTAAAAGGGTATTAAGCTTTGTATAGAATGTAGCATAAGTTTGCCAGAAAATTTGTGTCGCTTACAATGATAATTGAGCTCACTATTTATAGCTATGTCTAGGGAAGAAGGTCCTAGGATCGTGCCCTTCTTTAATGTCAATTATAAGAGACATTGATGGATGTAACGGTGAACATAAATACCAAATTCTCTATAACGGGTAATTGCTCTTAATGCCATGGAATATTCTCTATTAAATGCTACCGAGAGAAAAGCATTTATCACATCTTTATGAGCGTTATTCTTTCCGGTGACAAACGAAACAGCTGCCTTTGGTCTTTGCCCATCCCCCCGTTTTGGGTTCCACATATCCCTTTTTTTTATGGCCACGTGTCATAGCATATTTTACCCTATACAGATAGTCCCCATGCTTTCCGGTGACATAACTTTGTGTTACCGAAAAGTTGGTAGAAATACTCTTTTGGCGGGAATTACTATAATTCCCTCTCAAGGCTTTTGACAGTTGATTAGACAAACGTTTCTCCGCATTTAATGCTTCGAACATGCGTCATCCCATGATTCAGCACAACTTTTCCCGATTATCGAGGTAATCATGGCCATGAATTTGGCCGCCAAAACTTTTACTTATACGTATCAACCTTCTCCCATATACTTCATAATTTTTCAAGTTTCCTTTATCTAATTTGCATCTTGCTCTTCATAGTTTCTCTAATTCTCTTCAAACAAAAAATCTTCTCTTTCTTCCATACAATAGCTTTTTCCTCAAAGCGTACCGATTTTTCAAAAAGCAAGATCAAAGCCAAGGACTCTGCTCATCCATCCTTCGCCTGTTTCAGGTCTACCCGCGGGCTCTGTTATTGTTCCCGAGGAAGATGTCTTAGCTGATCCTGATTCTTGCTGATGCACCGAGGCTGCTTCAGGAGGCACTTACTCGAACAGGTATTTCCGGGCCTGCTTCGGGAGCAAATGTTTCTTTACGGAGTCCCCGACCGGAAGACAAACAACCAAAGAGAAGACGCTCCTCCATAGTCGGGGAAAAGAATAAGAAGGCGATGACCGATGCCCCAGAGTCATCTCCGGTAGTAGACACCGTGACGATCGACGATGATGAAAAAGTTAGTGATGAGGGAGCTTCCCTACTATAACGACCCGACCGGTCGTTTTGAATATTTACACTTCGCTCGGTTGTTTGAGGGCATGAGTAGCTCCGTATGATGTACTTTGACTTGTGTGAATCATCGTTTTTGGTTTTGCAGGTATTTCGAAAGCGAATTGGAAGAAAGAATTTCATTGTTGAAGCTTTAAATTGGGAGAGTTAACCAAGTTTGACTTTTTAGCATTTGACCTCGGATTTGAATTTTGATGGTTCTGTTAGCTCCGTTAGGTAATTTTGGACTTAGGAGTGTGTCCGGAATGTGATTTGGAGGTCCGTGGTAGAATTAGGCTTGAATTGGTGAAAGTTGAAAATTTGGCGATTTTGGTCGGCAGTGAAAAATTTGATATCGGGGTCGGAATGGAATTTCGGAAGTTGAAGTAGGTTCGTAGTGTCATTTGTGACGTATGTGAAAAATTTGAGGTCATTCGGGCGTGGTTTGGTTGGTTTCGACATCGGTTGTCGAATTTGGAAGTTAGAAGTTCTTAGGCTTGAATCCAAGGGTAATTTGGTAATTTGATATTGTTTTGAGTGATTCGAAAGTTCGACTAAGTTTGTATGTTGATATATGACTTGTTGGTATTTTTGGTTGAGGTACCGAGGGCCTCGAGGCGATTCCGGGTGGTTAACGGATTTGTTGAAGTTGGAAAATATAGCTGAAGCTGCTGTTACTGATATTTCCGCAGCTGCGGAAGGAGGAGTCGCAGGTGCGTTTGGGGTAGCCGCAGATGCGGAAATGGAAGGCCAAGGCTGCGAACGCAGGTGCGAAGGATTTGCCGTATCTACGAGCCCGCAGGTGCGAGGCCTTGAGCACAGATGCGGAAAGAAAGGGTTGAGTCGGTTCCGCAGAAGCGGAAGTATTGCGCAGGAGTGCACCCGCAGGTGCGGAACCTGGGGCGCAAGTGCGGAATTTGAGGACTTAAGTGGTTCTCGCAGGTGCGGTTCCGCAGGAGCAGACATTTGGCCGCAGGTGTGAATGCGCTGTGTAGAAAAGCCTTAGCTCGTGGTTTTGTCTTCATTTTTCAATTTTTGGATTTGAGAAACTCGGGAGAGAGGCAATGTTTCAAAGGTTTTCAAGGAGCAACGTTGGGGTAAGTGATCCTAACCCATAATGGTATAAATTTCATGAATCTATGGCTTTGTTCATCATTAATTAGTAGGATTTTGGAGTGAAAATGAGGGGTTAAGGCTTGGAATTTTGGAGAAATTAAATTAAGGTTTTGAGGGACCAAACAATGTCGTATTTTGATGAATTTCGTATGTATGGACTCGTGAGTGAATGAGCTTTCTAGTTTTGTAAATTTTGTCGGATTTCGTGACGTGAGCCCGGGGGCTGGGTTTGAGCTAATTTCGGGCTTTGGGCCAATTTGATAGTTTTTCTTGTGGAATTCATCCCATTAGCGTATATTGATGGTATTGTAATGATTGTGAATAGATTTGGAGCATTTGGAGGCCGAGTCCAGAGGCAAGAGCATTGTGGGGTAGAGATTTGACCGGTTTGAGGTAAGTAACGATTGTAAATCTAGTCCTGAGGGTATGAAACCCCGGATTTCGTATCATTCTACTATTTTAAGGTGACGCACATGCTAGGTGACGGGCGTGTGGGCATGCACTGTTGGGGATTGTGACTTGATCCGTCCCGTAGCAACTGCAAAGTTGCATATTTTGTCGAAATTATATGATACTTATATGTTTTAGAAAGAGTTTCTGTAAATTGGGTTGAATGCCACGTTTGGGCCTTGTGTCAATGTTGTTTGGACCCTTAGGGGACTTTACTTACTATCCCCTCACTATTTTCTATTAAAAGTTTATACTCAATCATGGTTATACCTGTTTACTGCATAACTCAGTTTTTCCTTACTCTATTTTGATCCATATAAATATTGTTTTGGGCTGAGTACCCCCCCCCCCCTTTTTTTTACTGAAATGCCCGAGTGGCTTGAGAAGTTTATGACTGAGTGAGGCCGAGGGCCTGATTTGTGAGGATATTTATGGGATCAGGCTGCACGCCGCTGCATATTCGATATAGGCCGAGGGCTTGAGTGATTTATGCCATGATTTGGCTTGATATAGCGCTTGGGCTGAAGGAGCCCCTCCGGAGTCTGTACACACCTCCAGTGAGCGCAGGTACCTACTGAGTACGAGTGCCGAGTGCTGAGTGACTGGGATGCATGAGTGATTGTGAGGTATGCCTGAGTGGCATGAGTGATTGTGAGGTATGCCCGAGAGGCATGAGTGACTGTGAGATTTGCCCGATGGGCTGTATACGAGTGATTGGGAGGTATGACCGAGGGGTTGTTGTTTATGATTTCATCATTTTTCTCACCTTTTCATTTAGCCTCTGTTTGAAAACTGTTGAAAAATATCTTTAAATGATTTTACTGGAACTGGGTTTAAACGAGATGTTTTGATTCAAATCCTGATTTTTAAAGCATGTGGTATTTTATTGAGATTTCATGATATGAACGTTTTATGCTTTATTGCTCGTCACTACTGCTCAGTCTTTATTTATTGTTGTTACTTACTGAGTTGGCGTACTCACGTTACTCCCTGCACCTTGTGTGCAGATCCAGGTGTAGCTGGATACAGTAGCCATTGTTGATTATTCTGGCTGCATATCCTTCTCGGGGATAACAAGGTAGCTGCCTGGCGATCGCAGCCCTACTCTTCTCCATCCTATCTTCCTTTAGTTGTATTAGCTATTTTCCAGACTATGTTAGTCTTGATATTGTTAGACAGATTGCAGTACATGCTCATGACTAGTGACACCCCGATGTCGGGCTTTTCTTTTACGCATTTTTGTTTTGACTTGAACTCCTTTACAGAGGTTTTTACGCTATATAGCCTTGAAATTATCCTTGAAATGAAAATATCGGTTTGTTTTGGAATGAGTCGGCTTGCCTAGTTCCACGATAGGCGCCATCACGACAGGTTAGGTTTTTGGGTCGTGACAGATTGGTATTAGAGCCTAGGTTACATAGGTCTCACGAGTCATAAGCGGGTTAGTAGAGTCTTGCAGATCTGTACGCATATGAGCTCTCGGTATCAGTTGTACATCGCCAGCTTGTGATTCTACGAACGATGTTTGAGATGTGTTATGTGTTTTGGTAATGGGCGAGTCTGGAGGACTTGAGGCCAGGTTTAGACTCCAGCTTTGGCTCGGTAGCTTCAGTTGTAACCTGTACATTTGGACTCATATGTCCGGTAATGCCCCTACAAGTGGAATTTGTGGCTCGATGAGCGGTGGAATGGCTTTGTGATGAGTTTGATGTAACTGCGGGATGTGTTAAGACGATTGGAATATGACGAGAAGTGTTTCCTTGAAATGTAAAGGAAGACCATTGGGCGCTTGATTTTCGTTTTGATGTGACGTATAGTCTCGAGTGTGAATATTTTGAAGGATCTTTCATGTTGTTAAATTTTGGGACAAATTAAATTCTCATGTCTTGTCAATGAGTTTGGACTCAATAAGAATAAGTGATTGTGTAGTAATTGTGGTGGGTATTTCTGATGTTGATGGCTCGAGAAAGATGATCTTCGAAGAGACTTACATTCGGTAACATTTTATTGGTTCAGGTGCGACAGAGATGCATTTCGATTTGATGCAGTAGTTGGGTAGCAAAGTATGAGGGAAGACATGACGGGAAGTGTTTCACGGTGGTTGAAGTACTAGCAGGTCAAGTAGGAGAAGTAGCGGTTGAGAAGTTTCTTAAAGGAGATGATTTAACCGAAGTAAGAGTGGCAGATTGGCATATAAATTCAATGGTAAGGTAGTCGTGCACCTTGAGAAAGTGTAGAACAGTTTGGAATCGTGATAGAATGTGATTTGGCCTGCAGACTTTATTTGGAGTGATGGTTACTGTACAAAGAAAGATTGAATATGTCAGAAAGGAGTTTGTTTGAAACGAAGAAGGATGTGAAGATTTGATTATCGTTTCAGGCGCAATATGACTTGAGTTCGGAAGGTATTGTTGAACTTTCAGTTAATGTCAATAGGGAAAGTACAAACTTATACAAATGGTAGGCGAGCATTAGCTCAGGAAAAATTTGATGATTACGTAGTTGTTGCACCCAGTGCAACATCGTTGGAAGATGTCGGTAAGGAATTCCATATGTGGGTTATCTCTGGTGAGTAGTTAGCGGTGACGTGATAGTGATGAAACTTTTGCGAGAAATATTAGTTGCTACCTAGTAAGAGGTCGAATGTGTGATTGTGGCTGGCGATTCAGAATGTTTATGAGAAGCTTAACAAAAGACTTCGAGAAGTCTGGCGGGTTAACGGTGCGAGATCTTGGTAATTGAGAAGGAGAAATCCTTGCGGGTTCTAATTTTATATAATTGCAGCTTGAGTCTAAGTGGGGGAGTCTGCTATCGACGAGTTGATTGCACAGTTATATGTCATATTAGTTTCGGTTCGGGGTATACTGGTGAATCAATTATGACTTGCAGAGGTCGAGATCGAGGATGACTCGGGTAAAGGAATTTCTGGACACAAGTTGTATTACACTCTATGGTTATAGAAGGACCATAAAATAATTGAGTGGTTATTCACGAAGAATGTAGTGTACATGGAGCGGGAATTTACTCGGTTGCGTAGGAGTGTGGGTTACTCTTTATTTCCCTTGGGTGTTGGTGTGCTAATGGGGAACAGGTCGTTTCGGTCTGTTTGGTCGGTTAATTCGAGATTTGAGTAGAGTAGATGACTCTCAAGAATAGTTCTAATGGATTCAAGATTTATATGTAGCAATTTGGAATTTTCAAGATTTATATATATGGCTAGAAAACTGGGAGTTGCATTGAACAGTGTCGAGACTCGTGGCATTTTATATCATTGTGAATTATGCATTTCAGTATCAAAAAGGTGAAGGAAACAGTTTTAGGTTCACATAAAGTCTCTTCGGAGTAAGCATTTTTGGTTGTGGTACCTATGAGATACATAAAAAGGGAATTCAGCGGCTTATAAGCCTTAGGGCGGTGTGATTCTATGCTAGAGTTCGTGGGGCAAATTTTAGTTAAGGATAGTAGTGTTCTAACAAGGAAAAAGTAGCAATTTGAAGGCAATTTGGAAAGGACTTGGAGAAAAGGACAACTTGGTAGTAGGTTGGGGTAGCACAGTAATGGGTATGATCGGTTCTTTGGGTACTTATGACGTGGCTAGTATCTACAGGCGTTTCGTGGCAATGCTCTCGGATTTGGCAACCTGTATGGCTTGGTGGAGTTAGAAGAATTCAGTTCAGATAACTTGGTTATGTGCAAATGGATTTCAAAGTATTCATGATGGTTTCTACCATAGTTTGAACGAGATATTTGCTACCGGTGTATGGAACGTGTTGTGTGTTATGATTTCCTCCTAGAAAGAAGCAAGAAAGAGGTTTCTGACTAATAAGGTATGTAATTTTCTAGTGACTCGGAGTTGATAATGGAATTCTTATGCTTGTCACATGATGGCATAATAGATGTGGTGTGTTGTGCGGGAATAGGATTTACATGTACAAGGTCACAGTTCAATTTTGAAGGGAAGGACATAAATTCTTAGGCAGCATGGACCGTTTTCGATGACTAGGTAAATGATATTACTATTTGGTATGGCTTGATGAGAGTGTACATTTCAGAAGGGGCAGTGTATTTTGATTTATGGGTACTTCGCTGGTATTGCGACACTCTCCCGGTTCATCGACTGTTGATATTCAAATTTTTGCCAGGCGACACGGAAGAATTTTTAAAGTATTTCTCGTGGGATGATTGTGTATGAGAGATATGTTAGGCATTCGGGCGGTGGAGGTAGAATCAAATATGGTGATTCATGTGTTCTATGGAATTGGAGATTGGGAGTTCTCAGGAGCAGATTGTTTCATGGTTGTGGACTGTGAAGTTGTGGCCGGAGCTAGCCAGATGATAGAAGGTGTTATGATTCAATCATTGTGTACTTTCAGAGGTTATTTATCTATTGGTGTCTGACCATAGTTGATTTGGGGCCCATTGGTAGGTCCAATTAGGATGTGTATTCTACACCGAGCCGGATTGATCGGCTCCATACTGCTATTGTTAAAGGATGTGCCATTCAGTTGATGTGAAGCTTATTCGTGTTCTGAAATGATTTGTGAGTTACTCTTCTATGCTACGAGGAGTTGTGATTCGTTGGTTATATGCACATATGGTGCGGTTATATTGTGGCCTTATAGCGGAATGTGAGCGAGAATAATATTGGATATTGCTTGGTTGATGAGGTATTGGTCATGTTCTTTCGGGTTTTGTGTGGCATGGTGTCGTTTGCTTCTCCGTGGTTATGGTAATGCACTTTGGGTACTTGATGTCGAATTGCGCATGGTTATTGATTTTAGCAGGGTGTCATGAGGTGTTTCATATGGATCAGTATTTGGATAGGGTCGCGTATTACAGAAGAGTTATGTGGAAATATGATCCTTTGTGTAAGATTCGTATGTTATGGTTCTGCGGTGTGTGATGGGTTCTTAGCATTGTGTCGGGGTGGTACCCGTCGAGCTTGCGGAACAGTTCTCTTGTTTGGGTCATTGTTACAATTGGGTACATTTGGAATGTTGCTATCTGGTGCACGGATTACACGGGTTATGGCTTTAGATTGTATTGATGTGTCATGTCACTAGAGTGGTCGTGTTGGATGAGACGAGGTCATTGGGCCTAGAATGGATGCTATCAGATTTGATTGTGATATAATTAGGAGGATAATATCAGAAGTCGGTTTTGAAATTGGCTATAGTTCTTGTAGAAGGAACGAGAGCTCCATGACATGTTGGTCCAATGAATGGTTATGAATTCGGTATGTTTCTTTCATCATCAGCAGTGTACGAAGGTTTTAGAACGAGGTTTTGTCTGATATGAGGTTTATTACCGGCACTGGGTTGATTTGAGTCGATACTGTGATTTGAAATCATTGCTTCGAGCATTCGAGCTATGCTGTATTTGAATTTGAGTATTTAAGTTATGGTTATGGCTTTTGGTACAGCTTGTTCAGACTTATACGGTATGTAGATGCGAACTTCTGATCTTATAGGAAATTTCGGATGTCAGAAATTTGATTCGAAGGCTTGTGGGCTAGGTTGAATTGAGAAATTTTAGTTATGCTGTGCTATCAGACCTGTATGGGATAGGGTTATGTGGGATCAGCCCCGGGTATGTACATGGGAAAGTTACACAGCGATTTGATGGCTTATGGAATAACTCTAGGCACGTTCGAGGACGAACGTATGTTTAAGTAAAGGAAGATGTAACGACCCGACCGATCGTTTTGAACATTTTTACTTCGCTCGATTGTTTGAGGGCATGAGTAGCTCCGTATGATGTACTTTGACTTGTGTGAATCATCGTTTTTGGTTTTACAGGTATTTCAAAAGCAAATTGGAAGAAAGAATTTCATTGTTGAAGCTTTAAATTGGGAGAGTTGACCAAGTTTGACTTTTTAGTATTTGACCTCGGATTTGAATTCTAATGGTTCTGTTAGCTTCGTTAGGTGATTTTGGACCTAGGACGTGGTTTGGTTGGTTTCGGCATCGATTGTCGAATTTGGAAGTTTAGAAGTTCTTAGGCTTGAATCCGAGGGTAATTTGGTGATTTGATGTTGTTTTGAGTGATTCGAAGGCTCGACTAAGTTTGTATGTTGATATATGACTTGTTGGTATTTTTGGTTGAGGTCCCGAGGGCCTCGGGCGATTCCGGGTGGTTAACGGATTTGTTGAAATTGGAAAATGCAGTTGAAGTTGCTGCTACTAATATTTCCGCACCTGCGGAAGGAGGAGTCGCAGGTGCATTTGGGGTAGCCGCAGATGCAGAAATGGAAGGCCAAGGCTGCGAACGCAGGTGCGAAGGATTTGTCGCATCTGCGAGCCCGCAGGTGCGAGTCCTTTAGCGCAGATGCGGAAAGGAAGGGTTGAGTCAGTTTCGTAGAAGCGGAAGTGTTGCGCAGGAGCGCGCCCGCAGGTGCGAAACCTGGGGCGCACATGCGGAATTTGAGGACTTAAGTGGTTCTCGCAGGTGCGAGGATTCGACCGCAGGTGCGGTTCCGCAGGAGCAGACATTTGGCCGCAGGTGCGAATGTGCTGGGCAGAAAAGCCCCAGCTCGTGGTTTTGTCTTCATTTTTCAATTTTTGGATTTGAGAAACTCGGGAGAGAGGCAATTTTCGAAGGTTTTCAAGGAGCAAAGTTGGGTAAGTGATCCTAACCCATAATGGTATAAATTTCATGAATCTATAGCTTTGTTCATCATTAATTAGTAGGATTTTGGAGTGAAGATGAGGGGTTAGGGCTTGGGATTTTGGAGAATTTAAATTAAGGATTTGAGGGACCAACGATGTTGGATTTTGATGAATTTCATATGTATGGACTCGTGAGTGAATTGACTTTCTAGTTTTGTAAATTTTATCGGATTCGAGACGTGAGCCCGGGGGACGGGTTTGAGCCAATTTCGGGTGTTTGGGCCAATTTGATAGTTTTTCTTGTGGAATTCATCCCATTAGCGTATATTGATGGTATTGTACTGATTGTGAATAGATTTGGAGCATTTGGAAGCCGAGTCCAGAGGCAAGAGCATTGCGGGGTAGAGATTTGATCGGTTTGAGGTAAGTAACGATTGTAAATCTAGTCCTAAGGGTATGAAACCCCAGATTTTGTATCATTCTACTATTTTGAGGTGATGCACATGCTAGGTGACAGGCGTGTGGGCATGCACTGTTGGGGATTGTGACTTGATCCGTCCCGTAGCAACTGTAAAGTTGCATATTTTGTCGAAATTATATGATACATATATATTTTAGAGAGAGTTTCTGTAAATTGGGTTGAATGCAACGTTTGGGCCTTGTGCCGATGTTGTTTGGACCCTTAGGGGACTTTACTTACTATCCCCTCACTATTTTCGATTGAAAGTTTATACTCAGTCATGGTTATACCTGTTTACTACATAACTCAGTTTTTCCTTACTCTATTTTGATACATATAAATATTGTTTTGGGCTGAGTACCCTATTTTTTTTTATTGAAATGCCCGAGTGGCTTGAGAGGTTTATGACTGAGTGAGGCCGAGGGCCTGATTTGTGAGGATATTTATGGGATCGGGCTGCACGTCGCAGCATGTTCGATATAGGCCGAGGGCCTAAGTGATTTATGCCATGATTTGGCTTGATATAGCGCTTGGGTTGAAGGAGCCCCTCTGGAGTTTGTACACACCCCAGTGAGCGCAGGTACCGACTGAGTGTGAGTGCCGTGTGCCGAGTGCTGAGTGACTAGGAGGCATGAGTGATTGTGAGGTATGCCCGAGTGGCATGAGTGATTGTGAAGTATGCCCGAGAGGCATGGGTGACTGTGAGATTTGCCCGATGGGCTGTATACGAGTGATTGAGAGGTATGCCCGAGGGGCTGTTGTTTATGATTTCATCATTTTTCTCACCTTTTCATTTAGCCTCTGTTTGAAAACTGTTGAAAAATATCTTTAAATGATTTTACTGGAACTGGGTTTAAACGAGATGTTTTGATTCAAATCCGGATTTTTAAAGCATGTGGTATTTTATTGAGATTTCATGATATGAACTTTTTATGCTTTATTGCTCGTCACTATTGCTTAGTCTTTATTTATTGTTGTTACTTATTGAGTTGGCATACTCACGTTACTCCCTACACCTTGTGTGCAGATCCAGGTGTAGCTGGATACGGTAGCCGTTGTTGATTATTCTGGCTGCAGATCCTTCTCGGGGATAGCAAGGTAGCTGCCTGGCGATCGCAGCCCTGCTCTTCTCCCTCCTATCTTCCTTTAGTTGTATTAGCTATTTTCCCAACTATGTTAGTCTTGATATTGTTAGACAGATTGCAGTAGATGCTCATGACTAGTGACACCCCGATGTCGGGCTTTTCTTTTTCGCATTTTTATTTTGATTTGAACTCCTTTATGAAGGGTTTTTACGCTATATAGCCTTGAAATTATCCTTGAAATGAAAATATCGGTTTGTTTTGAAATGAGTCGGCTTGCCTAGTTTCATGATAGGCGCCATCACAACAAGTTAGGTTTTTGGGTCGTGACATCTACATAGAAAACGACGATCCTCATCATCTCAACAAGATGCTCGACCTGTTGAGATAGTTAGACCAACCGAGGACGATGCCTCGGCACTTTGGGGAGAGTTTGATTTGGTAGATAATGTCAACTCTCGTTTTCGGGGCCCAATTGATGTGCCCAATACTACGGGGCTGAGTACCGGGTCCCTACCGTCTTTGGTTGGCGAGCATCCAATAACGAGCATTGCATTTGATGCAACTGCTTCTCACTCTTCAACTCCACCTGCTTCATCTCCATCTTCACTAACACCAGCAACTGCTACATCATTTCCATCTTCATTGACTCTTCCACCATCAATTGCTACATCATCTCCACCAGTCGCATCTGACCACGAAGAAGGTGTTTCTCTTCCACAGTTCCCAGTTCACGGGAATTTGGGGCAAAATTATGCTGCCCCTTTTGAAGATCCACAAAGGAGGAGGAATGTTACTCTATCGGTCTCTACCAAATGCAACATGTTATCCCGTCCGATGGATCTTGCTAATTATCTAAAGCCTTTTGCTTCAGAGAAAGACTGGGAAAAGATTCAGGCACTATCGAGAGAGTGTTTGTTGAACAATTCCATGCACAACGCCGCAACAGTATATTCCTTTATTCTTTTATTACTCCTTCTATTTTTGGGTATGAACATATCTTGAATTTTACCCTTCTTACTTTGTAGGACAACTTTCTTGCTTCCGAGGGCCTTCAGAGATTGATTCGTGAAAAGGAAGAGATTATCTCCGCACGGGATCAGCTTTTGGCAGAGCAGGAACAACACGTCGCTTGCCTTTCGGAACTAGAAGCCAAAGCTGCTGAGGTTGTTGTATTGGAGGCTCGTTTGCAGCAAAGCGAGCAAGAAGTGGTAACCCTTAACCAAGAAATTGGCCCGCTCAGGGTTAGATTTGACGAAGCCAGGGCCAAATGGGCTGAAGTCCATAACGCCGTTCTTGCTGCAACCGAACGTGAGGCTGCCTCCGCTGAAAGAGTGACCAACTTAGAGGCAGCCTTGAACTCCAAAATTGAAGAGCTTGCTGCTACGGGGGCGAAACACGCCCAGCTGGAAGAGAAGTACATGAAAATTATCAAGCATGATAGGCTTTTTAGTTCAACTGTCTGTGACCTTGATGTTAGCCTCAAATCTGCTAGGTCCGCTTAGGAAAACCTTTTTGCCGAGGTAACCCACCTCAAAGAAGAACTTAAGTGCCAAGCAACTTCCTTTGTTGTTGAGAAAACTTATACTATGTATAGCATGAGGAGAAAAACCTTGGAAGAGGCCAAAACTGGTGTCATTGATTTAGATGCCGAAATTGCTAAGGCCCGTGAGCTTGAGTAAGCTGCTAAAAATGGACTCCTAGCGAGGTCCGATGCACCTGGTCCTTCTGGTTCCGGTTCCGAGTTCTCGGGAACTGAAGAAGAATCGGAGAATGGTGATGCTGAAGGCCAAAATGGTGAAAATGTTGAGCCATTAGTTGGTCCATCTACTTTTCCCCGGGGCGCGGGAACTTCTCTTCTTCCTGGTTCCTGAGATACTGAAGTTTAACTTTTCTTTTCTTTTCCTAATTCTTGTACTTGCGCCGTTTAAACATGTTTTTGTAAATAAAAAAATCTATTGCTCAAGTATTGTTTGAGTCTTCCTTTCGTTTGAATATTCATGCAAGTCTATAATCTTTGCATTTTTTTCCTTTTGCTTAAGAATTTTGCGCAAGCTTTTCTATTTTGCGTCTTATTATGTGAAGCCTTGGGTGTATTTTCACCGAAGGCATTTTTGGCTCTGGGCATCAGCCCTTTTTTGTGAGGGCTTTGATAAGTATTTGCGCAAGTTTACTTTTTGCGTCCTTTCACGTGCGGCTTCGGGTGTATCTTTCCCCGAAGGCATTTTGATTCTGGGCAAAAAATCTTCCGGAACTAACCCTTTAATGTGAGGGTTTTTATAAAAGAGGGCCCTCTTATGTTTACGGTGCTCTTGAAGAGGACGCCTCATGTTCATTACGGCACTAGAATTTGAAGTACTTATTTAACTTTCAAATGACAAGGTTAATTCATCGTTTAGACAAGAAACAAGATAAAAATAAACATATTTCATTTCATTTCATTTCATTCCTTCTATTTTCAAAAAGTACATAAGCATTTGCTATGCTGAAAAGGAATTGCCATTACTTGTGGCTAACTCATACAACTTGTTTTTACGGGGCTGGCCGCGTAGTCCCCGGCCCCGATGATGCAATTATATTTCTGGTTTTTCGTTTCCCCATCGACGTGGCAGTCATTGTTGTCGTATCCTCATATCATTTCCCCCAGTGTTCGAATGCGAAGAGTGCGAATTGGAACACTGAAAGTCTTATGTATTTGAAAATTCCACTAATGAATTGCTAGATAATCCTTAACTTGGTAACACACTTTACTTCCCCTTAGGAATTTATGCTATCGAGCGAAGGATTATCTAATAACCTTCTAGTGGTTTGTGCTCGTGAACGATTGGGTAACCTTTGCTCAATAGCAAACTTAACTTCCCGATGGAAATTTGCTATAGAGCAAACGATTATCTAACCATCCCCGAGTGGATCTTTGCTTGTGTGCCTTGCTATTAAAGGTCTTATTGTTGCTGTCTTCGGAGTATGCTTTCTGTTGCTGCCTCGTTAAAAACCTTGTCAGAAAAATTCAATTGGGACAAAAACTGAACGAAAGGAAAAAGAGTGTAGCACATACTTTCTAATCGGATAATGTTCATCAGCAATAATATCTTTTGAGGTATTCCATGTTCCAATTGCTAAGCAACTTTTCTCTATTTTGGTTTTCCAACTCATATGAACCTTTCCCGGTGATAGCTGAAACCCGGTAGGGGCCTTCCTACATTGGACCTAGCTTCCCTGCGTTGAGCTCCCGTGTGTTTTGTGTTACTTTCCTTAGGACCAAGTCTCCTACTTTGAAATAACAGAGGTTGGCTCTTTGATTATAATACCGCTCAATTCTCTGCTTTTGAGCTACCACTCTTACATTCGCCAAGTCCCTGCGTTTATCGAGCAGTTCCAAGTTGACTAACATTGCTTCATTGTTCGATTTTTTATCTGACTGGAAATATATCAAGGTGGGTTCCCCTACTTCCATCGGGATTAAAGCTTTTGCACCATACACGAGGGACAAAGGGGTTTCCCCTGTGCTCGACTTGGCCGTAGTTCGGTATACCCATGGAACTCCGGGTAATTCCTCGGGCCAGTTACCCTTAGCCTCTTCCAATCTTTTCTTGAGGTTTTGAATAATCACTTTGTTATGTGACTTCTTTTGACCGTTTGTGCATGTATGATAGGGTGAAGATGTGATCATTTTTATTTTTAAATCTTCGAGGAACTTTGTAACTTTTACGTCGATAAACAATGGCCCAATGTTGCATGCTATCTCTTTAGGTATTCCGAACGTGTAAATTATATTTTCCCACAAGAAATCCACAACCTTGAGTTCTCCGATTTTCTGATAAGGACCTACTTCCACCCACTTAGAAAAATAGTGAGTCAAAATTAAAAGAAATCTTACCTTTATGGGAGCCGGTGGAAGTGGTCCGACGATGTCCATCCCCCATTTCATAAACGGCCACGGTGACAGAACCGAATATAAGGGTTCTATCGGTTGATGCACCAGTGGTGCGTAACGTTGACACTTATCACATTTTTGTACGAAGTCTTTGGCGTCTTGTTCCATGCGGGGCCGATAATATCCTGCCCTTACCAAATTCAGCACTAAGGAATCTGCGCCCGAGTGATTGCCGCATATTCCTTCGTGAACCTCTTTCATGACATAGTTAGCTTCGGATGCCCCTAAGCATCGGGCCAGCGGGCTTGAAAATATTTTCTATATAATTGGCCTCTCTTAAAGCTATATCGCGCCACTTTGGCGCGCAGTGCTCGAGATGCTTTGGGGTCTTTAGGTAGCTTCCCATGTTCGAGGTAATCGATGATTTCATTTCTCCAGTCCTAGACCAAATTAGTCAAATTTACCTCAGAGTAACCATTTGTATCCAGGACTGAGTTCATTAGTTGTAATACCGTCCCGGACTCCGATCTCTTTATTTCCGTCGATGATCCTAGGTTTGCCAATGCATCTGCATATGCGTTATATTCCCTTGGGATATGAGTAATTGACCACTCCCAGAATTGTGCTAACAGAGCCTGAACCTTTACCACGTATTGTTGCATGCGCTCCTCTTTGGTCTCGAAGATCCCCTAGACCTAATTTACCACCAGTTGTGAGTCGCATTTGATTTCAATGACCTCGGAGTCAAGTCCCCGGGCCAATTCGATCCCTACAATCAAAGCTTCATACTCTGCTTCATTGTTTGTTAAAGGGACCGTTCTGATGGCTTGCCTTAGGGTTTTCCCCGAAGGCGTGATTAAGACTATACCGAGCCCAGACCCTTTTACGTTGGAAGCCCCGTCTGTAAATAAGTTCCAAACCCCTGATGTCAATTCTGACACCATTAGTGCCTTCTTGGTTGCCAGAGGCAATAATCCCAAACTGAAATCGGCCATGAAGTCAGCCAAGACTTGCGACTTAATTGTAGTCCTTGGCTTATATTCTATGTTGAATTCACTTATTTCGACGGCCCATTTGGCCAATATACCCGAGAGCTCGGGTTTATGGAAGATGTTCTGCAAAGGGAAAGCAGTCATCACAGTTATCGGGTGCCATTGGAAGTAGGGCCTCAGCTTTCGAGCGGCGATTACGAGAGCTAAGGCCAGTTTCTCCAAATGTGGGTAGCGAGTTTCTGCTCCCGTTAAAATTTTACTAACATAATAAATTGGAGATTGCGTACCTTCGTTCTCTCGGACTAAAACCGCACTTACCGCAACTTCCGAGACCGCGAGATAAACTAGCAACATTTCACCTTCTTTTGGTTTTCAAAGCAATGGAGGGCTTGACAAGTACTTCTTTAAATCCCTCAAAGCCTGCTGGCACTCCGGGGTCCATTCGAAATTATTTTTCTTTTTGAGCAGTGCAAAGAAACAATGACACTTTTCTGGTGACCGGGAAATGAACCTACTCAAAGCTGCCAATCTCCCTGTAAGCCTTTGGACTTCCTTCACGTTTAATAGTTGGTCGGGGATGTCTTCTATGGCTTTGATTTTATCGGGATTTACCTCAATTCCCCTTTGTGATACCAGAAATCCCATAAACTTACTAGAGCTGACCCCGAACACGCATTTCTCGGGATTAAGTTTCATATTATGCTTTCTTAGGATGTCAAAAGTTTCTTGAAGATGTTTAAGATGATCACCTGCATTTAAAGACTTAACAAGCATATCGTCTATATAAACTTCTATAATTTTTCCTATTTGATTTTCAAACATCTTGTTCACGAGCTGTTTATAAGTGGCTTCGGTGTTTTCAACCTGAAGGGCATCACATTGTAGCAATATATACCAAAACTCGTTATAAACGAAGTCTTTTCCTGAACCTCCGGGTTCATCTTAATTTAGTTGTACCCGGAATAAGCATCGAAGAAACTCATTAACTCGTGCCCGGCCGTGGCATCAATTATTTGATCGATGTTTGGCAGTGGGAACAAATATTTCGGGCACGCCTTGTTAAGATCTTTATAATCTACACACATGCGAAACTTATTGTTCTTCTTAGGAATTTCTACTATATTGGCTAGCCAGTCTGGATATCTTACCTCTCAGATCGAACCAATATTAAGTAAGCAGGTTACCTCTTGTTTGACGAATTTATTCCTGATTTCGGCAATCAGGTGTTTCTTTTGTCTTATCGGAGGTATGTTGGTATCACGTCCCAAAACCGAGGAGCGCGACCGGCGCTCAACCGAGTGAACCCGATCGAGCAAGCATGTTAGATTTCATTCTACCCAAACTCATCCACGAATGGATATAATGCATATTTTCCTTAATTAGACAAAATGTGTTCACGTCTACAATACCAATTCATTTCCAATAGTTTCATTATTTTTAAAGTCTCAATTGGACAAGTAATACAACCACAACATAATATATATATTTTGACTTTTCCAGCACCAATACACAACCCACATTATGTCTACGGAACTTCTATAGATAAAGAAGAGTACAATGATAATGCCAGCAACAAGGCCCCGGCTATACCTCAAACAGAATACACAAGTACAAAAGATTCATGACCCCAGAATAAAGTGGGGCTCACCAAGTCAGCTGGGAAGAAGGTACACTGCTATCACTGATCAATATCGCTTGCTGTGGAACCACCTGCATCCATTGAAAGATGCAGCGCCCCTGGCAAAAGGGACGTTAGTACCGTCGAATAGTACTAGTATGTATAACTAAACACCCTCTCAATAAAATGGCAATTAATACAAACAAGATTATCATAATATCAATGAAAGCCTTAATCAACATCAAACCTCACTTTAGGATCAAGACAGTGTTCAAATTAATTTCCATATCTCACATTGGAAGATTTTTAGTATCGATATACCATTGTCCGCAATACCAGTGTTCATAATACCAATGCCACCGTACTTTTAGCACGGAGTTCGATCACGACCCGATCGGCTAGGTATCTTATTAGAGAATCAATCACAATTACTATCAATACCAATACCATTGTAAATTTAGTACGGAATCCGATCACGACCCGATCGGCTAGGCCATCTCATTAAAGACATCAACCACAATTACTATCAATATCAATACCACCGTAAATTTAGTACGGAGTCCGATCGCGACCCGATCGGCTAGGCTGTCTTATTTGAGACATCAATCTTTTTATATCAATCATCGTATTTCATAATACTTTCACATCTTTTTATTTCATTGGCACTAGTGGCCATAATTATAAGATCATTCTTGGCACGTTGGCCATATTCAGTATTTCATGCTCAACTTATCAATTTCAAACATCATTATCATCATCAACAACAAATACAATTCAAATCAAGGTGTGTAGTACACATGTGAGCAATTTAGAGTCTAAGGCACATAGATATATTTCACAAACTTTGGCATAATAGCCTTCATTTAAACTTGACTTAAAGTCGAAACATTATTAATGCACAACCCATATTTTAACACATCCTCAATTGGTAACATAACATGAATAACGCATTTGGGATGCTTGTTGAACATATTTCTTTCAACCCAATCTTACTCGGAATAGCCAATTTCATAATGAATCACCCGCGACTTACGTAATTTACATGAATATCGTGGGATTCAATTCTAAGAGAAGAGTTTAGCCAACATACCTCATTTGAGCTTCCTTAAACTCTAAAATGTTCCGGAATTCTTAGCAACTTCAATCTATTTTAGAAATATAACAAATTGAATCAAAATTAGGAAGATGTTCATAGTTCTAGCTTATTTGAGCATTTTATCAAACACTAGGTGTGCACAAGGTTTCAAGGTCTTTTTATTGAGGATTCCATCATCCCACAACCCAATCTTCACCATGCTTAGTTCAACAATCTTCCTACAACCCTTGATATCACATGCATGTAAAATAATCAACTCTCATGCCCAAAAATTATCTTGCTAATTACCCATTTTCAGATGATTTCGAAATTAGGGTTTAGGGTGTAGAATCTTACCTCTAGGATTAAGACCTAGTCAGCTTGCCTTCTTAATCTTCCAAAACTTGAGCAAGAATTGAAGAACAATTATTGAAGAACACATTCTCACTCTAGGACACTCTCTCTCACTCTAAAATGGCAGATTACATCTAAAAATGGCCCAAAACGTGTATTTAACGAAGTAGGGTTGGATTTTAAAAACCCAAAAATGAAGCTCCGGAACAGGTTCTGCGGTCGCATATGCGACCGCATAATGGTTTTGCGGACCGCATATCGGTCGCATAATTGGTGTCCAAAATGACAAAAAATCTGCCTGAGTCTGCGGTCACTATGCGGTCTGCATAACTGTTCTGCGGATGCATAGTGCACCGCATAATAGTTATGCGGTCGCATAGTCAACCGCATAATTGCTTCCAACTGACCCAATTAGTTGCCTCACTCTGCGGCCATTATGCGGTCCGCAGAGTGATTCTACGGTCGCATAATGGACCGCAGAAATGCAATATTTTGCCTAAAATTTTTTCTTTACTTTTCCATGCAGTGTTCAACCCAAAAGGTCTGAGCCTTCTATAATCCTCAACACGTAAAACCAATTCGGCGCCACAAAATATTATTTTCTTTTGCAAAATCTTGCGGGCCTTACAGTTGGGATCCAAGCTTAACTTGTGTATGGCTACCTCTATCGGGATACCTTTCATATCCTTATGTGACCATGCAAAACAATCAGAGTTAGATTTAAGGAATTTAATAAAGTCGGACCTGAGTTCTGGGTGCAGTCTTGTCCTTAAGTGGAATTTCCTTTCTAGGAATTCTTCGAACAATGCCACTTGCTCCAGCTCTTCCGCTGTGGACTTTGTTGCATCGGTCTCTTCTGGAACTTGGAAATATCTTGGCACTTGATAATATTCCAATGCCTCTACTCCCGAGCTAACTTTATCTAGTTTGGGAGTAGGTGTCAGTCCCTGTAATTGCTATACAACGTGTTCCTTTCTTTCGCTACTGGAGATCGAAATTTTATTCATCTCCCTTGTCATCGGTTGATCACCCCTTATCTGCTTAATTCCTTTGGGCGTTAGAAACTTCAGCAATTGATGATATGTTGATGGTATAGCTTTCATCTCGTGCAACCATGGCCTTCCTAGAATGATGTTGTATCCCATATCACCATCTACCACTTCGCAAAGAGATGTTTTCATTACTCTTTTAGTGTTCTTGGGTAATAAAATTTCTCCCCGGGTTATCACACTTGCGAGGTTGAATCCAGCGAGGAGCTTTGTGGACGGAATAATACTTCCGGTGAGTTTAGCTTGGTCCAATACTCTCCATTGTATGATATTAGCCGAACTTCCTGGATCCACTAGAACACGTTTAATCTTAAAATCTAGCACATTTACAGAAATTACTAATGCGTCGTTGTGTGGTAGCAGCAATCCGTATGCGTCCTCCTCCGTAAAAGTGATATCGTCTTCCTGAAGCCTTTTGCTATGCGTTATTGATACTTTTATCTTCTTTGCTACTGAAAAAGTGACCCCGTTAATCTCGTTACCTCCGAAGATCATATTGATTGTTTGATGCGAGGGATCTTCTCCTGCTTTCGAGAGTTCCACGTTATCCCGGTTATGACCATAATTGTTCTTAGCTCGATCACTCAAGAATTCTCTAAGGTGACCATTCTTCAATAATGTTGCCACTTCTTCCCGGAGGTGTCGACGGCTCCCTGTCCGGTGGCCATTCGTCCCATGGTATTCACACCACAAGTTGGGATCCCTCTAGCTGGGATCAGATCTAATCGATTTCGGGAACCGTGCTTCTTTGATGTTTCTCATGGCCGACACCAACTCCATTATACTGACGTTCAAGTTATATACCGATAACTTGGGGTAAGAAGGATCCCGTGACCCTAACGCTTCTTTATACTGCAGTGATCGATTGTTCTGACCGCGATCAGTCCTTCTGTCAAGGGCGAACCTGTCCGCTGTCCGGAAACCTCTACTGCGGCCTTAGGTCCGTTCGTAGGGCAAAAACCGACACTTCGAGGTCCGTCTGTCCGCGTCATAATCATCCTTTGATTTTTCTCTGTTCTTTTCTCGTCATTTGGTCGACGACGGAAAACCAACTTGATCATCTTCGATCCTTATATTTGATTCATACCGATTATGGACATCCGCCCAGGTCATTGCTTGAAACTCGAGTAGGCTTTCCTTAAATTTCAGGGAAGCGTCTAAACTCCTTGGATTCAATTCCTTGGTGAATGCTTCAGCCGCCCATTCATCCGGGACAGCCAGGAGCAATATTCTCTCCTTCTGCAATCGGGTAACGAACTCTCAAAGCAGCTCGAACTCTCCTTGCACAATCCTGAATATGTCGGCCTTTTGGGCCTGTACTTTTCTATCCCCGGCATGAGCCTTGATGAAAGAATCCGCGAGCATTTCAAAGGAGTCTATGGAATGCTCGGGTAACAGCGAATACCACGTCAAGGCTCCCCTCGTGAGCGTTTCTCCAAATTTCTTTAGCAACACAGATACAATTATGTAAGGAGCTAAATCATTTCCCTTTACCGTTGTTGTGTAGGTGGTAATATGCTCCTGGGGGTCTGAAGTTCCATCATACTTTGGCACGTCAAGCATTTTGAACCGCTTTGGGATTAACTCGGTGTCACACTTGGCTTGTATGACAATTCAATATACTTTTTTGAGTCAGGACCTTTCAGCACTAGTGGCGCACCGGGGATTTGGTCGATGCGAGCGTTCACTTCCCTCATAAACCGTAAAAGTTCATTCTTGAAAGGATCATTCTCGTCATTGAGGCCGGATCCGCTCCCCCTCACCCATCAGAGCCAATTTCACCCCTGGGAGTGTTGTTGTTGACTCTCTGCGTTGTTTGATTCGCGGGAGCCCTGGTAGGAATCAGATCTCGTCTGTTTGCATTAATTGGAGCTCCTGGCAGTGCCTGCTTCAACTCCGTCATAACCTTATCCTGTCGCGTGAGGTGCCCCAGAATGATCGCATGTTACTCTTGCAAGACTCTTACCGTGTCAATGACATGTTCCTCATCAGCATCATCGGGAATTGTTTCTCGAACATGTTGAGGATACTCCATGTCATGCACCAGTATGTCGCCATTCGGCACATTATGAGTGTCACTGATTGAATCCTCGAATTGAGGATGATCCCCCTGAATCTCGGGGTTGTGCATGTTGTTAACAGTGTTATCTGCTATTTTTATGATTCTTTTCTAAGACAAAATAATCAAAACACGTTAGTAAAAAAAGTAAGGATCAATTTAATTACACGACTGTCTAGGCTCTACGGTGGGCGCAAAATATTTTACCTGTAAAACGGTACAGTTGAATTTATACGTGGTTTCTAGACAAATGAATTAATTTAATTCTGAAATAATAAAATAATCGAAGAATTATGCAATACTTAGCCTTAGGATGTAGACGAAACAACAGAAGCAACAGTTTCGGGAACAAGGTTTCCGGGCACGACAACAACAAAATCAAAAAGTAAGAAGGTAAAATGGTACTCCATCTGTTTCAATTTATATGAACCTATTTTCTTTTTAGTCCGTGCCAAAAAGAATTACCCCTTTCCCTATTTGGAAATAATTTATCTTTATGCAATGATTTATAGCCACACAAAATATATATGCCTCATTTTATACCACAAGTTCAAAAGTCTTCTCTCTTTTCTTAAACTCCGTGCTCAGTCAAATGGGTTCACATAAATTGAATCGGAGGGAGTATTAAGCTTTGTATAGAATGTAGCATAAGTTTGCGAGAATATTCGTGTCGCTTACAATGATAACTAAGCCCACTGTTATAGTTATGTCTAGGGAAGGAGGTCCTAGGATTGTGCCCTTCTTTAATGTCAATTATGAGGGACATTGATGAAGATGTAACGGTGAACATAAATGCTAAATTCTCTATAATGGATAATTGCTCTTAATGCCATGGAATATTCTCTATTAAATGATGCCGGGCGAAGAACATTTATCACATCTTTATGAACGTTATTCTTTCCGGTGACAAATGAAACAACTGCTTTCGGTCTCTAGTCATCCCTATTTTGGGTTCCACGTGTCCCTTTTTTGGACGGCCACGTGTCATAGCATATTTTACCCTATACACGGCTATTTTTGACGTCATAATAACAGTTTGGGAGGTGAGTCTCAAGAAAACAGAAAAGTCAACATCAAATCATTTTTAAGAGAATAGGAAACTCGTTTTCTTACCAGAGTTTTCTTAGAGGTTCGTGCAAGGAGAGAGAGAAATTAAAAAAGAACAAAATGGAGGAAACAAAATCAAGTCGACGATAATCTACAATAACGAAAATACTTGTTTTGTTACTTTTGTGCACTAATTGCACAATACTTGTTCTTTCTTTTTTCCCCATCGTATTTGCACAATACACTCGATATGAAAAATAAACGATTAGAACAACTAAAAAGGAAGTGGTTAATTAATTTCTTCGTTTAATATCTTACATCTACTTCAAAATTAATGGTCAAATTAATCAACTTTTCATCTTAAATGGACACATATACAATTTTCCAATATGAAATTTATATGTATATAAAAACTGTGAAGAAATATCTTTCTTATTTCAAGTTGGCGCATAGTACAATTTTAATTTTAGTGAAATATCACTCTATTTGACTCTTGGGGTGGGGGTGGGGGTGGGGGTGGGGGGAGGGGAATCCTAGAATACAGAAGTAGTAATAGGTCGTTATAGTGTCGTCATTTAAAATAATACTCCTATGATTTTAAGAAGAAAAATGTTCACAAAATAATAGAACAACGACAAATTAGAAACTGATATAGTTATTTTATTGTATGGTTTTGACCAATACACGTATATATATATATATATATATATATATATATATAGATGAAGAGTTGTTTTATTCTGAAAAACATTAATATAATGAAGAGTTGTTTTATTAAAAGAGAAGCATTTTACCGGCCTAGATATAGGGAATACCTATATATGTAAATGGACTTTGACAATATTGTATCATCAATACATAGTCATTAGAAAATTCAATTATAAGTGGCGCGATATGTGATGTTTGCTTTATGAAAGTAAAGTTTAAATTATTATTTTAATATTTTCTTTTACCATCACTATTTTAAATATATAAAAAATTATACTAATATCTTAAATTTTCCTTGCACCTTTAGATATGGTCAAAAAATTGAAATTGAGGAAGTACTTTCTCATTAATGAACGTTGACTTTAGTTTTTCATGCGCTCCTGATTTTTGACTATTTTTACACATATTAAAAAATTTATTTTTTAACATTAATTAACAATGTAATTGAGCATATTAACCTTAATTTGTTAATTGAAAATACAGCAAATATTCTTAGGCTCTTTACTCAAATGACAACTTAAAAAAAATTAATTATTTCTTGATATTTAAAAAAATCAAATATTATGTATTATAAAAAAATCAAAAAATTAATTAAAGGGCACCGGAGGAAACATAAAAAAACCAAAAAAATCAATTAAAGGGGAGGGGAGGGAACATGAAAAGAGTGGCTAATAAAGCTTGTTTTCCCAAATCCGTGACAGTAAACTTTTCTCATTTTTTTTTCCAGAAACCTTATCCAATGTACATTTAATATAACGCGTTTTACATTATTAATATCTTGTACTAAAAAATATGTAACAGTGAACTCTGGAATTTTTATTTGAGAGTTGTGGTCTAAAGTGCTTCCTTGCAATAGTTTAATCTTAATTTCCATCTGTCAATAATGTTGGCTTCTGTTGGAGGAATCCGACATGCTCCAATAATTAATAATTTGCAAGTTATTTATATTTCTTTCTTCAGTATGTCATTCATGACCTAATCCAAGTTAAATTTCTCCATGATTTAACCAAGAAAATTAACAAAAAAAAATAAAATAAATTTCTCCATGATCGCCCGCAGATAATTTATAAAGGACAAAATATAAAATTGATCGGTCGATCGAAATTAATTGTACACTAGCTAAAAAGTAAGATATATATATATATATATATATATATATATATATATATATATATATATATATATATATATATATATATATATTTTGTCAGTTATTTGGCTAAAAATATATATTTACCGATTGAGTGCGGGAAAAGTATTTACCTTCGTTGAACTCTTATATATCTAGTTTGAAATCTCATTCGTAAGGTGCATCTGGTCAAGGGCGGATGTATAGCTCAAATCATGGGGCACGTGAATCCATGATCTTTCCATCAAATTAGGTATTTTATGCATTTATTTTCTAAAATTTGTCTAATATTGTGTGTTGACACTCATGCAGGGCCGGCTCTAACGTGATGAGGGGTAAGGCATGTGCCTTAGGCCCCCAAATTTGGGGGGCCCCATTTTTTAAAAAGAATAGGTTTATAGGTATTTTAAAAATAATATTTAGTACTTTTTAATACAAAATTAGAGTTTTTAATATAAAAGGAAATAGAACTCTTTAGATATGTAAATAAAGTAATAATTTGACATATTTAAAAATGGATAGATGAATAGTTTTCGCAACGTTTCACTTTTACTCCTTCATTAGATAATGTATACAAAAATTCACTCTCCCTTTCTTAATATGTCCAAGTCAATCTTTCTTTTCTCCAATCTCTTTATATTTCAGAAACCCCTATATATTTTCTGTTTTTCTCTTTAATATTCTTACTCATTTTCTTTCTCCAATATTTCATTACTCACTTTCTTTCTATAAGATTTCATTAGCTCCACTATTCAACAATACTTTTAAGCTTCCAATAATTCTATACTTCTATTGCTCTATAAAATATTATCTAATATCAACAATATCTCAAGAAAAATTAAATGAGCTGGCTATATTATCAATTGAATAAAGATAATTAGAGAAAATCGATTATAAAAAAGATTATTAACAACTTTGTATTTCAAAAAGTTAGAAGAATATATTTCAAATAAAACGTATGTTATAACTATCTTTTAAAAATTTAGGCCCCATATTAATCTTTGGCCTTAGGCCTCGCATATCCTTGAGCCGCCCCTGCACTCATGTTCCAAAAAGACAAAATGGTGCACTTGATTGAATATTGGGTTATTCACCTAGAGAAACATGAATCGATTCCCACCTAATATATTTTTTCTACTTTTTTAGTGGTGTACCCATGTTCAAGAAATTCTAAATCCGCCTATGCAACTGGTTCCTTCTTTTTCTCAAAAATATTTCTGCAAGTTGGTTTTAGCATTCAAAATGCAAGTGCACATCAATCTTCGTTGAAGCATGTTTATTTTGCTGTTTTGTGTTTTGGAAAGAAAGGGGAAAAAAGAAAGTTCTATCTAACAAACAGAGGGAAATAAACATAAATAAAAAACCAATTTTGTTCGTCTTAAATAAAGTTCAGTTTGCTTTTTTGCAACTCTTAGTTGCATATCCCATTACACAAGACTCAACAAAAGCAGCATCATGGACGAAATTAGAAGAGCAAAGAGTTTTGCACTGTCCCATAATTTTCCAGAGAAGGAAACAGGAGGAGAAGGTGGTGGTTTACTAGCTACAATTCTTTCTTTGGGACAATGATAATTACACCTACTTGGAGGTGCAACTCTGTAGACACCGGTGGTTGTCAGTATATGAATGTCCTTTTTATTATCTTCCCCTAAGGATGCAACGTATCCTATATCAGGCACAACATCCTCTGCAATTGATTCACAATGTATTGGAGAATCTTGCGCGCACCTGTAAGGGATTTTTGAACTTGTGAAACTTCTACTATTTTCAGGATTTTCAGTACCTGACCATATTCCATCTGGATACAAGTCTATGTACAAGTACCTGAAAGTTTGATTCGAAATAATGTTGAGCTGATGTACCGAATTATCAAGTTTGTTAGCAAAGAAAAAGATGCAAACCTTCCATACAGACAGGGATCAGTGTGAGACCTATAGAAGTAGCCACCAGTTATGGAAGCTGAACCAATTGCCTTATCAGCTTCAGAGTGGTTGTATCCCATGACTGGGAATATGAGACTATTGGAGCTAGACCAAGTGCTTTCTTTTGTGGCATTGCTTGTTTTGTAGGGAAAAGGGCCTTCGTAGATAGACCAACCATAGTTTCCACCCTTTGTTATCATATCAATCTCTTCGTACTGGTCCTATAATAAGATTCAGGAAAGGAGATAGTAACTTCAATAGGTGCAGACAACGCTGGATCACGCAAAAGGCTAATATTCTACTACTGTTTTTTGGAGTTTCAAATTAAGAACATGATCAGATTAACAAGTCAAGTCAATGCCTTCTTGTGAAGTAATTCTTTCCAACATTACTAAAGCTTTCAGAGACCTCAGCCTTCTCAATTAATTTAGAAAAATCTTGTCTTGCTTGAAGGCAACTGATTTCCAGCAGTTGTGTTTTCTTCTAAAGAATCCTGGAATAAAAATATTCACATGCATATCGATATAGCAGGCTGAAGACCTTGTTCCAAGAACTGATTGTATGTCCTACTCTGTTTGATATTTTTTGTTTGAATTTATCAAAATTTCCCTAAATTAACTATTATAATCATATAAGTATTGACTATGCTTATAAGAGATAGTGAACTTCCTAACCTGTCCAGCATCTCCACAAAGGAAGTAGGAAGGTCTTTCTGAATCGAAACTACAACGCCAAGGATTTCTAAGACCCAACGCCCAGATTTCAGGCGCTAATTGCTTGTCATTGTTGTACGGATTATCTCTTGGTATGGAGTAGTTTCCCCAAAGCCCTTGAATGTGCGCTTCATTTCCTGTCAGTCATAAAATGAGAAAATTGCAGAGTTCAGTTGTTACAGTGCAAGAAACATGCAGTTTGATCATCCAATCTGTTTCTACCTACTTACCTACCTACACAAAAGGATAAATGTTCTTTCAAGATGCTACGGGAACAGTATGTAGTGATTGCAAAAGTTCCATTGTTAAATTTTGTTTATATTTTTCGGAAATTAACAAGTCTACGCAATAAACATTTTAATTAACATACTTTGATCCACATCAATCCTCAAGATCTTTCCGAGCAATGATCTCTTGTTTTGTGCAAAATTGTAAGGATCCCCTCGATGTGTACCAATTCCAGTCATAACATACAAAAACCTATCCGCAGGGCCAAAGAGAATCTGCCCTCCATGAACTCCCCTACCCGGAAGTCCCATCGTAAATATCCTCCTTACTTCTAATGGACTAGCAACTTCTGCCTGTTAAGAAGATGATCAAATCAGGACATTAAGGGAACTTCAGTCAAGAAAATCCATAAATTCATATAGCGATAAGGCGAGTGTGGAGGTATACCATGGAAGGTGTTGATGTAGTACCATTTGCTGTGAACTCTGCTACCACAGTTTGATACTGACATGGCTCAATGCCACTCTCTACTGGAAGTGTTGCTGGATCACAATAAACTTCCGAGTTACATGAGCATCTGCCCGAACATCCTGAGTGTTGCAACTTATCACAATTGTATGAAACGAAGAAACGACCATTATTCACAAAATTAGGGTGGAATTCCATTCCCAATAACCCATATTGGGTACCAAAAAGCACCTGATCAGTTATATCTAGAAAGGGCTTGGATTCATCAAGCTCCAATACTCCATTAGATTCACCCTCGGGAACATTGGCAATCCATACTTTACCTTGTTGATTCCACAAAAAGACACGGTTAGAGCCATCAGGATGTGGAGTCATGCCAATGTAAGATCCATTTCCAATTTTGTCAAGGCAAACACCATTTGGGGCTTGATTATGAGCTTCACGAATACCAAATGATTGAGCACCATTTATTAAGTCCTATAAGTTGATTTCAAGACAGGGAACAACTCAATGAGAGGAAATGTAGATATCTAAACTCAGCAAAGCATTAAGGACTCTTACTGAACAGAACTCGGGATCAGAGATATTCACTGCAGCAAATTCCTTCTCCAATCTTAAGTCATCTGCAAAGTCATATGAAACATTTCCATTAATTAGAAAGAAAAAAATCAGTTTCATATCTAATGTGCCCCTAGGTCCATGTCCAATAAGTAGAAAAGAAAAAAATGGAAGAGAAAATTAAGACAGGGAACTGCAACCTATACATAAAAAGAGTGATGATAGAGCCTTACTTAACTGATCAGTGCACAAAGTGTAGGATGATAAAAAACCATAGAGTAACGAGAGATTCAGGAGAAAAACAGTGCCCATAGTAAACATAGCACTAATGATAAAGGATGGAACTCCAATTTATAATGTATGCCTTATTATAGGAATGAAATTAAGAACACCACAGAAACACAACTCTTGGATGATATGTGATGCACAACATTAATTCCTATAAAGGCCTTTTGATCTGAATCTTATCTCTTCATATATAATGGCTCTACAAAAATAGTGTAAAATTTTAGGAAATGTAATTATATTACTACGTTAATCTCAGTGCACACGCCGATCTCAATGCTATTTTAATAACACAAATGCATGCATGGGGAGTCAAAACCTTTGCGTCCCGGTGTTTGTATCCCGTCGATCTAAGGTTGATTACCTACAGGTTTTTCTTTTGTTCGTACACCTTATTGCTAGAAAATTACAAATTGGAATACTCACAACAAAACAAAAAATAGAGAAAAGCACAACAACTAGTATTATATTGGCTCTGCTAATACATGGACCATGGTTAAGCAGGCTCAAGCAACTAAGCTTCATCACTTAACCAGGGCCCGTGTATTGGAACTAGGAAGCATTGTTATAAAAAACGTACTACTCCACTATAAAACAAAAAAGGGGGAATTTAAAGAAGAATCACTTATAAGACTCCTGATTTCGATTTTTAAGGTGATTTTGTAAGGAAGATATCAAAAGATTCAAACTGCAGCTATTTGGGGATAAAGTTAGTCTCTTACGAGCATGAATAGTACAACCTCACCACCAAGTAAAGCCCAAACGCAAGCAAGAACCAGATCAAACAAGAGGGTGAAAACCAAATTATAGCCGCTGACAAAATGAGAGTCATGCCAAGCCTATAACAAGACGGCACCAGCCATATAATAAGTTTTACATTATTAGAATTTTAAAACAATTTAATATTATTTATTAAAAAAATCATCTATAAATTATTTAATAAGTGATTTAATTATATAAATATTTTTAGGCTGTTAGTAAAACGAATTAACTACCTCTTTCCACGTTTGCTTTCATATCACTAACCTATCTCGTGGTTTGAAATATTATACTTACCTCCTTATTTTGATTTTCTTGTAATAATACTAATTAATTTAAATGACAAAATTTTATAATATTCCTACCGTACCCTTTGTTGTGCAATTGTTGATACTACGTTCTTCAACATATAAAATGCCCCTTCAAATGTTCTCTCTATTACATATATAGTTGGTGCAAAGAATATTGAAAATCCTTACTAATAATAAGGCAAAATGGAAATAAATCTTTTTCTTTATGCTTGGATTTTAAATAAAGTGGAAACAACAATGGTTATAATAGACTTGAATGTAATATTATATGTAATAAGTATTACCTTAATCTCAGTTAATCAATGAAAAAGTTATTTGTTTTCATGAAGCACTGCTAACCTAACAATAAATCTCTAATGCCACATGTTTGCATAATCATAACAAAAGTAAGTTCAAGAGAAATTGAAAATTAGATTTTAATTCCCATCACCTAAGATGTGTTGCTTATGCCCCCTTTTTGTATTTAAAAAAAATAGAAAATAACGCATGCATCAGGAAAAATAAGTAAACATCCCTATACGGGAAAAAAAAATAAAAAATAAAAATAAAAACAGCACCAAGCGAAGAAATATAAAATTAAAAAATGTGTACATCAACCAGAGTTGCACCTTACAACTGTTTATGGCAATTGTTTAAGAAAATATGACAATTGTGTACGGTAAATCAATATTTTTTAAAGATTTTATATAGCATTATACTTGTTTACATTTTTTTCCTTTTCCTAATTTGAGAAATATCAAAGTACCAGGTGAACTTTTCTCAATACTGTTTTAAAGTTTTTCTTGATAATTTTATCATATAATATTATATCTTACAATTTAAAATAGTATTCTTGACCATAAATTTGTTTCAAGAATATCAATTAATAATATTTTTTAAAATTTAAGCAAATAGAATCCAACAAATAGATTCTCCTTTTAATAATATTTAAATACTCTCCTTTTATTATAATATAGATATAGATTATAACTTTGAAACCAATAACCTATGACCAAATAGCAATGAGCAAATAACTATATCTTAGGTTTGATATATTTTACCGCAAACACATGCGTGAATTTATATTACATGTTAGTAACTTTTCAATTTAAAATAGAATAAGTTTCAGAATAATTAATTTCTAATATATAGAAATTATTATTTCCTTAAAACAATAGAATTTTTTTACTTTTTAGTTCATTATTACTTGTCATTATTGCATTATTCATTATTTAGTATTTTTACATTTTTATGTGATTTTTTATTAGTTTACTATTTGATAAAATATCCTTTCTTAATATAAAAAGTACAATATATATTTTAAATTACTACATAAGAATTTAAATTATATTTTTATATTATTTATTGGAATCATTATTTATGTTTTGTTTTTAGTTTTATATATTATAATATTTTTAGTTACATGATCTTATCCATATATCAAGACCATATGAATTACTGTTCAAAAACTTTCCCATCTCAAAAAATAAATTAGTCTTATATCTCTACATTGAAGTTATTTTTTTCCTTTTTTATAATAACTTTCTTAAAAATATATAGATATTTATTTTTTGTTAATTCAAATTCAAAATAGTAACTAATTATTAACTAACATAACTTATTTAATCCTAAATGTCTTTCTCCTATGTTTCCACTTATTATAAACTTACTTGCTTTTAATAATATATAAATATATAGATATAAATAGATATAGATTGGTGCTTCGTACTTGGGTTAGGCCAAAATTGCTTTACTTGCATCTTAAGTTACCAAAAATTTCCTTAATTTCAAAACTTTCCGGACAATTTATGAAATTTGAGATTCATATTTCTACGCTAACCCTTACCCTGCTTCTCAAGTTACCATTTTATTTCCTTATTTCAAAATTTTCCGAAAGAACTTAGGAAAATTGAGAATCCTATTTTCTACACAAACTAGGCTTTCCTCAAAGTCTATAAAAGCGTTACACGGCTTGAACAACTGATCACCATCTTCTCTTGCATTCTTTTTGGCTTACTAAATTGCTCTCTGTATTATCGCCCCAACAGAAATTGAAGATGGTAAATCTACAAACTTCTGTTGAATATAGAGTTATAACAGACGATTCTATCATTCCAAGGACGAAGAACAGCAACAACCCTTCTTCTGAGACGTTTTTCATGATCCAAGTTCGGGTTCAACAATTCCTTAAGTATCTGCAAGAGGAAGGGGATTCTATAATGGAGGCACCAGACAGTCCACTAACTGTCAAATCTTTCTACTTGCCGAGTGACGCTGTGATGCACGACGATGATAGCATTTACGAAATACTATGCTCTGTTGGTGTGCCGCTTTATTCAATGGTGCCCATCATCCGACGCGTCTCTTCCTTTGCTCGGAACCTGATGTCTCAACCTACCAATTTCGGCCGCCCTCTGATTCCTATTGTTCTGGGCATTGCGGTTATTACTTGGGATCCCACAGACGCTGTGACGGCGCACCAGAGGAAATTTGGTGAGATTGAAGAAGAGCCCACGGCTAAACGCCAAAGTAAAGATGAACGCCGATACAGGGTTTGCCTTACACCAGTTTTAGGTATAAGGTATAAGGAGGAGAGAAAGCTGTCTAATTTTTGATTATTTTTTAGTTTCAGCCAATATTTTTGTAGACCGTGATTAAGCCAAATAATATGGTTTTTCATTACCTCCTATAGCACTTAGCAGCTGGATGTAATTAATTACTCCTTTTAGGTATTTCAATTTTCCAGTTCATCTTTATACATCTCTTCGATCATAAATTAGTGCCATAAGAAGATTCTTTAAGTTCCAGATTTGTCAATTTATTAGCTGTACAATTACTTTGGTTATGAGGATAAATCTTTTTCAAGCATAAACCACTAGCTAAGGTTAATTTTTTATGCTTTGGCAAAATTATTAGTTTGACAGTTGTTTATTATAGCTCAAACATGACAACTCCATTAAAACTACGCTAGGCCCAAAAGAACAGACAACATATTTTAACAATATATGAATCAAACTGCGCGAATACTATGTAGTATAATCTTTCCTGAAATATCTAATATACTAATCATGGACATTTTCTTTAAATGCTTGGTTTTCTATAGTTCAGGACTTGTAGACCAATTTTACACTTGCTTTTATATGCTTAATTAATTATTGTCTATCACCCAATTCCTAGTCAATGAAGCTAAAAGATGAGGGGTCACTCTATGGCGTCAAACGAAGTTTGGTAAAAGCACCTCCACCCACGTGTGAAAACACTATAGATCCTCCTAATTAGGGAGAGGTTAAAAAAAAAAAATACTCCATGGACCAACATGCCACTACTTCTCCAATTGTAACTTTCAATTTGCTAAATCACAAATATAATTTAAAAAAAAACATAATTTTACATGACTACTCTGATTTGAAATGCACCTAAGAGAAGAGCTACAAGATAAACAAAAACTCACATTCAAATGAGACACAACTTCTTTGGTTCTTTCTGTTTCACAATGAACTATTTGGAGATGGAAGAGAGAGCAAGCCACCATCCAGCACCAAGTCATGCCCACTCACAAATGCAGAATCATCTGAAGCTAGAAACAGAACTGCATCCGCCAAGTGCTTCACCGTTAGCGTAATTCCCTTCAAACTAGTCAAGTTCCCATACATTTTCAAAACCTTCAATGATGTCTCCTGCTCCGCACTCAACATAATTGGCGTCATTACTGCAGATGGCGAAACACTATTCACCCTTATTCCATATTCACCTAATTGCCTTGAAGCTGATTTCACTAGTCCTAAAACAGCGTGTTTCGACATTACATAATCCGTACGCCATGGTCCTGCCCTGCTTGCCGCAATACTGGCTGTACAAATAATGCTCCCTCTAACGCGCTGCTCCACCATGGCACGTGCCGCGTGCTTCACACACGCCGCCATGCCTCGTGCGTTGACTCTTAACACACGGTCGAATTCCGAAAGATCAAGATCGATTACCTTTTGACCTGAGTTACCAACGACTCCTGCGTTACTGAACATGATGTCGAGTTGACCATATTTCTGGACCGTCCAATCCACCATGGCTTTCACTTGAGTTTCATCACTGACGTCGCAGTGCACGTAGCTGCACCTCTGGAAAGGGATGGATTCCGCCAAAGCTCTTCCCTTTTCATCTTGGATGTCGGCGATGACAACGTGCGCGCCGTGATGGGCAAAAAGGCGTGCTGCTGCTTCCCCAATGCCGCTGGCACCGCCCGTCACTGTGGCCACTTTGCCTTCAAGCTTTTGCATGGTCACTGCAAATTTTTTCCGTTTTCTGCTTTATTTTTAGTGGTGTTTCTGGAGAATGGGAAATATGTTTCTAAAAGCTGGGTTATCTGGAGTAGGTGGCCTAATAATGCCTCAGCCTCAAACTAGCCACCAACTGCAGGTAAGGTAAGGGGTCCGCAGTCACAATCCTAGTACAGCCTCTCTTTTTTAATAATTGAGTGACATATTTAGCATAAAAATGCTTTTCAAATATGCTATCCAGCTATAGTTGAGTGACATGACTTATTTTCATCAATTCCTATTAAACAACTTTCTTTGGGGAGACCTAAATTCTTTTATAGGTGAATCAATCCGGTAATCAATAAATAGAGTTAGGACTTAATATGTCAACTGCAAGAATGTGAAGATATCTACACAAAAAGGTGGAAGTAATGCACAGCGAACATTAGTAAGAAAAGCTACGGGCTCCAAAAGCAAGGAGCATAGAGTATCTGCAATCTCAGACTACACATTTCGGCATTGGGCTAAAATGTGTTTTCTTAGTATTTGGTCCCAGGAAACTATTTCATACATCAAGAATAATCTGAATGAGACTCGTCGTAGAAATCACTGGGACATGGTGACATGACCTCTTGCTCCAAATATTGCAGCACCTGTTGCATTGAAGGTCTATCATCTGGATTTGCATCAGTGCATCTTGCAGCTATTTCCAGAATTGCTTCTACTGTCTCTACGTCTGCATCTGTGCACCTCTTATCTAGAATGTCCTCCAGTCTATTCTCCTTCAGTAAGGTATTCATCTGTACAGTTTTCACATTGTGACACTATAAGTTTGTGGAAATAGTAGAGCTAAATACTAAGACAAGTTCCATATAACTATCACATAATCTCCAACCAAGGTCTTCTATGAAGTTTTAAAAGTCAGATGAGAACCATACCCAGCCAACCACATTTAGGCCTCGATTCACGAAAGATGGATCTGTTGGCCTTTTCCCTGTCACAAGCTCTAAGAGGAGAACTCCAAAGCTATACACATCAGACTTCTCTGTCGCTCTTCCACTTTGCAAGTACTCTGGGTTTACCAACAAGAAATTGTTGGTCAGACATTTCGGTAGAAGATGAGTAGAGGTTGAGAGACTTCACAGGAGAGGGAAAGCCTTAAGAGACCAACACCACCACAACATATGGCAAGTGAAAATCAACAGAGGTTTCAAGAAAAGTAAAAAAGAAACTGGTCCAAGAATGATAAACTTCTATCAGCATCCAACACAACACAAGCATAGCATAGTCCATGAGAAAATAGGTCAAGGCATTTTGTCCAAACAAAAAAAGAACCACCCAAACTTACTTTACAGCCAGCATATACATGATTATATGTATCATGTATGTATCTATCATTATAGGTGCTTATTGAAAAAAGTGAGTATGCATACCTGGTGCTAAATAACCAAAAGTACCAGCAACCACAGTAGTAACGTGAGCTTCCTCATCAACCAAAAGCTTGGCAAGTCCAAAGTCTGAAACACGAGGCTCTAGATTCTCATCAAGGAGTATGTTGCTTGATTTAATATCTCGATGAACTATTTTAGGACAGCAGTCATGGTGTAGGTAGGCCACCCCTCTTGCAGAACCAAGAGCTATTTTCAAACGTGCATTCCAGTTCAACAAACGATCATCCACACGTTCTGCCAAAATGCACAAAAGATGCACGCAATGAATTGCCAAGTAAAGCAGATTGTTTAAGCAAACAGAAATAGCATTTTCCTCCCCTCCTCTCCAGATTCTTTTTCTGTTGACTCTTTTGTTAAAACACAGAACTTGAGCGGTGTCTCACAGTTTCTGGCATATATCTCCAAAAAATACTGGGCAACTGGATAAAGAATAAAATCTGAACCACTAATAACATAAGAGAAATCCAATTCATATATTGCCATGGCCAACAAGCTCAATGCGAGTGACTTATCTCTGAACCAGAGAATACCAGTCAACAAAAGGGTGAAAAAAATAAATAAGTATCATATTTCTTGCTTTGCATCTGCAGACTCTACACTCAACAACAATGCACAGAGAAAAGGTCCCCCTTTTAATTGTTTTTATTGGGGCAAGTACCTTTTTCAGCTCTTCCTCTTCATACATATACAACGGATGACTGAAAATAATAGGTACATTTGGGCCTAACCAAATAAAAGAGATGTATGGCAGAAACACTTCTTTTTCATGCTACACCTTAGACAATTTCTATCGTTGGTGTCTTCTATAAGCTAAGAAGAGAAGTAATGATGAGGAAAGATTTCCACAAGTTTAAAATTGCAGGAAACAAACCATGCAGGAAATTGTCCAAGCTTCCCATGACCAGGTAATCATAGATGAGAAGCCTTGCAGTAGGAAGCCTGCAGTAACCTCGAAGGTTGACCAGATTAATGTGTTTGATGCTACCCAAGATTTCCAGCTCTCTCTCAAAAACTTGATCAGAGCCTTCACGACTCCGGTCTATTCTTTTAACAGCAAATGTTCCACAATCATTCATAACCATCCGATACACAGTACCAAACCCTCCTGCCCCAACAACATCTTCCTCATCAAGGGATTCAATCTTCTCTATTAGCTCACATGAAGGATAAGGAAGATCGCCGTGGAAAGTAATAAGCTTGGCACCTGCAGACTTGACAAATTAAGGCAAAAATATGGAGAAGGAAAAAGAAAATGGTAATTGTACTATTCACCCTCTTACTTGGCTCTTTGTAAACTTGTTTCTTGACTTCTGTGTATTTTTTCGCTGCTCTTTCCTTCTTTGACAACAACCAAACCCAGAGGAAAATAAAGAGCACAATGAGTACGAAACCCAATGTAGATATTGCACCAATAACTGCTGCTCTAACATAGTGAGAGGATCGCTTAGTAGGGACTGCACAGAAACCACATTAATTTAGCAATAAATCAGACTTTCTACAGAGAACTAAAGGAGAAAACAGCAGAATCCACTCAGTGCAGGAAAGGGAAAAAATGTAGTAGAAATAAAGCAAATATAACAACCTGCAGCCTCATCACTTTCAGCATGAGGCAATACTACAGGGAATCCCATTGATGTTCGGCAAGGCTTGACGACCTGTTGGCCACAGAGATCTAAGTTGCCAATAAACCTAAGCACAGGCATTATCCTCATCAGAATAGTCTTCCATAAGACAGCCATTAATAGCAGAATAAACAGAGAAAATGTTATTCATCTCCCAAGATTATAAAGAAGAAAAGTAAACAGCAATCCAGTTCACGAGACTCCTATTAAACAGTTGTTTCCTGAAACAAGCTGGTGTTGGCGATTCTAATCCACTGATCTTGCGACGGATACTCTGCTTAGTTTGTATTTAGTAGATATCATTGTAACACTGCCACAAACCTAACATATGTAGCAAACAATATTTACTTACAAATGTACCTGGTGAGCAAGTACCCGATTCATCTAGTATTTTATTTCTTAAAATGTGATTGGGGTGCCAAGTGGATGCTGAAAAATTATCTTCACTTCTATACAGATAATAGGAAGCAGTATTCAGGATATATTTAATACTCTCTGAGTTTTGAAACATCTATCTAAATTTATTTTCAGCCTACAAAAAAATATTTGAACTCATCAGGCGATATCAAATGTGGGATTAAATTCCAAAAGGAAGGAGGACTTACGATTTGTTCCCGAAAGTGCTCAGAACTCCAACATCAGGAATCTCTCCCGAGAAGAAATTGGTTGACAAGTTGCTGAATTGATTTGCAATTTTAACACATCAGTGTAAAGGCAGTAACTTGCTGGGTTAAGAAATTATGATGAAAGGAAATTGGACTTACAGATGACGAAGGTGTCTGAGACGACCAAGAGAAGAAGGTATGGCACCCCTAAGTGAATTGCTTGATAAGTCCCTAAGAAAGATTAAAAGGCAGCAACCAATAAAACAACCTAATCGATCAAATAATCAGATGGTGAATTAAAACATTTTGAAATCTTACAATATGGTCAGCATTGAAAGATTTCCAATATCTGATGGTATGCCTCCTTGAAGATAGTTTGCTCTGAGGTATCTGTATTAAATAGTATCTAGCTTGTGACAACTTTATCAAGAAACACGGGGAATCTACAATAAAATATGCTATCACTCAGTTATAGGAAACTCCAACTTACATAGCTCTGAGTTCAGAGCAATTGCCAATCTCATTAGGAATCACACCGTGCAGACTGTTTTCGTGAAGTGCCCTGGTTTTAGGGAAACAACACAGTTTTATCAAGGGAATCACAAGAGATAAACATTAATTTTACCTAGAATTAGCAAGAGCCCACACAAAGAAACAATGCACCAACATAGATAATATTTGTTGCATTGCCCCAATAAGCAAAGTGGCATGGAGAAAGGCTATGGGACTTACAATCTCTGCAGTCTGGTGAGTTTTCCTATGCTGGGAGCTATAATTCCTCCAAGTTGCATATAAGGTAAGTTGCTGAAAATTCCAAAAAACAAAATGCTGTAAATTAACCCAAGCAACCAAAGCAAAACGAGTGAAGAAAGCACTGATAGAGGAAATAAAAAGAGAAGTGCGCATACATAGATTGAACTCTTTGGTCATTGGGATGGCAAGATATGCCAGTCCACCCACAAGGTGACTCATCCGAATAATTCCAGTTGCTCAACACACTTTTGGTGTCATTCAAAACGGTTCTCATTTCCAACAAAGTAAAACCTAAAAGGAAACAGAGAACAAGAATCAAAGTTAAGACCTTTTTAGCTCAAGAACAACATACATTATGAAAATAAACCTAGATAATGCCCATAAACAAATAAACTTACCATCTGGGGTTAGAGAAAGAGAGCTTTTGCTGAAAATGGTCATCGTAAACAAACCAAAAAGGGCCAAAATCCGCAGACCCATTTCGATTTCTTGAGCAAAACCGCAGATTTGAGCTTAGTTTTCACTTTGGAATAGTAGTCTACTGTCTGCTAGTCCTAGAGTTCAGGACTAAGTGTCAAGTATATAGTAAAGTGGTAGCAAGTTTACCAATCAAGACAGATCTTGAAAGAGTAAAGCTATAATGAAGAAAATGGTGGGGTTAGGGTAGAAGTAATTAAGATGATTAAAGTTCTTACAAACGGAAAATCCATAATAATGAAATGTCAAGCACGAAGTGAGAAAGACGAGGGTGGGGTGGTGTGTATTTTGAAAAGGAGAAGACTTTACTTTGAAAGTAGTATAGAAAGTTGTGTAATAGAAAAAGAGAGAGCCGTTGTTCAGACAGCCGTGGAGTTCAAATAGAGTAATGAAGTTGGACTACGCTCTCGCGCGTTAAATATTTGTGTACTCGCTAGATATTGCTGGATGCGTGTAAAATTATGTTAAAAGAGGAGTGTGTGTAAGTGACCGCTATAGATGTGCGAATGGGGAAATCTTTTTGTTGGAAAAAGGACAAATCTTTGCACTGCCCGAGTCTGAGCAAAAACTTGAACATTTGATGACCTATGTTTGGAGTGTATGTACTCACATTTGCATTCAAATGTATCACCAACCCTTTTAGTGGGACCTTCTTAAATGGGTGTGTTCTATATCACTCATTTTCGAAAACAAAAACACGAGCTGGAAATATGAAAAAATGAAAAGAAATTGAACTACGTAAATCCGATAATTTTATATGTGAAAGATTTATAGAGTTTAGTTGATAAAATTGAAAAGCAAATGAATTACGTAATTAATTTTATGTGTGAAATATTTGTAGAGTTTAGTTGATTGAATGCATCATAGGAGTGGCGGAGCCAGGGTGAGCCAGGGTGGATCCCCTCTCTATGATGGGGTCGGCACTCGCTAAGATGATAAAAGGTACAATACATAGTTTATCCATTAATTTTATATCGAAATTTCTGTTACATATTTTTCGTTCACAAAAAATCTTTTACACACTCAACCTTTTAAAAGTGTGTCTAAGACACATTACTTTTGATCAGGTAGCATTTGCGTGTTTACACACAAAAAGCGAGAGTAAAGCCTGTAAAAAATTTCATATTTTGTCTCCCCTCCCCGCAGGAACCCCCCTGGTCTTCTTCCTCAGACCACCCTCCCCCTCACTTTCTTCCCTACATAGAATTTTTGAAAGAACATAAAATTTCAGATCTAAAAATTGAGCGATTTTTGTTGGATTATTGTCTAAATATTGTAAAAATCATTTATCAGTGATAGATTTAAAACCTTTAATAGTAGTATTGAAGGTTTAGTGAAAAAATCTAGAATCCACCATTGTTGGGGTATTGAAAAAGCTTGAAAATTCAATTGGGTCTTGTTGATTATTGGGCTGTTGAATTTGTTGCTCGATTTTTTTCGGCTAGTTATTTAGATAGTGTGGTTGAATTTTGGTATTGTTAGAAACTTTTTCACAAACAACCATGGTGGTGGCAACAATAGTGCTTAAGATAGAAAATGAAAAGATGAATAAGATGGGGCTTAATTGTAATTTTTTTTTTAAAAAAAAATTCCTTTTTAAAGTCAATGACACGTGCCACGGCCCTATTAGGGCATGAATTTCACGTTATCTGAAAATTTGGTCAAGCACAAAAGTGGTGTGTCTTAGACACACTTTTGAAATGTTGAGTATGTAAAAGATTTTCCGTGAACGAGAATTGTGTAACAGAGATTTCGCTACAAGATCGATGGGTAAACTATCGTATGTTGTGATATCCTAGGAAAATCCCACATCAATAAAATACGGGGGAGATACTGGCTATCGAGTCCGGAACCAAAATGATGCAAAATTGGACTCAAAAATACAAAAATAGGTGGGAAAAAAGGCTTACCACATTTTTATATATAGCGCATGTTTTTCATGCGCTATACCTTAACGATCAGTTACCCCGTTAAAGTATAGCGCATGAAATACATGCGCTATGCTTAGTATTTGTTAACCCATAATAATTGATGAGTATAACACATGTATTATATGCATTATATGTACAACACATATAATAAATGCGCTATACTCACCAATTGTCATCCCCTCGCATTGAATATTTGCTTATTTATGGTCCAGCATTTGTTCCTCAAAAAATCATTTTGAAAAAAATCACTTTTTAGCATCTTTTGTATCACTTCATATTCATCAATATTTTTTAAATTTTGCTAGAATGTCTGAAGAGCGAAAAATTAGGATCGTATTATATTAGGGTGGTGAGGTTGTGGTGGAGAATAACTCGGTATACTATAGTTGTTCTCCATAGAGTATAGTTGCCACTCACATTGGAGTAGCATATTGATATCTTTGATTTGTAAAAGAATGAGTGTGAGTGGATGTTCGGTTAATATTAAAGTAGCGGGAAGATATCCTTATTCGCTTACTCCGCATGTAATGACCCGTCTGGTTGTTTTGAGTTCTAGCACGTCGTTTAGTGTTTTGAGGCCTTGAGTAGCTCCACTTCATGTATTATGCCTTGTAAGTGTGGTCGATTTTGATTTTCGGGAAGTTCGGAGTTGATTTGGAAAGAAAATTCTCAATCCGAAAGGTTTAAGTTGAAAGAGTTGACCAAGGTTTGACTTTTGAGTAAACGACATAGGAATCGGGATTTGAATGTTTGATAGGTTCGTATGATGATTTCAGACTTGGGCGTATGTTCGGACTAAGTATCGGATGGTTCGGGAGCATTTCAGCGCGTATTGTAGAAAGCTGGAATTTTAAAGGTTTTAAAATTTTCTAAGTTCGAGTTGAAGTGGACTTTGGTGTTATTGATGTCCGTTTGGGATTCTGAACCTATGGAATAGGTTTGTATTGTGATTTGTGACTTGTACGCAAAATTTGGCGTCATTTCGAAAAGTTTAAGTATGATTCGGACGCGTTCGGCGAAGGATAAAGGTTTGAAAGTTAAGAGAGTTTAAGAAATTGAGTTTGATCTTTAATTCTTGGTTTCGGTGTTGTAATTTATGTTCCAAGCCTTTGAACAAGTTTACATGGGATATATAAACTTGTTAGAATGAGTGGACGGGGTTCCTTGGACCTCAGCTGAGTTTTAGGGTGGCTTCAGACCACTTTTAGACCATTTTGAACTGTTGTTATCTGATGCCAGGGGTGCTCTTCGTGATCGCATAGGTCTTGGTCGCGATTGCGAAGAGCAAAATGCATTCCAGTCCTTTGTGAATCACGATCGCGAAGGGAAGGTCGCAATCGCATAGAATGATTTTCTGCTGTCAGTAGTCTGATTTCGGGAGCTTATATCTTGCAATCTATAAGGAATTTGGGGATAATCCAAAAATAAAAGTTGTATCCCTTTGAATCTAGTTTTCAAAAAACTAAACCATTTATTATTTAAAATTTCGTACAAAAAGTTATGACCATTAAACTAAAGGGTGTCAGTGAAGAAGAAAACATAATTTGTACATCGCGATCATGGGATTTTGGCTACGATCGCGATGAAAGAAACGATGCTGGAACTTTTGTTAATAGTGATCGCATGGCTAATGACCGTGATCACGAAGAAGAAGGCCTGACATGTATATTAAACATCTAATTTTGGGATTTTGAGTTCATTTCTTTACTTTTAAGTTCTTGGAGTTCACGTGGGGCGATTTAGGGTGATTCTTAAAGATAATTTTTGCCATATATAATAAAGTAAGTTATTCATACTTGTTTTGAGTTAAATACATAGGTTATATATGATTTTAACATGGAATTTGATTGAAATTGATATTTTTGGATTTTGACCACGAAATTAGACATGGAATTAGGAATAAATTATATATTTGAGTTTGTGGTATTATGAGTAATATTTATCTTCAAAAAATTTTGAAATTTGGTCGTGTGGGCCCGGGGATTGACTTTGTTGACTTTTTGAGCGGATTTGGGAATTGTTATGAATTGTTAAATTACGAGTATTGGAGTATATTTTTATTGTTTTACACGTTGTTTGATCGATGGGCATCGGTTTGGGGTGTTAGAGAGGCGTTGGAACTGGTTATGGAACTTTAGAGCGAGGTAAGTCTTCTGTCTAATATTGTGAGGGGAAATTTACCCCATAGGTGTTATACTTATTACATGCTACATATTATGGGAGCTACGCACGTATGAGGTGACGAGTGTACGTGTGTATTCTAGAGTTCCTCATTATGTCCGGGTAGACTTAGATTTACGTCATGCTTTAATTGTACTAATTGAATTATTCTTGCCTGTTTAATTACTTTAATTTGCATTATGACCTGCGACTAGACTCGTTATTTTAGATATTTGATGAGCTACTTTATTAGCCGTAAGAATTGTACTTCTCTTTCGGATTTCTCTCGCGTTGTGCGTATATATCGGAAAGTTTCTCTTAAGATCCATAACTCACACATATATTCGTGAGTGGGGTCATAGACCCGTAAAAGCTTCAAACTCTTATGGTATCGAGTCGTTCGCCTCGGCAGGATATTGTAACACACTCTTATGGGATCGGGTCGTTCGCCTCGACAGGATATTGTAACATACTCTTATGAGATCGAGTCGTTCGCCTCGGCAGGATATATAACACACTCTTATGGGATCGAGTCGTTCGCCTTAGCAGGATATTATAACACACTCTTATGTGATCGGACCGTTTACCTCGGCAGTATCACATATCATATTCTTATGGGATCGAGCCATTCACCTCGGTAGAATTATGTATCACACTCTTATGGGATCAGGCCGTTCGCCTCGGCAGTTCTATAAAACACTCTTATGGGATCGGATTGCTCGCCTCGGTAGAATCGTGCGAATTACTTGATAAGGAGTCCGCATACTCATAAGTTTCATGACTTGAGATGTGGTCATTGATTTGGTATTGACCATTACGTATTCCATTTGAGGAGGTATCCGATAATTGAGGACTTTTATGTTTATTGTTCAGTTGTAGACCGTATTATTTGCCTATATTTGTACTCGTTGTTTACTTACCATGTTTCATACTTGTTTACTTTGTTATATTTGATTTATTGGACCACAAGTAAGTGTCAATGTCGACCCCTCGTCACTACCTCTTTCGGGTTAGGCTAGATACTTACTGGGTACACGCTGATTTACGTACTCATGCTGCATTTCTGCACTAAATGTGCAGGATCTAACAGGTTCATTTGGTGGTCATTTGCACGCGTAGGCGCAACTGTTGAGGGAACTTTTATGGTGAGCTGCATTCCATGCTACGATTCGCAGCACACAGAGTTTCCATCATAATTATTTACTTTATCTTATATTCCAGACATATGTTGTATTGTTATTGTACTTCTGTCACGACCCCAAATCCACTAATTGTGATGACACCTAACCCAACCCGCTAGGTAAGCCAACTAATAACCATCTAATTTTAATAATATTAATAAGAAAATTGAACAAAGGGAATTATCTGAATCTTATACATTTCTCCCAAGAACTGGTAGTACAAATCATGACCTTCTAAGGATAGAGTTTACAAAGCGGAAATAAAATAAATACATAGTCTGTTTGAATAGTACATAAACAAAGTTTTACAAATCTAAAGCTACCACGAACAAGAGGCAGCTACAGCCGGGACGCAGGTACATCTTCAATCCAGCTCCCATCCAACACAGCAACATCAGCAGCCAACATCTGCACGCAAGGTGCAGAAGTGTAGTATGAGTACAACCGACCCCATGTACTCAATAAGTAATAAACCTAACCTTAAGTTGAAAGTAGTGACGAGCTTGTACTAAGGTCGGGTTCAAAACCAATATCCCACAACAGTTCATAACAATATAATACAAGTAATAAAAGATGTATCTCAGAAGTAAAATGCTCAGCTCGTTCACAATTCCAAAAAATAATCATGCTTTTCAAGTATCTTAGTGAAAAGCCAAATCTTTTACCGAAAATACCAAAAATAAGAGTAAGTTTGAAAACTGTAATTTTTTCAAATATCCTTTCCACAATAAATAAGATGTTTCATTTTCTTTCCAGATAGGAAGTGTGAAATACCTCTCTATGCCCACATATCAATGTGTGTAAAAAGTCATGAATGACGTGATAATGTATAGCATGAGGAAAAAATGCGTCTCTATGCCTGTATGTCATGTGTGCATGCCAATGCCATGTATCTCAGATATGAATCATGTACTCACACTCTCAAAGTACTCAATCTCACTGTCTCGCATTCTCTCTCACTATGCTCAAGGCTCAGCACACTCAATCACTCAACGTTGTACAATACCTGCTGCGGCGTGCAACCCGATCCATATATGACCATAAGGCCCGTTGCGGCGCGCAGCCCGATCCATATATATATAGTCGACTGCGCTTACTGGGGGTGTGCAGACTCCGGAGGGACTCCTTCAGCCCAAGTGCTATATCGCTGCGGCGTGCAACCCAATCCCATAACATACAAATAGTCGTAAGGCTCGTTGCGGCGTGCTATCCGATCCATATAAAATATAATCAATATAATATGTTGCGGCGTGCAGCCCGATCCCAAAATATCACTCTCACTCAGGCCCTCTGCCTCACTCAGTCATCAGTCTCTCCAGTCTCACTCACTGGCTCACAATGTCATGAAACCAGCCCGACAATAATGAAATGTTATATCAATGAGTAATATGTGAGACTGATATATGGTATGAATGCATGAATATGACTGAGTACGAAATATCAATAAAATCAGTGAGGTGACAGTAAGAAACGACCACTATGGGTCCAAACAATATCGGCATAAAGCCTAAATATGATATCTAAGCATGATTGACAGCTCAATTATTTTATCACATGGCGAAAACACAGACATCAAAAAACTAGGGCCACTATTTAGTGCCATGGAAACAACAAAGTCCCAATTCATACGGTGCACGCCCACACGCCCGTCACCTAACATATGCGTCACCTTAACACAAATCACATAACACGTATTTCGGGGTTTCATACCCTCTGCACTAAGATTAGAAGTGTTACTTACCTCGAACAAGCCAATTCCAACACCGAGCAAGCCAAATGATGCTCCAAAATGCCACCCCGTGCGTTCCAACCTCCGAATGGCCCGAAACTAATCCAAAACAACTCAAGTACATCAAATAATGCTAAAGGAACCAATCCCGATCGAAAAAGATCAAGTCTTGAATCAAAAAGCCCAAAACCGACCCAAAACCCAATCCGGGTCCGTACCTCGGAACCTGACAAAATTTACAAAATCCAACAACCCATTCAATTACGAGTCCCACCACACTAGTTTCACTCAAATCCGACTCCAATTCGATGTTCAAAACTCAAAAATTCATATTATGAAACTTTAGGCCAAAACCCCCAATTTCCTCTTTAAAATTTACAATCCAATTACCAAAAACAAAGGTAGATTCATGAAATATAACCAAAACCGAGTAGAGAACACTTACCCCAATTCATATGGTGAAAATTGCTTCAAGAATCGCCTCAATCCGAGCTCCATAGCTCCCAAAATGTAAAAATATCTGAAACCTTCGAAATAGAGTACTATATACACTACCCAGACGTCCTATTTTGCGAACGCGGGAAAACTCACACTGCCACAAATGTCTCTACACGTTCGTGATGCACCCCACGCGAACACAATGAACACTGTTGCCAAAGCTTCGCGAACGCGACTAACCTTACGTGATCGCATAGAAGAACGCTCAAATTCCCAGCTGCCAACCTCAACACTACGCGAACGCGATCCTCCACACGCCAACGCAAAGAGGACTTACCCCAACTCTATGCGAAAGCGAGACATACTTCGCGATCACGAAGTACAATTTGCTGCTGCCATCAAAATACACTACGTGTTCGCGACACTTGCCACGTGAACGCGATGACGAACTGAGACACTAGAAAATAGCAAAACACAGCAGTACCAAAAATGAAGAAAACTGATCTGAAATCAATCTGAAACACGCCCGATCCCCTTCGGACCCGTCCAAACATACCAACAAGTCCCATAACATAACACGGACCAACTCGAGGCCTCAATACACACAAAACAACATCGGAATGACGAATCACACCTCAATTCAAATTCAATGAACTTTGAAACTTCAAACTTCCACAACCGATGCCGAAACCTATGAAATCACATCCGATAGACCTTAAATTTTGCACACAAGTCAATTCGACATTACAAACCTGCTCCAACTTCCGAAATCGGAATCCGACCCCGATATCAAAAAGTCCACTCCCGGTCAAACTTTTCAAAATTTCAACTTTCGACATTTCGAGCCAAATTCAACCACGGACCTCCAAATTACAATCCGGATGCGCTCCTAAGTCCAAAATCACCCAACGGAGCTAATGGAATAATCAGAACTTCGTTCCGGATTCAAATTTACAAAAAGTCAAACTTGGTCGACTCTTTCAAATTTAAAGTTTCTAGCTGAGAATCATTCTTTCAAATCAATTCTGCATAACCTGAAAGCCAAAACCGACGATTCACATAAGTCATATTGCATCATATAGAGCTACTCATGCCCTCAAACAGCCGAGCAAAGTGTAAATGCTCAAAACGACCGGTCGGGTCGTTACATCTTCCCTCGCTTAAACATACGTTCGTCTTCGAACGTGTCCAAAGTTGTTCTCAAAGCCATAAAACCCCCGTATAACCTTACCATGCACATACCCGGGGGTGATCTCATGTCACCTTATCCCATACAGGTCCGATAACACAACCTAACTGAAATTTCTCAATTCAACCTAGCCCACAAGCCTGCGAATCAAATTTCCAACATCCGGAATTTCTTATAAGATCAGAATTTCACATCTACATACCATATAAGTTTGAACAAGATGTACCAAAAACCATAATCATAACTCAAATATGCAAATTCAAATACCACATAGCTCAAATGCTCGAAACAATGATTTCTAATCATAGTAGCTGCTCAAATCAACCCAATGCCGGTAATAAACCTCATATCAAACAAAACCTCGTTCTAAAACCTTCGTACACTGTCGATGATGAAAGAAACACCCAGAACTCATAACCATTCACAGATCAACCAGTCATGCAATTCCCTCTAATGCGATAAGAACTATAGCAAATTCTAAGCCGACCTTCGATATTATCCTTCCAAACATACTGTAATCAATTCTGATAGTATCCATCCTAGGTCCAATGATCTCATCTCATCCAACACGACCACTCTAGTGACATACCACATCAATACAATCTAAAGCCATAACCCGTGCAATCAGTGCACCAATAAGCAACATTCCAAATATACTCAAATCATGGAAAACTGACTCAGATGGGAGAACTGTCCCGCAAGATCAACAAGTACCACCACAACGCAATGCTAAGAACCTATCACACACCGTAGAACCAAAACACACGAATCTAACACAAAGGATCAAATCTTAACATAACTCCGCTGCAATGCGTGACCCTATCCAAATACTGGTCCATATGAAATACCTCAAGCCACCCTGCTAAAAATCAATAATCACGCATAATCCGATATCAAGTACTCAAAGTGCATTACCATAACCACGGAGAAGTAGATGACATATTGCCACGCAAAACTAGAAAGAACATAACTCGTACGCCATCAACCATGCAATACCCAATTACTCATCTCACTCAAATTTTGCTATAAATCCCAAATAGAACCGCACTAGGTGTGCTTATAACCAACGGATCACAACTCCTCGTAACATAGAAGAGTAACTCATAGATCATCTCAGAACATGCATAAGCTCAACAACAATCGAATGGCACATCCCTCAACAATAGCAGTATGGAGCCAACTAATCCGGCTCGGTGTAGAATACATATCCTAATTGGGCCTACCAATGGACCCCCAAGTCGACTCTGGTCTCCCATAAATAGATAAATAACCCTCCGAAAATCCACAATGACTGAATTATAACATATACTATCATCTGGCTAGCTTCGGCCACAACCTCACAGTCCACAACCATGAAACAATCTGCTCCTGAGAACTCCCATCCTCCAAATCCATAAAATACACGAATCACCATATCCGATTCCATCTCCACCGCTAGAATGTCTAACACATCTCTCATACACGATCATCCCACGAGAAATACTTCTAAAATTCTTTCGTGCCACGCAACAAAATTTGAATATCAGCAGTCGATCAACCAGGAGAGTGCCACAATACCAATGGAGTACCCATAAATCAAAATACATTGCCCCTTCTGAAATGTATACTCTCATCAGGCCATACCGATTAGTAATATCATTTACCTAGTCATCTGAAACCGTCCATGCTGCCTACGAATTTATGTCATTCCCTTCAAAACTAAACTCTGGCCTTGCACATGCAAATCTCAATCCCACACAACACACTGCATCTACCATGCCATCCTGTGAAGAGTACAAGAATCTCATAATCAACTCTGAGTCACAAGCAGAATACATACCTGATCAGTCAGAAACTTTCCATTGATCTCATCCCGGAGAAAACCCCAATACGCAACATATTCCTCACGCCGGTAGGAAATATACTCCTCGAACCGTGGTAAAACCCAGTAGGAACTATTTGAAACCCATTTGCACACAACCAAGCTATCAGAACTGAATCTCTCTAACTCACCCAGCCACGCAGGTCGCCAAAACCCAAGAGCATTGCCAAAAAACACATGTGGAGACTAGCCACATTATAAGTACCCAAAGAACTGATTATATCCATTACTGTGCTGATCCAACCTACTATCACGCTGTCCTATTTCTCTAAGTCCCTTCCAAATTGCCTTCAAATTGATACTACTCCTTGCTAGAACACCACGATCCTTAACCAAAATTCACCACACAAGAGACCCTAGTATAAATCCATAACGCCCTAAGGCCCATAAGCCACTGACTTCCCTCGTAAGCACCCCAAAGCACCACAACCGAGATACCCACTCTAAAGAGTCCTTATGTGAACTTAAAAATGTTTCCTTCACCTTCTCGACGCAGAAATGCATAATCCACAATGGTATAAAAATGCCACAAGTCTTGACACCATCAAATGTAACTCTCAGTTTCTAGCCATTTACTAATCTTGAAAATTCCAAATCGCTACATATAATTCTTGAATCCATTAGAACCATTTTCGAGAGTCATCCACTCTACTCAAATCTCAATTGCACCGCCCCAAACGGGCCAAACGACTGGTGCCCCATTAGCACGATGACACCCATAGGAGTATCCCACACTCCTAAGCAACCGAGCAAATTCCTACTCCATGTACACTACATCCTTCACGAATAACCACTCAATTATTTTATGATTCCTATATACCCATAGAGTGTAATACAACATGTATCCAGAAATTCCTTTACCCGAGTCATCCTCGATCTTGACCCCGGCAAGTCATAACTGATTCACCATTATACCCCGAACCGAAACCAATACAACACATAACCGTGCAATCAACTCGTCGATAGCAGACTCCCCCACTTGGCTCAAAGCCACAAAACAAAACACTCGATAACATCACGATACCCATACTCTATTACTGTCAGAATCCCGCACTGAAATTCAACTAAATCTTTCACAAGCCCATGTAACACAAACCATATAATACCTCAAATCCTCTGCAAATCTCACATTCACCCTTGTAATAGTCAAGCCAACTTCCACAAGCGGTCCAAACTCAAATTGCAACATATATCATTCACTGGTAAAAGAGAACTCTCTACAAAACATCATAAGGACCACACAACCTCAGGACACCTCGCAGGAGATAACCTACCTGCTATGCCTCAAACTGACATCTCTCTATACCCTTCCACAGTCACGACTACTACGCAATCACTTAATCTTCTTGATTCTGAACTCATCAACAAGACATGAGAATCTACTTTACTCCACAACTAAATAACATGAGAGATCCCTTAACACACCTATAACTCGAGACCATATGCCAGATCAAGACAAAAATCAAACACCCCATAGTCCTTGCTACATCTCAAGTAAACTCTTCTCGTCACCTTCGAACGATCTGAACACATCTCGCAGTCATATAATACTCACCACATAGTCAATCTACCGCTCATCAAGCCATAAATTCCACTCATAGGAACACTACCGGACGTATAAGTCCAAAAGCACGTGCTCACACAATCAAAATCTCTGTGCTCAAGCTACAGTCAAAACCCGGCCTCAAGTCCTCCAGACTGGCCCATCATCAACATGCCAAAATCATATCTCGTACCTCAACCATAGAATCACAAGCCTTCGGCGCACAGTCGATACTGAGCTCTCACTTGCGCATACTAATGAGTGGAAGGAATTCAAAGAGTTATGCTTCAAATTGAATCAATGCCGCACGATTAGGAAAGAAAGATGGGAAGTATATCCTAAATGTCATGAAGCCTCTCGAATATAGGTATGGACGTCATCATACCGATCCGCAAAACTCTACTAGACACATGCTCATGACTTGTAGAACCTATGAACCTAGAGTTCTGATACCACCTGTCACGATCCCAAATCTACTAGTCGTGATGGCACCTAACCCAACCCGCTAGGTAAGCCAACTAATAACCATCCAATTTCAATAATATTAACAAGATAATTGAACAAAAGGATTTATCTGTATCTTATACATTTCTCCCAAGAACTGGTAGTACAAATCATGAGCTTCTAAGAATAGAGTTTACAAAGTGGAAATGAAATAAATACATAGTTTGTTTGAATAGTATATAAACAGAGTTTTACAGATCTAAAGCTACCACGAACAAGAGGCAGCTACAGCCGGGACACAGGTACATCTTCAATCCAGCTCCCATCGAACACAATAACATCAGCAGCCAACATCTGCACGCAAGGTGCAGAAGTGTAGTATGAGTACAACCGGCCCCATATACTCAATAAGTAACAAACCTAACCTTAGGTTGAAAGTAGTGACGAGCTTGTACTAAGGTCGGGTTCAAAACCAATATCCCACAACAGTTCATAACAAAATAATACAAGTAATAAAAGATGTATCTCAGAAGTAAAATGCTCAGCTCGTTCACAATTCCAGAAAATAGTCATGCTTTTCAAGTATCTTAGTGAAAACCCAAATCTGTTACCGAAAATGCCAAAAATATGAGTAAGTTTAAAAACTGTAATTGTTTCAAATATCCTTTCCACAATAAATAAGATGTTTCATTTTCTTTCCAGATAGCAAGTGTGAAATAACTCCCTATGCCCACATATCAATGTGTGTAAAAATTCATGAATGACATGATATTGTACAGCTTGAGGAAAAAATGCGTCTCTATGCCTGTATGTCATGTGTGCATGCCAATGCCATGTATCTCAGAGATGAATCATGTACTCATACTCTCAGAGTACTCAATCTCACTGTCTCGCATTCTCTCTCACTATGCTCAAGGCTCAGCACACTCAATCACGCAGCGCTGTACAATACCTACTGCGGCGTGCAACCCGATCCATATATGACCATAAGGCCCGTTGCGGTGCGCAACCCGATTCATATATATATATATATATATATATATATATATATATATATATATATATATATAGTCGACTGCGCTCACTGGGGTGTACAGAACTTCGAAGGGGCTCCTTCAGCCCAAGCGCTATATCGTTGCGGCATGCAGCCCGATCACATAACATATAAACAGCCATAAGGCTCGTTGTGGCGTGCAACCCGATTCATATATATATATATATATATACACACACACATAGCCCTAAGGCTCATTGCGGCGTGCAACCCGACCCATATAAAATATAATCAATATAATATGTTACAGCATGCAGCCCGATCCCAAAATGTCACTCTCACTCAAGCCCTCGGCCTCACTCACTCATCAATCTCTCCAGTCTCACTCACGGGCTCACAATGTCATGAAACTAGCCCGACAACAATGAAATGTTGTATCAATAAGTAATATGTGAGACTGAGATATGGTATGAATGCATGAATATGACTGAGTACGAAATATCAATAAAATCAGTGAGATGATAGTAAGAAACGACCACTATGGGTCCAAACAATATCGGCATAAAGCCTAAACATGATATCTAGCATGATTGACAGCTCAATTACTTTATCACATGGCGAAAACACAGATATCAAAAAACTAGGGCCACTATTCAGTGCCATGGAAACAACAAAGTCCCAATTCACACGGTGCACACCCACACGCCCGTCACCTAGCATGTGCGTCACCTTAACACAAATCACATAACACATATTCCGGGGTTTTATACCCTATGCACTAAGATTAGAAGAGTTACTTACCTCGAACAAGCCAATTCCAACACCGAGCAAGCCAAACGATGCTCCAAAATGCCACCCCGCGCGTTCCGACCTCCGAACGGCCCGAAACTAATCCAAAACAACTCAAGTACATCAAACAATGCTAAAGGAACCAATCCCGATCGAAAAAGATCAAGTCTTGAATCAAAAAGCCCAAAACCGGCCAAAAACCCAACCAGGGCTCGCACCTCGGAACCCGACAGAATTTATAAAATCCAATAACCCATTCAATTACGAGTCCCACCATACTAGTTTCACTCAAATCCGACTCCAATTCGATGTTCAAATCTCAAAAATTCATATTATGAAACTTTAGGCCAAAACCCCCAATTTTCTCTTTAAAATTCACAATCCAATTACCAAAAACAAAGATAGATTCATGAAATATAACCAAAACCGAGTAGAGAACACTTACCCTAATTCATATGGTGAAAATTGCTTCAAGAATCGCCTCAATCCGAGCTCCATAGCTCCCAAAATATAAAAATATCTGAAACCTTCGACATTACGGACCTGCTCCAACTTTCGGAATTGGAATCTGACCCTGATATCAAAAAGTTCACTCCTGGTCAAACTTTCCAAAATTTTAACTTTCGACATTTCGAGCAAAATTCAACTACGGACCTCCAAATTACAATCCGGACGCGCTCCTAAGTCCGAAATCACCCAAAAGAGCTAATGGAACAATCGGAACTTTGTTCCAGATTCAAATTTACAAAAAGTCAAACTTGGTCGACTCTTTCAAATTTAAAGCTTCTAGTTGAGAATCATTCTTTTAAATCAATTCCGAATAACCTGAAAGCCAAAACCGACGATTCACATAAGTCATATTACATCATACGGAGATACTCATGCCCTCAAACAGCCGAGCGAAGTATAAATGCTCAAAACGACCGGTCGGGTCATTACATCCTCCCCCACTTAAACATACGTTCATCCTCGAACGTGTCCAGAGTTGTTCTCAAAGCCATCAAACTGTCGTATAACATTACCATGCATATACCCGTGGGTTATCCCACGTCACTCTATCACATACAAGTCCGATAACATAACATAACTGAAATTTCTCAATTCAACCTAGCCCACAAGCCTTCGAATCAAATTTCCAACATACGGAATTTCTTATAAGATCAGAATTTCGCATCTACATACCGTATAAGTCTGAACAAGATGTATCAAAAGCTGTAACCGTAACTCAAATACGCAAATTCAAATACCACATAGCTCAAATGCTCGAAGCAACGATTTCTAATCACAGTCGCTGCTCAAATCAACCCAATGCCGGTAATAAACCTCATATCAAACAAAACCTCATTCTAAAACCTTCGTACACTGCCGATGATGAAATAAACACGTAGAACTCATAACCATTCATCAGATCAACAAGTCATGGAATTCCCTCTCATTCGACAAGAACTATAGCAAATTCTAAGCCGACCTTCGATATTATCCTTCCAAACATGCTGTAATCAATTCCGATAGTATCCATCCTAGGTCCAACGATCTCATCTCATCCAACACGACCACTCTAGTGACATGCCACATCAATACAATCTAAAACCATAACCCGTGCAATCCGTGCACTAATAACCAACATTCCAAATATACTCAAATCATGGAAAACTGACTCAGACGGGAGAACTGTCCCGCAAGCTCAACAAGTACCACCACAGCGCAATGCTAAGAACCTATCACACACCGTAGAACCAAAACACATGAATCTAACACAAAGGATCAGATCTTAACATAACTCCATTGCAATGCGTGATCCTATCCAAATATTGGTCCATATGAAATACCTCAAGCCACCCTGCTAAAAATCAATAACCACCCACAATCCGACATCAAGTACTCAAAAGTGCATTACCAAAACCACGGAGAAGCAGATGACACAATGCCACGCAAAACCAGAAAGAACATAACCCATACGCCATCAACCATGCAATACCCAATTACTCATCTCACTCAAATTCCGCTATAAATCCCAAATAGAACCGCACTAGGTGTGCTTATAACCAATGGATCACAACTCTTCGTAACATAGAAGAGTAACTCATAGATCATCTGAGAACACGAATAAGCTCTAAAACAACTGAATGGCACATCCCTCAACAATAGCAGTATGGAGCCAACCAATCCGGCTCGGTGTAGAATACATATCCTAATTAGGCCTACCAATGTACCCCCAAATCGACTCTGGTCACCCACAAATAGATAAATAACCCTTCGAAAATCCACAATGACTGAATCATAACACATACTATCATTTGGCTAGCTTCGGCCACAACCTCACAGTTCACAACCATGAAACAATCTGCTCCTTAGAACTCCTAGCCTCCAAATCCATAAAACACATGAATCACCATATCTGATTCCATATCCACCGCCATAATATCTAACACATTTCTCATACACGATCATCCCACGAGAAATACTTCTAAAATTCCTCCATGCCACATAGCAAAATTTGAATATCAACAGTCGATCAACTAGGAGAGTGTGGCAATACCAATGAAGTACCCATAAATCAAAATACATTGCCCCTTCTGAAATGTACACTCTCATCAGGCCATACCAATTAGTAATATCATTTACCTAGTCATCTGAAACCGTCCATGCTGCCTACGAATTTATGTCATTCCCTTCAAAACTAAACTCTGGCCTTGCACATGCAAATCTCAATCCCCCACAACACACCGCATCTACCATGCCATCCTGTGAAGAGTACAAGAATCTCATAATCAACTCTGAGTCACAAGCAGAATACATACCCGATCAGTCAGAAACCTTCCATTGATCTCATCCCGGAGAAAATCCCAATACGCAACATATTCCTCACGCCGGTAGGAAATATACTCCTCGAACTGTGGTAAAACCCAGTAGGAACTATTTGAAACCCATTTGCACACAACCAAGCTATCAGAACTGAATCTCTCTAACTCACCCAGCCACGCAGGTCGCCAAAACCCAAGAGCATTGCCAAAAAACACATGTGGAGACTAGCCACATCATAAGTACCCAAAGAACTGATTATATCCATTACTGTGCTGATCCAACCTACTATTACGCTGTCCTATTTCTCTAAGTCCCTTCCAAATTGCCTTCAAATTGATACTACTCCTTGCTAGAACACCACGATCCTTAACCAAAATTCACCACACAAGAGACCCTAGTATAAAACCATAATGCCCTAAGGCCCATAAGCCACTGACTTCCCTCGTAAGCACCCCAAAGCACCACAACCGAGATACCCACTCTAAAGAGACCTTATGTGAACTTAAAAATGTTTCCTTCACCTTCTCGACAAAGAAATGCATAATCCACAATGGTATAAAAATGCCACAAGTCTCGACACCATCAAATGTAACTCTCAGTTTCTAGCCATTTACTAATCTTGAAAATTCCAAATTGCTACATATAATTCTTGAATCAATTAGAACCATTTTCGAGAGTCATCCACACTACTCAAAGCTCAATTGCACCGCCACAAATGGGCTAAAGACTGGTGCCCCATTGGCACGACGACACCCAAAGGAGTAACCCACACTCCTAAGCAACCGAGAAAATTCCTACTCCATGTACACTACATCCTTTGCGAATAACCACTCAATTATTTTATGATTCCCATATACCCATAGAGTGTAATACAACATGTATCCAGAAATTCCTTTACCCGAGTCATCCTCGTTCTCGACCCCTGCAAGTCATAACTGATTCACCATTATACCCCGAACCGAAACCAATACAACACATAACCGTGCAATCAACTCGTTGATAGTAGACTCTCCTACTTGGCTCAAAGCCACAGAACAAAACACTCGATAATATCACGATACCCATACTCTATTACTGTCAGAATCCCGCACTGAAATTCAACTAAATCCTTCACCAGCCCATGTAACACAAACCATATAATACCTCAAATCCTCTGCAAATCTCGCATTCACCCTTGTAATAGTCAAGCCAACTTCCACAAGCTTTCCAAACTCAAATTGCAACATATATCACTCAGTAGTAAAAGAGAACTCTCTACAAAACATCATAAGGACCACACAACCTCAAGACACCTCGCAGGAGATAACATACATGCTCTACCTCAAACTGACATCTCTCTATACCTTTCCACAGTCACGACTAATACGCAATCACTTAATCTTCTTGATTCTTAACTCATCAACAAGACATGAGAGTCTACTTTACTCCACAACTAAACAACATGAGAGATCCCTCAACACACCCATAACTCGAGATCATACGCCAAATCAAGACAGAAATCAAACACCCCATATTCCTTGCTACATCTCAAGTAAACTCTTCTCGTCACCTTCGAACGATCTGAACACATCTCGCAGTCATATAATACTCACCACATAGTCATTCTACTGCTCATCGAGCCACAAATTCCACTCATAGGAACACTACCGGACGTATAAGTCTAAAAGCACGTGCTCACACAATCAAAATATTCGTGCTCAAGCTACAGTCTAAACCCGACCTCAAGTCCTCCAGACTGGCCCATCATCAACATGCCAAAATCACATCTCGTACCTCAACTATGGAATCACAAGCCGTCGGCGCACAGCCGATACCGAGCGCTCACATGCGCATACGAATGCATGAAAGGAATTAAAAGAGTTACGCTTCAAGTTGAATCAATGCCGCACGATAAGGAAAGAAAGATGGGAAGTATATCCTAAATGTCTTGTTGCCTCTCGAAGATAGGTATGGATGTCATCATACCGATCCGCAAGACTCTACTAGACACTTGCTCATGACTTGTAGAGCCTATGAACCTAGAGCTCTGATACCACCTATCACGACCCCAAATCCACTAGTCGTGATGTCACCTAACCCAACCCGCTAGGTAAGCCAACTAATAACCATCCAATTTCAATAATATTAATAAGACAATTGAACAAAAGGAATTATCTGAATCTTATACATTTCTCCCAAGAACTGGTAGTACAAATCATGACCTTCTAAGAATAGAGTTTACAAAGCAAAAATGAAATAAATACATAGTCTATTTGAATAGTACATAAATAGAGATTTATAGATCTAAAGCTACCACGAACAAGAGACAGCTACAGTTGGGATGCAGGTACATCTTCAATCCAGCTCCCATCGAACACAGCAACATCTACAGCCAACATCTGACCTTAGGTTGAAAGTAGTGACGAACTTGTACTAAGGTCGGGTTCAAAACCAATATCGTACAATAGTTCATAACAACATAATACAAGTAATAAAAGATGTATCTCAGAAGTAAAATACTCAGCTCCTTCACAGTTCCAGAAAATAGTCATGCTTTTCAAGTATCTTTGTGAAAACCCAAATCTTTTACTTGAAATGCCAAAAATATGAGTAAGTTTGAAAATTGTAATTTTTCCAAATATCCTTTCCACAATAAATAAGATGTTTCATTTTCTTTCCAGATAGCAAGTGTGAAACACCTCTCTATGCCCACATATCAATGTGTGTAAAAAGTCATGAATAACGTGATATTGTACATCATGAGGAAAAATGCGTCTTTATGCCTGTATGTCATGTGTGCAAGCCAATGCCATGTATCTTAGAGATAAATCATGTACTCACACTCTCAGAGTACTCAATCTCACTGTCTTGCATTCTCTCTCACTATGCTCAAGGCTCAGCACACTCAATCACTCAGCGTTGTACAATACCTGCTACGACGTGCAACCCGATCTATATATGACCATAAGGTCTGTTGCGGTCCGCAACCCAATCCACATATATATAGTCGATTGCGGCGTGCAACCCGATCCATATATATATATAGCCCTAAGGCTAGTTATGGCGTGCAACCCGACCCATATAAAATAAAATCAATATAATATGCTGCGGTGTGCATCCCGATCTCAAAATGTCACTCTCACTCAGGCCCTCATCCTCACTCAGTTATCAATCTCTCCAGTCTCACTCACGGGCTCACAATGTCATGAAACTAGCCCGATAACAATGATATGATATATCAATAAGTAATATCTGAGACTGAGATATGGTATGAATGCATGAATATGACTGAGTACGAAATATCAATGAAATCAGTGAGATGACAGTAAGAAACGACCACTATAGGTCCAAACAATATCAGCATAAAGCCTAAACATGATATCTAGTATGATTGACAGCTCAATTACTCTATCACATGGCGAAAACACGGATTTCAAAAATATAGGACCACTATTCAGTGCCATGAAAACAACAAAGTCCCAATTCACACGGTGCACGCCCACACGCCCGTCACCTAGCATGTGCGTCACCTTAACACAAATCACATAACATGTATTTTGAGGTTTCATACCCTCTGCATTAAGATTAGAAGAGTTAGTTACCTCGAACAAGCCAATTCCAACACCAAGCAAGCCAAAGATGCTCCAAAATGCCACCCCGTACGTTCCGACCTCCGAACGGCCCGAAACTAACCCAAAACAACTCAAGTACATCAAACAATGCTAAAGGAACCAATTCCGATCGAAAAAAATCAAGTCTTGAATCAAAAAGCCCAAAACCGGCCAAAAACCCAACCCGGGCCCGCACATCGGAACCCGATAAAATTTACAAAGTCCAATAACCCATTTAATTACGAGTCCCACCACACTAATTTCACTCAAATACGACTCCAAATCGATGTTCCAATCTCAAAAATTCATATTATGAAACTTTAGGCCAAAACCCCCAATTTCCTCTTTAAAATTCACAATCCTATTACCAAAAACAAAGATAGATTCATGAAATATAATCAAAACCGAGTAGAGAACACTTAACCCAATTCATATGGTGAAAATTGCTTCAAGAATTGCCTCAATCCGAGCTCCATAGCTCCTAAAATGTAAAAATGTCTGATACCTTCAAAATAGAGTACTATATACACTGCCTAGACGTCCTCTTTCGCAAATGCGGGAAAACAATCGCGTTCGCGATGAATAAAACTCACACTGCCACAAAAGTCTCTACGCGTTCACGATGCACCCCACGCGAACGCGATGAACACTACTGCCAAAGCTTCGCTAACGCGACTAACCTTACGTGATCGCATTGAAGAATGCTCAGATTCCCAGCTGCCAACCTCAAAACTACGCGAATGTGATCCCCCACACGCGAACGCGAAGAGGACTTGCCCCAACTCTACGCGAATGCGAGACATACTTCGTGATCATGAAGAACAATTTGATGTTGCCATCAAAATACACTATGCGTTCGCGACACTTTCCACGCGAACGCGATGAAGAACTGAGACACCAGAAAACAACAGTACCAAACATGAAGAAAAATGATCTGAAATGAATCCGAAACACACCCGAGCCCTCGGGACCCCGTCCAAACATACCAACAAGTCCCATAACATAAAACGAACCTACTCGAGGCCTCAAAACACACAAAACAACATCGGAACGATGAATCACACCTCAATTCGAATTCAATGAACTTTGAAACTTCAAACTTCCACAACCGATGCTGAAACCTATCAACTCACATCCGATTGATCTCAAATTTTGCACACAAGTCACATTCGACATTACGGACCTGCTCCAACTTTCAGAATCAGAATCCGACCCTGATATCAAAAAGTTCACTCCCGGTCAAACTTTCCAAAATTTCAACTTTCGCTATTTCGAGCCAAATTCAACCACGGACCTCCAAATCACAATCCGGACGCGCTCCTAAGTCCAAAATCACCCAACGGAGCTAATGGAACAATCAGAACTCCATTCCGGGTTCAAATTTACAAAAAGTCAAACTTGATCGACTCTTTCAAATTTAAAGCTTATAGCTGAGAATCATTCTTTCAAATCAATTTCGAATAACGTGAAAGCCAAACCGACGATTCACATAAGTCATATTACATTATACGGAACTACTCATGCCCTCAAATAGCCGAGCGAAGTGTAAATTCTGAAAACGACCGGTCGGGTCATTACAACTTCCTAGCAGATGCTCATGCACTTTGTGACATCGGGTTTTGGGGTGTTGTAGAATTTGTTTATGATTTTGTTTTACATTGACAGACTATTCCTTTATATTATAATTAAATTGTACGTATCTACGATTTTTTTAATGCATTGATCTCTCTATCTAATAAGATTCATGATTTCAAAAATAATAAATTAAATAATTAAGTTGGTTTGGTTTGCCTAACGACGACGTTGGGTGCCATCACGACCTATATTGAGATTTGGGTCGTGACACCGCAAGGAGTTTCTTGTTATGCCGAGTTTAACATCAAAGACGATGAAACTCTACAAGATTTTTTGAAGACTCCGGAAGAACACGAGGATGTTCTTGTGTTAAAAATGCTAAAAATGTACGTTAAGTCTGAAGACGTCAACAATATTGATGTTCCGCAAAATATGGATATCACTCAATCATATGGTGGTGTTTTTGGAGCAGTTGTATCCGAACATGTTCCATATGAAAGAGTCTGGCAAGATATAAACTTATCTCTATTGGCGAATAAGGAGCGAGTACATACTTTCTCCCCAATGCAGCAACATGGAGGGTTGTCAAGTTTACACAATTCACATGCCGAGTGGTAAATTTCAATTTTCCTTGTTGTAGTATAAATTTTTATTTATGTATCATATTCGTACTAACACTTATATATTTCAAAGGGGTTACCGGCCAAATATGAATTTACAAGTTATAAACCAACCAACAGTTGGAATATACCTAATTTTGGTAGTTTGGATCATGTTGGTCTATCCGCGAGTCATCAATAATGCGATAATGTGCATCATTGGCTATCTACAAATTATATATTGTAAGTTAAGAGATAAAGTTAATATATTATGTTATGATAACGCTGAGAAACTCATTATTTTATTGGTTGTGCAGTGAAAACGAGCAACATGACGGTCATGTCCTAACTCAGTTGCGCGATGACGATTTATTGAATCAGGATATGGCAGATGCACATAGTGAGGAAGATGACAGTGATTATGACAACAATGTTGATGAGTCTGGAGATGATACACCCTTCCCTTATGAGAGCGACAATGAGGAACCACACTTCGCAGATGAGAGTGAGAATGAGCAACTCGATTTGACGAGAGATCATGATGCCACAACTGAGCATGCTCCGTATATGCAGACTCCACCTACCGTTAGTCCCGTAGTGTACGAGTCACGTGTGTCTTTCATTAAAGGGAGATTTTCTACCTTGATCACATGCCCAGTATGTCGGATGTGGATGCCCTCACAAGGGATCTTGAAGATATTTGTACAGCAATGTGAAATGAATCTAGACCAATAGAGCTTTGTAAAAATATGCTTTTTGGTGACAAGTCGCGCCTTAGCAAGGTGGTGCAAATTTTCAACATAAAAAATATTTGTGAGATCGAGGTTGTTGAGTCATCTAAGCAAATATATAAGGTTGTTTGTCGTAGATAGGACCAAGATTGTAAGTGGATAATACTTATCCCAAATGATGGAATGATGGTGCCTACGATCAGTAGTGAAGCTGTCGGGGTAAATTGTGAAGTCGCCGGTGGCAGCAGTCTGAATGTAGGTATATTATCGCCATCATCGTATGCCTCACCAAAGTCACTCGGAAGATCCTCACCAATATCCTCTACAGTTGCCTCAGCGCCCCCTTGCTGGGGAACCCGTCCTCGCCGACCACCATGACCACGCGAGCCACCCCTTCCTCTGTGGACATGCCTGGCATGTCTACCACGTGTTGGGGGAACGCCTGACCAATGATGGTAATCCTCAAGCAGCACATACGCAACATCAAAACCTAATCGTGCATCCGTTTGGGCAACTACCAATATGGAAGCAGCAAGATCAGCAACCTGACGACCTTATGCCTCCCGACGTATGGAACGTACCGACCACCCTCCCGCTGAATGGGATTACTGATCAGAGTGTGAGTAACATGACGATACCAAGCCATGTACTCATGCTCATTGTCAACATGATCATGTGGAGGGTATGGCGGAATCAAGCCCAGTCTCTGATCTCGGTCCTCCATCTGGGCCTCTAGCTAGGCCAGTATGCCTGTTCAACTCTATTGCGATCATCCCGCTCGAAATGTGTGGCATGCCAACTAGTTTGAGCAGGTATAAGCTGTCGACGACCAAACTGTCGCGGGAATCTTTCGGTCGGATGATGCCTGACTATATCGAGATATATAAGTGGGACTTAGACATCCACACAGCTCGACCACGTGAGCAATAATCTGGCAAACCGGTGATGAGCTCGTCGCTATATGGCCTCCATATGAACTATTTATTAAACGCAAGAATAGTGAATAAACGCAAGACAAATCAAGCATTATCAAACCAACTTAGTCAAATATTTACATGAGCATCTTCAGGTAGATCCAACAGATCCCTATAATAAGGGAGATGATATCGAGCCTCGACGTTGTGGGCGCGTCCTCGCCTATTGACCCACCTCCTAGCACTGGTAGAAACGGCGGAGGTGGTGCATCTGGAGCTAGCGGTCGAGGATAGGGCTGCATCTACAAGAATCTCTCCCAAACCCAAACCTAATATTGACTGTGGAGGTAAATTTGAGTAATTTTTACTATATCTATGATAATCATGAAAAGAATTGATAATGTTATCACCTGCATTAGCGGTATAAATCTAGAGATGTCTCACACACGAACCATCGATGCCCTGCACAACTGCCTATAAAGGTATGGTAGAACGGCTCTACCCCAGCTGTACATGGGTAAGTGATCTAAGCGCTCCAGATGATGCAAGAACCGTAGGCTCATAAGGTTTCCCGAAGTGTTCGGGAAAAGAATTCTACCAAATATCATCAAGATCAACATCCTCGAATATCGCTCAATAGCCTCAAGTGGTGACTCGATCGTGATATGCTCGTGTAGCACCTCCAGATGCTGCCTAACATGCGATAGTTGCAATCAATTAACGCCACTGATAGCAGTCTGCTCTGCCGGCTGGAATCCAGTGAGCCTCTGCAGCACCTGTAGATAGTCGTGCCTCCTATACTCCCTAAGAGCAGGCAGGTAGTGGAACACAAAATCATCAACGGGCAACCCGAATAATACCGCCACATTCTCTTGCGTGATGGCCTCGCCGATAGACAAATGAAATGTATGAGTCTCAGGTCTCCACCGTTCGATCAGAGCAGTGATCAGGGGTCAATCGAACTACAACCGGCCGACCTCTACAATCCGGTAAAAATCAGTCCGTTGAAGGCACGCAACTGTACGAGGATGAAATAGGTGGTCCCTAATAAGCTCCTAATACGTCTTGGGTGGAAGTTCTCGCTAAGAAACTCTCCATCCTAGATGTTGATGACTATGGGAAGCATGGACCAAAAGTAGCTCTCGAGAAGTAGGTCCAGGATGCACAGACGGACGATCCATGATGATGTCTGTAAATTGAATAATATTAATTAAAATATTATTCTCTTTAATTGTTTAACGTATCGAAATATCTTGCGATATTTTTTATATTATTATTTCATTCAATTTTTTTTATATTATTACTTAATTTGATATAAAGTATTTATTTATATGTTAGTTTTTAGGATTTTATGACTACAATTCGACAGAATTTTATTTGTATTGCCAAAATTTTTATCATATTTATTGGTCGTTATAAGAATACTAAATATTTAATTTGTTTAACTTATCGAGATAATTTTAAATACTTTTAATAATTATTTTTATATAAAATACTATTAAGTATTTATTGCGTTCATACGATTTATATGTTAATTTGTTACCTTTATCCAAATAAATACGGCATGGTCTCTTTTATGCATTGTCAATTTTTTAACAATTTTATTCGTCATTAATATGATGCTAAATACTTAATTTGTTTAACTAATCGATATAATTTTTAATGTCTTAATAATTACTTTTATATAAACTGTTATGAATTATTTATTTCGTTCGTAATAATTTGTATGTTAATTTGCTTTATTTTACACAAAAATCAGGCAGAGTCTCTTTTATACTGACAACTAATTATTTTATGATTCATATCTGATAATACTTTTACTATACGATTAACAATTGATTAATATCTGATCCATAATTGATTACTCTAACCGGCTACATTAGTGACGACACGTTGTTATTGTTCTACACTAAGGAATACTAAAGAGCACTAAAGGCATACTAAAGGGCACTAAATAATATTAAAGGCACATCACTCTAAAGGGCACTAAATAACATTAATTAACATAAATTATAATGTATTTATAGTTCTACTATACTAAAGGACATCTAAAGGGCACTAAATAACACTAAAGGCACATATTAATATTGTACAATTATAAAAATAATCAACAAGTAACACAAGATATTCAAAAAATATATAACAAAGGTATAATAAATAATTTTCACACAAATTTCCTAAACATTAAATTAATTCGGATAAAAAAAATCACAAAACAAGCATAAAATCACGCAATACATTACTACCTATAATTACACACACACACACACACACACACACACACACATATATACACACTAAAAGAGTATTTTGAAAGACCTATTTTTGAATATTTTTGAACAGAGTAAATATGCCACTTTAACAACCGAATTGAGCACTAAGCGAGTTCCACTCTACGAGGCAGCCTTGGATCGGATTTTTGATCGATAAAATATGAACGACACAAGATTTCGGGGTAGATTGTGGGCTCCAATGGAGTTTTGCTTTAAAGGGGGGGGGGGAGGGGTTCTATTTGTTTATGTAGGGGAAGAAGATGGCTATATTTAAGTATTTATAACGCATAAATTTACACCTGGCTGCCTTTTCACGTTCAAGCATAGCGCATGTAATTCAAGCACCATATTGAGTCTTTTAAAATAATTTGACCGCCTTTTCACGCTCAGGTATAGAATATGTATTTCATGCGCTATACCTTAACGGAGTAACTGCCGTTAAGGTAAGTTATAGCGCATGTAGTAAGTTATAGCACATGTTTTACATGCGCTATATATAAAAATATCGTCAACTTTTCTTTTCACCTATTTTTGTGTCTTGAGACCTGTAACAACCAGGCCGATCGTTTTGAGTGTTATAGCTCCGTTCTCCCATTTATTACTTATTCTTTTCTCGATTGCTGTTATGTGACTTGTCGGGGTAGTTGGCTTGGTTCCGAGGACGTTTTGAATTGAGTTGGGACACTTGTTCTAAGGTTGGAAGCCTAAGTTGAAAAGTTGATCGTATGTTGACTTATATGTAAACGGATCCGGAATAGAGTTTTAATGCTTTTGATAGCTCCGTAGGGTAATTTTAGACTTACGAGTTGGTTCGGATAGTGATTTGGAGGTCCGTATTGGAATTTGGCTTGAAATGACGAAAGTTAAAAAATTAGAAGTTTGGAAAGTTTGACCGAGAGTTGACTTTGGGATTGCTGGGCTCGGATTTTGATTTCAAAAGTTGGAATAGGTCTGTTGTGTTATTTATGATTTGTGTGCAAAATTTGAGGTTAATCGGAGTTGATTTGATAAGTTTCGGCATCGATTATAGAAGTTGGAATTTTTTAGTTTTTGTTAGGCATGAATTGTGGTGCGATTCATGTTTATGATGTTGTTTGAGGTGATTTGAGGCCTTGACTAGGTTCGTATCGTATTGTAGGACTTGTTGGTATATTTGGTTGAGGTCCCGAGGGCCTCAGGTGGATTACATATGGTCAACAGATCGAATTTGGAACTTAAGGCATGGCTGGGCAGACCTGGATTGGTGTGATCGCACCTGCGAAGGTCATAGTCGCAGGTGCGAGGCCGCATGTGCATGGATGGCATCGCAGAAGCGTCCTGGAAGGAAGTGGGCAATGATCGCATGTGCGTTGGTTTTGTCCGCACCTGCGAGGCGGCAAATGCGGAGAAAGGGACGCAAGTGCGAGGTCTGGGAGTGAGCCTGGGGAGCGCAGGTGCGGAGCATGTTCCACATAAGAAGACTCGTATCTGCGCAAGTTTGATCGTAGATGCGGAAGTGGGATGGAACGGGTGGATTGTAAAAGCAATAGAAATCTCCGCAAAAGCGGAATCGCAGGTGTAGTTAAATGATCCACAGAAGCGAGAACCTCTGGGCAGTGTATATTAACGTTAAGTTCCAAGGTTTTATCATTTTTGGACTTTGTAAACTCGGATTAAGGCGATTGTTTAGGGGGATTTCGAGGGGTTTCTTGAGGTAAGTCACTATTGATCATTTTTATTCAATAATATTGTTTACCCATTGAATTTCACACCTAGTTTGTATGTTTTTGAGATGAAATTTTGGGAGTTTTGGGCTAGGGATTAGAGAGTGAAATTTGGGGATTTGAGTGACGATTTGGTTTCGGAATTTGGTAAATTTGGTATGGTTGGACTCATGGTTGAATAAGTGTTCGGATTTCGTAACTTTTATTAGATTCTGAGACATGGGTCAAGGGTTGACTTTTGAGTTGATTTTTTGACTTTTGATTAAGAACTTAGCATTTTCATATGGAATTGATTCCTATAGCTCGTGTTGATTGCATCGAATTTTTTTGTGACTAGATTCGAGGCGTTCAGAGGTTGATTCGCGAGGCAAGGGCTTGCTAGCGGAGTGATTCGATTTGCTTGAGGTAAGTATCGTATTGAAACTCGGTTGAGGCACCAGTTGCCTGAATTGTTGTGATAGCCACATGCTTTTGAGTGCGCACATGCATGGGGATGAGCTCACGTATGGGCACCGAGGTTATATATTCATGTTCGAGTTGTGCTCGGGCTCTTATGAGCCTAGAATTGACTGTTAAGCTTTTAAGCTATGATATCTCGCATGTTGTAACAGTTTATGTGATCTATTTGAGTCATGCTGAGACTACTTAGAGGTTTAACCCCTGAACGATCTTGTTAAATGTGTTTAAGTGATGAAATTCCCGATTTGAGCTGCGATATCACACTTTACACATGGTTACACTTTAGCATGTCCTTTAAACCAGTCCAAGGACATGAGAATCTTATTTCATTCATCATATATATGTATACTTGCTTTATTGCTTATGTATGATATGTTTGGACTGGAGGCATGTGACTATGCTAGGCGGATTACGTTAATGGCACGTGAGTTGTCCGTGCAGGTCCTATTATTAGCACGTGAGTTATCCGTGTGGATCCATATATTGATATTATTGGCACATTAGTTATCCGTGCAATACGTGATTTGTCCGTGCGGATCCATATATTGATAATATTGACATGTGAGTTGTCCGCATCGTACATGAGTTTTCCGTGCAGGTCCTATTGTTAGCACATGAGTTATCCATGTAGCACGTGAGTTGTCCGTGCAGAGTGTGGAATTTGTATTTTCTCGATCATTTATCTGATTTACTTATTTCCTTCCTCTACATGCCATAATACTTTATGAGTAGGGTATTTGAGAAACTGTGCACATGCACACACGGATATTTTTCTCACGAAGCTTGATGAGTTAGTTTTAAATATTTTTGATGTGCTGGTTTAAAAAGGTAGATTTATACCGGAGTAACTAGTATCCTCAATAATTTAAGATTCTCTTACCTTGCCTTGTTTATTTACGATACTTATTGAGTTGGTAGTACTCACGCTACACCCTACACTTCGTGTGCAGATCCAGGTCTTTCCGGGCATGGTGGTTGTTGATCTTTGAGTTTTAGCCATTTTTCAGAGATTTTTTGAGGTAGTTGCCTTGGCGTCCACAGACCTAGACTCTCCTCCCTTATCTCTTAATTTTACTTATTCTGTTCTACTTTCTTTGACAGTGTATCATACTATGTTATTGTGTAGATGCTCATGTACTCAGTGACACCCGGGTTTTGGGAAATTCTATATTGAGTTGTGACTCTTTCATCAAGTTTTATGTGATTTTTACTTACTTAACCTATTTCAGTATATTTTGAATTTAAAAATGTTGGTATATGTGAGTTGTCGGCTTGCCTAGTATCATGATAGGAGCCATCACGACATGTTGAGTTTTGGATCGTGACAAGTTGGTATGAGAGCCTAGGTTACATCAGTCTCACGAGTCATGAGCAGGTTTAGTAGAGTCTTGCGGATCGGTACGGAGACGTCTGTACTTATATTCGAGAGGCTGTCGAACCCTTAAGAAAAACTACACATTCTTGTATTCTTGTCGTGCGAATTTGTTGGTTCCGAAAACTAAACTTCTGTTATTCTATTCTCTCACAGATAGTGAGGATACGTGCTACCGGATCAGGCGGATGGCCACCAGTACCACCATCTAGGGCCACAAGAGGTTGGAGCAGCGATAGAGGCCGAGGTGCAGCTCGTACAGCAGTTAGAGCAGCACCTGTAGACCCACCAGTTGCTCCAGCTCAGGAGAAGATTTTAGGTGTAGTTGAGCCGGTGGGACCAGCTCAGGCACCAACTGTGACTATTGTGATTTCAGGCCTTCAGGAGGCTTTGGCCCAGATATTGACTGTTTGCACTAGCCTTGCTCAGGCGCTTTAAGTTCAGGCCGCACCAGCCACCTCTTAAGCCGGGAGAAGTGCTCAAACTCCCGCCGCCCGTACTCCAGAGTAGGTGGTGCAGGGACTCTAGACACTGGGGTATTACCAGCCCAATAGGTTGCATCTGCTCAGGCCTATGTGGGTCCCGTTATGAGTGACGAGGAGCAGAAAAGGCTAGAGAGATTTGGGAGGCTCAGGAATCCATCATTCAGTGAGGCTGATTCAAAGGATGCTCAGGACTTCTTGGATATGTACCACTGACTCTTCGCACGACGGGTATTCTGGAGACTATTGGAGTCCCCTTTACTACTTTTCAGCTATCGGGGCTTGCCTTCAGATGGTGGGAGGCCTATAAGAGGAGCATGCCAGTTGGTGTAGCACCAATTTCATGGCATGAGTTTTCCATTCTCTTTTTGGAGAGGTTTGTGCCACCGACCCGCAGAGAGGAGTTGCGTATGTAGTTCGAGCAGCTACTCTAGGAGAGCATGTCTGTGACCCAATATGAGATGAGATTTTCAGAATTGGCTCATCACGCGATCTGGTTGGTTCCCACGAAGAGGGAGAGGATTAGGAGGTTCATTGATGGCCTCATCTATCAGTTGCATTTTGTTATAACTCAGGAGAATGCATCAGGTGCTAGGTTTGACGAGGTGGTTGATATCGCTCGACGGCTAGAGTTGCTCCACAACCAGGAGTGTAAGGAGATGGAGGCCAAGAGGCCTCATAGTTCGGGTGGTTTCAACGGTGTTTCTTCTGGGGGTCAGTCCCACCACAACAATGGTCGTCCTTATAGACCCGCTCAGATGGCTCGTCCAGCTCATCATGGTGCATTAGTTAACCACGATTCTTACAATGCTCGTTCGGGTGAGTCATCATTCAGTGCATTACCAGCACAGAGTTCTCACCATGTCTCGTCTGCTCAGGTTTCTACAGGCAGTTCCTCGGGTTATCAGGAGCAGTAGCTTCGTCAGAGGAGGGGTTGTTTCGAGTGGGAGGCCGATCAGGTGGTGGTCATGCTTAATTCTATGCTATTCCTGCCAGGCCATAGGCTGTTGCTTCGTATGCAGTGATCACAACTATTGTTTCATTATACCACAGGGATGCTTCCACATTATTTTACCCTGGTTCTACTTATTCCTATGTATCATCCTATTTTACTCACCTGTTCATATATCTAAACTGGTGGGCGATACTATTGTTGTGGACCATGTGTATCGGTCGTGTGTGGTGACTATTGGGGGAGTGGAGACTGGAGTCGATCTCTTATTTCTTAGTATGGTTGATTTCGATGTGATCTTGGGTATGGATTGGCTATCTCCATATCATGCTATTCTGAATTGTCACGCTAAGACCGTGATGTTGGCGATACCGGGGTTTCCAAGGATCGAGTGGAGAGGTTCTCTAGATTATGTTCCCAGCTGGGTGATTTCATATTTGAAGGCCCAACGAATGGTTGGGAAGGGGTGTCTGTCATATTTGGCATTCGTGAGGGATGTTGGGGTTGATACTCCTACTATTGATTATATCCTAGTAGTGCGCGACTTTCCGGATGTGTTTCCTGCAGACCTGCCGAGCATGCCACCCAATAGAGATATTGATTTTGGTATTGACTTGGTGTCGGGCACTCGACTCATTTCTATTCCTCCATACCATATGGCACCAGCAGAGGTGAAGGAGTTAAAAAAACAGCTTCAGGAGCTTCTTGATAAGGGATTTATTCGGCCTAGTGTGTTGCCTTAGGGTCCACTGGTTCTGTTTGTGAAGAAGAAGGATGGTACCGTGTGGATGTGTATTGACTATAGGCAGTTGAAGAAAGTTATAATCAAGAACAAGTATCCTTTATCGCGCATTGATGATCTATTTAACGAGCTTCAGGGAGCGAGGGTGTTCTCTAAGATTAATTTGAGGTCTGGGTATCACCAGTTGAAGATTTGAAACTCAGATATTCTGAAGATGGCATTCAGGACCCGCTATGGTCACTATGAGTTCCTTGTGATGTCTTTTGGACTGAACAACGCCCCAAAAACGTTCATGCATCTGATGAACAATGTATTTCAGCCATATCTTAATTCGTTTGTCATAGTATTCATTGATGATATCCCGGTGTACTCACATAGCCAGGAGGAGCATGACCAACATTTGAGGATTGTACTACAACGGCTGAGGGAGGAGAAACTTTATGCCAAGTTTCCCAAGTGTGAGTTTTGGCTTAGTTCGGTGGAGTTCTTGGGGCATGTGGTGTCCAGTGAGGGGATTAAGGTGGATCCAAATAAGATAGAAGCTGTTAAGAGTTGGCCCAGACCGTCTTCAGCTACTGAGATTCGGAGCTTTCTCGGCTTAGCTGGATATTATCGTCCCTTTGTGGAGGGTTTCTCGTCCATTGCAGCGCCTTTGACCAGGTTGACATAGAAGGGTGCTCCATTCAGGTGGTCAGATGAGTGTGAGAAGAGCTTTTAGAAGCTCAAGACTGCCTTGACCATAACTCCAGTTCTAGTTTTGCCTTTAGCGTTAGGTTCTTACACAGTGTATTGTGATGATTCTCGGATTGGTATTGGGTGTGTATTGATGCAGGGGGTAGAGTGATTGCTTATGCTTCGCGCCAGTTGAAGCCTCATGAGAAGAACTACCTTGTTCATGATTTGGAATTGGTAGCCATCGTTCATGCATTGAAGATTTGGATACATTATCTCTATGATGTGTCTTGTGAGGTATTTACGGATCATCAGAGTCTCCAGCACTTGTTCAAACGGAAGGATCTAAATTTCAGATAGTGGATATGGTTGGAGATTCTAAAGGACTATGATATTATCATTATGTATAATCCCGAGAAGGCCAATGTGGTGGTCGATGCATTGAGTCGAAAGGCAGTGAGTATGGGTAGCCTTGCATCCATTCCTGTTGGTGAGAGACCACATGCATAATATGTTCAGGCCTTGTCCAACCAGTTCATGAGACTAGATGTTTTGGAGCCCAGTCGGGTTCTAGCTTGTGTGGTTTCTCGGTCTTCCTTATATGATCGTATCAAAGAGCATCAGTATGATGATTCATTTACTCGTCCTTAAGGACACGGTTCAACACGGTGATGCCAAGGAGGTTACTATTGGAGATGATGGGGTGTTGCGGATGTAGGCTCAGATTTGTGTGCCCAATGTAGATGGGCTACATGAGTTTATTCTTGAGGAGGCCCACAATTCGCGGTATTACATTCATTCGGGTGGTGAAAGATGTATCAGGACTTGAGACAACACTATTAGTGGAGGAGGATGAAGAAAGACATAGTGGAGTTTGTAGCTAGGTGCCTAAATTGTCAGTAGGTGAAATATGAGCATCAGAGACGGGGCAGATTGCTTCAGCGACTTGAGACTCCGGAGTGGAAATGAGAGCGTATCACCATGGATTTCATAGTTGGGCTCCCACAGACTTCGAGGAAGTTTGATGCTATGTGGGTGATTGTGGATCGGTTGACCAAGTCCGCGCATTTCATTCCAGTTGGGACTACTTATTCTTCGGAGCGGTTGGCTGAGACCTACATCCACGAGATTGTTCGCCTTCACGGTGTGCCGATGTCCATCTTTTTAGATCGGGGCGCGCAATTTACATTTTAGTTTTGGAGAGCAGTGCAGCGAGAGTTAGGCACACAGGTTGAGTTGAGTACAGCATTCCACCCTCAGACGGATGGACAGTCTGAGCACACTATTCAGATATTGGAGGATATGCTATGCACTTGTGTCATAGATTTTGGGGGTCCTTGGGATCAGTTTCTGCCACTTGTCGAGTTTGCCTACAACAACAGTTACTAATCGAGAATTCAAATGGCTTCGTATGAGGCTTTGTATGGGAGACGGTGTTGGTCTTTGGTGGGTTGGTTTGAGACGGGTGAGGCTAGGCTATTGGGTACTGACTTGGTTCATGAAGCTTTGGATAAGATTAAATTGATTCAGGATCGGCTTCGCATGACGCAGTCTAGACAGAAGAGTTATACCAATCGAAAGGTTTGCGATGTTGCTTACCTGGTGGGGGAGAAGGAACTCCTCAGAGTTTTGCCCATGAAGGGGGTTATGAGGTTCAGGAAGAAGGGCAATATAATCCCTCGATACATTGGCCCATTTTATGTGCTTAAGAGTATTGGAGAGGTGGATTACAAGCTTGCCTTGCCGCCTAGTCTGTCTAGTGTTCATCCAGTGTTTCATGTTTCCATGCTCCAGAAGTATGTCGGTGATCCGTCTCATGTTTTGGACTTCAGCACGGTTCAGGTGGATGGTGATTTGACTTATGATATGGAGTCAGTGGTCATTCTAGATCGCCAGGTTCTAAAGTTGAGGTCAAAGAACATAACTTCATTGAAGGTGCAGTGGAGAGGTCAGCCAGGCGAGGAGGCTATTTGGGAGACCGAACGGGAGATGCGAAACAGATATCCACGCCTATTTGAGACTCCAGGTATGAATCTAGACCCGTTCGAGGATGAACTTTTGTTTAAGAGGTGGAGGATGTAACGACCCGGCCGGTCATTTTGAGTGTTATAGCCACGTTCCCCCATTTACTATTTATTATTTGCTCAATTTTTGTTATGTGACTTGTTGGGATAGTTAGTTTGGTTCCATAGATGTTTCAAAATGAGTTGGGACACTTAGTTCCAAGGTTGGAATCCTATATAGAAAGAGTTGACTGGATGTTAACTTATGTGTAAATGACTCAGGAATGGAGTTTTGATGGTTCTGATAGCTCCGTAGGGTGATTTTGGACTTAGGAGTGTGTTCAGATAGTGATTTGGAGGTCCGTAGTGGAATTTGACTTGAAATGGCGAATGTTGGAAAATTAGAAGTTTGGGAAGTCGAGAAGTTTGATCGAGAGTTGACTTTGGGGTTGCCGAGTTTGTATTTTGGTTTTGGAAGATGGAATAGGTCCGTTGTGTCATTTATGTCTTGTGTGCAAAATTTGAGGTTAATCAGAGTTGATTTGATAGGTTTCGGCATCGATTGTAGAATTTGGAATTTCTTAGTTTTTGTTAGGCTTGAATTGTGGTGCGATTCGTGTTTTTGATGTTCTTTGAGGTAATTTGAGGCCTCGACTATGTTCGTATCCTATTGTAGAACTTGTTGGTATATTTAGTTGAGGTCCTGAGGCCTCGGGTGGATTTCGGATGGTTAATGGATCGAATTTGAAACTTAAGGCATGGCTGGGCAGACCTGGATTGGTGTGATTGCACCTGCGAAGGTCATGGTCGCAGGTGCGAGGCTGCAGGTGCGTGGATAGCATCACAGAAGCGGCCTGGAAAGAAGTGTGCAGAGATCGTAAGTGTGATGGTTTTGTCTGCACCTGCGAGGTCGCAAATGCAGAGAAAGGGTCGCAGGTGCGAGGTCTGGGAGTGAGCCTGGGGAGAGCAGGTGCCGAGCGTGTTCTGTAGATGCGGACTCGCATCTACGCACGTTTGATCGTAGATGCGGAAGTGGGCTGGAATAGGTAGATCGCAAAAGCGATGGAAATCTTTGCAAAAGCGGAACCGCAAGTGCGGTTAAATGATCCGCAGAAGCGAGAACCTCTGGGCAGTGTATATTAATGTAAGGTTTCGAGGTTTTATCAATTTTTGGACTTTGCAAACTCGGATTAAGGCAATTTTTGAGGGGGATTTTGATGTGTTTCTTGAGGTAAGTGACTCATGATCATTTTTATGCATAATATTGTTTACCTATTGAATTTCCCACTTTTGGGTGCGCACATGCGTGGGGATGAGCCCATATGTGGGCACCAGGGCTATATATTCATATTCGGGTTGTGCTCGGGCTCTTATAAGCCTAGAATTGACTGTTAAGCTTTAAGCTATGATATCTCACATGTTGTAACCGTTTATGTGATCTATTTGAGCCATGCTGAGACTACTTAGAGGTTTAACCCCTCAACGATCTTGTTAAATGCGTTTAAGTGTTGAAATTGTCGATTTGAGCTGCGATAGCACACTTTGCACATGCCTACACTTTAAAATATCATTTATACCAGTCCAAGGACATGAGAATCTTATTTCATTCATCATATACATGTATACTTGCTTTATTTCTTCTGTATGATATGTTTGGACTGGAAATCTATGACTATGCGAGGTAGATTACGTTATTGGCACGTGAGTATCTGTGCATGTCCTATTGTTAGCACGCGAGTTGTCTGTGCAGATTCATATATTGATATTATTGGCATGTGAGTTGTCCGTGCAAATCCATATATTGATAATATTGACACGTGAGTTGTCCGTGTCGCACGTGAGATGTCCGTGCAGGTCCTGTTATTAGTACATGAGTTATCCGTGTAGTGTGTGGAATTTGTATTTTCTTGATCATTTATGTGATTTACTTGTTTTCTTTCTCTACATTCCATAATACTGTCTGAGCAGGGTATTTGAGAAATTGTGCACATGCACACACGGATATTGTTCTCACGAAGCTTGATGAGTTAGTTTTAAATATTATGTTGTGCGGGTTTAAAAAGGCAGAATTACACCGGAGTAACTAGTATCCTCACTAATTTAAGCTTCTCTTACCTTGCCTTGTTTATTTACGATACTTATTGAGTTGGTTGTACTCACGCTACACCATGTACTTTGTGTGCAGATCCAAGTGTTTCCGGGCATGGCGGTTGTTGATCTTGGATTTTCAGTCATTTTTCGGAGATTTTACGAGGTAGCTGCCTCGACATCCACTGACCTTGACTCTCCTCCCCTATCTCTCAGTTTTACTTATTCCGTTCTACTTTCTTAGACAATGTATCAGACTATTTTATTGTATAGATGCTCATGTACTCAGTGACACCTGAGTTTTGGGCAATTTAGTATTGAGTTGTGGCGTTTTCATCTAGTTTTATGAGATTTTTACTTACTTAAACCTATTTCAGTATATTTTGAATTTAGAAATGTTAGTATGTGTGAGTTGTTGGCTTGAATAGTATCATGATAGGTGCCATCACGACATATTGATTTTTGGGTCATGATAAGACCAATTATGCATCATTTTGGTTCCGAACTCCTGGGTATATACGTAGACAAACCTTAGACTTTAATGACGCATTTAAAAGCCGTGCGAGTCTAGGCCCAAAGCAGATAATATCAGTAGTGGGATGAGCTATTACATATGGTATCAGAGCCGAATCTAAACCTCAGCAAGGATGCTGGGTCCCAAGGGGGTAAATGTGATGCCCATGAAGGAGGGCGGGTCAGGCAGGACCGGCAAGCTTCTGAAGAAGGAGTGCACATGTCACCTTAGGCAAATCCCACATCGGAATGGGAGAGGAAAATGAAGAGCTTTATAAGGCATGGCACAAGTTCACATGGCACGCGCATATTTGGGGCTCGAGGTGGCGTAGCGCAAAAAGACAATTTCGTGTGGGCCTAGGCCCGAAGTGGACAATACGTGCCATGAGCTTGGGTCGTGAAAAATATGGTATCAGAGCCATTCCACATGCACTCTTGAATGGTGGTGAGGAAAACCTCAGCACACTGAGTCCCTAAGAGGGGGTATATGTGACAACCTAGGCAAATCCCATATCGACAAAATACGGGAGAATTACTGGGTATATAAGTATACATGCCTTAGACTCTAGTGACATTTTTTAAAGTCACGTAGGCCTAAGCCTAAAGCAAATAATATCACTAGTGGGCTGGGCTATTACATATGCCTATGTTGAAACTTTTTAAAACTAGGTTAAATATCTAATCCTGCCACCCGCAATCGTAAGCTTAACAAATGTGCCATGACTAGTAAACCTCTTTGAAAGCTTTTCTTGTGTGTAAAATTCAAGTTGAAATTTACCCTGAACCTTCTCCGACTTTATTTTTTCTTTGTGCTTTTTATTTCCCTTTATCCTGTTTGTTTCCCTTTTCGGCTACCTCTATTTTTCTATTTGTCATTTTATTATTTTTATATTTTTATTTTCTATAATCTATTAATTTGTATGCGGTCTTTAGTAAGAACACTCTAAAAAAGAGACTCCAAAATTTTAAAATTGCATAAAATAAGCATTCTCTTAATCTCAAATCTATGAGTTTTCTTCTTTTTGTATTATATCATAAAAATTTGTGTATTCTATGGTTATTAAATTTAATTAAAATCTCTTTACTATTATCTTATGATGAAAATTTTATAAGCATTGCTTAGAAAAAATGAGATTTATGATTTTAATTGAAGCAGGCGCTATCAGATGCTTCAAATAATGCAAAGAGGCGCGATCCAATTCCTCCCGTTGTTCCTGCATATCAAACAATGCAGAGAGTCGACAACAACACTCCCACGGGTAAAGTTGGCTCCAATGGGGCTGGGGAGAGCAGATCAGGTCTTAACAACGAGAATGATTCATTCAAAGATGAGCTTTTATGGTTCATGAGGGAAGTAAATACCCGCATGGATCCAATCCCGGGCGCACCACCTGTATTGAAAGGCCCAAACTCGAAGAAGTATGTTCAATTACCGTACAAGCCAAGTGCGGCACCAGAACTAATCCCGAAGCGTTTCAAAATGCCTGAAGTTCCAAAGTATGACGGAACTTCAGACCCACAGGAATATATTACCACCTACACAACAACGGTGAAAGGGAATGATCTAGCTCCTCACAAAATTTGATCTGTGTTGCTAAACAAATTCGGCGAAAATCTCAAGAGGGGAGCCCTAACGTGGTATTCATTACTGCCCGAGCATTACATAGATTCATTTGAGATGCTCACGGATTCTTTCATTAAAGCTCATGCCGGGGCCAGAAAAGTGCAAGCCCAGAAGGCTGACATATTCGGAATCGCACAAAGGGAATCAGAATTATTATGAGAGTTTGTTACCCGATTCCAGAAAGAAAGAATGTTGCTCCTGGCTATCCCGGATGAGTGGGCAGCCGAAGTATTCACCAAAGGATTGAATCCGAGAAGTTCAGACACTTCCCAGAAGCTGAAGGAGAGTCTGCTTGAGTTTCAAGAAACAACCCGGGCAGATGTTCACAATCGGTACGAGTCGAAGATATGGATCGAAGATGACCAGGTCAATTCTACATCATCGGGCAAAGGACGGGAGAAGAATATAGAAAAATCATAGGATGACTACGACGCAGATATGCGGACTTCGAGGGGTCAGTTTTTCCCCTACGAGCGTACCGAAGGCCATGGCAGAAATTTCCGAGCAGCAAACAAGTTCACCGTTGACGGAAGGACTGATCATGGTCGAAATAATAGATTACATCAAGATAAACAAATGTCGGGGTCTCAAGATCTTTCTTACCCCAGGTTATCAGAATATAACTTCAACGTCAGTGTAGTCGAACTGGTGTCAGCCATGAGGAAAATTAAAGAAGCACGATTCCCAAGACATATGAGGTCTGATTCCAGCCAGAGGGATCCCAATTTATGGTGTGAATACCACGGGATGAACGATCACCGGACATGGGACTGCCGACATCTTCGGGAGGAGGTGGAAACGCTATTGAAGAATTGTCATCTCTGGGAATTCTTGAGTGATCGAGCTAAGAACAATTACGGTCACAATAGAAACAACGCAGAATCCTCGAAAATAGGAGAAGAAACCCCACGCTGAACGATCAGCATGATCTTTGGTGGGGAACGATATTGACGGGGCCACCTTTTCGGCAGCAAAGAAGACTAAAGTATCGATAACTCACAGCAAAAGACTCCGGGAGGACGATATCACTTTCACGGAGGAAGACACAGACTGATTCTTGTTACCACACAACGCTGCACTAATAATCTCTTTAAATGTGTTAGATTTTAAAATTAAACTTGTTCTAGTGGATCCAGGAAGTTCAGCTAATATCATACAATTGAGAGTATTGGAACAAGCTAAACTCACCGAAAGCATTATTCCGATGACAAAAATCCTCACTGGATTCAACCTTGCGAGCGTGACGACCCGGGGAGAGATCTTGCTGCTCACGAATGCTGAAGGAGTAATAAAAACAACTCTCTTCGAAGTAGTGGATGGTGATATGTGATACAACATCATCTTAGGAAGGCCATGGTTACATGAGATGAAAGTTGTACCTTCGACATATCACATATTGCTGAAGTTTCTGACGCTCGAAGGAATCAAGCAGATAAGAGGTGACCAACCGGCAACGACGGAGATGAATGTAATCTCAGTTTCCAGTAGCAAAGGGAAGGAGCGCACGACATAGCAATTACAGGAACCGACGCCTACTCCCGAGTTAGAAGAGGTTATTCCAGGGGCAGAATCGTCAGAACAATATCAGGTGCCGAGATATTTCCAAGTTCCGGAAGAAACGGATGCAATGAAATCCACGGTAGAGAAATTAGAGCAAGTGTCATTGTTCGAAGAATTCTTAGAAAGGAAATTTCACTTGGGAACAAGACTGCACCCCGAGCTCAGGTCTGGTTTTATTGAATTCCTTAAAATTAATGCTAATTATTTTGCATGGTCGCATGAGGATATGACAGGTATCCCAACGAAAATAGTCATGCACAAGCTGAGTTTGGACCCCAACGTACCACCGGTACGACAAAATAAGTGACCTATTACCGAGGCCAGGAATAATTTCGTCAAAGAAGAGGTAACCCTCTTGCTTAAAATCGGTTCGGTTAGAGAGGTAAGATGTCCATACTGGCTAACCAATATAGTAGTAGTTCCTAAGAAGAACAATAAATTTCATATGTGTGTAGACTATAAAGATCTTAATAAGGCGTACCCGAAAGATTCGTTTCCACTACTGAATATTGATCAAATGATTGATGCTACGACCGGGCATGAGTTGATGAGTTTCCTTGATGCTTATTCCGGGTACAACCAAATTAAGATGAACCCGGAAGATCAGGAAAAGACTTCATTTATAACAAATTTCGGTACATATTGTTACAATGTAATACCCTTCGGGTTGAAAAACACCAGAGCCACTTATTAACGGCTAGTAAATAAGATGTTTGAAAAGCAAATAGGAAAGACCATGGAAGTTTATATAGACGATATGCTCGTTAATTCTTTGAATGCAGGTGACCACCTTAAGCATTTGCAAGAAACATTCGATATCCTGAGAAAGCATAACATGAAACTTAACCCCGAAAAGTGCGCGTTCAGGGTTAGTTCTGATAAGTTCTTGGGGTTTCTGGTCTCACAAAGGGGAATTGAGGTAAACCCCGACAAAATCAAGGCCATAGACAATATCCTGGATCAATTATCAAACATGAAGGAAGTTCAAAAACTCACAGGAAGGTTAGCGGCTTGAGCAGGTTCATTTTCCGATCGTCGGAAAAGTGTCATCGCTTCTTTACATTACTCAAAAAGAAGAACAATTTTGAATGGACGCCGGAATGCCAGCATGGTTTGAGGGATCTGAAAAAGTACTTATCAATCCCTCCATTGCTCTCGAAACCAAAAGAAGGCGAAACATTGCTAGTCTACCTCGCAGTTTCAGAAGTTGCGGTAAGTGCGGTTTTAGTCCGGAAGGATGAAGGTACGCAATTTCCTATTTATTACGTTAGCAAAATTTTAACGGGAGCAGAAACTCGCTACCCACATTTGGAAAAACTGGCCTTGGCTCTTGTAGTCATCGCTCGAAAGCTGAGGCCTTATTTTCAATGCCACCTAATAGCTGTGGTGACTACTTTCCCTTTGCGGAACATCCTTCATAAACTCGAACTCTTGGGCAGATTGGTGAAATGATCTGTTAAAATGAGTGAATTTGACATAGAATATAAACCGAGGACTGCAATTAAGTCACAAGTCTTGGCTGACTTTGTGGCCGATTTTAGTCTGGGACTGCTACCTTTGGCAACCAAGGAGGCAGTCATGGTGTCGCAATCGACATCATGGGTTTGGACCTTATTTATAGATAGAGCCTCGAACGTAAAAGGGCCCGGGCTCGGAATAGTTTTAATCATGCCTTCGGGGGAAATCTTAAGGCAAGCTATAAGAACAATTAATTTAACTAACAGTGAAGTAGAGTATGAAGCCTTGGTTGCAGGGCTCGAATTGGCCCGAGGACTTGACTCCGAGGTTATCAAAATCAAATATGACTCACAGCTGGTGGTAGATCAAGTTTACAGGATCTTTGATACCAAAGAAGAAAGTATGCAGCAATACGTGATAAAGGTTCAGGATCTTTTGGCACAATTTCGTGAGTGGTCAATCACTCATATACCGAGAGAGGATAATGCAGAAGCAGATGCATTAGTAAACTTAGGTTCATCGACGGAAATAAAGGGATCAGAGTCCGAAATGGTGGTACAACTAATGAGTTCAGTCCTTGATACTGATGGTTACTATGAAGTAAATTCGACTAGTCTGGTCTAGGACTAGAGAAACGAAATAATCAACTACCTCGAGCACGGAAAGTTGCCCGACGATCCCAAAGCGTCACGAGCGTTACGCACCAAAGCTGCACGTTATACCTTCAGGAAAGGCCAATTGTATAGAAAATCTTTCCAAGGCCCGCTGGCCCGGTGTTTAGGAGCATCAGAAGATGACTATGTCATGAGAGAAATCCACGAAGGGATATGCGGCAATCACTCAGGCCCAGAGTCTTTGGCGCTGAAATTGGTACGGGCAGAATATTATTGGCCTCACATGGAACAAGACGCTAAAGATTTCATACGAAAATGTGATAAGTGCCAACACTACGCATCACTAGTACATCCACCGGCAGATCCCTTACATTCGATTATGTCCCCGTGGCCATTCATGAAATGGGGGATGGACATCGTCGGACCGCTGCCACCGGCTCCCAGAAAGGTAAGACTTCTTTTAATTTTGACTGATTATTTTTCTAAATTGGTGGAAGCAGGTTCTTATCAGAAGATCGGAGAATGCGAAGTTGTCGATTTCCTGTGGGAAAAATATTATTTGCAGTTTTGGAATACCAAAAGAGATAGCATGCGACAATGGGCCACAATTTATCGGTGCAAAAATTACAAAGTTCTTCGAAGACCTAAAAATAAAAGGAATCACATCCTCGCATTATCATCCGACTGCAAACGGTCAAGCGGAGTCAACGAAAAAAGTGATCATTCAAAACCTCAAGAAAAGGTTAGAAGCAACAAAAGGCAAATGGCCCAAAGAGTTGCCCGGAGTTCTATGGGCCTACCGAACAACGACCAAATCAAGTACATGAGAAACTCCTTTTTCTCACGTGTATGGTGCTGAAGCCCTAATCCCGGTTGAAGTGGGCGAACCCACTTTTTAAACCTACATTCGATGTCCCACCAGGAAGTTAAGTTTGCTACCAAGCAGAGGTTACCCGACCGTTCATGAGCACAAACCGTTGGAGGACTGTTAGGTATTCTTTCCTTGATAGCATAGATTCATAAGAGGAAACAAGATATGTTGTCGAGTGAAGGATTACCTAGAAATTCATTGGTGGAACCTTCGAAGATACAAGACTTCCAGTGTTTCAATTTACGTTCTTCGCATTCAAACACTGGGGGGAAGGAATAATACGAGGATATGACAACAATGACTGCCACGTCAACCATGAACGAAAATCCAGAAAAAAATGCATCATCGGGACCGGGGACTGCGCAACCAGCCCCGTTGAAAAAAGTTGTACAAGATAGCCACAAGTAATGACAATTTCTTTTCTGCATAACAAAATACTTATGTAATTTCTGAAAATAGAAGGAATAAAATGAAATTCTTTTGCTTTTATCGTGTTTCTTGTCTTGACGATGAGCTGATTTTGTCATTTGAAAGTTAAACAGGTACTTCAAATATTAGTGCCGTAATGAACATGAGACATCCTCTTCAAGAGCACCGTAAACATAAGAGGGCCTCTCTTATAAAAACCCTCACATTAAAGGGTTGGTTCTGGAAGAATTAATGCTCGGAATCCAAAATGCCATCGAGGAAAAATACACTCGAAGTCGCACATGAAAAGGACGTAAAAAGCAAACTTGCACAAAAATTCATAAAAACCCTCACGTAAAAGGGATAATACTCGGAACCAAAATGCTTCGAAGAAAAAGCATCCGAGACTACACATAATAAAGCGTGAATTGAACAACATGCGCGGAATGCTTGAGTAAATGCAAAAGTTAAAAGCTTGCATGGATATTCAAACGAAAGTAAGACTTAAACGATATTTGAACAAAAAGTATGTCTTTATTCACACGAACGGGCCAAAACGTTACAAGTACAAAATGAGAAAAGAAAGGAAAAGCTAAACTACAGTGCCCCCGGGACCAAGAGGAAGAGAAATATTCGCATTGCTGGGAATAGTAGGTAGTTCCGCCAATGGATCAATGCTTTCCCCAGTTTGGTCTTCGGCCTCATCGCCTTCCGATCCTTCCTCAGTTTCCGAAAACTCGAAACCAAAATCAAAAAAACCTGGAGCATCAGACTACGCCGGGAGTCCATTTTTTGCAGCCAACTCAAGCTCTCGGCCTTAGCAATTTCGGCATCAACGTCAATAATACCAGCTTTGGCCTCTTCCAAGATTTTTCTCCTCATGCTATACATGGAATATATTTTTTCAACAATGAGGGAAGCCGCTCGGCGCTTAAGTTTTTTTTTGAGTTGAGTGACTTCGGCGGAAAGGTTTTCCCGGGCGGATCTAGCAGATTGGAGGCTGACGTTGAGCTCACGGACAGTTGAACTAAAAAGCTTATTATGCTCGGTAGTTTTCCTGTACTTCTCTTCTAGCTGGGCATGTTTCGCCTCCACAGCAGCAAGCTCTTCACTTTTGGAGTTCAAGGCTGCTTCCAAGTTAATCACTCTTTCAGCGGAGGTAGCCTCTCGGTCGGTTGCAGCAAGAACGACGTTCTGGACTTCTGCCTATTTGGCCCTGGCCTCATCAAATCTAGCCCTCAGCGGCCCAATTTCTTGGCTAAGGGTTACCACTTCTTGATCACTTGCTGCATACGAGCCTCCAAAACAACGGCCTCAGCAACTCTGGTTTCCAGTTTCGAGAGGCGAAGAACAGTCTGGTTCCGTTCCGCCAAAAGCTGATCCCGTTCAGAAGTAAGTTCTTCATTCTCATGAATCAACCTTTGAAGGCCCTCAGAAGCAAGAAAGTTGGCCTATAAAATAAGAAGAGGTAAAATTTAGAATACATCGTTCAAAGTAGAAGAAATAATAGAGGAAGGAAGGAACATGCCGCTGCGGCGTTTTGCATAGCATTTTTCAACAAACACTCTCCCGAGAGTGTTAGAATCTTTTTCCAGTATTTTTCTAGCTTTAGGTAATTAGCAAGCTCCACCGGCCGCGATAGCAGGTTGCACCCTGTAGAGACCGAAAGAGTGAAGTTCCTCCTCTTTTGTGGATCTTCAGAAGGAGCAGCATAATTTTTCCCCAAGTTCCGATGAAATGGGGACTGTGGAAGAGGAACACCTTTCTCATGATCAGGTGCGGCCGATGGAGATGGTGTAGTAACTGTTGGTGGAAGAGTAGACGAAGATAGAAATGATGTAACAATTGCTGGTGTTGGTGAAGGTGGAGATGAAGCTGATGGAATTGAAGAGTGAGAAGCAGCTGCATCAAATGCAATGCTGGTTATTTGATGCTCGCCAACCAAAGACGGCAAGGACCTGGTACTCAGCCCCGCAACACCGGTTGCAGCAAATGGGGCCCGAAAATGGGAGTTGGCACATTCTACCAAATCAGATTCTCCCCAAAGTGCCGAGACATAGTCTTCAGTTGGTGTAACTATCTCAACAGGATGATGAAGATCATCACCTTCTGTGTAAAGAAGCTCCATCATCAACATCTTCTTCATCATCATCAATCATCACAGTGTCTATGACTGGCCCAGAAGGAGGACCAGTCATCATCGCCACCGGAGATGATTCGGGGGCATCAACCTTTGCCCTTTTATTCTTTTCCCCAGCCGCGGAGGATCATCTTTTCTTTGTTTGTTTATCCTCCGGCCGGGGACTCCGTAAAGAAATATTTGCACCCGAAACAAGCTCGGAGATACCTATTCGAGTAAGTGCTTCCTCAAGCAGCCTCGCTGTATCAGCAGGATCAGCCAGAACGTCTTCCTCGGGGACATCAACAGAACCCACAGGTAGACCTAATTCCATGAACAAAGTCAGAAGGGTTCAACGAAATTCTTCATATATAAAAATGGAAGCAAGGTAAATTAGAGTTACCATGATTTTTGGCCTTCCACCCGAATTTAAGGGCTAGTTCTTTCCACGAATGAGTTTCGGGCGTTGTGACCTCCAAAATCTTCTTAACCCATCAGTTCAAACCTTCCACCATTGGTGGGAGCCATCGAGTTGCTAAAACATGCGAAGGGTGAAGAGATGATATGGCCATAGAAGAATATATAGTAAGAGGAATATTATACAAAGAACTTACGAGAGCGGTTCCAAGCAACCGGAAACGATGAAGCCGTTGTCGGAATGATGTCGTTCGTGGCAACTACAACGAACCGTTCCATCTACCCACGGTCGTTGTCATCCTCCATTCTAGATAACAAAGCATGGTGGCCACGCTTGCAAAGGTTTATCATTCTCCCGAAGATTTTGGGGGAATAGAGATCCATCACATGAGCTAAGGTTAGCTCCTCCCCAGTTTCTTGGCACAAGTGTCGGAGGCAGGCGATCGTCCTCCACACTGAAGGACTTATCTGTTTCAAACATACCTGGTAGCGAAGTCAAAACTCCGCAATCACGGAATCAAGCTCTCCGTTTAAAGAAAGCGCACCCAAAGTAAAGGGATACGTGAAAAATTATGTAAAACCTTCCTTGGGAAGGGTCACTCGCTCTGATAGGTCAGGAGCGATAATTTCCAATTCATTGCAGTGGTAGTCCTCCTTCATAGTAAGAATACTGGAAGGACAAATGGAAGAAGAGTACCTACTAACAGCCCATGTACGAGGGTTAGCAGTAGAAAATTTTTCTTCAAAATCCTTCAAAGTACTAAGCCTTCTTGGGATGATGGAATCCACTGTTGGAGGAACGGAATCCTCGATTTTGTTCTTATTCTTTGTAGAACCACCACGTTTGGAGGAAGAAGCCATTGGAAAGGAAGAAGGTAAAGAGTCTGTGTTTGAAGTAAATTAGAAAAAGGATGAAAAACAAGGATGCAAATTAGAAGCTCAAGCAATTGTGAAACGCAAAGGAAAAGAAAGTTGTGTATAAGTAAAATTTTGGCGGCTAAATTCATGGCCATGATTACCTCGATAATCGGCAAAAGTTGTGCTGAATCATGGGATAACGCGTGTTCGGGACATTAAATGCGGAGAGACGTGCGTCTAATCAACTGTTAGAGATCTTCAGAGAAAATTATAGTAATTCCCGCCAAAAAGGTATTTCTACCAACTTTCCGGTAATACAAAGTTATGTCACCAGAAAGCAGGGGGACTATCTGTATAGGGTAAAATATGATATGACACGTGGCTAACTAAAAGGAGGACACGTGGAATCCAAGATGGAACAGCTGAGGACCGAACACAGCCACTGCGCTTGTCACCGGAACGGATAACATTCATAAAAGTATATTAAATGTTCTGCGCCCGGTAGCATTTACTAAGGAATATTCTACAACATTAATAGCGACGGTCCGTTACAAAGAATTTGGCATTTACGCTCAACGTTACATCTTCATCAATGACCCTCCTAATTGACATTAAAGAAGGGCACGATCCTAGGACCTTCTTCCTTAGATATAACTATAAATAGTGAGCTGAGTTATCATTGTAAAGGACACAAAATTTCTGGCAAGAACATATACTATATTCCATACAAAGTTTTATACAATTTCACTCTCTTACCTTTTGATCTCATCATTGCTGTATTCGGAACCCGTGTTCACGGAATCACTATCTTTGCTGTTTCATCTACATTCCAAGTCTATAACTGTGTATTTCTTCGATTATTATATTATTTTAGGATCAAATTAGTTCACTTGTCTAGAAATCACGTATAAATTTAACTGTATCGTTTTACAGGCAAACACCCGCCACCTTCAAATTCTAGATTCGCCTCCGGTCACATAGCCACACTTAATCAAGGTCGCCGTATGATATTCTTCGCTAAAAGAATTTACTTATATAGATGTATATTACAAGTTAAAATAATAAAATACATAATAAATATAATAATTGCATCTTCATGATTTGAAACAGAAGCTTAATATAGCTTATTGTTATAAAAGTTGAATCTCTTTAGAAATCTCTAACTCCGACACTGCATGATACTTGGATTGTCGGAGCCTCGAACTAGACATGACATTCTGACTGACTATACCGAGCAAAATTAAAGTTATGCCAAAATGGAGATTCTCAACATAAACTTGATAACCTCAGATTAGCCACAACAACAAACAAATACAATCATTAAATTTTCCATTTGCGAAGCATTTTTTGGTAAGTATTTAAATAATATTTGTGGGCAAATATGTTTGGATGTGGATATTGTTTATTTTTTACGAATGGAAGAAAATGTATTTGGGTGATTTGGTCAAATAACCTTCTTAATTAATGTCATGAAATGTTTTCTTAATTTTCCAAAATCTTAAAATCACTTTTGTAGATTGAAAGGAGGTTCTTTTCTTTCTATTTTTCTTCGAAGTTCATTTTTGTTTTAGATTTCTGAAATAAAATAAATACAAAATAGTTGATTTGGAAAAATAACATTGTATAGCCGCTTTCAAAATAATAGCCGAAAAATGTATAGTTTTTATATTTTTTTTGTACATATATACATTTTGTATGCTATATACAAAAATTATGCAAATTTTATACACCTTTTCGGCTAACGGATGTAAATAATTTCTGGCGCGGGTTAAAAGTAAAAAAGCCCTATATTGTTTCTTATTTTGTAACTATATATTTGAGAAAAATGTATGAGAATCTTACGAAAATGTCCCAAATAAGTCGTATCTTATTAATCTCTAGCCATTAATCATAGACTTACCAAAACTAGCCAAGCACATATAAAATTAAAAACCCAAAATAAATAAGGATTCTTTATCACCAAGAATCACAAGCAAAGATCTCTTTTCATATCTTTAAGCACGATTTACAATATTAGATGCAAGAGTGAAAGGAAATTTCATGGATGAGATAGCAAACAAGGTGACGAAAGACAAACAAAAATACAAGATTCCAAAAATCTAAGCAAAAAGGAAATTTTTTGATGGGTATGGTTGTAATTTATTAAAAACATATAGATTACTCAATATTCAAAATTTGAGGAAGATTGGAAGTGATTTGGATTGATTGGATATCATCATAGTTAAAATCAAGTAAAAAATTCTTCTGCGACACGTGTATCTCTCATATATATATATATATATATATATATATATATATATATATATATATATATATATATGTGTGTGTGTGTGTGTGTGATACACATTTGATACAAATATGATACACAAATGATACAAAGTGTGATACACATATCATCTTTTTTCATGGTTATCTTCTACTTCGAATTTTCAATTCAAACCACCTCAAAACTCTGCCAAATCATTCCAAAATTGAGATCCCCCCCCCCCCCCCCAATTTGTTTTTCTCTAAAATGTATTTGTCCATGAAATTTTATAAACTTTTGGAAGCGAAATGCATGTCCAAACATAATTTCAAATTCCAAACACCATTTTTCAACTTAACTTCAAACACTACTTTTTTTTTTTCAAAAATTATAATTTTATGTCCAAACGCCTACTAAAACTCCTTAACTCCAATCTATTCTAACAACACCCACTCAAAAGAAAGCAAAAAAAAATATTTTTTTGCTACCAATATCTAATTGGCTAATATTGATAATATTTTATGAATTAACTAATTTTTGTACTAACTTATTTATGGAATGATATAACTTGTAATTTCCGAATATGTATGTCCTAAGCCTTCTCCATGCCCTCAAACTCTGCCTCCCTACTACTATATACATTGACAAACTTCCAGGCTCTTCCTTCCCCCCCCCCCCCCCCCTTTTTTTTTCACGAGTATGATTTAGACTAGTAGTGGCGGATCCAGAATTTTCATCAAGGGGTATCAAAATATAAATAATTAGATACATCGAAAAGTTAAGGGAAGTCAACGTATAATAAATATACATAAAATAAAAAAATTATCTAGCAAAATAGTGTAATTTGTCGGGGAAGAGTGTCACTTAACACCCCTTGGTTCAATTTGGCTCCACCACTGATTTAGACTATTAAGATACATAAAATGGATCCAAGCTTTTTGTCGAATAATTAAGATATTTACTTTAATGGGTGAAGTTGACAGCAAATGAAGACAATATCAATGTCACTATAGATTTTGAGGATTATATGCATGGTTTGCATTATCACATTCACTTAAAACATCATTCCTGTCTTGTTTATCTACAAACAAATTTACGTGCAATAAGGACAATGCATGCCATGGTTCCATTTTTTTTTTAATTTATTCCGGAGAGAAGTGAGCTATAAAACTTTATGATCATTAGTTGTTGTTTCCTCATTCCTGAGTATTATTGTTCTTTAATTTTATTTTTTTTGGGGTAAAACGCAAGCTTGAATTGCTACTATTGAACTACACGCTAGATAAGTAAAAAAATGAAAAGCACATGACAATCAATTAATTAACTACATATATCAATTCTAAACTAGTTGAAGTCGACATATACAAATTAAGTTCAAGAGGATTGAATATAGCTAAACCTATTCTCTGCTACGTTAACTTGTCATAACCTTTTTTTTGTTAGAAATTGGAACCTGCTATGCTGATAGGTAGGTTGAGTTGAAATCAAATGGCAGTACATTCTTAGGATTTTGGTGCTTTTAAAACTTTTATAAAACGGGAAAGGGAAAAAGAAAAAATGAAGAAAGAATAAACGTGCATTTCCCACAAAATTCGGCAGGTGATGGTAAATGTAAGCCATCAGTCTAATTTGTTCCTCCCTCTCTCTCTCTCTCTCTTTCTTCTCATTGAATGTTGAGAGCACCGGTTACCTTTTCTTCTTTGTATCTACAAACACATTTTCAGTTTTCACCACATCATGGAATTAGAAGCAACATCTTGACTATTTAATTGCCATTTGCGAATAGAGAACAAACACTACCTAGAGAGGAGAAATGGCTGAAGAGATCATCAATGCAAGCCAATATTCTTCCCCTGAAGAATCAAATATTGCTCCAACAATTCCTCGTCCCACAAGAAAAAAGGGAGGATGGACAGCCATAGCATTCATTCTTGGTAAAGACAAAAAAACATCGAATTAATCATCCCATAATTTATCCACAGACAATATTAATGTAAATATATAAAGACTGTGTTGATCTGTTTGTGTGTGTAATGTTTCTGAAGGGAATGAATCGTTTGAGAAATTGGCGTCGGTGAGTTTGATATCCAACATGACCACATATTTGCGGACCAAATACAATATGGGGGGAGTATTTTTGGTGAACGTGGTCAGTATATGGTCTGGCTGCTCCAACATTACACCTTTAGCTGGTGCTTTCTTCGCTGATGCTCACCTTGGCAGATTCCTCACTCTCCTCTTTGGTTCCCTTGCTTCTTTCCTGGTATTAAAAAAATTTCTTTTCCTTGGTTTTAAATTGACGCTTTAGGCCATGCCCGCATGGTTTTCCCCAAAAATTCTAACACCATTAAAAAGTATTCAACACCTTATAAGTAGATTCTTTTTCTTTCCTATTTTCCCTTTTGCGCAAATTTTTATTTTAAACTGCTATATGGATAAGGGCTAAAATCTCGATGTGTATGTGAGTCTAGTAGCAAAGGTATGTGGTCCTAACTTTTTGGCTACGGATTTATCTGAATCTAGAACTCTTGACACGAGTATATATATACATATAAAAATCTACTAAAATGTTAACAAATATTATATTGAACCCAGAATTTTGACAATAAAGTTGAACCCATTAAGTTTAAATTCCGCTCTGTCATTAGGAACAACTGGTTGAAAGCCCCCATTCTTGTTCTTTTGGCAGGGGATGGGAATGGTGACTCTAACCGCTGGAGTAGATGAACTCAGGCCACCTAATTGTCAGGGCCTTGCAACTTGTTCCGATCCACACAAATGGCAGCTTGCATTCCTTTTTGCAGGTCTTGGATTTATGGCTATAGGTTCAGGAGGTATCCGAGCTTGTAACATCGCCTTTGGGGCTGATCAATTTGACACTAATACAGAGAAGGGAAGGTCTCAGCTCAAAAGTTTCTTCAATTGGTGGTACTTTTCATTCACCATTGCCCTTATCATTGCTCTCACAGTTGTTATCTACATCCAGACAAATATCAGCTGGTTTATTGGCTTCCTAATCCCAACTTGCTGTTTAGCTCTTTCCATTATGATTTTCTTGATTGGTCGCAACACTTACATCCGTTTGAAGCCTCAAGGATGTGTTTTTATCGACATGGCAAAGGTTATAAATGCAGCTTGCAGAAAGAGACACGTTCGCGTTGTACCAACATCAAATTCCCTTTATGAACCTGTCCCTAAGGAAACTGCAGAAAACCAGATATCAGTGCTTAGACACACAGATAGATTCAAGTGCTTAGATAAGGCCGCTGTGATTGTGGATCCGAGCAGTGAATTGAATGGTGATGGAGTTGCTAAAGATAGCTGGAGACTCTGCAATGTTGAACAGGTCGAAAGGCTGAAATGTGTAGTGGGAATTTTACCTGTTTGGATAGCTGGAATCACTTGTTTCATCACTATGGAACAGATGAACACATTCGGGGTTCTTCAAGTAATTCAATCCAACACAAGAGTTGGGAATTTTAATATTCCTCCCGGGTGGATGGGACTAGCATCTATGATTGCCCTGGCTATATGGATCTTCATATACGAGTGTGTATACGTTCCCAATGCATCGAAAATCTCTAAGAAGGAAGCCAGATTGTCACTCCAAATAAGAGTCAAAATAGGCATTTTCATGTCAATTCTTTGCTTAGCAGTAGCTGCATTTGTAGAAACAAGGCGCCGAGACTTGGCCTTGAAAGAAGGCACATTCATCTCTCCACTAGGTGTTGCATTCTTTTTGCCTCAATTCATACTATCAGGGTTGACAGAAGCATTTGCCGCGGTCTCAGTCATGGAATTCTTGAATAACCAGGTACCAGAGACAATGAGAAGTGTAGCTGGAGCAATTTTTTTCTTGAGTCTAAGCATTGCCAGCTACCTCAACACTCTCATTGTCAATATCGTTGAGATGTTAAGTGGACTACACGGCGGAAAGCCATGGTTGGGAGGTCATGACCTTAACCAAAACAAGCTAGAACGTTTTTACATTCTTATTGCTGGATTGGGAGTACTAAACTTCATATACTTCCATTTTTACGCCAGCCGTTACATTCTAAGTTATGAAGAGTCAAAGAGGAGACAGACTGTGTTGGAAACTCGCATTGATCATGTTGACCTGCCAGAGAAGAAACCATGAAAATTGGAGCATATTAATATGGTTTAGTCATCCAAATGGAGTAATTGAATCAAAGACATGAGTTAATTAAATTTATGTCTTTTATGTGTGTTTGCGGAGCATGCTACTTTATTAGCAGTCACTGTCCAATATTAATGTTCCTCAATGCTTAAAATTTTAGTAAATGCTGTAGGACTATATAGGGGCCGGATAATATATAAGGAGTTAATCCTTTTCGCTTCTTAACAACAATTATTACACCTTAATTCCAAGCAAATTAAGATGAGTTATATGACTTCTTACTGCCATATCGCTTCATTGTAATACTATCAAAACTTATTATTTCTCGCACTATAAGTTCCTTTACCTTTTATTAAATCCGTACTGAGAATCTAACAAACATTGGACCCAAAGTAAGCGCTACGTACACTTCCGATTAATTAATAGTTTGTAGAAATTACTTGTAATTTTATTCTTTTTGTCTCTGCTTTCAATGTCATTTGCGATCACAATAAGCTGTTATCAATTAAAAATAGTATCTGGAATACAAATTCGACTGTAGTATATTTAAGTCTGATAGGTTACAAGTACCTTGTTTTATGTTTTGATGATCTAACAAACTTATTGTCAAGAATCAGATAAGGAACCGGTTACATATCCTCAAGATCTTAAGATCGAAAGGTTCCAGCTTGGAATATGCTTCGACTCTTCAGAGTCAGAGGAACAACAGAGGGAACAAATAACTATCGTTTCCCGAGGAAACAGTACAAGTCAACTGCCCAAGCTATAAAGTTACTGTCTGCACACGCTATAGTGCAAAAACAATACAGCAGTCAACTTTATGGGGAGTATTTTTTTTACCTACCTTGCTTACATCATCCTAGTGATGTCACAAATGCATTATTAACATCAAGGAAGGTAAAAACAAATCTGTTGTTCGCTTAGAGAAATCATTGAAGCTCTCACACGGTGATTGATCATCAAGCAATCAATTCTCAAGTGCATCAAGAACAAAGAACAATACTACTACAGACCAGTTCCCCACAACAAGTCATTGTATGTCCTTAGTTGAGTTGTAACTTTGTAATAGTTCTTAAATTGTATTTCCTACTTAGCTTGTTCAGAAGTATTCTGTAGGAAACTCTTTGTAAACCTTAAACCTTTGTGTTTGAGTCTTGGCTAGAGTTAGTCGAGTTATAAAGTCTTTGTAATAGAGTTATTACAAAGTGGCTTGTAATAGAGTATTACAAGTTAGTGAGGGATTAAGAGGTTAATTCCTAGGGTGCATACGTTGTAATCTAAAAGTTGCTCAGTAGTGAAGTTGAAATCCTACAAGGGTAGGTCGTGATTTTTAATCCCGTTGAGTTGGAAATTTTTCACGTAAAATTCCTCTTGTCATCTACTCACTGCAGTGTGCGTGTGTTCTAGTAGGAACTGATAGAGAACCTGGTTCTCTATAGAGTTTGGTAGACCCTTATATTCTATCAATTGGTATCAGAGCAGGTTTTTTCTATCAGGTTAATACCTAGAAAGGATCCTCATGGCTGCTCCTACAAACTTCGAAGAAGGCCAGTCTACTTACAGACCACCTAGGTTCAATGGACAATATTATGGATGGTGAAAAATTAGGATGCACGACTTCATCATGGCTGAAGATTCTGAGCTATAGGATGTCATATGTGACAGACCTTTTGTTCCCATCAAGAATCTTGGTGACCCAGCTGTATCCATTCCCAAGACGAGGAAGGAATTCAATGACGCTGATCGAAAGGCCATAGAAAAGAACTTTCGTGCAAAGAAAATTCTTATTTGTGGCATTGGTCCTGATGAATATAACAGGATATCGGCATGCCAATCAGCAAAAGAAATCTGGGAGGCTCTTCGGACAGCTCACGAAGGAACAACACAGGTTAAGCAATCCAAGATCGAAATGCTCACAACTGAATACGAGCTCTTCAGGATGAAAGATGATGAATCCATCCAAGATATGCACACTCGCTTCACCTCCATTATTAATGAGCTTCACTCTCTTGGTGAAACTATTCCAAGAAACAAGCTTGTCAGGAAAGTCCTTAGTGTTCTGCCCAGTTCTTGGGAAAGCAAAGTGAACGCCATTACAGAGGTGAAGGACTTGCAGACACTGACCATAGATGAACTTATTAGCAATCTAAGAACATATGAAATGAAGAAGACGAAGGACAATGAAAGAAGAGAACCCAAAAGGGAGAAGAACCTGGTCCTCAAGACAGACAACAATGATTCAAGTGGTAAGGATGGTGATATGGCTTACTTGACAAGAAGATTCTAGAAGATGGTTCGCAGGAATGGAGGCATTCCAAAAACGGAAAACTCTAGCAAGCCAAAACATTATGATCTCTGTCATAAATGTGGCAAGCCAGGATACTTCATCAAGGAGTGACCTATCTTAAAGCAAGATCAGTACAAAAACAACTTTGACAAAGTAGCCAAGAGGAACCCGGTTCCTGATAAACGCTGCAAGAGAAAGAATGCCGTTGACAATGTTGTAAAGCAAGCTCTTGCTGCATAGGGAGACTCCTCCAGCGAATCTGAAGAAAATGATCATGGTTATAGTTCAATGATGGTAGTGGAAAGTGAATCAACTGAGTATGACTCAATTTTTGCCTTGATGGCTCAGTCTGATGATGATGAAGATGACAACGATGATGAGGTAAATTTTCTAGATGTTCAGAGAAATCTGAAATCTTATTCTCCTAAAAAACTCATTTCTTTGGCAAATGTGTTAATTGATGGTTATCACAGTCTTATAAATGATAAAGATACTTTAACTGTGGAGTTAAGAGAAGCAGAACAAACCAGAGATGCCTTAGTAATAGTTGTTGTTGATTTAAAGGAAACAATTGAGAACTTGAAGAAAAAGAAGAATGCCTTAGATGAAAAAATTACAAATATAGAACATGAAAGAGATGATCCAATGGTCGTTGTGGTAGACCTAAAAGAGACCTTTGAGTGTGTAAGAAAGGAAAAAGAAGTCTTAGATGAGAGAGTTGCTAACATTGAGCATGAGAGAGATGACCTATTAGTGGTGGTAGTGGACTTGAAGGAAATAATTGGAGAACCTAAAATAGAGAGTAGGCCTGGAAATTCTCAATAGGGAAAGGAAGTTGCAAGCGAGGCATACATTAAGCTTGAAAGTGAGTTAAATTCAGTGAAGTCTAGTCTGTGTGCTGAGCTTGAGAAAAACAAACAACTTCATAAAGAACTAGGAAGAGTGAAGAGTGATCTTGAAAAATCACTCAAGTGGACCTGGTCCTCTGATGCTATCACTGCCATGTACACCAACAATGGGGGAAACATGCAGGGGGGTTCCAAAGGGAAAATATTCCCTACAACCCTCATAGCAAGTATGTTACTATACCTGATAATTGGCTTTGTACTCACTGTGGCAATACTGGACACTTTAAAGAAAACTGTAAGGCCAGATTTCAGTCACAACAGAAAAATAAAGTTTTCGCTGAAAAAGTAACTACTAGTAGAGAACCTGGTCCATCATATAAAAAACGCATGATGCTTGCTTGGACCAGAAGATCCCTCATTCACCCCTTTCCTCATTACAAGGGACCCAATCTCGTTTGGGTTCCTAAGTCTAACTCTTGCTTTTCTTGTGCAGGGAACAGTGAAAGGAAGCAACCTACAATGGTACATGGATAGTGGCTGCTCAAAGCACATGACTGGAAGTACAAATAATTTCCTTTCACTTAAAGCCCTGCAAGGAGGGAGTGCATCCTTTGGAAATGGCAAGAAAGGATACATTTTGGGAGTTGGAAGGATTGGGAAGTCTCTTTCACACTCAATCGAAAATGTGTACTACGTGAACGAGTTGAAGTACAACTTGGTAAGTGTTTTCCAAATCTGTGACAAGGGAAGCAAGGTGGAATTTGTGTCAAAAATATGTACAGTCACAAACATAGTGACTGGTGAGGTGGTGCTAGTAGCAAAAAGATACAAAAATGTCTATGTTGTTGATTTTGAGTCTCTGCAGTATGGTGATCTCAACTGTCTAAGTGCTATTGATGATGATGCTGAATTATGGAGTAGGAGGTTGGGTCATGCAAGCTTCATGTTGCTGAACAAATTGGTCAGGAAGGACCTGGTTCGTGGTCTGCCCAAATCAAGTTTCAAGGATCACAAAGTGTGTGATGCATGTGTAAAAGGCAAGCAAGTCAGATCCACATTCAAGCCCAAAAAGGAAGTCAGTACCTCAAAGTCGCTTGATCTTCTTCACATGGATCTATGTGGACCCATGAGGGTGGCAAACAGGGGGGGGGGGAGAGAGAAATATATCTTCGTTATAGTTGACGATTACTCCAGATTCACCTAGACTTTGTTTCTCATAACCAAGGATGAAACCTTTGAAGTGTTTGTTGCTTTCGTCAAAAGGATTCAAGTGAAGATGGGTAATAATGTAGCTTGCATCAGGTTTGATCATAGGACAGAGTTTGACAATGCCAAATTTGATGAGTTATGTACTGAAAATGGTATCACTGACAATTTTTCGGCTCCAAGAACACCTCAACAATATGGTGTTATGGAGAGGATAAATAGAACTCTTGAAGACATGGCAAGGATAATGTTGATTGACAGTGGGATCGCAAAGAATTTCTGGGCAGAAGCTGTCAATACCGCTTGCTACTTGGTGAATAGGTGCATGATCAGGTCCCATCTGAACAAGACTTCATATGAACTGCTAAATGGAAGGAAGCCCAAGCTGACACATCTAAGGACTTTTGGGTGTAAATGTTTTGTCCTCAACAATGGAAAGGAAGCTATTGGAAAATTCGATGCCAAAAGTGATGAAGGAATCTTTCTGGGATACTCATCCCAAAGCAAAGCTTACAAAGTATACAACAAAAGGACTCAATGTGTTGAAGAAAGTATACATGTGATCTTTGATGAATCTCACCTCTCCTGTGAGAAGGACAGACATGTTGACCAAGATGAAGAACCTTTATCTGTTCTAAGTGAAGTTATTGACATGGCAAATGGAAAGGCAGACATGATGAGTCATGTCAAGGAATCCAATAAAGATAACGCAAATACATCTCCATCCATTGGAGAGGAACCTGGTCCCACGATCACAATAATTGAAGCTGAAAATAGTGTTGCTGATGCAGTCCAAGGTACTCCACTTGCTGAAGTAAGAAGCGGCCAAAAACCTCAGTCAGATATACATGGGTCCTATACAAATGATATTCAGGTATCAAACTGGAAGCACAAAAGCTCACATCCTCTTGACAACATAATCACCCCTCTTGACTCAAGTGTTCAAACCAGATCAAAAGCCAGAAATTCACTTGCCTTTTCAGCCTTTCTTTCTCAAATAGAGCCCAAAAACATCAAAGAAGCGTTGAAAAATACAGACTGGATCACAACTATGCAAGAGGAGCTGCATCAATTTGAAAGAAACAAGGTATGGCACCTGGTCCCTCGACCTGCAGATCGAACCATCATAGGAGCCAGGTGGGTATCAGGAACAAACTTGATGAGTTTGGAAATACAACAAGAAACAAGGCAAGGCTTGTAGTTTAAGACTACAATCAGGAAGAAGGGATCAATTATGATGAAAGGTTTGCTCCAATTGCTCGAATGGAACCCATTAGAATTCTTATCGCCTTTGCATGAAGTTCACACTGTTCCAAATGGATGTCAAAAGTGTATTACTAAATGGCTATCTGAAAGATGAAGTCTATGTCAACCAGCCTTTTAGTTTTCAGAGTCACGAGCATCCTGAGCATGTGTTCAAACTGGACAAGGCATTGTACGGGCTAAAGCAGGCTCCCTGGGCTTGGTATGAAAGGTTGTCAAAATTCCTTCTAGAAAATAGATTTACAAGAGAAAAAATTGACAACACTCTTTTTCTGAAGAAACGAGGGAGGAATATGCTCATTGTTCAGGTATATGTTGATGATATCATCTTTGGAGCCACAACTGACTCTCTTTGTGAAGAATTTGCAAAACTCATGGGGAGTGAGTTCGAGATGAGTATGATGGGCAAATTAAATTTCTTTCTAGGACTTCAAGTGAAGCAATCTTAGAAGGGAACATTGATAAGTCAGCAGAAGTACATCAAGGAATTGCTGAAAAGGTTTGACATGGAAGCATCAAAAGTCATCGACACCCTTATTGCCACAGCTACTCATCTAGACATAGATAAACCTGGTTTCCCTGTAAATCAGACCATGTATAGAGGGATCATAGGGTCACTCTTGTATCTTACTGTAAGCAGACCAGACATTGTGTTCAGCGTGGGCCTTTGTGCAAGGTTTCAATCCAATCCAAAGGAATCTCATCTGAAGGCTGACAAGAGAATATTGAGATATCTCAAAGGAACAAAGGACCTGGTTCTCTACTATCCCTCAGGTGATAACTTTGATCTTATTGGGTATGCTGGTGCTGATTATGTAGGATATCTGGTGGACAGGAAAAACACGTCTGGAATGGCACATTTCCTGGGTTCTTGTCTAATCTCGTAGGGTACAAGGTAGCAAAGCTCAGTGGCACTCTCAACTGCAGAAGCAGAATATGTAGCAACTGCTTCTTGCTGTGCTCAATTGCTATGGATCAAGCAGCAGCTGGAAGACTTTGGAGTGTTCTCAAATTGTGTGCCTCTCCTATGCGACAATACAAGTGCACTCAATATGGCCAAAAATCCATTCCAACATAAGAGAACCAAGCACATTGACGTGCGTCATCACTTCCTTAAAGACAATGTTGAAAAGGGGCACATTTGCATGAAATTCCGCACCACAGAAGATCAGATTGCAGACATATTTACCAAGGCTTTGAGTAGAGAATATTTTGAAAGAAATCGTCTGACACTAGGATTGATAAAGCCCAACTGAGAACCTGGCCCCTCGATGATTGGCTATGAAAGACATGATCAGGTAAAATTAGCTAAAAAGTATTTTCTGGCAAAGTCTAACTCATCTCTATACCGTTACAGGTAGATACGCATGATGATTACAGAGCAAATAGGCAGTTGATGCAGTACGCGCTGGTAAAAATTGCAAAGGTTACAGATGCAAGATTAGTCAGGGAACCTGGTTCTCTTGACCCAGGTTAGTAGTTTCTCTGTTCTCTCATGCACAATTTTGAACGGTTAAAACAAGTGCCACGTCATCAGTGCGTCTGTTTATTTTCCATGCATCCTGTAAACCCAAACGTCTCACCTGTTAATAATAATTGACCCGACTCCTAAAACTGTCGCCTTTTCTTAACCGGTCCCTCATCCATCATAAATTCATCTATCACTGTCATAACTCCTCCCATCAAATTTCAAAACCCCCCATTCTTCTGCCTCTCTTCAAACTACCAAATCCCTTCTCTTCTTCTCACCATGGCTGAAAATCAAACAATCTCGAGTGTTCCAAGTGACATCCCCATCGAGTCCTCATCTATTGAAACACCGATATTAGACTCCTCACCCCACACTACTGCTAACCAAAAACCTAGGATAGAGTCACCCCCATATTCCCTCTCCTCTCCTACCCACTCGAGTTTTGGTTCTCATAGGAGTCGCAAAATCTCGACTCCCAAAAGATTTGTAGCCCAAAGCCCTTCTCCTACTTTGCCGGAAAAAGGGGATGAACAGAGTTCTGCTGACAAAGAAGAAAATCAGAAAATTTCAAGCTCGCCTATGACAAAAAGGTCAAAGGTAGATCCAACTGATAGTTCCGAGAAGTTTGACTCAACAAAGACTGCTCCTGATCTTATGTCCACAGGTAACACTCTTTTCTCTACTGAGTTTTCCATGGATGTACCAGAAAAAGAGGCAATAGAAAATATGTTGTCCATAGCTCATGAAGGGGTTATTATAGAAGGAGGTGATGATGGTTTTGGGACTCAGGGGGAAGAGTCTAAGACTGTGAAAGATGGTAGAGAGCTTGTGTCTGTTGAACAATTAGCACATGACAAAACTACTCGGGTACCAAATGAGGGACCTGATTCCTCCCAGGAGGATCTAACTCAGGGGTCCTCTCAAGAGCCCCAGGTGAGTGTTGACCCTGCTCCCTCTCCTCATTTTGATGCTGAGCCTTTGTGTGTGGTGATGCCTGAGGAAAGATCTATGTCCAGAGAAGAAAAAGGCAATAGTGAAGAGGATTCTGATGATATGCCAATTGCTAGCTTGACTAGGCATAGACCAATAGTTGCTCAAGAGTCTACTCCTAAGCGACCTACTACAAGGTTGCAAAGGAAGGAGGCTCTTGAGTCTGCGCTTAAGAACAACCAAGCTAAGTCAAGGAGAAGAAAATTTGTGAAAGATGGGAAAGTTGTGAATGAGAAGATAGTGCCAGTTGTGAATGTGGATGATGAAGTAGAAGAGGAACATGGTTCCTTGAATAGAAAGCGCTCACAGAAGCATGGTTTCCCCAAGCCTAAAAGGGGATTTTCAATGTCTGCTGAAAGTTTGAATAAGTCTGATGATGTTGTTGCTAGTGAAAATGTGGTGAAAGTATCTGGTGATAAGTTGGTAGAAGAGTCTGCTGCCAGGGTGATGGAAGAATTGGGTGAGAAGTCTATAAAGTCTAATGAAAAAGGAAAGAATGTTTGCAAGTCTGCTAAGACAAAAGCTGATACGGATGAGGAACCTGGTTCCTCAAAGAAGGCTAGATTGGGTGATCCAAAGAGTGCTAGGAAAGAGAGGTTAAGAAGTCAAAAGGTGCTGTGGGGCCGCACATTTGCCCCTGATATCTTGGAGGAGGCTGGTATGAAACAACTGTTTGAGATCTGTGAGTTCCAACAGTGGACACATTTGTTCACAAATGATGCTCCAATGGTGTATGAAGAGGAAGTTTAAAGTTTCTATGCTGACTTTTTTAAAGTTGAAGATGATCACATCTGTGTGTTGGTGAATGGAGTTGATATGGTGATGGACTCTGCCTTGTTGGGGTCCATTCTTGGTGTGCCTGCTGAAGGGCTGTCTAGTGTTCATAGATCCTGTTCTCAAAATTTCAGAAATGCCATATTAAAGGACAGAGCAGTTCAGCAGGGGGAACGGGTTCAGAAGAAGGCCCTCCTTCCTGTCACGCCCCAAAACCGAGGAGCGCGACCAACGCTCAACCGAGTGAATCCGGCTGAGCAAGCCTATTAGATTTCCTTCTACCCAAACTCATTCATGAATAAAGAGAATATATATATTTTCATTAATCAACCAATAAAGTGATCATGTTTGCGATACCAATTTCTTACCATTAGTTACTTTATTTTAAAGTCTCACTTCCAAACACATTTTCATAATCTGAAGTGGAAATAGTAATTCAAGCACAACACACAAGTTTGACTTCCCCAGCACCATTATACAACCCACACTATGTCTACGAAGCCTCTATAGATAAAGATGAGTACAATGATAATGCCGGCAATAAGGCCCCGGCTATACCTAAAATAGAATACACAAAGAACAAAAGATACATGACCCCGTGATGAAGTGAGGCTCACCAAGTCAGTTGGGAAGAAGGTGTACTGCTATCATTGATCAATATCTCCTGCTGTGGAACCGCCTTCATCCATTTAAAGATGCAACGCCCCCGACAAAAGGGACGTTAGTATGGTCGAATTGTACTAGTATGAAAACAAAACACCAATTTAAGAATTCAGAAATACAAGATGAATATGATGAACCAGTGTGGCAATAGAATAATATAGATAACCGTTTAAACCATAACAAGCCTATTAAAAGATATCAATAACATTTATAAGATTTAAGATGAGATCCTTTGTAACCATCTTAATACAAAGCGGCCCCGCCGCCTCACCCGATGTATGCCGGTGGAGGTATACGTACAATACCACAGTACCAAGAACCTACACAAAGCGGATATGCCGCCTCATCCCAATGTATGCTGGTGGAAATGCATCAACGATACCAACACCAACACAAAGTGGCTATGCCGCCTCACCCCAATGTATGCGGGTGTTGGTGCCACAACAATACCAAAACTATACACAAAGCGGTTGTACCGCCTCACCCCAATATAATCGGGTGGAGGTGCAGTCCCACAATATCATAATCCCTACACAAAGTGGTCATGCCGCCTTACCCCAATATATATGTGGGTGGAGGTGTATCACAGTAACAATCTCTATACCATAATCCCCACACCAAGCGGTCATGTCGCCTCACCCCAATGTATGCGGGTAGGGGTGTATCACAATCACAAACTCTACACAACTTGGCATAATAACTTTCACATAAATCACGACTAGAAATTATAACATGTGAATACATAATCCATAGTTTGGGACACATCCTCAATTTATAATAAAATATGATAAGAGAATTTGAAACATGAATTGAACATATATCTTTATCACAAAACTTATCGGAATACTCGATTTATAATCAACATCTCAGAACTTACAAGGATAATGGAAATTCCAATTCTTAAAGAAGAGTTTAGCCAACATACATCACTTGAGGTTCCTTACACTCTAAATGTTCCGGAATTCTCAGCAACTTCAATCTATTATAGCAATATAACAAATTGAATCAAAATTAGGAAGATGATCATGGTTCTAGCTCATTTGAGCATTTTATCAAACAATTAGTGTGCATTAAGGTTCCAAGGTCCTTTTATGAAGAATTTCATCATCCCACAACTCAATCTTTACCATTTTTAGCTCAACAATCTTCCTACACCCTTTTATAACACATGCATGTAAATAAACAACCCTCCTGCCCAGAAATTATCTTGCTAATTGTCCATTTCTACATAAAATTCGAAAGTGAGGGTCAGGGTGTAGAATTTTACCTCTAGGATGAAGACCTAGTGAGTTTCCCTTCTTAATCTTCCAAAACTTGGGCAAGAATTGAAGAACAATTATTGAAGAACACTTTCTCATTCCAGGGCACTCTCTCTCACTCTAAAATATTAGATTATAACTAAATAATGGCCCAAAAAGTGTATTTAACGAAATAGGGTTGGGTTTTAAAAACCCAAAAATGGAGCTCCGAAATGGTTCTGCGACCGCATAATGGATATACGGACCGCATATCGGTCGCATAATTGCTGACAAAAATGATCAAAAATCTGTATGTGTATGCGGTCCCTATGCGGCACCATGAAACATTATTTTCTTTGTAAAATTTACCGGGCTTTACACTTAAGTACTTCGAAGTTTCCCGGGGTGTTACACTTCCTATATACCAAGTGCTATTTGAGATGGTGAACAAGGTACTGCTGCCTCGAGCTGAGAGAAGATCTATCTCCTCTCGTGTATACCTATTCCTCATGGAAGTACTGGTTAACTTCACTACCACCAATCTGCCTGGGATTATGATAGAGCATATGAACAAAGTGGCAGACTTTAAAGATGGTAATCATAGGCTGCCGTATGGGTTCCTTCTCACCAAGGTCTTTAAGCACTTCAAGGTTCCTCAAGGACAAGCTAAAATGGGCATAAAGAAGCAAACCTTCTCCAAAGCTACTCTTGAAGAATGTGAGTGTATCGAGAAAATTGGAGGGGTTGGAAGCACTTCTACCATATCTCAGCTGATCAATGCTCAGAACAGTGCTACCTCGGAGATAAGAAAATTGAAAACAAGGAATGCTATCCTTGAGACTCAGTTAAGTCAGCTGTAGGAGGCACTGGTTCCAGTTGTTCTCAATGAGAATAGGTTGCTCGTCTAACAAAAGAGAATGTTGAGCTCAGGAAACAAGTGGATGACCTGAAAAAGAGACTGCTCAACGAGCAAATGTCAGCAAATGCTCGAATGGATTTAGTCCTCCAAGCCCTCTCTAAGCCATCTCCTTCAAGTGCTCCCTAAACAGTGTCCAGTTTTTAGTGATCAGTCTATTCCCCAGTGTCAGTTTTTATGATAATGTTTGTGGTTTTTTTTTGTTTGTTCAAAACTGTGGATGGTGGTAGTAACATTGACTCTGCTCCTGTTGAAAAATCCAAATTAATGCTAATGCCAGCTTTTCCCTTTTTTCTAACTATGCCTTGTCTTTATGTTCTATTTTTAGTCATGTTGTGTGCACATAAGTGGCATGAGCTAACTCAAGCTAGACTTCTTTTTGCTATATACTTGTTGCTCTTCTTCTTATGATGCCAAAAGGGGGAAGATTAATGTGCATAATTGATTAATGAGCACTGATTAAGGGGGAATACAGACTCAGGGGGAAACTTGTCCGGGATATTTAAATTATAAGTTTGTCATCATCAAAAAAGGGGAAATTGATAGGTTACAAGTACCTTGCTTTATATTTTGATGATCTAACAAATTTATTGTCAAAAACAAGATAAGGAACCAGTTACATATCCTCAAGACCTTAAGATCGAAAGGTTCCAGCTTGGAATATGCTTTGACTCTTCAGAGTCAGAGGAACAACATAGGGAACAAATAACTATCGTTTCCCGAGGAAACAGTACAAGTCAACTGCCCCAACTATAAAGTTGTTGTCTGCACACGCTACAGTGCAGAAATAGTGCAGTAGTCAACTTTATGGGGAGTGTTTTTTTTACCTACCTTGCTTACATCATCCTAGTGATGTCACAAATGCATTATTAACATCAAGGAAGGTAAACACAAATTTGTTGTTCTCTTAGAGAAATCATTGAATCTCTCACACGGTCATTGATCATCAAGCAATCAATTCTCAAGTGCATCAAGAACAAGGAACAACACTACTATGGACCAGTTCCCCACGACAAGTCATTGTATGTCCTTAGTTGAGTTGTAACTTTGTAATAGTTCTTAAATAGTATTTCCTACTTAGCTTGTTCAGAAGTATTGAGCAACATTGATAACATGTTATTCGAAAGGAAAGGCTGGTTTTATAGTTGTGTTAACAAAAGCTTAACAGGGCTCCGTCAATCTTCGTATGCCATATTATTTCTAGGGAAAATAACATCGTAGATACGCTTTCAAAATAATAGCTGAAAAAATATATATATTATTGCGAAAGCCGAATATATAGAGAGTGATTAAATCACAACTACTATATCTAAAGATAGCTAATAACTAGTAAGTGAGACAATAATAAAAAGAACACCAGAAATTAATAAGGTTCGGCAAAATTTGATTTTTGCCTAGTCCCCGTACACAATCAACTCAAACTTTATTTCACTCCAAAAATACAAGTGAAATACTACAAGAGAAAAAGAAGATTCAAATTCCTTAGGAGAAAAGAAGGCAGGTGAGAGATGTTTTACAAATGAATAAAACCCTTGCTATTTATAGAATGGAAATTGCCTTAATAATGTCATGCATGACATCATATTAAGTGTGATCATGCAATGTAAATGCATGAAACATGCATCTACCAATTTTTTCCTAAAAGGAGGCTTCAAATGTTCACACTAGTTCAAATTAATCTCGTCAAATTCAACAAATCTTCACCTTGACAAGATTCCACTTTTTTAATTTTCTCTCACTGATAAATTTTGATTATGCCTTCAACTTCAATCTTCAAAGTTCAACAATGTTGATCAAGCTCAAATAATGTTGAAATTTGATCGCAGTCACTACTTTTGTTAGCATATCGGCAGGGTTGTCTGTAGTCCGAATTTTTTGCACCATGACTCCACCTTCTTCTATAATATCTCGTACAATGTGATATCGAACATCAATGTGCTTCATCCTTGCATGATAAACTTGGTTCTTTGCTAATTGGATAGCACTCTGACTATCACAAAATAGTATGATGCTTTCTTGACCAATACCAAGCTTTCTAAGCAACCCTTGAAGCCAAATTGCCTCCTTTACAGTCTCCGTAATTGCCATGTACTCTGCCTTAGTAGTAGACAAAGCAATTGTTGACTGCAAAGTAGACTTCCAACTAACTGGTGCATTTGCAAAAGTGAAAATATAACCAATAGTTTATCTACGCTTGTCCAAATCACCCGCATAATCCGAGTCACAATATCCAACCAGATACTGACTATCTTTGTAACGACCTGACTTATTGTATTAAGAATTAAAGCCCCGTTCAGTGACTTAAGGTCTCGAGCAGTTTCGTAATATGTATTATGACCCACGGGTGTGGTGGAGTTTGATTTTCGGAAGATTTAGAATTAAATTGAAAGAACAATTCCTATTTAGAAGCTTAAATGGAAAGAGTTGACCGGAGAGTTAGCTTTTGAGCAAACGACCCCCGAATGAAATTTTTATGATATCAATAGTTTCGTATGGTGATTTCGGACTTAGGCGTATGTTCAGATTTGGAAGTCCGTAGGACGATTTGACGTATTTTGGTGAAAGTTGGAAAATGGAAGATTTTTGGAAAGTCCAACCGAAGGTTGAATTTTTCATAACGAGGTCGGATTTCGATTCCGGAAATTTGAATAGCTCCATTTCATCATTTATGACTTGTGTGCAAAATTTGAAGTCATTCTGGATTGATTTGATACGTTTCGGCGCAAAATATAGAAGTTGGAAGAGTTGAAAACTCATAATTTGATTCGATGTGCGATTCGTAATTTCGGTGTTGTTTGACGTGGTTTAAAGCCTCGACTAAGTTCGTATTATATTTTGGGACATGTTGGTATAATTGGTTAAGGTCCCGAGGGCCTCAGGTAGATTTTGAACGGTTAACAGATCAATTTTTGGACATCTAGAGCTGCTGGAATTTTGGACATTTTTGGTGTAATCGCTTCTGCGGAAGCTTGACCGCAAAAGCGACCTCGCAGAAGCGAGGTACTTCTCGCAGAAGCGATGGACATCAACCTGGGTAGAGCTGGACGTGAGCGCATGAGCGAAAAAGTGGTGCGCACCTGTGATGTCACATGTGCGAGTGTTGGAGCACAAAAGTGAACGGGAAGCGCAAAAGCGGCATATTTGCCCGCACGTGCGAAACTGGGCAGAAACATTTAAGGACCATAAATGGTCATTTCGCCATTTTCGATTGGGATTTTGGAGCTCGGTTTTTGGGCGATTTTGGAGGAGTTCTCAGGACTTTGGCTTGGATAAATGTTCTATATCCTAAAGTGATTATATTTCATAAATCTATGGTTATATTCATCATCTATTTCGGATTTAAATGGAAGAAATCAAGATTTTTGCAAAATCTTCCAAAAATAAAAATTTTAAGATTTGGAGGTCGAGTTGTTATCGGAATTTGATAAAATTGGTATGGTTGAACTCGTATCGGAATGGGTGTTCGAATTTTATGAAAATTTTGTCGGGTTGCGGGAGGCGGGCCCCGAGTTGACTTTTGTTAATGTAACGACCCAACCCATCGTTTTGAGTATTATAACCCCGTTTCCCCATTTACTGATCAATTTATGCTTTACATTTATTATGTGACTTGCCGGGAGTAATTTGTTCGGGTCCGGTGAGTTTTTTTGAATGATTTGGAACACAAAGTTCCAAGGTTTCGAAATTCAGTTGAAAAAGTTGACCAGATGTTGACGTTTGTGTAGTGACCCGGAAAGTTTTGTTAAGGAAATTAAGTTTTTGTGGCGTCGAGATAAATCAAATAGTACAAAGGTTGAACAATTCGCCGGGAAGTAGAGGAAATTTTTTGGCAGAAAAACGCGTTTCTGCGGTCCATTATGCGATCGCATAATCACTCTGCGGGCAGCATAATGGCCGCAAAAGTGAGGCAGAAGAGGGCCAGTTTGGATGAAATCTGCGGTCGACTATGCGACCGCATAACAGTTCTGCGGTCACTATGCGACTGCAGAACAGGTATGCGGGCCGCATAGTGACCGCATACACAGGCAGATGTTTGCCAATTTTGGACACCGATTATGCGACCGATATGCGGTCGCATATGCGACCGCAAAACCTATTCCGGAGCTTTATTTTTCTGATTTTATAAACCCGACCCCATTCTTATAAAACACTATTGGGGGTCAATTTAAAGGTTTCATCTGATATTTTAGAGAGAGGTGAGAGCATTTTAGAGAGGGAAAGTGAAGACTTAGTCATTTATCCATCAAGTTCTTGTTCAACGTTTGAAGATTTCACAAGGATCTTGCTAGGGCTTCATAGAGGTAAGAATTTCTTTCCTCAATTCTTCAATTTCGGGTTTGGAGTAAAGATGGATGATTAATAGTATGATTCTTGGGTGTAAGAGTATTATGGATACATACCAATAAGGTTGTGGAAAGAATTTTAAGTTCAAATGGGTAAAGATTGGGTTGAAAATGGTAGAAATCTTCATAGACTTTAATTGAAGATTTGAGGTTCGAGTTGATGTCGGATTTTGGTAAAATTTATATGGTTGGACTCGTAGTTGGATGGGCATTCATATTCTGTAACTTTTGTCGGGTTCCGAGATATGGGGCCCACGAGCGATTTTGAGTTAATTTCGGAAGTTTTGTTAAAATGTTGATTTCGTTAATTAGATGAGTCTATTATTGTTGTATTTATGATATGAAATTGCTTTTGGCTAGATTTGGGCCATTCAGAGTCGGATATTCGTGGGAAAGGCATTGTGATCGATTGATTGAGCATGGTTCAAGGTAAGTGGCTTGCCTAACTTTGCGTGGGGGAAATCCCCTTAAGATTTGGAACTATTATTCTATGTGAGCGCCATGTACGTGAGGTGACGAGTACGTACACGGGCTAGATGTGTAAAATCTGATTTTCTTGCCGAGCAGCAACATATTTTCCTGTTATTTTGAGTTATACCATTTTAATGAATACTAATTTATTTTCATTCTTAAGTGAGTTATTCCAATATGTGCAGCTATCATGTTTAGTCTAATATAACATGTCTACGTGTCTTAATTGTTTATGTGAATTATGTGCAACATGCTTGGTAAATTTTCCTGCTTCTTCCCTGACTAGTACTTATGCTAAATTGTAAGAATTTCGTGATGTAGATGTATTTCTATTACTCGCGCTGCATATTTACTTTGGGACTACGGAACAGTATTTCGGGAGATTCCCATGCATATTTACTTTGGGACTACGGAATGGTATTCCGGGAGATTCTCCTGCATATTTACTTTGGGACTACGGAACGGTACTCGGGGAGATTCCCCTGAACATTTACTTTGGGACTACGGAATGGTATTCCGGGAAATTCCCTTGCACATTTACTTTGGGACTACGGAAGTATTCCGGGAGATTCCCCTGCACATTTACTTTGGGACTACGGAACGGTATTCCGGGAGATCCCCCTGCTCATTTACGTTTGGGACTACGAGACGGTATCTCAGGAGATTCCCTGTTGTGTTTCTGTGTACTGAGCTGTTACCTTCTATGATTCCATTGTTGTTAAATTTCAGCCTTTATTTTATTTCGGTATCTCACTCTATATTGTTTAATTATATAATTACCAGTAGGGCCCTGACCTGACCTCGTCACTACTCGACCGAGGTTAGGCTTGACACTTACTGTGTACCGATTGTGGTGTACTCATGCTACTTTCTGCACATGTTTTTCGTGTGCAGATCCAGGTGCACCTTATCAGCCGCACTATCAGTGAGTCGGGATAGCTTTGGAGACTTCAAGGTATATCTGCCGCGTCCGCAGACCTCGGAGTCCCCTTCTACTCTTTCTCATGTCCATTATATTTTGTATTTTTCCTTGTTAGACTCTGATGTATAGAGACACTAGATTTTTCCTTCTGTAGTTTGTGATTCATGATGTTCCGGTCTTTGGGATTTGCTGTGTATTTTTGTACGGTTAAGTGTTAAAATTATGTTTTCATTTCATTATTTCGCAAATGTTAGGCTTACCTAGTCGTAGAGACTAGGTACCGTCACGACATTATACAGAGGGAAAATTTGGGTCGTGATAAGTTGGTATCAGACCTCTAGGTTCATAGGTGTCGCGAGTCACAAACCGGTTTAGTAGAATCTCGCAGATCGGTACGAAGACGTCTGTACTTTTCTTCGGGAGACTATGAAACTGTTAGGAAAATTTCACTCCTTTGATTCCTTGCCGTGCGAAAATTGTTGACTTCAAAGATTCTAAACTTCTGAATTCTATTCTCTCACAGGTGGTGAGGACACGTACAAGCGGATCTGATGACCAGGAACCCGCGCCCCCTGCTAGAGCCACGAGAGGCCGGGGCCAGGGCTGGGGCCGGGGCCTGGGTAGAGGTTGAGGACGTCCACGTGGTGCAGCCAGAGCACCCGCACGAGCTGCTACAGAGGAGCCCCCAGTAGCTCAAGCTGGAGGGCAGACATTTGAGATACTTGTTCCTGCACCAGCCCTCCAGGAGACTCTAGCCCAATTTCTGAGCATGTTCAGCACCTTACCTCAGGATGGATTGATTCTACTTGCTCCTACCACATCTCAGGCCGGGGGAGGAGCACAGACTCCAGTCGCCGGTACTCCAGAGCAGCGGGCTTAGGTCGACCAGGTTCTAGAGATTGTACCAATGTAGCAGGTAGCTCCAGCTCAGCCCGAGGTTAGGGCAGCAACTTCTAAGGCGGAACAGCTCAGACTTGAGAGGTACTGGAAGTACCACCCACCTACCTTCAGTAGATTGGCTACATATGATGCTCAGGGTTTTCTGGAGAAGTGTCATCGTATTCTCCGTACTATGGGCGTAGTGGAGACGAGCATTTTTTTTTTAACCATATTCCAGCTTAGAGGAGCAGCCTATCAGTGGTGGCATGCTTATGAGTTGAGTAGTCCGGCTGAGGCAGCTTCACTTACATGGACTCAGTTCTCGGACATATTTTTGAGAGAGTATGTCCCTCAAAGCCTCAGGGACTCATGGCACATAGAGTTTGAGCAGCTGCGCCAGGGGGCTATGACTGTGTCAGAGTATGCAGTTCGCTTCAGTGATTTGGCCCGACATGCACCGGCCTTAGTTGCCACAGTTCAAGAGAGGGTTCGACGGTTTATTGAGGGTCTCCATCCTAGCATCCGGAGTAGTATGGCCAGGAAATTGGAGATGGATATTTCTTATCAGCATGTTGTAGGTATTGCCAGGAGATTCGAGGGCATGTTTGCCCGGGATAGAGAGGACAGGGAGGCCAAAAGGTCTCGAGAGGCTGGTTATTATTCGGGAGCTTGTGCCCCAGCAGCTCGCCATGGTAGGGGTTATGTGAGCCGCCCCGTTCATTCAGCCCTTCCAGCCTCCAGTGGTATTACAGCTCCTTCTAGACCCAGGAGCCTTATTATGCACCGCCAGTATCTAGTGTGCCTCCTGCACGGGGTGTTCCTAGCGGCCAGTCCAGTAGACTTGGCCCGAGCCAGTCACAGCAACCACGCCCTCCCAGAGCTTGTTTTGAGTGTGGAGACACTCGCCACATGGTGAGGGATTGCCCCAGGATTAAGATGGGTGCACCTCCACAGACTATTCAGCCATAATGTGCTCCACCGGGTCCTCAGGCTATGATTACAACACCAGCTGTCACCCCACCTGCTCAACCAGCTCGAGGTGGAGGTCGGGGAGGTAGAGGTCACCCTAAAGGGGGAGGCCAGGCCAGATATTATGCACTTCCTGCTCGTACAGAGGCAATTGCTTCTGATTCTGTCACTATATGTATTGTTCCGGTCTGTCATAGAGATGCGTCGGTATTATTTGATCCAGGCTCTACATATTCTTATGTGTCCTCTTATTTTGCCCCGTATTTGGGCATATTTCGGGATTCTTTGAGTTCCTCTATTTATGTATCTACTCTTGCGGGAGATTCTCTTGTTGTGGACCGCGTGTATCAGTCGTGTTTGATTGCTCTTAGTGGTTTTGAGACCAGAGCCGATTTATTATTACTCAGCATGGCAGACTTTGATATTATTTTGGGCATGGACTAGTTTTCGCCCCATTATGCTATTCTTGATTGTCACGCTAAAACCGTGACGCTCTCTATACCAGATTTACAGTGATTAGAGTGGCGAGGTACCTTAGAGTATACTCCCAGCAGAGTTATTTCTTTTCTTAAAGCTTAACGAATGGTTGAGAAGGGGTGTGACGCGTATCTAGCTTATGTGAGAGATGTCAGTATTGATACCCCTATAGTTGAGTCAGTTCCAGTAGCGAGGGACTTTCCAGATATGTTTCCAGCTGATCTTCCGGGCATGTCGCCCGACAAAGATATTGATTTTGGCATTGATTTGTTGCCGGGCACTCAGCCCATCACTATTCCTCCATATCGTATGGCTCCTCCTGAATTGAAGAAGTTGAAAGAGCAGTTACAAGAATTACTTGATAAAGGCTTCATTTGGCCCAATGTGTCACCTTGGGGTGCTCCTATCTTATTTGTGAAGAAGAAGGATGGTTCTATGCGGATGTGTATTGATTACCGCCAGTTGAACATAGTCACAGTAAAGAACAAGTATCCATTGCCTCGTATTGATGACATATTTGATCAGTTACATGGTGCCAGAGTGTTTTCCAAGATTGACTTACGTTCAGGTTATCATCAGTTGAAGATTCGGGAGCCGGATATCCCGAAGACTGCTTTCAGGACTAGATATGGTCACTGTGAGTTTCTTGTTATGGCTTTTGGGTTGACCAATGCCCCAGCAACTTTTATGCACTTGATGCACAGTGTGTTCTGACCTTATCTTGACTCGTTCGTCATTGTGTTTATTGACGACATTCTGGTATACTCCCGGAGTCAGGAGGATCATGAGCAGCACCTGAGGACTGCACTTCAGACCTTGAGAGAAAAGAAGTTATATGCAAAATTTTCAAAGTGTGAGTTTTGGCTAGACTCAGTGACATTCTTGGGTCATATAGTATCGAGTGAGGGGATCCGAGTGGATCCAAAGAAGATTAAAGCAGTGCAGAGTTAGCCTAGGCCGTCCTCAGCTATAGAGATCCAGAGTTTTCTTGGTTTGGTGGGGTATTACCGTCGCTTTGTAGATGGATTCTCATCTATTGCAGCACTATGACCAGGCTGACCCAAAAGGGTGCTCCGTTCAGGTGGACAGAGGAATGTGAGGAGAGTTTTTAGAAGCTCAAGACAGCTTTGACTATATCCCCAATATTGGTATTACCTACAAGTTTGGGGTCTTATACTGTATATTGTCATGCATCGCGGATTGGTCTCGGCGCGGTGTTGATGAAGGACGGTAGGGTGATTGCCTACGCGTCCAGACAGCTGAAGGTGCACGAAAAGAACTATCCTATCCACGACCTTGAGTTAGAAGCTATTGTTCATGCCTTGAAGATATGGCGGCATTATTTGTACGGTGTTCCTTGTGAGATTTACACCGATCATCGAAGTTTGCAACATCTGTTTAAGCAGAAAGATCTTAACTTACGTCAGCGGAGGTGGTTGGAGCTACTTAAGAATTATGATATCACTATTTTGTACCACCCTGGGAAGGCCAATGTGGTGGTCGATGCTTTGAGTCACCGGTCAGAGAGTTTGGGGAGTTTAGCATATCTACCAGCAGCAGAGAGGCCTTAGCAAGCCAGTTTGTGAGATTGGATATTTCTGAGCCGAGCCGAGTATTGCCTTGTGTGATCTCTCGATCTTCTCTTTATGATCGTATCAGGGAGCGTCAGTATGATGACCCCCATCTGCTTGTCCTTAAGGACGCGATCCAACACGGTGATGCTAAGGAGGTCACTATTGGAGATGATGGTGCATTAAGGATGCAATGCCCAATGTAGATGGTTTGCGTGAGTTAATTCTCTAGAAGGCTCACAGTTCGCGGTACTCTATTCATCCGGGTGCCGCAAAGATGTATCAGGACTTAAAACAACATTACTGGGGGAGGAGAATGAAGAAGAACATAGTAGAGCATGTGGCTCGATGTCTGAATTGCCAGCAGGTAAAATATAAGCATCAACGACCAGGTGGATTGCTTCAGAAGTTAGAGATTCCGGAGTGGAAATGGGAGCGGATCACTATGGATTTCATTGTTGGACTCCCACGGACTCAGCGGAGGTTTGATGCAGTTTGGGTGATTGTGGATAGGCTGACCAAGTCGGCTCATTTCATTCCTGTGATGACTACCTATTCTTCCGAGCAGCTAGCTCGAATCTACATCCGTGAGATCGTCAGGCTTCATGGCATACTGGTATCTATTATCTCTGACCGGGGTATGCAGTTTACATCACGGTTCTGGAGAGCTGTACAACATGAATTGTGTACTAAGGTTGAGTTGAGCACATCATTTCACCCTCAGACGGACGGGCAGTCCGAGTGCACTATTCAGATATTAAAGGATATGCTCCGTGCGTGTGTGATAGATTTTGGGGGTGCTTGGGACCAACTCTTACCACTTGCAGAGTTTGCTTACAACAACAGTTATCAGTCCAACATTCAGATGGCACCGTATGAGGCTCTGTACGGTAGGCGGTGTCGGTCCCCAGTGGGTTGGTTTGATCCTAGCGAGGCCAGATTATTGGGTACGGACTTGGTTCAGGATGCCTTGGCAAAGGTGAAGGTGATTCAGGATAGACTTCGCACAGCGCAGTCCAGACAGAAGAGTTATGCGGATCGGAAGTTTCGCGAGGTGGCATTCATGATTGGAGAGCGAGTCTTGCTCCGGGTTTCGCCTATGAAGGGCCTTATGAGATTCGGGAGGAAGGGCAAGTTGAGCCCTCAGTATATTGGGCCTTTTGAGATACTTAAGAAAATTGGAGAGGTGGCTTATGAACTTGCTTTGCCACCTAGTCTATCAGGTGTTCATCCAGTGTTCCACGTATCCATGCTCCGAAAGTATGTCGGAGATCCGTCTTATATTCTGGATTTCAGTACAGTGCAGCTAGACGGTAATTTACCTTATGATGTGGAGCTGGTGGCTATTTTAGACCGGCGGGTTCGAAAGCTGAGGTCCAAGAACATAGCATCAGTGAAGGTGCAGTGGAGAGGCCAGCGAGTCGAAGAAGCTACTTAGGAGATTGAGCAGGAGATGCGGAGTAAATACCCACACTTATTTGAGACTCCAGGTATTATTCTAAACCCGTTTGAGGACGAACGTTTGTTTAAGAGGGGGAGGCTATAACGACCCGACCCGTCGTTTTGAGTATTATAACCTTGTTTCCCCATTTACTGCTCAATTTATGCTTTACATTTGTTATGTGACTTGCCGGGGGTAATTGGTTCGGGTCCGGTGAGATTTTTTGAATGATTTGGAACACCAAGTTCCAAGGTTTCAAAATTCAGTTGAAAAGGTTGACCAGATATTGACGTATGTGTAGTGACCCGGAAAGTTTTGCTAAGGAAATTAAGTTTTTGTGGCATCGAGATAGATCAAATAGTACAAAGGTTGTAGAAATTTCTCGCGGCGAGCTTACGAGCCGCGACTCAGAATTTTTGGGTTGAACAATGCACTGGAAGTAGAGGAAATGTTTTGGCAGAAAAATTTGTTTATGCGGTCCATTATGCGACCGCATAATCACTATGCGGGCTGCATAATGGCCGCAGAAGTGAGGCAGAAGAGGGCCAGTTTGGATGAAATCTGCGGTCGACTATGCGACCGCATAACTGTTCTGCGGTCACTATGCGACTGCAGAACAGGTATGAGGGCCGCATAGTGACCGCATACACAGGCAGATGTTTGCCAATTTTGGACACCGATTATGCGACCGATATGTGGTCCGCATAACCATTATGCGGTCGCATATGCGACCGCAGAACCTATTCCGGAGCTTCATTTTTCTGATTTTATAAACCCGACCCCATTCTTATAAAACACTATTGGGGGTCATTTTGAAGGGTTTCATCTGATATTTTAGAGAGAGCTGAGAGCATTTTAGAGAGAAAAAGTGAAGACTTAGTCATTTATCCATCAATTTCTTGTTCAAGGTTTGAAGATTTCACAAGGATCTTGCTAGGTGTCATAACTTGCAATTTGGAGTTGTGATTTCGGCCAAGAACTGGTGAGAAAAGTCCTTCTGATGGTCTGACGTAGAACTTTCTACTCGGACGACTTGGGCTTTTTAATTTTAAGCATATATAAGGGGGGGTATAGGTGATGAAAGCTCCGACCTGCCTCCCCCATACGTGCTGCCACCGAGCCGTATAGAACGAGCTACCTTGGGGGTAACCTCAAGGGCCTGCCTAGATGACTTAAAGGAGTGTCAAAGGTACCCATACGAGTTAGGGAAACTCTGTGGGCGGCACAACGCCTTCGGGCTAGCGTTGGGCATCAAAGTGGTGCTGGAGGCTCGATGTGTGGGACGGCCAGCCCCGCGGGCTGCCGAATGTTAGAACGAGACCTCCGTGCCGATTGGATACTTGACGCACCTGTCATAGGGGCATCATGTGTCGACTTGTGAGCATAGCTTGGGTTCAACCATGCAAGCAAGGGTCCGTTGGCCTAAAGGTGCAGTTGTGGGGCAACACTGCACTATTCGGGATGGAAGCGTGTCACGAGGGCAATATATGGGCATGGCACGAAAGACGCGCATGACAATGGCTAAGGGCTAAAGGTTGCCTTACTCGGGCGAGCCACGAGCTAGTTGCGGATGCACTAGGCGAGTGTCAAGTTTGAGGATTGGGCTGTACACGCGGGAGTGATGCTCAGTCTTGGGCGAGGGACAAGACATATCCTAAGCCAACCCCACAGGGCGCGCATGGATTGTGATCCTAAGATGAAGTGCCACGACATGTCTAGGGCCAAGGGCCTAGGCATCTTACGGGCGACACAAGTTGGGGCGAGCCTACGGGCGAGTCCCACCAATAGGCATAGGATCGTGCTTGGGAATCCTGGGATAGGAAACAGGCTGGCCTGCAGCGAGGGGAACTGTGGGCGCCGCACGGGCGAGCAGGTGCCGCTACCCAATGTAAGGATTTGAGCCCGTGACACTTGGTATCAGAGCTGATTAAGGCCATATTATGCCATGGCACAACGTCAAGGCAAAGGGTGGATATGGCGAGTGCATTTTGGATATCAGTGCAGAGATCACATCAAAGCAGAGATTGATGTTCATATGCCACCAAAGATCGAGAACCCGATACTGATGGTCGACGAAAGAAATGGGTGATTCCATTGTCTTTCGTAAGTCTAAGGTGCTACTGAATAAGGTGATATGCCGATGAGTCGGATGGCCAAGAGAAAGCCATATTTGCCAGGTCGTGCAACCATATTTCGAAGAGTGGGAGCCATGGACTATAAACTTGGGCATGATCATAGCGGAGATCTTGCCAAGGATGCGTGCAATACATCAAGTTGAGTGTCTTTCCTTCGGGATAGACTTGTGAGCTGCCTGAGGGCATTGCCAAGGTGAGGAAACAGATTCGAGGGTATAGAGAAGCTTGTGAACTGGGCGGATTTCCAAGTTAGAAGGTGTCATTCTGGAAAGAGGTACGTCGAATGATCGGGGACCGTGTGCGAGGCACACCGAACCGGGAAGCCGTGCTAGCAGGGCCAAGAGGGTGCCTGTCTATAGGGCGAGTATTGAAGTACTACCGGGAGCATTGGCTACTTTCTGAGGAAGTGACAACTGGAAAACAAAGAGCTTTGTTCGAAAATGCGGCGATGCAATGACTTTGGGAATGTAGTACTCACCAAAGGTCGTCCCAAGTACTGGCCAAATGCCAAGTGGGACGACAGAGCTAAGATGTATCCTCCTCATTGAGTGTGGGAGGATCCCGCCTATGCAAGAGGCATATGGGCAAAGTCGTGGGTCTGGGAGAGAACACATCTTCAAGGTAGTGAAGGCAATTAAAAGCTACGGGAGCGGAATGCTACGTGAGCTATGCCAAGAGGGCGTCTGAATGCTACGGGAGCGAAAGGCTATGGGAGCCATACCAAGGGCATCTTAAGGCTACGGGAGCGAAAGGCTATGGGAGCGATGTCAAAAGAGCACATTGATGTGCTAACCTATGAAGAAAAGCTTCAGACGGACATGAAGGCCGTGAGGGTTATGGTGTGATTGACTAGTGTGGGTCAATCACAAAGTTAGACACCAGAGGGTGCAAGTGCGGAGGCACTTTCCAAGTGAACACCGAATGGAGGTGAAGTGCAGAGGCACACTTGGAAGATACTTGGGGGAGAAGTGCATGGGGCACGACTCATTTTGAGAAAGGACTTCGAGGAAGTCCAACCCACAGGACAAAGGGAGCTGAAATGGGCATACCTGAGGGGGCAGACTCCAGGATATCTTAAGCCATGATGTGTCATCGAGGACGATGACATTATGAGTGTGGGAGGATGTCACAACTCGCAATTTGGAGTTGTGATTTCGGCCAAGAACTGGTGAGAAAAGGTTCTTCTGATGGTCTGACGTAGAACTGTCTACTCGGAAAACTTGAGCTTTTTAATTTTAAGCACATATAAGGGGGGGGTATAGGTGATGAAAGCTCCGACCTACCTCCCCCATACGTGCTGTGACCGAGCCGTATAGAATGAGATACCTTGGGGGTAACCTCAAGGGCCTGCCTAGATAATTCAAAGGAGTGTCAAAGGTACCCATATGAGTTAGGGAAACTCTATGGGCGGCGCAACGCCTTCGAGCTAGCGTTGGGCATCAACATGGTGCTGGAGGCTCGATGTGTGGGAAGGCCAGCCCCGCGGGCTGCCGAATGTTGGAACGAGACCTCCGTGCCAATTGGATACTTGACGCACCTGTCATAGGGGCATCATGTGTCGACTTATGAGCATGGCTTGGGTTCAACCATGCAAGCAAGGGTCCGTTGGCCTAAAGGTGCAGTTGTGGGGAGACACTGCACTATTCGGGAAGGAAGCGTGTCGCGAGGGCAATGTATGGGCATCGCACGAAAGACGCGCATGACAATGGCCAAGGGCTAAAGGTTGCCTTACTCGGGCGAGGCACGAGCTAGTCGCGGATGCACTAGGCGAGTGTCAAGCTTGAGGATTGGGCTGTGCACGCGGGAGCGATGCTCAGTCTTAGGCGAGAGACAAGACATGTCCTAAGCCAACCCCCCAAGGCGTGCATGGATTGTGATTCTAAGATGAAGCGCCACGACATGTCTAAGGCCAAGGGCCTAGGCATCTTACGGGTGGCACAAGTTGGGTCGAACCTACGGGCGAGTCCCACCAACAGGCACAGGATCGTACTTAGGAATCCTAGGACAGGAAACAGGCTGGTCTACAGCGAGGAGAACTGCGGGCGCCGCACGGGCGAGCAGGTGCCGCTACCCAATGTAAGGATTTGGGCCCGTGACATAGGGCTTCATAGAGGTAAGAATTTCTTTCCTCAATTCTTCAATTTCAGGTTTGGAGTAAAGATGGATGATTAATAGTATGATTCTTGGGTGTAAGAGTATTATGTATACATACCAATAAGGTTGTGGAAAGATTTTTAAGTTCAAATGGGTTTAAAGATTGAGTTGAAAATGGTAGAAATCTTCATAGACTTTAATTGAAGATTTGAGGCTCGAGTTGGTGTCGGATTTTGATAAAATTTGTATGGTTGGACTCGTTGTTGGATGGGCATTCATATTCTATAACTTTTGTCAGGTTCCGAGATATGGAGCCCACAGGCGATTTTGAGTTAATTTTGGAAGTTTTGTTAAAATGTTGATTTCGTTAATTAGATGAGTCTATTATTGTTATATTTATGATATGTAATTGCTTCTGGCTAGATTTGGGCCATTCAGAGCCGGATATTCATGGGAAAGGCATTGTGACCGATTGATTGAGCTTGGTTCGAGGTAAGTGGCTTGCCTAACTTTGCGTGGGGGAAATCCCCTTAAGATTTGGAACTATTATGCTATGTGAGCGCCGTGTACGTAAGGTGACGAGTACGTACACAATCTAGTTGTGTAAAATCCGATTTTCTTGCCGAGCAGCAACATATTTTCCTGTTATTTTGAGTTATATCATTTTAATGAATACTAATCTATTTTCATTCTTAAGTGAGTTATTCCAATATGTGCAACTATTATGTTTAGTCTAATACAACATGTCTACGTGTCTTAATTGTTTATGTGAATTATGTGCAGCATGCTTAGTAAATTTTCCTGCTTCTTCCCTGACTGGTACTTATGCTAAATTGTAAGAATTTTGTGATGTAGTTGTATTTCTATCACTCGCGCTGCATATTTACTTTGGGACTACGAAACGGTATTCCGGGAGATTCCCCTACATATTTACTTTGGGACTACGGAACGGTATTCCGGGAGATTCCCCTGCACATTTACTTTGGGACTACGAAACGATATTTCGGGAGATTCCCCTGCACATTTACTTTGGGACTACGGAACGGTATTTCGGGAGATTCCCCTGCATATTTACTTTGGGATTACGAAACGGTATTCCGGGAGATCCCCGTGCTCATTTACGTTTGGGACTACGAGACGGTATCTCGGGAGATTCCCTGTTGTGTTTCTGTGTACTGAGCTGTTACCTTCTATGATTCCATTGTTGTTAAATTTCAGGCTTTATTTTATTTCGGTATCACACTCTATATTATTTATATATATAATTACCAGTAGGGCCCTGACCTGACCTCATCACTACTCGACCGAGGTTAGGCTTGGCACTTACTGGGTACCGATTGTAGTGTACTGATGCTACTTTCTGCACATGTTTTTCGTGTGCAGATCCAGGTGCACCTTATCAACCGCACTATCAGTGAGTCGGGACAGCTTTGGAGACTTCAAGGTATATCTGCCGCGTCCGCATACCTCGGAGTCCCCTTCTACTCTTTTTCATGTCCATTATCTTCTGTATTTTTCCTTGTTAGACTCTGATGTATAGAGACACTAGATTTTTCCTTTTGTAGTTTGTGATTCATGATGTTCCGAGTTTTGGGATTTGCTGTGTATTTTTGAACGGTTAAGTGTTAAAATTACATTTTCATTTCATTATTTCGCAAATGTTAGACTTACCTAGTCGTAGAGACTAGGTGCCGTCATGACATTATATAGAGGAGAAATTTGGGTCGTGACAGTTGACTTTTTAGGATAAATTTCTAAGTCGACGTTTATTATCCGGAATTATTTCCGATGGATTTTAATGAAGTTATACAATTAATTTGGATAGACTTGAGCGGTCTGGAGGTCAATTCAAGCAAAAACGCAATTTTAGAATATCGACATAACTTCGAAAAGGTAAGTGTCTTGCCTAACCTCGAGTAGGGAATTACCCCTTAGGTATCGAGTCTTATGTGCCATTTGTGAAATGTGAAAAGCCGTGTACGCGAGGTGACGAGTACGTACTCGGGCTTATATGCGTAAATTTTATTGGGTTAAAGTCTTAGGCATTATTGTGTAGTAAATTGGATAATCATTGGCATTTATTAAATCATCTATTTACCATGCCTAAATCCTTGTTTGTTGAATTTTTTTAATTTTATATGACAATTTGATTTTATTGTTATTTGAATATTTATGTAATTCCGTGAGTTTGTTGGTTTGATATTTCTGGGAATTTAATCTCATTATGAATTTTTCTTCTGTAAATAATTAATTAAATGAGCTTAAGAAGACGTATTTTTATAATTATTGAGAATGTGGATTAATGAAGGCGTTGCCCTATGCTGAGTAATTTCTATTTATGTTGATTATTTTTTTGGGTCTTATAAACATTGAGTGGAGCCTTCGGCTATTTGTGTTGAAATTAATTGATTTGTTGTATTCTTTGGAATTGGTTGTGTCTATTGGGCAAATTGTGATATGAATTGATTTTGTTGTGTTACCGTGATAATTTTTCGTGTAAATTGTTGTGTTGTGTGAGTTGTTATTTTGAGGATATAAGGGTGGCATTCCACTGTTGATATTATGTGGGTATAAGGGTGGCATTTCACTGTTGTTATATGTGTTGGGATATTGTCTGCGCGGAGTGATAAGGGTGGCTATAGGAGAGATAAGGGTGGCTATTAATATTGTCAGGACGAAGGGATAAAGGAGAATATTATAGGAGTGATAAGGGTAGCTATATGAGAGATAAGGGTGGCTATTGTCAGGGATGATATGTGATGATGTGGAGTGGTTGCATTGGTGATTTTTAAATGATGTTGTGATTTTTCTTGTGTTTATTTTTATACCTTGTGCAATTTGTCTTGTTGTGGGTAAATTGATAATAGTCTGATTTATGTTGAAATTGGGAGCCTGTGGTTATTGCCAGGCAGATTATGAAAAGAAATGTGGGCACGGGGTGTCATGAGTAAATAATGATAATATTGTCACATGAATTGTCCGTGCAGTTGAGATATGAAACGTGGGTACAAAGTGCCGGAGAAAATATGATGGTTTTATTATTGGCACGTTAACTGTCCGTGTAGATGTGGTATGAAAAGTGGGCACGAGGTGCCGAGAAAATGTGATGATTTAATTATGGGCACGAAGTGCCGTGAAAATATGAAATTGAGCTGAGACCCGTATTTTATGATTATGAAATGAGGTGTCACATGATGACTTTTTAAATTGAAATAATTATATTCAAAATATTTATTTGGAAAGATTTTTATTCAACAAGATTTATTTGAGGAAATTATATTTGAAAGAGATTTATTAAAAGAATTATATTTGAAGAATAATTATTTGAGGAATTATAATTGAGAGAGATTTATTGGAAGAATTATATGTGAAAGATATTTATTGGAAGGACTTGATTTAATTGGGTGTAGTTGTATTTACTATTTGTTGAGTAACATTAATGGTGTTCTTGTTGCCCTGCTATGCATATCACTGATTGATTTATGTTGCCCTTATTGTTATTTGTTTCCTATTATTTTGTATACTATATTGCACAGGTTATTAGACTAGTGAGTGTCTTGACTGTACCTCGTATCTACTCCATTGAGGTTAGTCTTGATACTTACTGGGTACCAACCGTGGTGTACTCATACTACACTTCTGTACATTTTTTTGTGTGCAGAGCCAGGAATTGGAGATATCGGACTCGGACAGAGTTAGAGTGGGATCGCAAGGATTCAAGGTAGAGTTGCTTGGTCGTCGCAGTTCCTTGGAGTCTTTCTATTGTATTGTACTGTTAATTATTATTCAAACAGTATTGAGTATTCGATCCTTAAGATCATTTCATGTATTCCATTAGAGTTTGTGACTCAGTATTAACAGTCTTGGGAGATTTTCATATTTGTTTCCGCTGTTAGTTTTGGTTACTTAAAAAATAAAGACTTGAAATATAACTGTAATCGGCTTACCTAGTCTTAGAGATTAAGTGCCATCACGACGCCTGTGGTGGGATTTTTGGGTCATGACAATCTTCCTGCTCAAAAATCAATCCAACGTCTACAATATTACGAATGTACCGTAGAATTCATTTCACAGCTTGCCAATGCTCCTTTCCTGGATCATGCATATACTTGCTTACAACTCCGATAACATGTGAAATATCAGGTCTTGTGTAAACCATTGCATACATTAAGCTACCAACGACATTCGCATATGGCACTCTTGACATATACTCTCGTTCTGCTTCATTCTTCGGTGAAATAGCACCACTAAACTTAAAGTGAGGAGCAAGAGGAGTGCTAACCGACTTTGTATTCTCATTCATGCCAAATCGATCTATTACCCTCTTCAAGTATTCTTTCTGAGATAAATAGAGTTTCTTTGAATGTCTATCTCTTTTTATCTCCATGCCAAGAATTTTCTTCGGCCCACCCAAATCCTTCATCTCAAACTCTTTTCTTAGTTGAATCTTCAACTTCTCAATTTCCTCTTGACATTTGGAAGCTATCAACAAATCATCAACGTATAGGAGAAGATATATGAAGGATCCGTCTTCAAGCTTGTACAAATATACACAATGATCGTATTTGCTTCTTCTGTACTTTTGCCGCAACATAAACTTGTCAAATCGTTTGTACCATTATCTAGAAGATTGTTTCAATCCGTACAATGAATTTTTAAGTTTGCACACCATATTTTTCTTTCCAGCAACTTTGAATCCTTTTGGCTGAGTCATATAGATTTCCTCTTCCAAGTCTCCATGTAAAATTGCAGCTTTTACATCTAACTGAACTAGTTCCAAATTCAACTGTGCTACCAAAGCCAATAAAATTCTAATGGAGGAGTGTTTCACGACCGGAGAAAATACCTCATTGTAATCAATTTCCTCCTTTTTAGCATACCCTTTGGCCACCAATCTTGCTTTGTAGCCAACATCTTCTTGGTTAGGAAATCATTCTTTCTTTACAAAGCTTACTTGCCCTTCAGGAGATTGGCCAATTTTCATGTACGATTGTGATGAAGGGACTGCATTTCTTCATTCATGGAAATCCTCCACTTATCTTCTTATGAACTTTGGACTGCGTCTTTATAAGTGGTAGGAACACCATCAGCTACAATTGAGGCTGCACAAGCCACCATTTCTATGAGACGAACAAGTTTCTTTATTGTTCTTTTTGGCTTGCTAGTTGATATTGATTCAAGTTGTTGTTGGGGTTCCTAAGTTGGAATCTCCCCTTCCACTGACTCTTACTCTAGGGAAAAATCTTCTATTGTTTCCTCGCGTTCTCCCTGTGTTGGAAAAATTAATTTTCCCTCAAACTCCACCTGCTTTGAAGCACCATCAGTTTGTTTGACATCTTCAACTGTCACCTTATCTGTTATGGAAGATTCATCAAAGGTAACATATCTACTGAAGTATAATTTTTCTTGTCTCTGGACACCATAATCGGCATCCTTTGACTCCAGAAGTAATCCCCATAAATATAGCTTTCTTTGCTCTTGGATCTAATTGACTCTATCACATGATAGTATGCAATTGAGGCAAACACATGCAAAATGTTATAATCTTCAGCAGGTTTTCCATACCATTTTTCAAATGGTGTCTTGCCACCAATAACGGCAGATGGTAGACGATTAATTAGGTGGCAAGCATATGTTATTGCCTCAGCCAAATATTTTTTGCCCAAGCCAACATTAGACAACATACACCAAACCTTCTCCAGCAAAGTCCGGTTCATACGTTCTGCCACTCCATTCTGTTGTGGTGTATTTCTGGCGGTGAAATGCTCAAAATTCCATAATCTTCACAAATCTTATTATAAATATCATTTTTGTATTCTCCACCGTTGTCTGTGCGAAGACACTTTATCTTTCTGCCTGTATGAGTCTCTATCATCGCCTTCCATTTGAGAAAGATTCTCAGCACTTTATCTTTGGTTTTCATAGTATACACCCACACTCTCCGAGAAAGTCATCAATAAAGGTTACAAAATAGTATTTCCCACCTAATGAAGGTGTTTTGGAAGCACCCCAAATATCCGAGTGAACATAATCCAAAATACCTTTAGTATTATGGATAGTTGTTCCAAATTTAACTCTTGTCTGTTTTCCCTTGACACAATGCTCACAAAACTCCAAATTGCAAGTCTTTACTCCTTTTAACAATCCTTGATCTCATAAAATTTTCAAGGATTTTACTCCAGCATGTCCCACACGTATGTGTCATAGCTTGGTTGCTTTTGCCTCATTGTCATCACTGGATGTCACTGTTGCTGTCCCAATAACTGTACTACCGTGATAGTGGTACATGTTATTATTTCGCCGAATTTCCTTCATTACCACTAGTGCACCGGAACATATTCTCATTATCCCATTTTCTGCAACTACTTTGAGCCCCTTTGACTCTAGGGCTCTTACATAAATGATATTTTTCTTCAATTCTGGTGCGTATCGAACATCTGTTAATGTTCTGATAAATCCATTATGGTTCCTTAATCGGATTGAATCAATACCATATGCGGTAAGATGATTGTTATTTGCAGTGTGAATAACTCCACATTCTCCTGTTTGAAAATCAACGAACCAGTCCCGATTGAGATACATATGATAGCTACAAGCTGAATCCATCAACCATATGTCACATGGTTTGAATGGCTCAGTTGTAACTAGTGAGAAATCAAAGTCGTCACAATCAACTACAATTGAATCCATGGCAACCTTCCCATTGTTAGGTTTGGCCTTGTTTTCCAACTTTGGATAGTCTTTCTTCCAGTGCCCCTTTTCTTGGCAAAAGGCGCATTCATCTTTGCTGGGTCTGGATCTTGACTTGGATCTACTTTTCTTTGTTCTCATATGATTTTGAGAACGACCTCTCACGACCAGTGTTTCTTCTTCTCCACTATTGTCTGGTTTCTTTTCTATGAAAACATCTAGCCCTTGTTAAAAAAGGACATTAAGAGCCTGAGCTTGCCACATCCCGAAATATCCTGACCCGTCAAAAATTTTAACTGCAAATTTCGCATTAGACATAATTCTTGTCATAAGCGAAGACGCCAACGACGTATTACTGACACCCAATGTGGACTCTTTATTTTTGTTATCTCTCATTTTTGTTACATATATTATTTATTTGCTGACAGTACAGAACACCAAAGTAATTCTTTTTTTATGTGAAAGTTCAGACTATGTTGCAACCACAAAGCATACTCAGATAGAACCTTGGATCTGATACCAATTGTTGCACAAGTAGAATATATAGAGAGTGATTAAATCACAACTACTATATCTAAAGATAGCTAATAAATAGTAACTGAGACAATAATAAAAAGAACACCAGAAATTAATGAGGTTCGGCAAAATTTGATTTTTGCCTAGTTCTTGGACACAATCAACTCAAACTTTATTTCACTCCAAAAATACAAGTGAAATACTACAAGAGAAAAAGAAGATTCAAATACCTTAGGAGATAAGAAGGCAAGTGAGAGATATTTTACAAATGAACAAAACCCTTGCTATTTATAGAAGGGAAATGGCCTTAATAATGCCATGCATGACATCATATTAAGTGTGATCATGCAATGTAAATGCATGAAAAATGCATCTACCAATTTCTTCCTAAGAGGAGGTTTCAAATATTCACACTAGTTCACATTAATCTTGTCAAATTCAACATATATATTATATACAAAAAATGTACAAATTTTATATACTTTTAGGACTACCAAATATAAATAGTTTCAGCCACTTCTATAACAGTGGTTAAAACATTAGCTATATTAGGAGGACTGAAAAATTGACAACAATATAGTTTCGGTATATCCTTGTAGAGTCAGACTCTTTAGCTCTAATTATGCAAGTAGTGCCTTGAAGCCAAAGTGGTTCAACATTCACCAAATATGGTAAACTACAATCGTGAGGGCAACTTTCACAGTTTCACTTTCACTAGCCGATTATTTAACAAAGAAGGTGCAACAGATAATACAATTTTATTTGCATGTCCTAGTGATTTTCCTTCTAGGTTGCCAAATACCAAGTTTTAGATTTCTTAATACAAAGTATTTAACTATTAATCATATAATTTTGAGTCCTGTGCAGTGTTGTTGAATTATGAACAAAATTTCCGTCCAAGTTTTTCTTAAAAGATTGCATATAGGTGTTCATAACACAAAGCAGAAGACAATAACAATCCTAGACAGAACTTATTGTGTTTAAAATTTATTTACATGTCAAAAATCGGATCTAAGACGTACGTACCTGATGAAGAGAGCCTCGTTTCAGAATTTTCTTCGATAGTGCGAAGACTCTATGCGTATCCACACCGAGACCGATCTTTGCTATCAACTCTTTGGTCAATGAAAACCGCGAACAAATTGAACGAAAAATATTGTGTTGAAATTTTCTCAAAAATCTCAACTCAAAGGTAGAAGAACAAGAAACAATTTCCTCGCAATAATATCTTCTCTTGACTTTGTGGGATACACATACACCTTATAGGTTTTCATGTATTCTTCAAGTTACCGAATATATCTCTATATATACATGAGTTTGCAATACTTTTCCAATGGGAAAAGGAAGAATTAAACAACAACAACAACAACAACAACAACAACAGGTATGGGAAGGGTAGTTTGTACACAGACCTTACCCCTACCTTAGGATAGAGAGGTTGTTTCCGATAGACCATCGGCTCCCTCCCTCCAAGAACTCCCCACCTTGCTCTTGGGGTGACTCGAACTCACAACCTCTTGATTGGAAGTGGAGGGTGCTCACCACTAGAGCAACTCACTCTTGGTTGGAAGAATTAAAATGGTGGTTAATTCCTTTCCAAGTCAAAGTTAAACTTTAGAAAAACAATTTCCCCTTTGCTGACTAAGTCCCTTTTTTGGACTTTATACTTGAATCCAATTCTTAATTGGATTTCACTAACTAGCCTCCTTTAAAGAAAGAAAACCGTGTAACCCATTTCTTATGGGATTATTAGTGCAGTAGGTAGTGATTTGTGGACTTTGAATTAGTCTTCTTATTAATATTTAATATATATTCCATATATAAATAAATATTAATTATAAGTACTAAATATATATCACACATATATATATTTCAACCAAGAGATATAATTTAATTTTCTATTCCAAATAGAAAATTTCAATTTGTTCACAATATTAATTATATCCTCTGTGCTAGCAAAGAATATAACAATATTTCATTTGGACTAATAACTAAATTTATTTGACTAAATTAAATTCTTTAATTTAATTATCAAATAATAAAGTAATTCATCCTTTAGCAAAGATCAAAACACTCGTTAGTGTGCGACCCCATAGGTTCAATACTAAATCGGTAGTAAATTGATCATATCAATATACTAATCAAGGGTGGCGTCTAGCAACACTCCTCAACGACCGGATATCATGAAGTATACAATTTACTCTCAAAAACCCGTAGAAGAATAATACATTAATTCCTTCTGTCCTTGTAGCTCTGGGTCACCCTAGGATATGGTTCAACTGTCAACTCCTAATAGGCGACCAACTATGTATTCATGTCAAATATAATCGACTATTGAATGACCTAAGAAACTCTTTTCTTCTTTCATTCAATTGCCCTGGCCAAGGTCTTAATTTGGTCGGTTATAATTCATGACAACATGGAGCTTAAACTCATTACCAAGAGTTGACAGATTCCATCTTGATCAATCACTAATTCTACAAATATTTAATCGTACCAATATCCTTTCAACTATCGCCCTAGGGCCATAGATGTTTAGTATCAAAGCAAAATAAATAACTTGTCAATTACTATGATGATATCAAGTCAAAGGAAACTCTTACATCACATTCTTTAAGAGAATATCCTATTGACAGTTTATGGTAATTCTAACTATTAGGAATTATCCAATGAATCGGTTCAATGATCATATCTCTATATGTGTCATCTATTTATGTGATTTAGTTAATGAAATCAACTAATATTTATCCCATAAAGACGATCACATAAATATTGATCTAACCGGATTACTAATATCCAAATTAATAATCCTACGATCAAGAACAAAATTTAGATTAAATTGCAAGAGACTTTACTCTCATTATCACGATCTCCATCATGATGATAAGTCTCAAAATTTAATCAAGGACCTTATTAAATTAATCAAGCAATTAATAATAACTATGATAAACGAATATCAAATGCCATATATTTTTATATCAAATAACATTCACAAAAATATGTTCAAATCATCAAATATGAGATTAGATCTAGGACATATCTAATATATCCTTAATACTTCACACAGTATATAGCTTCACATCTAATTTATCGAGCACAAAGGTGTGCTCGAGTATTTAACGCTCATTATACGCAGATTTCCTATTCCATTATTAACAATAGGCCAACTTTAGTGGGAATTAAAGTTGCTATTGATCAAGTAAACTTGCCAATCGCCTGACCGAAATTTCTCTCCAAACAGAAAATGTCACAGGCACATGATCATCAGTGTATTTTTATTTGACACTACTACTAGCTCAAACAAGATTTGGACAAATATTACAAGTATTTATTGGCTATTGCTATCAAGCTGAGAACGATATGTTCAGCCTCCACTGGCGACTAATGATGCAAATTTTGACAGAATGTGTAGACAGGATCTTGCATTTGATTACTCTATCTTCGATAAAGATTCCAATAAATTGACAATTCCATATGCAGTTACGTTATAAAATACTTCATTATATACTCGTCAGGTTATTTTTATCTTTCAATTTAGCTATAAAAATATGGTAAAAAAATATTTGACCACTTTAGAAAATCTATAAGGCACTATTTCTCTTTTTTCCAATTTCCCCTTGAGGCATATAGTCATTAATGAAGAGATAACAATAATTTAGTCAAATGCGCAATGTAATTATTGCAATTAAATAATTTTCTTAATGTGTGTTTCCAAATTTAATAAAATAAATAAAAAGTTTATTTGGAGGGAGTGTAGATTAAAAAACAACTACCACAAATCTAGAGTTTTGTGATAGTAATGGAGCCACATGTTGATCAATCATAAAACTAATGATATAAATTAAGTACTTTTTGTTCATGAAAGGAAATTAATATTACGACTCATTTGATTTATATAAATTTACAGGCTTAATAGGGTAGGTTAGCACAGCCCCAAAAGAAGGAACTAAAAAAATGACATACGAGGTCACCACGAATTTGTTTCGTTGCATGATGGGGCAAGAAAAAATCTGAAAAATACCGGGCCAAAGTAATCTTAATTCTAGACCAGTCAAATAAATATACTGTTGACAAACAAAACTGTTAGAATACAACTTTAGGGGAACAGAAAATTGGTGGGAGTAATCTCTGTCCTAAAGTAATTTAAGCCCCCATTATTTTGCTGCATGGTTTGTGGCATAATTTTCCCAGATTTACAAAATCAAATTGAAATTTAAGTCCAGCAAAAGTTGAATTTCCCCAAGAATTAATTAAAGTTGTGAATTTTGTTAAGCAAAAATGAATGTCAGAACCAGATACAGTATCTTATGCTTTTGAGGTATATCAAATAATGTGTCTTAAATAGCCTGTTCGGCCAATTTTTTTTTTTTTTTTTTGCCAAAATATATTTTTTTTTATAAAGTTAAGGTGTTTGGTCAAGATTTTAGAAAGAAAAAAGTATTTTTGAGAAGTAGAAAAAAATATTTTTCTAAAAAGCACTTTTGAAAAAAATTATATTTAAAAGTACTTTTTAAAAGCTTGACCAAACACTAATTACTACTTAAAAATATACTTTAAATTAATTAACCAAACGCAAATTATTTTTCATCAAAAATATTTTTTTTGAAAAATACTTTTAAAAAAAATATTTTTTAAAATAATCTGATTTTAAAAATTTTACCAAACAGGCTATTAAATATCTTTAATTTAAACTTACGTTCTCTTTTATTTCTAATCAGTAAGTACATAACTACATTAAAAAACCATGCAAAAAACTTGCGAATTTTCATAAAACCCATGTTTTAAAGACCAGCCGCCCTTAATGGGCTAGTCGGCCATCTCATGTCAAAAAGTTAACACGTGCATCTGGATATATACATGGACATGCAGATATTTCCTGAGATTTGGCAAAAAAATAACGAAAGGGGCACACTCTTCTATAATATGTAAATGTTAATATGGTACGGTGAACACAAACGGATCTAAGATTTAAATTTTATGAGTTTAATTTTTAAAAAATTTTAGTCTTACACCCATTATATTTGTAAAATTATGGGTTCATATCTACTATTTTTGTAAGTTTAATAAATTTTTATATATAAATTTTTATTTCTTATCAAAAGTTATGGGTTCAATTGAACCCGTCGATAATACGCTAGGTCAGCCCCTGATGGTGAGACAATAATTAACTGATAAGACTCCTTTAATGAGTTGACGCATATAAAACAAGTTTGAAAACACAAGATTACGGAGGCCATGATGACTATAGAAACCGACTTCCCAACGCAATTCCAAAAATGTGCAACTAATCGCCTCTGCAATATTACCACAATTTCTCTATCTTCATTCCATATTTACACGCTTTGCAAGTCAATTTTCAATTACGTTGTGGAAAAACTATGTATAAATATATTGCAAGTCAATTTTCAATTACGTTGTGGAAAAACTATGTATAAATATATATATGTATATCAAAGCTAGAAAGCTACTACTTGCTCCAAGTTAAGAAGTGATCACCAGAAATCTGTCAAATAATTTGAACGCTCTGAAATGTATTTTTCCTAATTCATTTCGTATCCGGCTAAATGGTAGCGATTTTTTTTCCATAAATGTAGTCCACTGTCCACAAACTAAAATCTAAATTAGGAGTCCCCGGGACAGAGGGATTTTTCAAACTTTGTGGGCTTATCGTTTTGCAGAATTTGGACCAACTTGCAGCCACAAACTAATTAAATGACAATGGCATCAATGCTAGCAGTTTGGGAAATATCACATAATCACGTTTCTATTTGGTTGGATGGGAAAATGTTTTACTATCTGTTAGTAAAATATAATAGTTGTGAAGTATAAACTTTTTCATATCCCGTGTTTTCACATATCACTCTTATATGTAGATATGTTAGACTTCAATGCAAAAACATAGACGGCATTGGACTTTATCACATTATTTTAGTTCTAATATAACATCAATTCAAAACCTTAACTTAATGGTTCAAGTAGCTTAAAGTTATTACATGAATGTCCTTCAAATGTTGTTGATCTTTACTGATTAATTATTTCTACAGTTAAAAGTCTTTGTTTTGAGAGTAGTATACGTGATTCTAAGATTTAATATGGTTGATATCATTCACATCCCATAAATAATAAATGATGTAAGTCTTATGATTATAATTAGTTGCCATGAAGAAATTGTAGCACACAGTCGCAATGGATTTGTTACATGGCTGCAGACTTTTCATCATCTTAGATGAAAATACAGTAAATGCTTAAATTTACTGATAAATTGGTCTTTGGCCTAACTCAACCCAAAAGGTAGCTTATAAGATGAGGATTGTCCAAGACCATATGGGGAGAGACCAAGGACCTCAAATCCCACCGATGTGGGATATTTCAATACCCCGTCTCACGCCCAGGCCTGCAAACTAGAACGTGAACAACATAAATGGGGTCCAACATCGGTAACAATCATTGGGATGGGCCTGACTCTGATACCATAATAAATTGACATTGGGCCTAACTCAACCCCAAAAGCTAGAATGAGGAGAGACCAAGGACCTCAAATCCCACCGATACGGGACATTTCAACATTACACACTTCTAATTAAGACAATTCTCTTAAGACTTATATTATCAAACGCTTTTCGGAAGGAGATAATGAAACCTCACGTTAACATATCAATCCATTTGAACCATTAGGGAAGGCCCTTATCATGCATGCTTGAGTTCCATAGTCTCTTGATCGCAACACTGGCAATTTGTTTTGGTTATGAGATTTTGTTACGTTTCATCTTAATTATCTACTTCTAAAATCCTAAAGGAAGTACAAATATTTGTATGGTGGAAAGTGGAAACTCTTTTAAACTCTTTAGAGATGAGAAAGGATGTAGGCATAGGCTAGCCCCTTCTACGAAATTAAAAACCACCACCTATATAACAGCTGCATTAAAACTTGGCCTAATATATATATATCTCTATTATTTTTGCTTTTACTAATTAATATGATATGGAGGTGCTACCTTCTTTATTAGACTCTACGGTACCTTTTTGTAACCTATCGATCTTTACTTCTTCGAGCAAAATATGCTTAATCACATCATACTTCACAAAATATAATTTCTCCACATCTCATGTTATATTTAGATACTGATCAAATTTAGAAAAAGCAAGCATGATATATATGAAGGTGTACGCGTTATGCAAAAAGATAGCCGCAAAAATAGGATTAAGAGTAACACAAAAGAAAGAAGTAACTTTTTTACCTAAAGTATGCTTTCAAGTATTGGCTTCCTAAAACTGAAAATCTTCTAGACTTATAACCGGAACCTCCTAATTAACTCCTATCGCATACCAGGAATATATTCCTTATGTTTCAAGTTCCTTATTACATCAAATGTGATCTTTAGTTTTATCTTTATACATGTTTATTCATGTATTAAAAACTATAGTATTAATACTAATGTCATAATTTGCTATGTATAAGAATAATACTGAATAAAGAATATAACTGATACAAGTATTAGTTATACATAAATTAAAAAATATTATAAAACAAAGATTAATAATACCAAAGCTAATATATATATATATATTATTATTTCTAATACATCCTACCAAACAACTACAAATAAGTATACAGGGAAGAGAAATGATGTAAGCTTAGCCTAACCCCTCCGACAAAGCAAAAATGAAAAAGCCACATAAAAGCTGCACCAAGGCTTTGCCTAACACCTATCAACTAGATATAGAGCCACATATTATTTATTACTACTTAGTGGCATTTGAAAGGTGATCTACCTTAATTGATAGATTTTCTAGCATTTGTTGTCGTAACTTATCTTTACTTCTTGGAGCAAGTTGGCTTACTTGCATCATATTTCATGACTCGTGTTAGGCTTAGATGCATATTAAATTTAGAAACAGCAAGCATGATATGAAGATACACATAAAGCACATGCAAAATATTAGTTGCAGAAAAAGATTAAGAGGAGCATTAAGAACGAATGATAACATATATACCTAAAGATTATATGGTTTAAAGCGTTAGACACCACTAGAGCCGTCAAAATGGGCTTGGTCCGTGAGGCCAGCCCAACCCAGTCCGTTATTGGGGCGGGATTGGGTTATGATTTTTTGAGCCCATTTAAAATTGAAGCTTATAAGCCCGGCACAAGTCAGTCGGCTGGCCCTTGAGACTTGACCGATGCTGGGTTCGGCCGGCCCGTGAGCCAAAAATTAATTAAATCTAAATATAAATATTTAATATTTTTAAAAATGTAAAAACTAAAAAAAACTATTAACTATAATCCTCATTCTCCAACCCTAGATTGCTCATTTACCCTTCTATATCAACTAGAATTCAGATTTTTGATATGCATGTAGTATGACAAGATTAGTTTCTCTTTTGCTTAATTAATGACGAATTAGAAAAGTTTTTAAGTGGCTAATAATAATTTTTTTTCAAAAGAAATTTTTACTTTAAGTTGCTAATGATCAGTTGGATTATTTTAATATATTATTAATAATTAAACTGGTCTTCAATATAAAAAAATAAGTGTTTAATAGCCAAAAAAAATTGACAATACTAGCAAATTTCATAAATTTTAAAATTTTCGTGGTCCATAATGATGAAATCAGTAAAAGATGATAAAACTAAATTAAAAAATCTCAGCATATAAACTTATTGTAGCAATCCCTAAACCCGAGAAAGTTGAAAAAAAAGTATTAAAATAATTATTCATGTAACGTTAAAAAAAAAGAGCTAGAGATATAAAGAATTTGCATTTCAGTTACGAGATTCCTTGTCAAATATCAATCTTATTTTATACTCTAAACAAACAGAAGTTGTTTACGTGATTAAACGACTATATCACAAGAAATATTTAAAGAAATTTTTTTTCTGAAAAAGCTGAAGGGTCGGTCTGCCCTTGCCCACAGCCTTCTTAAGGCTGGGTTGGGCTGGTCATTTTATGGCCCGTTTCGATGGCGGACCGGGTCGTCCTCGCTTACCAAATTTAAAAGCCCGCGAGGCTTGAGCTGGATTGGACTGGCCCGTTTTGACAACTCTGGACACCATAACTAATAAACTATCATTTAATATGTGCATACAACTTAAAATATAGGCATCTTAGTTGATTTTCAACACCAAATATTTGATAAAGTCCAAAATATGATAATTTTATCCAACATGAAATTTTATTATTGAATGAATAATTTAAGTTTTAAAGTATAGAATCCGATCAATATTATAGGGATCCGAATATCAAATAATATATATATTAGAGAGTTATTTTTGCCGATCAATATTTTACTTTGCAACGTTTACAATGTACACAAAGCTGCTTAATTGAGATTGAGATTTGGAGTCATTCTACTTTTTTTCTCTTCTTTTTTTCTTTTCAATCGAAACATATTTAAACATTAAATAGAAAAAATATCAACGATAAATAAAATTAAAATTAGATAACCATTAATGACTGTTTTACCTGGTTGTTGCCGTTGTCTATTTATTGCTTCATTTTCACTTCGTTTGAGTCGAGGGTCTTTCGGAAACAACATTTCTACTTTCATTAAGTAAGGGTAAGGTTTACCTATACTTTACCCTCCCCAGACCCCACTTGTGATATTTCACCGGGCTTTTTGTTGTTGTTGCTGCATTAATATCAGGCAAATTAAGGACTTGAAAATTAGGACTGAGAAAAAGAAAAAAAAAAGGAACTGTCCAACTTTCATCGTCAATTAGCAATTCATTCTATTCTTCTCTGTGATTAACGAAGGGGAAAATTTACAAAAATGGAAATGATTTACACAAATAATACATAGATCGTAAGTTGTTTTCCGCTACTATATCTAAGAGTTGTTGGTCGTAAACTATTTAATTAATCCATATCTTAGAATAATAACTTAGAACATTGCAAATGTACACGGTACAAAATGCAGATATAGACAAAGCCAATAAACGTATCACATGTCTGGAAAAGTCATCCAATAATGAGAGAGATCAAGAATTCTGGGAAACTACTTCAAGTTGACATATAGCCATTCCCTATAAATTACCTTCCTCAATATGTTCAGCTCTAACAAGAAACTACAAAAAATAAAAAATAAAAAATTGGTTTTGATACATTTGGGCTTTGCCTATATACCATTTAAATTTGAAAGTGTATTTTGAGGAGCTGAAAAATAATTATCATACTCTCGGATATGGAAGTGGATAAGGTACCTGCAAGAGATGAACCCAAGTATGGAGGAATCAAGGCCATGCCCTTCATTATAGGTAAATTAGTATTCCAATATCAAATGAGCTATTATACTTCAATTTTCATTCTAAATGTGACAAACTATAGAATTTACAACACAAAAATGTTGGAGGCCCCTCTTATTTGAGCTTTGCTTGTGTAAAACATAACTTGCAGGAAATGAGACGTTTGAGAAATTAGGGACGATTGGAACCTCAGCGAATCTCTTGGTTTACTTAACCACTGTCTTCAACATGAAGTCAATTACTGCTACTAACCTCATTAACGTCTTTAATGGTACTTGTAACTTTGGAACCCTGCTCGGAGCTTTCCTATCAGACACTTATCTTGGTCGCTACAAGACACTGGGGATTGCTTCTATATCTTCTTTCACGGTATTTAGAGCGCGCACTTTAATTTACTTAATTATGTTTTTCATAATTTGAAGGGGAGCCAGTTGTCTCCGTGTCACCTATAGGTCACGGGTTCGAGCCGTGGAATCAGTCATTGATGAAGTTGTTTCCGTGTGACCTATAAGTCACGAGTTCGAGCCGTGGAATCAACCATTGAAGGGGAGCCTTGGAGCAACGGTGAAGTTGTCTCCGTGTGATCTATAGCTCACGGGTTCGAGCCGTGGAATCAGCCATTGATGCTTGCATTAGGGTGGGCTGCCTACATCACACCCCTTAGGGCTGCGGCCCTTCCCGAGCCCTACGTGAATGGGGATGCTTAGTGCACCGGGCTTTTTTTTTTTTTTTTTTTAATGTTTTCAGCAATTTGCAACTTATGGTAAAACTTTGAATATTTGTATGTATACAGGGCATGATGTTTTTAGCGCTAACAGCAGCAATCTCAAAACTGCATCCTCCTCACTGTGGAACCGCAGCAAATAGCATTTGCGTTGAACCAACTACAGGGCAACTAGCTTTCTTACTATGTGGATTTGGTTTTCTAGTGATAGGTGCTAGTGGCATTAGGCCATGTAATTTAGCCTTTGGAGCAGATCAATTCAATCCCAATACAGAATCAGGAAGAAGGGGAGTTAACAGCTTCTTCAATTGGTACTACTTCACCTTCACTTTCGCAATGATGGTATCCTTGACTGTCATCGTCTACATTCAATCAAGCGTGAGTTGGGCTATTGGATTGGCTATTCCCACATTTCTAATGTTCTTGTCGTGTGTTTTCTTCTTCGTTGGTACCAAAATTTATGTCATGATTTTACCCGAGGGTAGTCCCTTGACAAGTTTTGCCCAAGTGCTCGTAGCTGCAATTAAAAAAAGGCGATTAAAGCTACCAGAACAACCACAGAATACCTTGTTCAACCACGTTTCAATCAATACTATCAACACTGAACTTCCTTATACCGATCAATTTAGGTAACTGATACAATCATTCCACCTTACCTTTTTTTCTCTTGTGGAGCTGAGACTAATGAAAGATACAACAATGATTGTGCAGGTTTTGGAATAAAGCATCTATTATAACTCCTGAAGACAAAATAAAAGAAGATGGATCAGCAGCCAACCAATGGAGACTTTGTAGCATCCAACAAGTGGAAGAAGTGAAATGTGTTGTAAGAGTATTTCCAATATGGATAGCAGGATTGATATACTACATTGTTCTAGCCCAGATGCAGACTTATGTAGTCTTCCAAGCCTTGCAAAGCGATAGGCGTCTTAAAACTACAAGTACTTTCAAGATCCCAGCAGCATCTTACGCGGTCTTCCAAATGTTAAGCATGACTATTTGGATACCTATTTATGACAGATTAATTGTACCATTTCTCCAGAGGATCACAAAGAAAGAAGCTGGTATAACAGTCCTTCAAAAAATGGGAATTGGTTTAGTTATTGCAGTTTTCACAATGCTAGTATCAGCTCTAGTGGAAACTCGAAGAAGGAATGTCGCGTTTAGCCAACCAACACTAGGCATTGAAACAAGAAGAGGTGAAATTTCAGCTATGTCTGCTAACTGGTTAATACCTCAACTAGCTCTAGCAGGACTTTCTGAAGCATTTACAGTCATAGCGCAAGTTGAGTTTTTTTACAAGCAATTTCCAGAAAACATGAGGAGTTTCGCAGGGTCATTCTTGTTTTGTGGTATGGCATTGGCTAGTTACATGAGTAGCTTCTTGATATCAGTAGTTCACAAGACAACAAGAACATCAGATACAGAGAACTGGTTAGCAGAGGATCTAAACAAGGGGAGATTGGATTACTTTTATTACTTAGTTGCTGCTTTAGAGGTTTTAGATTTGGGATACTTTCTAATATGTGCCAAGTGGTACAAGTACAAGGGAACACAAAATGAACACAATCTTGAAGTTGCCATGGAAAAATTAGAACCCACAAAACCTCTAGTTTGATTTCACACTTTCTTTCTTCTTCTTCTAAATAAACATACATACAATTTCAGCTGCCATGGCAATGTACAACTGATTCATGTTACACCAAATCTCACCCAATACACCACAAATGGCGATTCCTAATGACCAACCTAGGTTAAGCGAATACTTTATTTGAAATATTTGGTTAATGTTGATGTATGAGAATGTTAGATAATAAACTAAAATTAGACAAACAAATAAAAGGAGAACTGAAAAATAATTAATTGTGGCAGAACTTAAACGTATTAATATATTCATCCGTTTTCATCTTACTCATTTTTTTTCATATAACTGAAAAACATTTGGTGATGAACTAGAAATATGAAATTTGTAATAACATAAAGCAAAACCAGTAAAATCAAAATGTAATGCGAAGTTATAAATTATTATCAGAATTTGATCATTCTTACTTATTACAAGTTTTAAATTGTAAATATTCTATTAGAGTTAGATCAGCGCAGAAATGACATTGGTTTTCTAAGAAAATTGTAAATACAACTAGATCAAATTGTATAATATTATCCCAATGGCATAATTTAAAATTCCTAAACATCTTTAATTCAATTATATAGCAAAAATAAACAGTATCGTTAAAGAAAAGATAGTTCAATTGGTTTTTCCTAGAGGGGAAAAGTTCGACTTTTTAATGTCTTTTTCGTTGAGAAATTACATCTACTATCTACTAATTTCTGTATAAACATCATTTTCCTTTTTGTTGTGGAAAAGAAATTTGGCGTTTCACGAATTAAGATTAATATGATTCTTCTGTTAACAAGAGTTATTTTTTAGCTCTTGAAGATATGCAATGGCTAAAGCCTAAAACTCGCCACGGCGTATGAGTAAATACGTGAAATTTTCGTTGGTTGTCCTTGACCTTTTTTGTCTATTTAGTAAATGATCCTTTTTTAATTTCTTTTGCAACTGATAGACCTTAAGATTATAGTTTAAAAATTCTTGTTGAGCAATCTGAAAGTCTTATCAGAAAATGTGAAATCACGGTCTAAAATTTGTAAGTTATTATAAACGTGAGACTATAGTCTAATGTATTGTGAACAAGCTAAAAGTCATATGAGTAAACATGGATCCGAGTCTAACATTGTCCAGAGGAAAAAAAAAATTCAAGGGTTATATTTACACTTCTTCTTAAAATAGGGACAAAATCTAAACTGTAACCTTGAAAAGGGATATTTGTGTACAGTATCCAGCAAATATAGAAGCTAATCCCAGTTACCCAAAGTCCAAAGGAAACCAGGCCCAGTAATTAGGCTTGTCATCTTTAATTAATAGCCCTGCTGTAATTCTTCATAATTTTATGATGTCGTGATAGACAAATAAAAGCAGCCGCCACTTGTGAATTTTGAAGAGTTAGTTTATTAGAGTGTTCTTATTTTCACATTAGTAATTAGTAATATCTCTTATTTAAGGTGCTGGGACAAAAGTTTTATTCTGTTTAATTATTTTCCTTTAGTAAACAGAATATTTGTGTGTAAAAGTATGTCTATCCATCCTAATTTAGTTGCCTTAATTTGCAGAGACGACTTTAAAGTAGGAGTTTAGATTTCGTTGTAGAGGTAAAAGCAAACAAGGACAAACTGAAATTGTTTGAACAAAGAATTGACTTTTTGCTATCTCCACAAGGTACATACTTCGAACTTACGGAAAACAAATTTAAAGTATTTTTCAAAAATAAACTAAACTCAATATTTTTAAAGGTTAATACTAAAATATATAAAGAATAACTTTTTTTCTAGAACAATTTGAGACAAAGCACAACAGAAAATAACATACGCAATTAATATGACATACAAGAGCAATAAAGCACAATTAGTAGTGTGTTAGATACATCTAAAAATCCACTTGATAGTGCGTTTTTCCAGTTTGCGCCAACAACACTAATTAAATGAAGAAAAGCGAAGAAAGGCGAGAACTAAGTGCTACTTGGGATATCAAAGTGGTACTTGTAATTATTCAGTTATTTCTTTTTTTCCTTTCAGTTTAGTTGACCAATATAGTAAACTGGACTGTATTTAATGGGATGGATGGAACTAATACTGTTCTCAAGAATAGTCAAATGGTTTGTACGGACAAATGTATTATTGTATAATATTAAATCAGTGGTATAACCCACATGCAATTTATATATTTGTGCCACGACCCGAAATTCTCACATTCGAGACCGTGATGGCGCATAACATTTCACTTGCTAGGTAAGCCAACGTTAGAATAATATTATCCATTTTAAAATAATTTTTAAATTTACTAATAACAAAGAATTAAATACGGAAGTAAAGCCTGAAATGTAGTGAATAATTCATAAAATAACGGTGTCTAAATACCATCCCAGAATTGGTGTCACAAGTGCACGAACTTCTAGAATAATACAAATAAAGGTTTGAATAAACTAAAGCTGTCTGAAAACAAACACACAGCTAAAGTAAAGTAGACGGGGACTTTAGAACTGCGGACGTAGTGCAGTTATACCTCAAGTCTCCTATGGGTAGCTGAAATTCGAGCAAGTCTATGGTACGCCGCTGGAACCAACTCCGAAATCTACACAAGAAGTGCAGAGTGTAGTATCAGTACAACTGACCCCATGTACTGGTAAGTGCTGAGCCTAACCTCGACGAAGTAGTGACGATGCTAAGGCAGGTCACTCACATTAACTTGTACGTAATAATAGTAATAACAACAATAATAGATATAAATTAGGTAACTCATTTTTAATAGTTGAAGCCAACTCAGTAGTCATAACTAATTATTCTTTCAACCAATTTTTGTTGCAGCGTGTAATCCGTTTCCACAATATATTCATTTTCAGCCATCCAATATATTTATTTTAATCAAGTATATATATAGACTTTTAAATAAGTCAGTTGCGTCGTGCAATCCGATCCCCCAATATAGACTTTTAAATAAATCTGTTGTAGCGTGCAATCTGATCCCCCAATATAGACTTTTAAATAAGTCTATTGCGGCGTGCAATCCGATCCCCGAATATTCATATATTTCGGAAAAGGACCAAAAATGCCCTTGAACTATCTGAAATAGCTCAAAAATGCCCTCCGTTTGTTTTGGTACCAAAAATATCCTTGGCGTCTATTGTTTGGACCACAAATGCCCTTAAGCTGTTAGTCTTGTCATTGAAGGTGACATGGCAGTCCAACTGGGTTAGATTTGCTTACATGACCATCCACCTAAGCAATCCAACATGGCAAAATTATTTTTTCTGAAAAATTATTTTTTCAAAATTTTAAAAGAAATACAAAATCAACACTTATTCAGAAAAAAGTAAAAAAAATCAACACTTGTAACGACCCGATTTATCGTTTTAAGAATTTACGCCTCGTTCAGTGACTTAAGGTCTCTAGCAGCCTTGCAATATGTATTATGACCCGCGTGTGTGGTCGAGTATGATTTACGGATGATTCAGAGAGATTTAGGACACTTAGTCCCTGAGATGGAAGCTTAAGCCTTAGGATTTTTACCGTAGTCGAAACTGTGTGAAGACGACTCCGGAATAGAGTTCTGTCGGTTCCGTTAGCTCCGTTGGGTGATTTTGGACGTAGAAGCATGTCCGGACTGTGAATCTGAGGTTTGTAGCCAATTTAGGCTTGAAATGGCGAAAAGTCAAAATTTTAAAGTTTTGGATCGGAAGTGAACTTTTTGATATAGGGGTCGGAATGTGATTCCGAGAGTTGGAACAACTCCGTTATGTTATTTGGGACTTGCCTGCAAAATTTGACGTCATTCCGGGTTGGTTTGATAGGTTTCGGCACGAGTTTTAGAAGTTAAAAATTTTGGAAGTTCATAAGTTCGATTCGTGGTGCAATTTGTATTTTCGGCGTTATTTGATGTGATTTGAAACCTCGAGCAAGTCTGTGATAGGTTATGGAACTTGTTGGTATGTTTAGACGGGGTCCCGGGGGCCTTGGGTGTGTTTCGGATGGCTATGAGCCATTTCCTTCTATTTTTGAACTGCTGTTTTCTGTCATCTAGTTTCCTTCTTCGTGAACGCGAAGGAAGTCCCGCGTTCGTGAAGAGGAGTTTGAGGGGCTGATGATTTGTCCTTCACGAACGCAAAGCTGTGAACGCGAACACGAAGAAGGGGCACGACAAGCTTTCGCGAACGCGAAGAAGAAAGGAAGATAGGGGTCTGGGGTCGTTTGGCCTTTGCGAACGCGAAGAGTGGAACGCGAACGCGAAGGCATTGGTCAGCTGGTCTTCACGAACGCGACGAGGACTTCGTGAACGCGACGAGAACTTCGCGAACACGAAGAGGAAATGATGGGGCAGAAACAGTTGGCCTTCGCGAACGCGACTAGGACGTCGCGAACGCGATGGAGGATTTGAGGCAGTTGGGTTTTGGCCTTCGCGAACGCGAAGCAGTGCTCGCGAACGCGAAGAAGGCCTATCTGGGCAGAATTAAAAGTCTCAAAAAGGGGGGTTTGAGTTCATAACTCAAAAATCAAATTGAGAGCCCGATAGAAGGCAATTTTTGGAGAGATTCTTGCGTGGGTGTTTTGGGTAAGTGATTCTTATCCAGTTTTGATTAATTTCCATGATTATGTCTTTGAATTCATCATTTAATTCGAATTTAATGGAAGAAATATCAAGATTTTTGTAAAATCTTTCAAAAACGAAAATTTAAGATTTGGAGGTCGAGTTGTTATTGGAATTCGATAAAATTGGTATGGTTGAACTCGTATCGGAATGGGTGTTCGGGTTTTATAAAAATTATGTCGGGTTCCGAGAAGCGGGTCTCGCGTTGACTTTTGTTGACCTTTTAAAATAAAATTTTAAGTCGATGTATTATTATCCAGAATTGATTTCGATTAATTTTAATGAAGTTATGCAATTAATTTGGTTAGATTTGAGCCGTCCGGAGGTCAATTGAAGCAAGAAGGCTATTTTGGAATATCGGCCTAACTTCAAAAAGGTAAGTGTCTTGCTTAACCTTGAATGGGGGAAATTTCCCTTAGGCATTGAGTCTTATGTGCAACTTGGGTAATTGAAAACCATGTACGCGAGGTGACGAGTACGTACTTGGTTTATATGTGCAAATTTTATTGAGTTAAAGTCTTGAGCATACTGTGTAGTAAATTGGATAATTATTGGCATATATTTAATCATCTACTTACCGTGCCTAAACCCTTGTTGTTGACTCTGTTGTTATATGATAATGTGATGTGATTGTTATTTGATTATTTATGAAATTTCGTGAATTTGCTGGTTTGATAATTATTGGAATTTAATTTTATTTTTTATTTTTCCCTATGCAAATAATTAATTAAATGAGCTTAAGAAGAGGTGTTTATATAATTATTGAAAATTTGATCTTTTATGAAGACTTTGCTTTATATTGAGTAATTTCTATTTTTATTGATTGTTTTTGGGTGTTGTACACATTGTGTGGAGCATTTGTCTATTTGCTGTGAAATTAATTAACTTGATTGTAGCTTTGAAATTTGGTTATGGCCATTGGGTAAATTATGATATGAATTGATTTTTGTTATGTTGTTGTGATAATTTTCCATGTAAATTGTTGTGTTGTGTGAGTTGTTATTGTGGGAAAATAAGGGTGGCATTTCACCGTTGATATTATGTGGTTATAAGGGTGGCATTTCACTGTTGTGTTTGTTGGCTATTGATATTGTCTGGGCGGAGCGATAAATGTAGCTATAGGAGTGATAAGGGTGGCAATAGGAGCGATAAGGGTGACTATTGATATTTTCTGGGCGGAGCGATAAGGGTGACTATTGATATTTTCTGGGCGGAGCGATAAGGGTGGCTATAGGAGCGATAAGGGTGGCACTAGGAGCGATAAGGGTGGCTATTGATATTGTCTGGGCGGAGCGAGAAGGGTGGCTATATGAGCGATAAGGGTGGCTATTGTGAGGGACGATATGTGATGATGTGGGGTTGACAATTTTCTTGTGATGTTGTGATTTTCTTGTGTTTATTTTTATACCTTGTGCAACTTGTCTTGTTGTTAGTAAATTGATAATAATCTGATTTATGTTGAAATTGGGAGCCTGTGGCTATTGCCAGGCGGTTTATAAAATAAAATGTGGGTACGAGGTACCGTGAATTGTGATATGAAATGGGGATATTGGCACGTGAATTGTCCGTATAGTTGTGATATAAAATGTGGGCACGAGGTGCTGTGATAAAATGATAATGATATTTGGCACGTGAATTGTCCGTGCAGTTGTGATATGAAATGAGGGCACAAGGTGCCGAGCAAATATGATGATTTAATTATAGGCACGAGGTGTGGAAATATGAAAATGGGTTGAGACCCGTATTTACTAAAAATATAAAAAAGGGCTGAGACCCGTATTTTGATGATTTTGAAATGAGGTGTCACATGGTGACTTTTTATTTGAAAGAATTATATTCAAAATATTTATTTGGAAGGATTTTTACTTAGAAAGTATTATATAAAAGAATTGTATTTTGAAAGATATTTATTTGAGCGAATTGTATTTGAAAAGATTTATTTAAAGAATTATATTTGAAAAATAATTAATTGAGAAAATTATATTTGATAGAGAGTTATCTGGAAGAACTATGTGAAAAATATTTATTTGAAAGGCTTGATCTAATTAGGTGTAATTGTGTTTATTAATTGTTGAGTGATATTAATGGTATTCTTGTTGTCTGTTGTGCATATCACTGGTTGTTTTATCCTGCCTTTATTATTATTTATTTCCTATTATTTTGTATATTATATTGCACATGTTATTAGACTAGTGAGTGTCTTGACTGTACCTCATCTCTACTCCATTAAAGTTAGTCTTGATACTTACTGGGCACCATTGTGGTGTGCTCACTCTACACTTCTGCACATTTTTGTGCAGAGCCAGGTATTGAAGATAACAGATTTGAGCAGAGTTAAAGCGGGATTGTAAGATTCAAGATAGAGATTCTTGGTCGTCGCAGTCCCTTGGAGTCTTTTTATTTTATTGTACTGTTAATTTGTAATCAAACAATATTGTATATTCAGTCCTCGAGATCATTCCATGTATTCAGTTAGAGTTCGTGACTCAGTACTACCAGTCTTGGGAGGTTGTATATTCATATTTATTCCGCTGTTAGTTTGGTTTACTTATTTAATTCAAAAAAAAAAATGGCTTCAAAATATAATAAAAATCGGCTTACCTAGTCTTAGAAACTAGGTGCCATCACGACGCCTGTGGTGGGATTTTGGGTCGTGACAAGTTGGTATCAGAGCTCTAGGTTCATAGGTTCTACGAGTCACGAACGAGTCTAGTAGAGTCTTGGGGATCGGTACGGAGACGTCTGTACTTATCTTCGAAAGGCTACAGAACTGTTAGGAAATTTCCATTTCTTTCATTCCTGTCGTGCGGAATTTGTTGAATTTGGAATTTGAACCTTTGTATCTCCATTCTCTCACAGATGGTAAGGGCACGTGCTACTGGGTTAGTTGAGCAGGCATCCGCACATACTGCTAGGGCTGCAAGAAGCCAGGGGCCGAGGTAGAGGCCGAGGAAGGGCACGTGATACGACTAGAGCACCTGTCAGAACAACAGTTGGGGAGCCACTAGTAGCTCCAGTTGGGGGACAGGTACTAGAAGCACCTGTTGTTACCCCAAGACTTCAGGAAACTTTAGCACAGTTCCTGAGTATGTTTGGTACATTAACTCAGGCGGAATTGATCTCTGTTGCACCAAATATTCCGGAGATTGGGGGAGTAGCTCAGACTCCTATCACAACTCCAGAGCAGCAGGTTTACGTTGGTCAGGTTCCGGGTGTAGTACCAGTACAACCTGTTATTCCGGTTCAGCCTGAGGTCAGGCCCGAGGCATCAGAAGAAGAACAAAGGAGACTTGAAAGGTTTAAGAAATATGATCCACCAACTTTCAGTGGCATAGCTACAGAGGATGCCCAAGAATTTCTAGAAAATTGTCACCGCATTCTCCGCACCATGGGTATTGTGGAGGTGAGCGGAGTTGCCTTTACTACATTTCAACTATCAGGCGCAGCGTATCGGTGGTGGCAAATTTATGAAGAAGGTAGACCAGCCGATGCCACACCACCAACTTGGGTTCAATTTTCGAAAATATTCTTGAAAGAATTTGTTCCCCAGACTCTCCGAGATGCGTGGCGCACAGAGTTTGAATGGTTTCGTCATGGCACGAAAGTGTCAGAATATGCTATCAGGTTCAGTGAGTTAGCCCGTCATGCACCTATCTTAGTTCCTATAATCAGAGAACGGGTCCGCAGATTCATTGAGGGGCTCGATTATGATATTAAAATATGTATCGATTGAGAGTTGCAAACTGATGCTCCATTTCAACAAGTAGTGAAAATTGCAAGGAAGATTGAGGGTGTTTTAGGCGAGGAAAGGGAGTCTAAGGAGGCCAAAAGGTCTCGAAGATCCGGAGGGTTCAATGGATTTTACTCTTCAGATAGAACCCATTATAGCGGAGACTCGAGCAGTCGGTCAGCTCAGTATGCACATCATATTACTTGGAGTGCTCCAGTTTACAGTGCACCATCGACACGAGATTCTTACAGTGATTATTCTAATTATTCAGCACAGACTCAGTACGAGCAGCCGCGACCTCATAGGGGTTGTTATGAGTGTGGTGATACTAGGCATATCATGAAAGATTGTCCCAGACTTGGGAGGGGTGGATTCCATCAGAACACTCCAAATACAAGCTTTATTCCAGTCGATACTCCACGTGCACGGTTAACTAGAGGTGGAGGACAGGCGGGTAGTGGGCGCCTAAGAGGTGGAGACCCGACCCGTTGATATAATCACTATGATTTGGCTGGGGCCAATACACCAGATGGTGTCGTTACAGGTACGATCCTGATTTTATTATAAAGGATATTTTTCTTAATTTGATTCGGTTATGAATAATGAGGTGAGTCCTCCTATTATGCTCCACTTATGGTGAGCTTCATAAATTTGTGACACACTTATATGTTTATCCCTGTTGGGAGATTTAAAGATGTGAGCCCGTGTCTGTTATTTTATTTTTGTACACCATTGAGGGCTATAAGTCCAAAAGTAATTTTTATTATTCATTACAGTGGGTTTGAGGGTTATTCATAATTGATTCTAATTTTATCCGATTATATGCCCTACCAGTATGAGGGTTCATTATATGTTATGAAAATTGTTTATGAAATCTATTAAAAAGAAGAAATCAAGGAAATTAAAAATTTCAGTTGGCACAATGTGCAACATAATTGTGATTCGGATTTGAGGACGAGATCCTCGCATTTTTATATGATATGAAATATTTAAACCGGGTTGCAGGCCACGATAGAAGTTATATAAGGACGAGGTCCTTGTGGTGAAATATTTTTGAGTTTAAAATTCTCCCTTGTGAAATTTAATTTGTGCAATAATATTAATAGGGAGTCATGCTTGTTAGGCTTATTTGATAATGCTTGTATATTTTCTGTTCATATTCAGCCATTTTTGTGCTATAAATATTGAGTTTTAGCCTATGAGGTGAGTGCCCAGGTGGCGTTAAATGTGACTCATTAACCCGAGTAAGTAATCATGAGGTCTTCATGCCTCATGTTCTATTGTCAGTGTTGTGAAAAATTCGAAACGAGGTGATGGTTAATATGAGATTAATTGATGATGCTGGAATTAATTATGAACATCTTTTAAGACCAGAGATGTGGTGATGAGCATACATATGATGTGCTTCATGTCCTGATATCATTATGATCAGGCAATGCTGAGATTAATGTTATTGATATATACCCTGTGGTATTTTGTTGGATTGTGGACATGTTGTTAGGAGTTGTTTGGGTGTTACTCTGGCAGGTGGATAGGCCCAATTACAGGGGAGACGCTGCCGAAATTTCTGAAAAATTTGGGAGTTAGTAAAATTTGAAGGATTGAGAATTGCAAAAGAAGAGACAAATTATGTTATGTGTTTGAGGACGAATGATCGTAAGCGGGGAATAATGCAGCACCCCAAAGGAAGTCTTGAATTACTTCAACACTATGCGTTGAAGACTAATACTGTGCGTTGTTATGGAAAATCAGGCCTTTTGAAAATATTGGAGCGTAAGAAAATAGCCTTAATGTTTAAAAATATGGATAAAAGAAATAATCTCAAGTGAGATGATGTTGTCAGTCTTATATCAAATGCGGTAACGTGGAATCAATCATGAGTTTATGTGTAAAAGTAAAATTATCAACTCGGTAACCTCAGAATAATTCTTAGAACGTTCGAGGACGAACGTTTGTTTAAGAGGTGGAGAATGTAACGACCTGATTTGTCATTTTAAGAATTTATGCCTCGTTCAGTGACTTAAGGTCTCTAGCAGCCTCGCAATATATATTATGACCCGCGTGTGTGGTCGAGTTTGATTTACGGATAATTTGGAGAGATTTGTGACACTTAGTCCCTGAGATGGAAGCTTAAGCCTTAGGATTTTTACCGTAGTCAGAACTGTATGAAAATGACTCCGGAATAGAGTTCTGTCGGTTTCGTTAGCTCCGTTGGTTAATTTTGGACTTGGGAGCGTGTCCGGACTGTGAATCTGAGGTCTGTAGCCGATTTAGGCTTGAAATGGCGAAAAGTCAAAATTTTGAAGTTTTGGATCGAAAGTGGACTTTTTGATATCGGGGTGGAATATGATTCCGATAGTTGGAACGACTCCGTTATGTTATTTGGGACTTGCCTGCAAAATTTGACGTCATTCCGGGTTGGTTTGATAGGTTTCGGCACGAGTTTTAGAAACTGGAAATTTTGAAAGTTCATAAGTTCGATTCGTAGTGCGATTTGTATTTTTGGCGTTATTTAATGTGATTTGAAACCTCTAGCGAGTCCGTGATAGGTTATGGAACTTGTTGGTATGTTTAGATGGGGTCCCGGGGGCCTCGGGTGTGTTTCGGATAGGCTATGAGCCATTTCCTTCTATTTTTGAACTGCTGTTTTCTGTCATCTAGTTTCCTTCTTCGCGAACGCGAAGGGAGTCCCGCGTTCGTGAAGAGGATTTTGAGGGGCTGATGATTTGTCCTTCACGAACGCAAACGCGAAGAAGGAGCAGGGCAAGCCTTCGCGAACGCGGCCCAGGCAACGCGAATGCGAAGAAGAAAGAAAGATAGGGGCCTGGGGTCGTTTGGCCTTCGCGAACGCGAAGGCGTTGGTCAGCTGGTCATCGCGAAGGCGACGAGGACTTCGCGAACGCGAAGAGGAAATGATGGGGCAGAAATAGTTGGCCTTCGCGAACACGATGAAGGATTTGAGGCAGTTGGGCTTTGGCCTTCGCGAACGCGAAGCAGTGATCGCAAACGCGAAGAAGGCCTATCCGGGCAGAATTAAAAGTCTCAAAAATGGCGGTTTGAATTCATAACTCAAAAATCAAATTAGGAGCTCGATAGAAGGCGATATTTGGAGAGATTCTTGCGTGGGTGTTTGGGGTAAGTGATTCTTATTCAGTTTTGATTAATTTCCATGATTATATCTTTGAATCCATCATTTAATTTGGATTTAATGGAAGAAAAATTAAGATTTTTGTAAAATCTTCCAAAAATGAAAATTTAAGATTTGGAAGTCGAGTTGTTATTGGAATTCAATAAAATTGGTATGGTTGAACTCGTATCGGAATGGGTGTTCGGGTTCTATGAAAGTTATGTCGGGTTCCGAGAGGCGAGTCCCGCGTTGACTTTTGTTGACTTTTTGGAATAAAATTTTAAGTCGATGTATTATTATCCGGAATTGTTTCCGATGAATTTTAATGAAGTTATGCAATTAATTTGGTTAGATTTGAGCCGTCCGGAGGTCAATTCAAGAAAGAAGGCTATTTTGGAATATCGGCCTAACTTCAAAAAGGTAAGCGTCTTGCTTAACCTCGAGTGGGGGAAATTTCCCTTAGGCATTGAGTCTTATGTGCAACTTGGGTAATTGAAAACCATGTACGCGAGGTGACGAGTACGTACTTGGTTTATATGTGCAAATTTTATTGAGTTAAAGTCTTGAGCATACTGTGTAGTAAATTGGATAATTGTTGGCATATATTTAATCATCTATTTGTCGTGCCTAAACCCTTATTGTTGACTCTGTTGTTATATGATAATGTGATGTGATTGCTATTTGATTATTTATGAAATTTCGTGAATTTGCTGGTTTGATAATTATTGGAATTTAATTTTATTTTGTATTTTTCCCTTTGCAAATATTGTCTGGGCGGAGCGAGAAGGGTGGCTATATGAGCGATAAGGGTGGCTATTGTGAGGGACGATATGTGATGATGTGGGGTTGTGGTGTTGACAATTTTCATGTGATGTTGTGATTTTCTTGTGTTTATTTTTATACCTTGTGCAACTTGTCTTGTTGTTAGTAAATTGATAATAATCTGATTTATGTTGAAATTGGGAGCCTGTGGCTATTGCCAGACGGTTTATAAAATAAAATGTGGGTACGAGGTGCCATGAATTGTGATATGAAATGGGGATATTGGCACGTGAGTTGTCCGTGCAGTTGTGATATAAAATGTGGGCACGAGGTGCTGTGATGAAATGATAATGATATTTGGCACTTCTGTCACGACCCAAAACTAACCCTGTCGTGATGACGCCTATTATGGAACTAGGCAAGCCGACTCATTTCCAAAACAAACCGATATTTTCATTTCAAAGATAAGTTCTTTGTTATTTAATATAAAAACCTTCATAAAGGAGTTCAAATCAAAATAAAAGTGCGGAAGGAAAAGCCCAACATCGGGTTGTCACTAGTCATGAGCATCTACTACAATCTGTCTAAAAATATCAAGGCTAACTCAGCTTGGAAAATAGCTAAATACAACTAGAGGAAGACAAGAGGGAGAAGAGCAGGGGCTGCGATCGCCAAACAACTACCTTGCTTTCTCCAAGAAAATCTGCAACCAGAATAATCAATAACCGCAATCGTGTCCAGCTACACCTAAATCTGCACACAAGGTGCAGGGAGTAACGTGAGTACGCCAACTCAGTAAGTAACAATAATAAATAAAGACTGAGTAGTAGTGACGAGCAATAAAGCATATAACGTTCATATCATGAAATCTTAGTAAAGTACAATATGCTTTAAAAATCAGTGTTTGAATCAAATCATCTCATTTAAACCCGGTTCCAGTAAAAATCATTTAAAGATATTTTTCCAACAGTTTTTCATATAAAGGTTCAATGCAAAGGTGAGCAAAAATGATGAAATCATAAACAGCCCCTCGGGAAAACCTCACAGTCACTCGTGCCACTCGGGCATACCTCACAATCACTCTTGCCACTCGGGCATACCTCACAATCACTCTTGCCATTCGGGCATACCTCACAATCACTCATGCCTCCCAGTCACTCACCACTCGACACTCGGCACTCGCACTCAGTAGGTACCTGCGCTCACTGAGGGTGTGTACAGACTATGGAGGGGCTCCTTCAACCCAAGCGCTATAATCTGCACGGACAACTCATGTTCTGTACGGACAACTCACGTGCTGCACAGACAACTCACGTGCTGCACGGACAACTCATGTGTTATAATAAATAAGTATGCTTTAGGCGGGCAGCCCCGATCCACACTCATCCTCACAAATCAGGCCCTCGGCCTCACTCAGTCATAAACCTCTCAAGCCACTCGAGCATTTCAGTAAAACAGGGCATTCAGCCCAAAACATTTATATGCATCAAATAGAGTCATAAAACTGAGTTATGCGGTAAACAAGTATAAACATGACTGAGTATAGATTTTCAATCGAAAACAATGAGAGGATGGTAAGAAACAGCCCTTGAGGGTCCAAACAGCATTGGCGCAAGGCCCAAACATGGCATTCAGCCCAACCTAGCATGTGCGTCACTAAAAATAGTAGAATGATATTAAATCTGGGGTTTCATACCCTGAGGACTAGATTTACAATCGTTACTTACCTCAAACCGGTCAAATCTCTACCCCACAATGCTCTTGCCTATGGACTCGGCCTCCAAATGCTCTAAATCTATTCACAATCAGTACAATACCATCAATGTACGCTAATGGAATGAATTCCACAAGAAAAGCTACAAAATTAGACCAAAACCCGAAATTGGCTCAAACCCGACCCTCGGGCCCACGTCTCGAAATCTGAAAAAATTCATAAAACTAGAAAGTTCGTTCACTTACGATCCTAACCATACCAAATGCATCAAAATACGACATCGTTTGGTCCTTCAAATCCTTAAATTAAACTCTTAAAAATTCCAAGCCCTAACCCCCTACTTTCACCCAAAAATCCTACTGATTAATGATGAACAAACCCATATATTCACGAAATTTATACCATTATGGGTTAGAATCACTTACCTCAACGTTGCTCCTTGAAAACCTTCGAAAAATTGCCTCTCTCCCGAGTTTCTCAAATCCAAAAATTGAAAAATGAAGACAAAACATGAGCTGGGGCTTTTCTGCCCAGCACAATCGCACATGCGACCTCTGTTTCCTCTTCTGTGAAGTCAGCCCAAATTCCTCCTCTCCGTATCTGCGCTCAAGGCCTCGCACCTGCGGCCTCGTAGATGCGGCTAATTCTTCGCATCTGCATTCCCAGCCTTGGCCTAGCGTTGCCCGCACCTGCGCACTCTCCACGCGCACCAGCTGCCTCGCACTTGCGACTCTTCCTTCCGCAGGTGCGGAAATAGCAGAAGCAACAGCTCTAGCTGCAAATTCTACTTAAGAGACTAAGTGTCTCAATTCACTCTGAAACCACTCCGATCCCGAACCAACTAACCCGATATAACATAATATTGCTGAATAACACAAAAAGAGGTAGAAATGGGGGAAACAGAGCTATAACTCTCGAAACGACCGGCCGGGTCGTTACATCCTCCCCCTCTTAAACATCCGTTCGTCCTCGAATGGGTCTAGAAACATACCTGGAGTCACGAATAGGCGTGGATATCTGCTTTGCATCTCCCACTCGGTCTCCTAGGTGACCTCCTCCACAGGCTGACCTCTCCATTGCACCTTTATTGAAGCTATATCCTTTGACCTCAACCTTCGAACCTGCCGATCCAAAATAACCACCGGCTCCACATCATAAGTCATATCTCCCTCCAACTGAACCGTGCTGAAATCCAAAACATGGGACGAATCTCCAATATACTTCTGGAGCATGGAAACATGAAATACTGGATGCACACTCGACAAGCTGGGTGGCAAGGCAAGCTCATAAGCCAGCTCTCCTATCCTCTAAAGCACCTCAAAAGGCCTAATAAACCGGGGGCTAAACTTTCCCATCTTCCCAAACCTCATAACACCCTTCATGAGTGATACCTTCATCAATACCTTTTCCCCAACCATAAAAGACACATCACGGACCTTCCTATCCGCGTAGCTCTGCTACCTAGACTGCGCCGTGCGAAGCCGCTCCTGAATCAATTTCACCTTATCTAATGCGTCCTGGACCAAATTTGTACCTAAGAGCCTAGCCCCACCCGGCTCAAACCATCCAACCAGAGATCTACATCTCCTCCCATATAAAGCCTCGTTCGGAGCCATCTGAATACTCGACTGATAACTGTTATTATATGCAAACTCCGCGATTGGCAAAAACTGGTCCCATGAACCCCCAAAGTCAATGACACAAGCACGCAACATGTCCTCCAATATATGAATAGTGCGCTCGGACTGCCCGCCCGTCTGAGGGTGAAAAGTTGTGCTCAACTCAACCTAAGTACCCAACGCTCGCTGCACGGCCCTCCAAAACTGCGATGTGAACTGAATACCCCTATCTGAAATGATGGAAACTGGGACACCATACAGGCGAACGATCTCTCAGATGTAAATCTCAGCCAACGCTCTGAAGAGTAAGTAGTACCAACTGGAATGAAGTGCGCGGACTTGGTCAGCCAATCTACAATAACCCAAATAGCGTTGAACTTCCTTGAAGTCCGTGGGAGCCCAACTACAAAGTCCATGGTGATCCGCTTCCACTTCCACTCTGGTATCTCCAATCTCTGAAGCAAGCCACCCGGTCTCTGATGCCCATACTTAACCTGCTGACAGTTGAGAAACCGAGCCACAAACCCAACTATATCCTTCTTCATCCGTCTCCACCAATAGTGCTGCCTCAAATCCTGGTACATCTTTGTGGCACCCGGATGGATGGAATACCGCGAGCTTTGGGCCTCCTCAAGAATCAACTCTCGAAGCCCATCTACATTAGGCACACATATCCGGCCTTGCATTCTCAGCACGCGGTCATCACCAATAGACATATCCCTAGAATCACCTCTCCGAACCATGTCCTGAAGAACGAGCAAGTGGGGGTCATCATACTGACGCTCCCTGATACGGTCATAAAGAGAAGACCTGGAGACCACACAAGCCAATACTCGACTAGGCTTCGAAACATCCAATCTAACAAGCTGGCCCGCTAAGGCCTGAACATCCAATGCCAAAGGTCTCTCTGCTGCTGGAAGATATGCTAAACTCCCCAAACTCTCTGCCCGGTGACTCAAAGCATCAGCCACCACATTGGCCTGCCCCAGATAGTACAAAATAGTGATATCATAGTCCTTAAGAAGCTCCAACCATCTCCGCTGACGCAAATTAAGATCCTTCTGCTTTAACAGATACTGCAGACTCTAGTGATCAGTATAGATCTCACAATGAACCTCATATAAATAATGACGCCAAATCTTCAAGGCGTGAACAATGGCTGCTAACTCAAGATCATGGACAGGATAGTTCTTCTCATGGTTCTTCAACTGGCGCGAGGCATAGGCGATCACCCTACCCTCCTGCATCAAAACACAACCAATGCCTATCCTCGAGGCATCACAATACACGATGTAAGAACCTGAAGCTGATGGCAGAACTAACACTGGAACTGTGGTCAAAGCAGCCTTAAGCTTCTGAAAGCTCTCCTCACATTCATCCGACTACCTGAATGGAGCACCCTTTTGGGTCGATTTGGTTAAGGGCGATGCAATAGATGAAAATCCCTCCACAAAGTGACGGTAGTAACCCGCCAAACCAAGAAAACTCCTAATCTCTGTGGCTGAGGATGGTCTGGGCCAACTCTGCACTGCCTCTATCTTCTTCAGATCCACCTGAATATCCTCATTGGACACCACGTGCCCCAAGAATGCTACTGAACTGAGCCAAAACTCACATTTGGAGAACTTTGCATAAAGCTTCTCCTCCCTCAATCTCTGTAATACAATCCTCAATTGCTGAGCGTGCTCCTCCTGGCTACGAGAGTACACCAGGATGTCATCAATGAATACAACAACGAATGAGTCCAAATAGGGCTGGAATACACTGTTCATCAAATGCATGAACGTTGTTGGGGCATTGGTTAGCCCAAAAGACATCACCAAGAACTCATAATGGCCATATCGGGTCCTGAAAGCTGTTTTAAGAATATCTGAATCCCGAATCTTCAGCTGGTGATAACCGGACATCAAATCAATCTTGGAGAACACCCTCGCTCACTGAAGCTGGTCGAATAAATCATCAATACGAGGCAAAGGATACTTGTTCTTGACTGTGACATTGTTCAACTGCCTGTAATCAATACACATTCTCATGGAGCCATCCTTCTTTTTCATAAATAGAACCGGTGCACCCAAAGATGACACACTAAGCCGAATAAACCGCTTATCAAGGAGTTCCTGAAGCTGTTCTTTCAATTCCTTCAACTTCACCGGTTCCATACGATACGGTGGAATAGAAATGGGCTGAATGCCCGGCACCAAATCAATACCAAAGTCAATATCCCTGTCAAGCGATATGCCCGGCAGGTCTGCAGGAAACACATCCGAAAAATCACGTACCACCGGGACAGAATCAATGACAGGAGTCTCTGCACTAACATCCCTCACAAAAGCCAAATAAGATAGGCAACCCTTCTCAACCATGCGCTGAGCCTTCAAATAAGAAATCACCCTACTTGGTACATAATCTACATAACCACTCCACTCAACCCTCGGAATTCCCGGCATAGCCAACGTCACCGTCTTAGCGTGACAATCTAGAACAACATGACATGGAGATAACCAATCCATACCCAATATCACATCAAAGTCAACCATACTGAGCAACAATAGATCCACTCGGGTCTCCAGACCACCAATAGTCACCACACATGACTGATATACGCGGTCCACAATAATAGTATCGCCCACAAGAGTAGATACATGTACAGATGAAACTAAAGACTCACTGGGCATATCTAGAAATGGGCAAAATACGAGGAAACATATGAATATGTGGAACCAGGGTCAAATAATACTGAGGCATCTCTGTGACAAACTGAGACAATACCTGTAATCACAGCATCTGAAGCAATAACATCTGGTATGGCAGGGAGAGCATAGAAATGGGCCTGACCACCCCCTGATCTGCCTCCCCCTCTAGGGCGACCCCTAGCTGACTAACCTCCACCCCGAGCTGACTGGGCGGGTGGTGAGGTAACTGATGTTGTAGTCGAAGGCTGACTCCTCTGCTGAGATAGACCCCCATGACGACGAGGACACTGCCTCCACGTATGCCCAAGCTCCCCACACTCAAAACAACTCCCTAGTGCTGGTGGCAGAAACTGAAGGGAACCCCAAACACCGGGATGACTGGTAGAAGAACCTGGCATGGAAGAGCCCTGAACAGGTAGAGCACGGGGCGAACTCTGAACAGGAAGGGCACTAAGTGATGAGTGGCCCTGATGAGAACTGTGAGAACCATGGCCAGATGATGCACCCTGATGAAATGGCCGAAATGACTGAGCCTGTCTGAAATGACGACTTCTACCGTGCTAGAACTGACCCCCAAAAGGAGCACCACTGAATCCACCCTGACCACGAGGCCTCTTGACCTCCCTCTCAACCATCTCCTGACCGCGAACTATCTCAATCTACCAAGCAATGTCGACAACCTCATCAAAGGTAGCACCCGAAACCCACTCCCTGATCATGAGCAACTGTAGCTGATAAGTGAGGCCATCAATAACCTCATGATCCTCTCTCTGTCCGTGGGAACCAACAAGATAGCATGATGAGCCAACTTAGAGAATCACATCTCATACTGTGTCACAGACATATCACCCTGGCAAAGCTGCTCAAACTGACTGCACAACTCCTCTCTGCGGGATCGAGGCACGAACTTCTCCAAAAAGACCAGGGAGAACTACTGCCAAGTAAGGGGTGCTGCGCCAACAGGCCTACGCCTCTCGTAAGTCTCCCACCATCTGAGTGCAGCCCTAGAAAACTGAAAGGTAGTGAAAGAGACCCTACAAGTCTCCAAAATACCAGCAGTACGGAGTATCCTCTGACACCTGTCCAAAACATCTTGAGCATCCTCTCTCTCTGTGCCACTGAAAGGTGGTGGCTGGAGTCTCCCAAACCTCTCCAACCTACGTTGATCATCCTCAGGCATAGCAGGAACCACATAATCCTGAGCAACTGTAATCGACTGGGCTGGTGGTGCCTCCGTTGTTCGAAGCCCCTGAATAACCTGCTCGGGTGTGCGAGCGACGGGAGTCTGAGTGCCTCCCCTGTCCTGAGAAGTGGTTGCAGTCGTTGAAATAGAGACCGCCTGAACAAGGCCAGTACATGCTGTCAGAATCTGAGCTAGGGCCTCCTGAAGGCCTGGAATCACAATAGGCACAGGTGGTGCCTGAGCTGGTGCATCAACAACTGGAACCTAGTCCTGATCTGGGATAACTGGTGGACCTGCAGGTACTGCCCCAACTGCTGTACGGGCTGCACCTTTGCCCCTACCATGGCCTATATCGCGGCCTCGGCCTCTCGTGGCCCTGGCTGGTGGTACTGGTGGCTGGCCCTCCTGACCGGTAGCACGAGTCCTCACCATCTGTGAGAGAATAAAATAACAGATGTTTAGTTACTAGAATCAACAGATTCGCACGACAAGAATTCAAGAATGTGGAGTTTCCTAAAGGTTCTTTAGCCTCCTGAAGATAAGTACAGATGTCTCTGTACCGATCCGCAAGACTCTACTAAACCCGCTCATGACTCGTGAGACCTATGTAACCTAGGTTCTGATACCAATCTGTCACGACCCAAAACTAACCCTGACATGATGGCACCTATCGTGGAACTAGGCAAGCCAACTCATTTCCAAAACAAACCGATATTTTCATTTCAAAGATAATTTCAATGTTATTTAATATAAAAACCTTCGTAAAGGAGTTCAAATCAAAATAAAAGTACGGAAGGAAAATCGGGGTGTCACTAGTCATGAGCATCTACTACAATCTGTCTAACAATATCAAGGCTAACTCAGCCTGAAAAATAGCTAAATACAACTAAAGGAAGACAAGAGGGAGAAGAGCAGGGGCTGCGATCGCAAAACAGCTACCTTGCTTTCTCCAAGAAAATCTTCAACGAGAACAATCAATAACCACTACCGTATCCAGCTACACCTGAATCTTCACACAAGGTGCAGGGAGTAACGTGAGTACGCCAACTGAGTAAGTAACAACAATAAATAAAGACTGAGTAGTGGTGACGAGAAATAAAGCATATAACATTCATATTATGAAATCCCAGTAAAGTACAACATGCTTTAAAAATCAGTGTTTGAATCAAATCATCACGTTTAAACCCGGTTCCAGTAAAAATCATTTAAAGATATTTTTTCAACAATTTTTCAAACAAAGGCTCAATGCAAAGGTGAGCAAAAATGATGAAATCATAAACAGCCCTTCGGGAAAACCTCACAGTCACTCGTGCCACTCAGGCAAACCTCACAATCACTCTTGCCACTTGGGCAAACCTCACAATCACTCTTGCCACTCGGGCATACCTCATAATCACTCATGCCTCCCAGTCACTCGGCACTCGCACTCAATAGGTACATGCGCTCACTGGGGGTGTGTACAGACTCCGGAGTGGCTCCTTCAGCCCAAGCGCTATAATCTGCACGGACAACTCATGTGCTGCACTGACAACTCACATGCTATAATAAATAAGTATGCTGTAGGCGGGCAGCCCCGATCCACACTCATCCTCACAAATTAGGCCCTTGGCCTCACTCAGTCATAAACCTCTCAAGCCACTGGGGCATTTCAGTAAAACAGGGCATACGGCCCAAAACATTTAAATGCATCAAAATAGAGTCATAAAACTGAGTTATGCAGTAAACAAGTATAAACATGATTGAGTATAGATCTTCAATCGAAAACAATGAGAGGATGGTAAGAAACAGCCCCTAAGGGTCCAAACATCATTGGCGCAAGGCCCAAACATGGCATTCAGCCCAATTTACAGAAATTCTTTCTAAATCATATAAGTGTCATATGGTTTCAACAAAGTATGCAACTTTACAGTTGCTACGGGACGGACGAAGTCACAAATCACCAACAGTGCACGCCCACACGCCTGTCACCTAGCATGTACGTCACTAAAAATAGTAGAATGATACAAAATTTGGGGTTTCATACCCTCATGACTAGATTTACAATCGTTACTTACCTCAAATCGGTCAAATCTCTACCCCGCAATGCTCTTGCCTCTGGACTCGGCCTCCAAATGCTTCAAATCTATTCATAATCAGTACAATACCATCAATGTATGCTAATGGAATGAATTCCATAAGAAAAGCTATAAAATTAGACCCAAACCCGAAATTGGCTCAAACCTGACCCCCGGGCCCATGTCTCTAAATCCGATAAAATTCACAAAACTAGAAAGCCCGTTCACTCACGAGCCTAACCATACCAAATTCATCAAAATCCGATATCGTTTGATCCTTCAAATCCTTAAATTAAACTCTTAAAAATTCCAAGCCCTAACTCCCTACTTTCACTCCAAAATACTACTGATTAATGATGAACAAAGCCATAGATTCACGAAATTTATACCATAATGGGTTAGAATCACTTACCCCAAAGTTGCTCCTTGAAAATCTTCGAAAAATCGCCTCTTTCCCGAGTTTCTCAAATCCAAAAATTGAAAAATGAAGACAAAACACGAGCTGGGGCTTTTCTGCCCAGCACAATCGCACATGCGACCTCTGTTTCCGCTTCTGCAAAGTCAGCCCAAAATCCTCCTCTCCGCATCTGCGCTCAAGGCCTCGCACCTGCGGGCTCCCAGATGCAGCTAATTCTTCGCACCTGCGTTCCCAGCCTTGGCCTAGCATTGCCCGCACCTGCGCACTCTCCACGAGCACCAACGGCCTCGCACCTGTGACTCTTCCTTCCGCAGCTGTGGAAATAGCAGAAGCAGCAGCTCCAGCTGCAAATTCCACATCGACAAATCCGTTAACCACCCGGAATCACCCCGAGGCTCTTAGGACCTCAACCAAAAATACCAACAAGTCATATACCAACATACAAACTTAGTCGAACCTTCGAATCACTCAAAACAACATCCGAACACCAAATTACCCTCGGATTCAAGCCTAAGAACTTCTAAATTTTCAAATTCGGCAACCGATGACGAAACTAACCAAACCACATTCGAATGACCTCAAATTTTGCACACACATCACAAATGACACTACGCACCTACTCCAACTTTCGGAATTCCATTCCGACTCCGATATCAAATTTTTCACTGCCGACCGAAATCACCAAATTTCTAATTTCGCCAATTCAAGCCTAATTCTACCACGGACCTCCAAATCACATTCTGGATGCACTCCTAAGTCTAAAATCATCTAACGGAGCTAACGGAATTATCAAAATTCAAATTCGAGATCGTTTACACATAGGTCAATATCTGATTGACTTTTCCAACTTACTTAAGAGACTAAGTGTCTCAATTCACTTTGAAACCACTCCGGTCCCGAACCAACTAACCAGATATAATATAATATAGCTGAATAACACAAAAAGAAGTAGAAATGGGAAAAACGGGGCTATAACTCTCGAAACGACTGGCCGAGTCGTTACAACTTCTGAATTAGGTAACAAAATAGAGGAAATACCCTCTATAGAGACTCCAACTATTCCGTCTCAAAAAGGACCATTCATAATGGGTAATATCAAGAAAATGATTAGGGAAAAATCATTATCTAATAGGATTACTACTGTCCAAGATTTAGGTAGTGAGATTGATAAAGTAAAATAGAAATCTTTGATTTAAAGGCTTCTAATATAGCCTTAGACAAAAGAGTTTTAAAATTGAAAAACTCTAAACTCAGAGAAGAAGAATTCGGTGTTGATATCACTGAAAAACTAGATGAGGAAGAATCGTCGGCTGAAAAATTATTAGGAGCTATTAATTATGCAGAAGATGAATTTTTGCAAAAACTCGATTATTTCACAACTCAAAAATTCCTTATAAAGGTAACTCTTTTAATTGATTATAATTTTAAAAAAGAATTTGTCGCTTTATTTGATAGTGGAGCGGATTTAAGCTGTATAAAAGGAGTAATACCTTCTAGGTATTTTTATAAAACCACGCAAATATTAAAAAATGCTAGTGGGGGTCAAATGGGTATTACTTATAAATTACCTAAAGCTTATATTTGCCAAAACAATGTTTGTATTCCTGAAATTTTTATTTTGGTAAAAGATATCCATATATATATATATATATATATATATATATATATATATAAAAGCTATATTCGATATTAGATATTGAATATTAAAATTTAGGATGTTATAATTATAAAAAATTTGGGGTTAAAACAAAGTTGGGGGGTTAAATGGCTATTTTGTAAGTAGCCAACGGCTATTTTGGCAGAGAAAACGGCTAGATTTTAAATGTCATAACGGCTATAATGTGGCAGATTTCTTTTTAAACAAATTACCCATTGGGCCCGGATAGGCCCGTTTAGGACCGTTTGAACCGGCCCACTTCCCAGCCGGTCCCGGTCTCGCGGGCCTCGCCTATGGGACCGGCTCACTACCCAGCCCACCTCCCCATGTTCCCAGTCCTATCCGGTTAGGACTGTTTAGGCCCACCGCCCATATGGGCTTGCGGTCCTGGGCCGGGCCCGGTCTTAACCGGCTCACTGCTTAGGGGTGTAGGGATTTAGGTTTAATTTTGATTATAAAAAGGTTGTGGGTTAGGGAATGGGTAAATGGGTTGAAGCGAGGAGTGGGCTGCCAGAATTTGGGCTCAAGTTTGGGCCAAATTTTCCTTTAAAAGTGGTCCTTTAATTCTACAAAGCTAAAATATTAATTTCTTTTCCTAAAATATCATACCATAAAAATATAAAGTCAATCCTAATTAATTAAAACAACTATATTATGACATGAAACTATTTTTTGATATTTTCAAGGATTATACTAAAATAAAAAATGGATTAAAAATAATATCTTTCTAAAAATACCTGATACCTGAATTAAATAGAGAAAATGAAACTATTTTTGTATTTTTCAATTTTTGTGCTTTAAAAATAGAATTAAAATTAATAATAAAGTAAAATCCTATAGAAATAAACTCAAATAAATATTCTAAAAAATACTAGGACTATTAAAGGTAATTCTAATGTGCGGGTCAAAAATTACGTGCTTACATTAAGCATCAAGGTACAAATTATTTACAATTTGTTTATGAACAAACAATGGCAATTAGCAATTAATTATGAAAATCGTGGAAAAAATAAGCAATTTAATATTTAACATGCTAAATGTCAAGTAACAATTAAGACACATAATTCAAGTAGCATGTAGCAATTATTGTAGGAATTTTAGAATTTATATTTGACAAAGAATAGGAGAGAAACAATTATCATAACTATGATGACCCAAAAGGTCATCTTATGTTTTAGAACTCGAATCTGCACTCTTAAGCCTTAAAAATCTCATTTTTACCCTCCTCGATTTGTGTGCGCAGTCCAGACAGGTTTTCAAAAAGCTTTTAGGTTGAAAACTAATGAAAATAAGAATATTTGCCTTAAAAGTTGATTTTAGTTGATCTCGGTCAATATTTTTGGTAAACGGGCCCGGATCCGTACTTTGACGGTCTCCGTATGTCCGTATCGAATAATGGGACCTAGACGTATGCCCGAAATTGAATTCGAAGGTCCCTAACTTGAGTTATGAATTTTTGATGAAAATTAAAAGTTTGTAAATTATTTGTTTTTAAGAATTGATTGATATTTGGCATTGTTAGTGTCGGGTCCGTATTTTGGTTTCGAAGCTCGGTACATGTTCATTATGATATTTAAGACATATCTGTGAAATTTGGTGAGAAACGGAGTTGATTTGACGCGATTCAGACGTCCAGTTGAGAAAATAAAAATTTTAAAGTGTTCTTGAGAATTTCATTTGATTTGGTGCTAAATTTAGAGTTCTAGGTGTTGTTTCGTCGATTTGATCGCGCGAGCAGGTCCGTATGATATTTTTAGACTTGCGTTCATGTTTGGTTTGGAGCCCCGAGGGCTCGGGTGTCATTCGGGCGATGCGCGAGTTGAGTTCAAACCTCAACAAGGCTGTTAGTGCACCAAATCTGGTGTGCCCGCACCTGCGAGCCTTTGGTTGCAGGTGCAAGCTCGCAGGTGCGAGCGATAGCCCCGCAGATGCGACCCAGGCCTGGACTTTATTTTTCGCAGATGCAGACATTTCTCCGCAGGAGCGGGACCGCAGAAGCGGAACCCTGTCCGCAGGTGCGGCCCCAGTTAGCCCAGTCCTTTTCCGCAGAAGCGCACATCTTGTCCGCACATGCGGATGCGCAGGTGTGACCAAAGCACCGCAGGTGCGAAGGTCGCTGGGCAGTGAGTTCATTTAATTCGGACTCCAGCCATTTTTCTTCTCGTTTTCAAAAGGATAGGAAGCCTAGGGCGATTTTTCAAAGACATTTTCTTCCGCAAATCATAGGTAAGTGTTCCTTAACTCGTTTATTTCAATCTTTTACTTCATTTTACTAGAATTCAACCTAAAATCTAGAGTTTTCATGATAGAATTAGGGGTTAGGGTAGAAACTAGGGATTTCAGAAATTTGAGAATTTAGACCTCGATTTGAAGTCGGATTCCAAAACTAATTACATATTCAGGCTCGGGGATGAATGGGTAAAAGGATTTTGGTCCGAACCTCGAGTTTTGACCAAGCGGGCCCGGAGTCAATTATTTTTCGACTTTTTAGAGAAAAAATTTGGAAATTTAATTTATGAAATATAATTTATTCCTTTAGCAATATTTGATATTATTGAGTCATTTTTTAATAGATACGAGTGGTTTAGAGGTGAATTCCAAAGGAAAAGCTGTGATTGAGAATTAAGTGGCCTTCGGAGCGAGGTAAGTGTTGTGTCTAACTTTAGCTTGAGGGAATAGGTATTGTGTGAGTATTTGCTATGTGTTTTGTTGTTGAATACGATGTATAGTTAAGGTGACGAGCATCTATACATTGTGGTCGAGTCATAGCATGCGAGTGAAATTACATTTCTTGCAAATTGTAGTCTTAAATCTTGTTATCCATGCTTATTGTTATTGTTGAAATGTTGGGAGACTTGTATCCGATTCCACCAAGGTCGATAAGATTGTGAATATTGATTCGAGGTCGAGATGTTTAATTGTGAAGGTAATCATTGATGAAATATTGATTTCTTGTGAAACTTCTCTCTATTCGTTGTTATTTATTCTGTGAATTGTGAGGAAGAGTGTAAAGCACGAAGGGTGATGCCGTGCATAATTTAATTATATTGTGAGAAAGAGTGTAAAGCACGAAGGTGATGCCGTGCATAATTTAATTATATTGTGAGGAAGAGTGTAAAGCATGAAGGGTGACGCCGTGCATGAATTATTTATATTATGAGGATGAGAGTAAAAGCACGAAGGGTGATGACGTGTCGTTCTATTTATTTATTTGGTGAGATTGAGAGTAAAAGCACGAAGGGTGATGCCGTGCAGTTTTCCTTTGTTGTTTTAATTGCTCAATTTGTTTACGGATTTTCTGTTTAATTTTGTCTTTTCATTATTCTCACTCTTTATGTTGTATTCCCCCACTGTATGTCCCCTTCCCATTATTTTTGCGTTATTGTTTTACTTACTGATGTTGCCACTAGCATGATTATACTGTTTAGGTTATATGTGAGAGTCTTGTCCTAGCCTCGTCACTACTTCGCCGAAGTTAGGCTCGACACTTATTAATACATGGGTTCGGTTGTACTGATGTTGTACTCTGCACATTTTGTGCAGATTTTGATACCGGCTCAGGTTGATCGAGATTTGCTACTGGTCCGTTGTCCGGAGACTCAAGGTAGATCTGTCGGCGTTCACAGACTTTAAAGTCCCCATCTATCTTTTATGTCCTACTGTTTTCTTTCATTCAGATAGTTGTATTTCTTTCAGACTATTACTTGTAGTAAATTCTAGAATGCTCGTGAATTGTGACTCCAGATCCGGGTGGTAGTAATTGATACAGTTTTATGATATTCCACACTTATTATATTTCATCTTAGTTAATTATTGTTATTTACTGAATGGAAATAAGGAATTGGTTTAACGATTTTCTATCGTTGACTTGCCTAGCAAGTGAAATGTTAGGCGCCATCACGGTCCCGTCGGTGGGAAATTTTGGGTCGTGATAGTTGATATCAGAGTACTAGGTTGCCTAGGTCTCACGATTCATGAGCAAGCTTAGTAGATTCTGGAGGATCGGTACGGAGACGTCTGTGCTTATCTTCCAGAGTCTATGAAGTTTAGGATCAAGTTTCACTTCTATTCTTCTCTGTCGTGCGATCTTGCTTTCTCAAAACTGATTGAACTCTTCTACTCTTATTCTCTCGCAGATGGCGAGAACATGTACCGCTCCTCAGCTGAGCAGCAGCCAGAGCCTCCAATGACAGCTCCTACTCGGGGCAGAGGTCGAGGCCGAGGCCGTGCTAGAGGTCGAGGTAGGGGCAGGGCTCAACCTAGGGCCCAAGCAGCATCCCCAACAGTGAAGCCTCAGATATAGCTTGACAAGGAGGTTCTATCCCAGACTGTTCTTGCCGGACCAGCTCAGGTTCCGGAGGGGTTCATTGCCACCCCAGTACTTCAGGATGCTTTGGTCCGTTTGGTAGGCCTTATGGAGAGTGTGGCCCAAACTGGCGCATTTCCCATGGCACCAGCAGTCTCTCAGGCTAGAGGAGGAGCCCAGACTCCTACCACTCCCGCTCCGGAGTAGATAGCTCCCCAGTATTAGGCTCCAGTAGCTCAGCCAGTCGGATTAGTTCAGCCGGTTATTGGGGCACAGGTCGGAGATGGGCCAGCTATGTCTTCTGAGGATTTATAGAGATATGATAGGTTTATCAAGCTCTTTCCTGTTCATTTCAGTGGTGCTCCTTCAGAGGATCCCCAGGAGTATCTTGACAACTGTTACGAGGTTTTACGGAACATGGGTATAGTGGAGACCAATGGGGTCGATTTTGCTGCATTTCAGATGACCGGTTCCGCCAAGAAATGGTGGAGAGATTTCTTGTTGACCAGACCAGCTGGGTCGCCTACTCTTACTTGGGACCAGTTCTCTCAGCTCTTCATAGAGAAATTTCTGCCTATCATATTGAGAGAGGAGCGTCGCCGTCAGTTTGAGCGACTCCAGCAGGGCAGTATGACTGTTACTCAGTATGAGACCCGTTTTGTGGATTTGGCCCGTCATGCTATTCTTCTGCTTCCCACCGAGAGAGAGAGAGGGTGAAGAGGGTTATTGATGGACTTGCTCATCCTATCAGATTGCAGATGGCTAAGGAGACTGGGAGTGAGATTTCTTTTCAGGCGACTGCTAATGTCGCCAGACGAGTCGAACTGGTTCTTACTCAGGGAGGTCAGGGGTCTAACAAGAGACCTCGTTATTCCGGTGAGTTCAGCGGTGCCTCATCTAGAGGCAGGAGTAATTTTGGTAGAGGCCATGCTCCCAGGCCATTTCATTCAGCGCTCCAGGTATCCCACGGTGCCTCAGGTGGTCGTGGCCCTCAGATGTATTATTCCGACCAGCTAGCCTATAGTGCACCACCAGCTCCTATTAGTGCACCTCTACTCCAGAGTTATTAGGGTGGTTATTCAGGTCGACAAGGTCAGTTTCAGGGTCAGCAGTCACAGCAGCCGAAGTTATGTTATACTTGTAGTGATCCAAGGCACATTGCTAGATTTTTCCCTCGGGCAACAGGCAACTCACAGCATCAGAGTTCTCGTGCCATGGTTCCGGCACCAGTTGCTGCACCACCTACTCAGCCAGCCAGAGGCAGGGGTCAGGCAGCCAGAGGTAGATGCCAGATAGTTAGAGGTGGAGGTCAGGCCGTTAGAGGTGGAGACCAGCCAGCTAGAGGCCATCCCAGGGACGTAGTTCAGGGTGGTGGGGCCCAGCCCCAGTGTTTTGCTTTCCCAGCCAGGCCTGAGGCTGAGTCATCTGATGCTGTTATCACAGGTACTGTTTCAGTTTGCAGTAGAGATGCTTCAGTTCTATTTGATCCAGGATCTACTTACTCCTATGTGTCATCCTATTTTGCTTCCTATTTGGTTGTGCCCCGTGATTCTTTGAGTGCTCCTGTGTATGTGTCCACACCAGTGGGAGATGCTATTATTGTAGATCGTATTTATCATTCGTGTGTGGTCACCATTGGGAGTCTTGAGACTCGTGTAGATCTTCTACTTCTCGACATGGTTGATTTTGATGTCATGCTGGGTATGGATTGGCTGTCACCTTATCATGCTATATTAGATTGTCACGCCAAGACAGTGACCTTAGCCTTGTAGGGGTTGCCTTAATTATAGTGGAGAGGAAATCTTGGCCATTCTGCCAGCAAGGTTATCTCTTATGTGAAGGCTCGGCATATGGTCGAGAAGGGGTATCTAGCTTATTTGGCTTATGTCCGCGATTCTAGTGCGGAGGTTCCTTCCATAGATTCGGTGCCAGTTGTTCGTGAGTTTCCATAGGTGTTTCCTGTAGACCTGTCGGGGATGCCACCCGACAGGGATATTGATTTCTGCTTTGATTTGGCTCCGGGCACTCAGCCTATTTCTATTCTGCCATATCGCATGGCCCCGCCAGAGTTGAAAGAATTGAAGGAGCAGTTGCAATATTTGCTTGATAAGGGCTTCATTAGACCTAGTTCTCGCCCTGGGGTGGACCTGTGTTGTTTGTGAAGAAGAAGGATGGATCGATGAGGATGTGTATAGATTATCGGCAGTTGAACAAAGCCACCATCAAGAACAAATATCCATTGCCGAGGATTGATGATTTATTTGATCAGCTTCAGGGTGCCAAGGTATTTTCAAACATTGATTTGAGATCTGGCTACCATCAGTTGAGGATTAGGGCATTCGATATTCCTAAGACAGCTTTTCGGACTCGGTATGGGCATAATGAGTTTCTAGTAATGTCATTTGGGCTGACAAATTCCCCAGCGGCATTCATGGATTTGATGAATCGGGTGTTCAAACCCTACCTAGATTCCTTTGTGATTGTGTTTATTGATGATATCTTGATCTACTCCCATAGTCGAGAGGAGCATGAGCAGTACCTTCGGATCGTTCTTCAGACTCTGAAAGATAGCCAGTTATATGCTAAGTTCTCAAAATGCGAGTTTTGGTTGAGTTCAGTTGCTTTCTTAGGTCACGTTGTATCAGTAGAGGGTATTCAGGTGGATCCTAAGAAGATTGAGGCAGTTTAGGACTGGCCTATACCCATATCAGCTACAGAGATCGGAAGTTTCCTGGGTTTGGCGGGCTATTACCGTCGATTTGTGGAGGTGTTTTCATCCATAGCAGCCCCATTGACCAGATTGACCTAGAAGGGTGCCCCGTTCAGGTGGTCAGACGAGTGCGAAGCGAGCTTTCAGAATCTCAAGACTGCTTTGACTATGGCACCGGTATTGGTGTTACCCACAGGTTCAGGATCTTATACAATATATAGTGACGCATCTCGTATTGGTCTAGGTGCGGTATTGATATAGGGTGTCAAGGTTATTGCATATGCTTCGCGGTAGCTGAAGGTTCACGAGAAGAATTATCCTGTTCATGATCTCGAGCTGGCAGCCATTGTTCACGCGTTGAAGATTTGGAGGCACTATCTTTACGGCATGCCATGTGAGGTATTCACTGATCATCGGAGCTTGCAGTATTTGTTCAAGCAGAAGGAACTCAATTTGAGGCAGAGGAGGTGGCTTGAGCTATTGAAATACTATGATTTCACCATATTGTATCATCCCGGGAAGGCCAACATGGTGGCCGACGCTTTGAGTAGGAAGTCGGTCAGTATGGGTAGCCTTGCATATATTCTAGTTGGGGAGAGACCGCTTGCATTGGATGTTCAGGCCTTGGCCAACCAGTTCGTGAGGTTAGACGTTTCTGAGCCCAGCCGTGTTCTAGTTTGTACAGTTGCTCGGTCTTCTTTGTTTGAGCGCATCAGAGATCGACAGGATGACGATCCTCATTTACTTGTCCTTAGAGACACAGTGCGGCACGGGGGTGCCAAGCAGGTTACTGTTGGAGATGATGGAGTTTTGAGGATGCAGGGTAGTATTTGTGTGCCTAATGTGGATGGAATTCGTGAGTTGATCCTTGAGGAGTCCCACAGTTCCCGGTATTCTATTCATCCGGGCGCCGCCAAGATGTATCAGGACTTGAGGCAGCATTATTTGTGGAGGCGAATGAATAAGGACATAGTTGCCTATGTAGCTCGGTGCCTAAATTGCCAGCAGGTAAAGTGTGAGCATCAGAGACCTAGTGGTTTACTTTAGAGGTTAGATATTCCTGAGTGGAAGTGGGAGCATATCACTATGGACTTTGTTGTTGGACTCCCACAGACTCAAAGGAAGTTTGATGCAGTTTGGGTCATTGTGGACAGACTGACTAAGTCGACGCATTTCATTCCTATGGCAGTTACCTATTCCTCGGAGCGGTTGGTAGAGATTTATATTCGTGAGATCGTCCGTCTTCACGGTATGCATGTGTCTATCATTTTTTATCGAGATACGCAGTTTACCTCGCACTTTTGGAGGGCAGTTTAGCGTGAGTTGGGTACGCGAGTTGAGTTAAGCACATCATTTCTTTCTCAGATGGACGGGCAGTCCGAACGTACTATTCAAATCTTGGAGGATATGCTCCGCGCTTGTGTTATAGACTTTGGAGGATCATGGGATCAGTTCTTGCCCCTTGCAGAGTTTGCCTACAACAACAGCTACCAGTCGAGCATTCAGATGGCTCCCTTTGAGGCATTATATGGTAGGCGGTGTTGGTCGCCAGTTGGATGGTTCGAGCTGGGAGAGGCTCGGTTGTTGAGCACAGACTTAGTACAGGATGCCTTGGATAAGGTCAAGATTATTCAGGATCGACTTCGCACAGCTCGGTCCAGGCAGAAAAGTTATGCCGACCGTAGAGTTCGTGATGTTGCATTCATGGTCGGAGAGAGAGTGTTACTTCGGGTATCACCCATGAAGGTTGTAATGAGGTTCAGAAAGAAGGGCAAGTTGAGCCCTAGGTATATCGGACCTTTTGAGATTCTGGAGAGAGTGGGAGAGGTGGCTTACAAGCTTGCGTTGCCACCTAGTTTAGCAGTTATTCATCCAGTATTCCATGTGTCCATGCTTCGAAAGTATCACGGTGATCCTACCATGTATTAGATTTCAACTCTGTCCAATTGGACAAGGATTTGACTTATGATGAGGAGCCGATGGCACTTCTAGCCCGACAAGTTCGCCAGTTAAAATCAAAGAGTTACCCTTCAGTTCGAGTGCAGTGGAGCGGTCAACCTATTAAGATAGCTACTTGGGAGTCCGAGTCTGATATGCGGAGTAGATATCCCCACCTTTTCACCAGCCCAGGTACTTTTCTATGTCCGTTCGAGGACGAACAGTTGTTTAGAGGAGGAGAATGTGATGACCCAAACAGTTATCTTATGTTTTAAAACTTGAATCTGCACTCTTAAGCCTTAAAAATCTCATGTGTTACACTTCTCGATTTGCGTGCACTGTCCGGGCAGGTTTTCGGAAAGCTTTTAGGTTGAAAACTAATGAAAATAAGAATTTTTGCCTTAAAAGTTGATTTTAGTTGACTTCGGTCAATATTTTAGGCAAACGGGCCCGGATCCGTGCTTTGACGGTCCCGGTAGGTCCGTACAGAATTATGGAACCTGGGCGTATGCCCGGAATCGAATTCGGAGGTCCCTAGCTTGAGTTATGAATTCTTGATGAAAATTAAAAGTTTGGAAATTATTTATTTTTAAGAATTGATTGATATTTGGCATTGTTAGTATCGGGTCGGTATTTTGGTTTTGGAGCCCGGTATAGGTTCATTATGATATTTAAGACATGTCTGTGAAATTTGGTGAGAAACGGAGTTGATTTGACATGATTCAGACGTCCAGTTGAGAAAATAGAAATTTTAAAATGTTCTTGAGAATTTCATTTGATTTGGTGCTAAATTTAGAGTTCTAGGTGTTATTTCGGCGATTTGATCGCGCAAGCAGGTCCATATGATATTTTTAGACTTGCGTGCATATTTGGTTTGGATCCCCGAGGGCTCGGGTGCCATTCGGGCGATGCTCGAGTTGAGTTCAAACCTCAACAAGGCTGCTGGTGCACCAAATCTGGTGTGCCCGCACCTGCGAGCCTTTGGTCGCAGGTGCGAGCTCACAGGTGCGAGCCATAGCCCCGCAGATGCGACCCAGTCCTGGACTTCATTTTCAGCAGATGCAAACTTTTCTCCGCAGGAGCGGGACCGCAGAAGCGGAACCCTGTCCGCAGGTGCGGCCCCAGTTGGCCCAGTCATTTTCCGCAGAAGCGCACATCCTGTCCGCACATGCGGATGCGCAAGTGCGACTAAAGCACCGTAGGTGCGAAGGTCGCAGGGCAGTGAGTTCATTTAATTCGGACTCCAGCCATTTTTCTTCTCGTTTTCAAAAGGATATGAGGCCTAGGGCGATTTTTCAAAGACATTTTCTTCCCCAAATCATAGGTAACTGTTACTTAACTCGTTTATTTCAATCTTTTACTTCATTTTACTAGAATTCAACCTAAAATCTAGAGTTTTCATGATAGAATTAGGGGTTAGGGTAGAAACTAGGGATTTCAGAAATTTGGGGATTTAGACCTCGATTTGATGTCAGATTCCATAACTAATTACATATTCGGGCTCGGGGGTGAATGGGTAAAAGGATTTTGGTCCGAACCTCGGGTTTTGACCAAGCGGGCCCGGGGTCAATTGTTTTTCGACTTTTTAGAGGAAAACTTTGGAAATTTAATTTATGAAATATAATTTATTCCTTTAGCAATATTTGATATTATTGAGTCATTTTTGAATAGATACGAGTGGTTTAGAGGTGAATTCCAAAAAAAAGCTGTGATTGAGAATTAAGTGGCCTTCGGAGCGAGGTAAGTGTTGTGTCTAACTTTGGCTTGAGGGAATAGGTATTGTGTGAGTATTTGCTACGTATTTTATTGTTGAATAATGTATAGTTGAGGTGACGAGCATCTATACATTGTGGTCGAGTCATAGCATGCGAGTGAAATTCCATTTCTTGCAAATTGTAATCTTAAATCTTGTTATCCATACTTATTATTGTTGTTGAAATGTTGGGAGACTTGTATCCGATTCCACCAAGGTCGATAAGATTGTGAATATTGATTTGAGGTCAAGATGTTAAATTATGAAGGTAATCATTGATGAAATATTGATTTCTTGTGAAACTTCTCTCTATCCGTTGTTATTGATTCTGTGAATTGTGAGAAAGAGTGTAAATCACGAAGGGTGATGCCGTGCATAATTTAATTATATTGTTAGGAAGAGTGTAAAGCACGAAGGGTGATGCCGTGCATAATTTAGTTATATTGTGAGGAAGAGTGTAAAGCACGAAGGGTGATGCCGTGCATGAATTATTTATATTATGAGGAAGAGAGTAAAAGCACGAAGGGTGATGCCGTGCCATTCTATTTATTTATTTGGTAAGATTGAGAGTAAAAGCACGAAGGGTGATGCCGTGCAGTTTTCCTTTGTTGTTTTAATTGCTCAATTTGTTTACGGATTTTCTGTTTAATTCTGTCTTTTCATTATTCTCACTCTTTATGTTGTATTCCCCCACTGTATGTCTCCTTCCTATTATTTCTGCGTTATTGCTTTACTTACTGATGTTGCCACTCGCATGATTATACTGTTCAGGTTATATGTGAGAGTCTTGTCCTAGCCTCGTCACTACTTCGCCGAGGTTAGGCTCGATACTTACCAGTACATGGGGTCGGTTGTACTGATGCTGTACTCTGCACTTTTTGTGCAGATTTTGATACCGGCTCAGGTTGATCGAGATTTGCTACTGGTCTGCTGTCCGGAGACTCAAGGTAGATCTGTCGGCGTTCACAGACCTTGAAGTCCCCGTCTATCTTTTATGTCATACTGTTTTCTTTCATTCAGATAGTTGTATTTCTTTCAGACTATTACTTGTAGTAAATTCTAGAATGCTCGTGAATTGTGACTCCAGATCTGGGTGGTAGTAATTGATACAGTTTTATGATATTCCGCACTTATTATATTTCATCTTAGTTAATTATTGTTATTTACTGAATGGAAATAAGGAATTGGTTTAACGATTTTCTAACGTTGGCTTGCCTAGCAAGTGAAATATTATGCGACATCACGGTCCCGTCAGTGAAAAATTTCGGGTCGTGACAATAACAATTAGTTCGTGTACTAAAATAAATTTAGGATTTTCAAATAATTATGCAAATAATTAATTTGACGACGTATAGGCACCCGTCACCTCGCCTATACGTCGTTCACATGTATTTCACATAATAAATAATTTAAGGGTTCTATTTCCTCAAGTCAAGGTTAATGACGACACTTACCTCGCATTGCAAATTCCAATAAATTATTCGACCACAGCTTTCCCTTTTGAAATTGTCTCCAAAAGCATCAAATCTATTCACAAATAATTCGATATACTCAATACAAATCATAGCAATTAATTCCATATGAATTTACTAATTTTTCGGATAAAAATCCAAAAATTATTTTAATATTCGACAGTGGGACCCACGTCTCAAATCCCGAAAAAACTCACGAAATCCGAACACCCGTTCCGCTACGAGTTCAACCATATAAAAATTATTCAATTCTGATGTCAAATGGACCTTCAAATCTTAAATTTTCTTTTTTGGAAGATTTTATAAAAATCTGATTTTTCTCCCAAAATTTCAAAAATTCATGATATAAATGAGTATGGAATCATGAAATATAATCAATATAGGATAAGGAACACTTACCCCAATGTTTTTCCGTGAAAATCGCCCAAGAATCGCCTTACCCGAGCTCAAAAATTGGAAATGGTTGAAAATGGGACAAATTCCATTTTCCAAAACTTAAGTTCTCTTTGCCCAAATTTTACCTTATGCGATCGCGTACAATGCTTCACGAAGCATATTTTTGGCTGCCCAGTTTTTCTTAATCGCGATCGCGTGAATAGCCTCGCGATCGCGAAGCTCTACTTTGCTGCCCAAGAAATTTACTCTACGCGAACACGAGGCTTTGACTCACAGACTTACGCGATCGCGAACGACCTCACGCGATCGCGATGAGTAAAATGCGTGGCTCAACTTTAGCCTCTTTAACTCTACGCGAACGCGACCTTGGCCACGTGTTCGCGAAGCACCACTTCATACCCCTACGTGATCACGTCCTCAAATTCGCGAACGCGAAGAACAACTTTGGCTGGCCTCTCAGTTTGCCTTACGCGATCGCGAACGACCTCACGCGATCGCGATGAGTAAAAATTCTACAACAAAACACCAGAATTCTGCCATCTTCCTTAAGTCCAAAATGGCTCGTTGAGCATCCGAAACTCACCCGAGCCCTCGGGGCTCAAAACCAAACATGCACACAAGTCCTAAAACATCATACGAACTTGCTCGCACGATCAAATCTCCAAAATAACACTTAGAACTACGAATCGGACACCAAATCAAAGGAAATTTTCAAGAAAACTTTAAAACTTATATTTTACAACCGGGCGTCTGAATCACGACAAATCAACTCCGTTTCTCGCCAAATTCGGCAGACAAGTCATAAATATTATAGTGGACCTATACCGAGCTTCAGAACCAAAATACGGACCCGGTGTCAATAAATTCAACATCAGTAAATTCTTAAAAATCATTAAACTTTCAAACTTTTAATTTTTTATCAAAATTCTATATCTTGGGCTAGGGACTTCAGAATTCGATTCCGGGCATACGCCCAAGTCTCAAATCACGATACGGACCTATCGGAACAGTCAAAACACTGATCTGAGTCTGTTTGCTCAAAATATTGACCAAAGTCAACTCAGTTGAGTTTTAAAGCTCTATTTCATATTTTAATCCATTTTTCACACAAAAACTTCCCGTAAAATTATACGGACTGCGCACGTAAGTCGATGAATGATAAATAGTACTTTTCGAGATCTTAGAATACGGAATTACTTATTAAATTTAAAAATGACACTTTGGGTCATCACAATTTGCGTCTCTACGTAAAATATCCATACTCTGGGACACTGATATTTTGAAAATAGCGGAGTAGTTTTTGGCAGTAGTTTCACAACACAAACCTCTCAAAAAAAAGAAGTAAAACATCATATTTAAACATAAATAAGTTTAACTTCCGTGACTGACGCTTGTTTTACACTATCATGTTATTATGACCTACAACGACATGTAATTGTCGTACGTCTATAAAACTAATTTTAACTTGGTAATCAAAATATATAATATATAGTTGACGTGCTATAATCGATTAAAATATATTTATAGTATAAAAATATCTTATATTATCATTTTATAGAAGTAAAATCCTTAAACATAAAGGAGACAAACTGCAAACACGAACATACACGGATCTAGAAGGGGAAAAAAGGAAGAACACTATTGTCATGGATCCAATACTTGTCCAGAAGAAAACAATATCAAGAAATGTGGTAGGTTAGAATTTGCAAAATTTTGCGTTTGCTTTTGGAGTGACTCTCTTCTCTGGTGGATACCATATATAAGTAGTTGCCATAAGAAGGACTTATAGTGATTTTCCAGCCTCAACATTATGCCTGTCGTAGTCTGATCTAGATGTTCTCTCGAACCAATTACAAACTTTATTCAAGTAAGTAGAACTTTCACTCTCTTTTAGAGCCGTGTATATAAGACTGTCGTGGAGATTTTTGTATCTTTGACGTCTTTTTCACGGATTAAATGCATTCATTCTACAGTTAAGACAAAATTACATAACAAAATTAGACTTTACCAGTATGTATTGACTAGTACATTGACAAATAGTCCAAACGGATGATAATTTTTCTTTTGTTTTCCCACCTGGGTACACGAGATATATATTGAGCAAGTAGTGTCGATTCATTATCACAGTTCAACTTATTATAAGTTAGTTCTTGAATCTAGAAGTGTTATGATTTTGAAGTTTTGCTTCTTGTAAAACCAATATTTACTTTGAATTATTTTCAAGAGATATAGACCTATAGTATATCTACGTATTATCTTTTAATATTATTTACACATACAAAAATAATATTGAGGAGCAACATATTAGATGACATCCCTTGCTAAAAGGGTGTATCATTTGTCAGTGGCGTAGCTACGAATCTCGCCAAGGGTATTCAAACTTCAAATAAGTCAATAAATTTTTTATCGATGAATGGTGTACCAAATTTTTAAAAATCAATCTAAGCAACATTTAGAGCCTGTTTGGACATAAGAAATTTTTTTCTTTTTTCCAAAAATAAAATCACTTTTTTTTCAAATCAGCGTTTGTTCATAAAATTTTTAATTTTCACTTGAAGATGCATTTTGAAAATTTTCGAAAATTTGAAAAACTCTAAAAAGTTATTTTTCAAAATTTTCACTCAAATCACTCACAAAACTTCAAAAACAACCCAAAATTATATTCATATCCAAATACAACTTTAAATTTCAAATACTATTTTTACTTGAAATTTTTTCCCCCTATTTTGGAATTTTATAATTCTTATGTCCAAACACTCACTTAGTTAAACAATAAAAATACTTGTAATCGAATTATAATATTAAAAATTTAAATTAACATAAAAAAAAAAAAAGACAACAATAGAAATTACTAATAAAAGTAAGCATAAAATTAAAGGAAAGAGAGAGTCGAGAAGATATGTAGTTTGTACTCTGTAGAGAGTCGAGAAGATATGTAGTCTGTACTTTGTAGAGAGCTTTTGTTAAGGAAATTTTTGTAGAGCCTGAGTTTTAAATTATAAAATTTGTTTAAGAAATAAATTTTGATTAAAAAACTAATAGATTGAAATAGAGTCAAATAAACTATACACATGGTGGTTTTCGTTTAATTTTGGCAAACAAAATGGGCAGATAACTTTGAACTCGTGAACAACGTAACATATCACTTTAAATATCCTGAACCGCCAGACTGCCTCACTCAACTATGTTAAGGATGTTTAAAATATAATATATAGTCATATAAAATAGTATTTAACTTATATATACAATATAATTTTAATTTTGGTTAAGGGTGATCATAGTGTGCCTACGCCATCGTCCCCACTTCTTTCATTTTCTTTAGATCATTATTGTGGTTGACCACACGTCTTTGAATTACTTTAAACTTCACATCTATCATTAGTGGAAGTTACAAAAGTTGTTTGATTAATTAGAATTTATAGTATTATGAGTAAGCCCACAAGATTCACCCTTGTGTCTGGAATTACTATAAAAAAGAAAGAGGATTCGAGTATGAGAAAGTATCTTTAGAGCTAGATCTGAGAAGTAACAGAAACATAGTAGAGTTGTGGTTGGTTAAAAAGAACCCCTTTTATTTTATTTATCTGCACCTGCTACATTATGCTCCATTTCAGCTTCCCGAGGAGTATATAAAATAGCAAGAAAGTGAGCGATAAGTGAAAATGAATAACAATAGGATAGAAGCTATGGAAAAGAATGAGAAAACAGCAAGTACTATTAGAGATGCTGATAATGAGAAAGAACCTCAGATTAACTACAGAGGAGTGAAAGCCATGCCATTTATCATAGGTAAGAAATGTGCTTTTTTCTATCTTTTTTTATCAGTTAACTTTTGACCATTTTAATGAATTGCTTCATATGTTTTCAGGAAATGAAACTTTTGAGAAACTTGGAGCTATTGGCACACTTTCCAACCTGTTGGTTTATCTCACTGCAGTTTTCAACCTGAAGCACATCACAGCCACCACTTTGATTAATGTCTTCAATGGAACCACCAACTTTGCCACTATGCTTGGTGCTTTCTTATCTGATACTTACTTTGGTCGTTACAAAACACTCGGATTTGCATCCATTATGTCTTTTCTGGTACTAACTAGTAACTAATACCACTTCTTAAGTCTAAACATAAAGTTAAGAGCAATCTTGAAATGCTGATTCAGTTGTTTAATTGGCATTATTTATTGTTTGAAGGGGTTGTTTGTGATATCATTAACAGCAGTATTCAAGAAGTTGCATCCTCCTCATTGCGAATCCAAAGATATCAGCAACTGCATAGGACCAACAGGGTGGCAAATGGCATTTTTGTTGAGTGGATTTGGGCTACTGATCATAGGAGCAGCTGGGATTAGGCCATGTAACTTAGCCTTTGGAGCAGACCAATTCAATCCCAATACAGAATCTGGAAAAAGGGGTATCAATAGTTTCTTTAACTGGTACTTTTTCACCTTAACTTTCGCACAAATGGTGTCTGTGACACTAGTGGTTTATGTGCAATCCGATGTTAGCTGGTCCATAGGATTAGCTATTCCTGCAATATTCATGTTGATTTCATGTTTCCTCTTCTTTGGGGGAACTAAAATTTATGTGAAAGTGAAACCAGAAGGCAGCCCCTTGACAAGTGTAGTTCAGGTTTTGGTAGTTTCTATCAAGAAAAGAAGGCTAAAATTGCCAGAGCAACCGTTGAAATCTCTTTTCAGTTACACTCCTCCCAACTCCATCAATTCCAAGCTTTCTTACACTCATCAATTCAGGTAACAAAGGAACAAATCTATGATAAATTTAGAATGATTTTGATTAGTAATATTAGTTTCCTAACTGGTAAAGTTGATGTCATATGACTAAGAGGTCACTGGATCGAGCCGTGGAAACAACATTTGACAGAAATGCAGGGTAAGACTGTGTACAATAGACCTTTGTGGTCCGGCCTTTCCCCAAACCCCGCGCATAGCGGCAGTTTAGTGTACCGGGCTGCCGGTTTTGTTATAGTTTATATCATCAAGTTAATTAATTTGATTGAACCCCTTGCTTGCTGATTGGATTGATAATTATGCAGCGGCATTCCTCGTGAAACTTGTCTTGAATATTCGACAGGTCACTTGTTAGTACTTTGTATATTTGCATGTTCATTAGGTATTAATTAGGTATAACTACTGTTGATAGCGACTGCTGTATGTCTCCATTAGTTTAATTAATAGTACTAAACTTTTAAGATTTGATTCTTAAACCTGTCAAACTAGTTAAATCACACCGACACTGTAGCCTGATTTATTATTTACATAAGTGCAGTTAAAATTATCCTAGGACCTACACATTCCAGTCCTCTTTAAAACCGTGATATTGGCCTGAAAAAAGAAACATAACGACTATACTTAACGATTAGGCATTTTCAGAAAAACAAAATAGCTGAGGTTTCATAACTTTTCAGAAAAAAATATCTGAGGTTTCATAACTTTCTTTTGTTTCTGTTGGTATGTTAGGATGGAATGCAACAATGCATGAACTTTCAGCATTTAACTAAACCTGTTTTTTTAAGGTAGTTTTGTCTTATGCTTTACATGACTTACCAAAACCAATTGTAAACTTAAACCACAACTTTCTATTTTACAAAATTACTTGATCTATTCTCTTTATATATATCACATGGTAGGGCCCTGTACTTACGGGTATCAGATCAGAAGAGAAATAGACCCTTAGCCTAAAAGACATTTCATGATATTGGATACAAGCACTAGGATATGAATCTTTTAGGAAATTGATCTGTCAATGCACTCAAACCACCATGTCAAAATATTGTAAAAAGTCATATTAACTTACCTAACATAATCTTTAATGATAGATTATGTCATTTTTTTCCCTATGTTGCACGGACTCTCTAAATTGTTACTGCACCCGTGTCAGATCCTCTAAAAATGCACTACTTTTGGAGGATCCGACACGCATTCGGCGACATTTTGAGAGAGTCCGAGCAACATAGTTTTTTCCTGTTTATTATAATCTTTAACTGATTAAATTTCCTGTGCTATAAGGTTTCTTGACAAGGCTGCAATTGTAACACCAGAAGACCAAATAAAATCAGATGGATCAGCAGCCAATCCATGGAACCTGTGCAGTCTGCAGCAAGTGGAAGAAGCTAAATGTGTTGTGAGGGTAATTCCCATTTGGGCTGCAGCAATTGTGTACCATGTTGGAATAATTCAGCAGCAACAATTTGTTGTCTTTCAAGCACTTCAATCAGACAGACATCTTGGCAATAGCAACTTTCAAATTCCAGCAGCAACTTACACTATTTTCTCCATGTTAAGCCTCACTCTCTGGCTACCCATATATGACCGTATCGTTGTCCCATTACTCCGAAGACTCACTGGTAAAGAAGGTGGCATAACAATCCTTCAAAGAATGGGAATTGGCATATTCCTCATTGTTTTATCATCCCTAGTATCTGCCTTTATCGAGGAACGAAGAAGAAAACTAGTTTTCACAAATCCAGCATTAGGAGTTCATTCAGAAAGAGGTTTAGTTTCTTCTATGTCAGCTCTATGGTTAGTTCCTCAGTTATCCTTAGCAGGACTTGCAGAGGCATTTTGTGCCATTGGACAAGTGGAATTCTATTATAAGCAGTTCCCAGAAAATATGAGAAGCATAGCAGGATCTTTCTTCTTCTTGGGAATGGCTGCTTCTAGTTACCTGAATAGTTTCTTGATCTCGATAGTGCACCACACAACAGAAAAGGCTAAAACTGGTAACTGGCTGCCTGAAGACCTTAACAAGGGGAGATTGGATTACTTCTACTTCTTGATTACAGCATTGGGAATCCTTAATGTTTTCTATTTCATAATATGTGCCAGGTGGTACAAGTACAAGGGAAATGATGAAACTAGCAGCGTAGCACTTGAAATGGAAAGGCAAAATGTTGAGAAACAATTCGTCTGACACGAATTTAAGGATCAACCCAAATGGATCATCTCATATACAATTCCTTAGCAGCCATTTGCTTTGAAAGAAGTTGTGATAGGAAAGCTAGAAGTCTAGAACAAAATAGCATTAAATCCACGCCTCCATTAATCTCTCTCCTATTGTTGAAATTTAAATGGGAAGAAGTGTATGGAAGAGTATTATCATAGTAGTAGTAGCTTTTAACCACAGTTGAACTCTTGAGTACGTGTGGCATCAAATATTAACTAGAAAGAAATTAAGTAAAACTAAAAATGATTTCAGTATGACTGAAAGAAAAGAATAGATGGAAATTGTAGTGTAGGCAGAGTAACGAGGAAGGTGCAAGAACTGGAAAGGCTAAATTTCTTTATATTGATAATTATGAGCCATCAATGGTTATGCTACATCTTTACGTGACTGAATATCAACCTAAAGGGACGGGGGAAAACATAGTAAAAAGCCTAACGTTAAGCTGAAGAATGAAGCCAACAATAGCAGTAAACACAATGCTCTCCGTGTTATATGAAGCCAAGAAATGAAGGCAAACCAGTACAACATAAGTGGATGCCAAACACGAAATATATTTAGACAAAAGGTTTCACGAATATAGACATAGAATGCTGGCATAACTTGATGTTCACACACTGTGTTACTACTGCTACATCTACATGAGCTAGGACATGAAGGCAGGAAAGGGCAAAATAAAAGTAACCTATAAGGCACTGGTAAGTGCTGAAGACGTCGCTAATATGAACATGCTATTTCAAAGGTAACTAACTATGACATTGATATCTTAGCTGCCTTGACCACACCTAACTACACCTCCCAAACAGACTTTCCCCTTAAACGGTGTATGCCTGCTGAATTGTCTCAATGTCAAGACCCTTCAACTTCACCACTGATTCGACATGACCTTTCAGTGTGTGCAACTCACGTAGCCTGCAATTCAAAAAGGCAGTTAAGATTTTAGAAAACCCCCAATTTGTTCAGTATAGCTTAAAAAATGAATTGAGAAAAATTAAGCTATAACTGCATATGCAATTAACGACGATGGCCATATGCGTAAAAGGGAATAGAGTGCAAAGCCAGCCAACAAATGCAAGTTCCGGACAAAAATTCAGCTAATGATAACTAAACTCATGGACTTTGCTCCTGATGCCCCTATTTCAAATGACGCTTACCTAGCAATTTCAGCTCTCCTCTTCGCTTCCTCAGCCAACTGGTTAAGCTCATTGAAATTGGTAGTTTCACTAAATATTTTGGGGTCTGGAACTTGGAGGCCATGCAGGGTTCTCTGTGCATGTGCCCATTGAAGCTCACGCTGTTCTTTCCCGAAATCCTTCTTTCTGGTGAAAGCAATCTGAAGAGAAATAAAAATAACGGAGACATCAAATACCACAATATAATAAATAGAGAATAGGAGCAAGGGTGACTCATAAGTATCTTTTTATTTTTCCCAATGCATACCCTTTGCTCAATAACAAGATCCCAGGCCTTCCCACTGAGAGCATAACGGATGAAGAACTTGACCAAATCTAGCGGGATATAGAACACAATATTGTAAAGCCAGATCACTCCAGCCCAACCCCAGCCAATTCCTTCAATTGCAGCAAAACTCCAATTTGCATAAACAGCAATCAAGGTGGCAACCTGTGCATATTTAGTTCCCAAATGGTAGATGATCCATTAAGTTAAGGAAAATTTGCTAGAATAAATAAGCAGCAGATGACTCACCAGTTGAGCAATCAGAAAAGCAACCACTAGCAACAACCCAGGACGCTCCATAAACGACCAACTTCGAGATCTTGTGACAAAGATCAGGGCCTGACTGATAGTGCTTACTTGAAGGTAAATTGCAGAGGCAAGCTTCCTAAAATCATCAGTTGCTGTTTTCTCAAGTGTTGATACCCCAAATACTCGCTGGAAATTCACCAAATTAAGTTAGATATAAAACAAAGAGTGGCCCAACATCAACACCCTACTTCAACATCTAAATATTCCGAACAGCGAATACAAGAGATTGTTTAGCATAAGGAAAATGTATGCAGCATGGGTGAGATAGAAGATTTATATTATTGTTGATAAGATAAAAATGGCCACTAAATGTGTGTTTGTACGTCTGTGGATTGCTTATAATATCTCCTTCATACACTTGGTTAAATTAGATAGAAGAAATAATATCTATTTGCATGTACTAGAACTCCCGTGTCCAAAAGATGAAGGTGGCTGAAATGAGGATGTTGAGATGGATGTGCAGGCATACCAGGCTGGATAGAATTAGAAATGAAGTTATTCGGGATAAGGTGGGTGTGGCCTCTGTGGAGGACAAGATGCGGGAGGCGAGACTTAGATGGTTCGGACATGTGAATAAGAGAGACGCAGATGCACCAGTGAGGAGGTGTGAGGGCCTAAGGAGAGGTAGAGGTAGGCCGAAGAAGTGTTGGGGAGAGGTGATTAGGCATGATATAGCGTTGCTCCAGCTCACGGAGGACATCACCAGGGATAGGAAGGTGTGGAGGTTGAGAATAAAGGTAAAGGGTTAGAATAGGTCGCCTAGCATTGTCCTTGTCTGTAACAGTAGCTTTAGTACATGAGTTAGTGTTATGTATGTATTTTCGTATGCCTTGATTTATGTGATTACTTGTCGTTGCTTTCGTTTCGACCTTCTGATTACAATACTCAGTTTTAGTTTTGTATTTTTGCTTTGGTTTTAGAATTGGTGTGATTGCTGCTGCCCTTCCTTTTATCTTTCCTAAGCCGAGGGTCTTTCGGAAACAGCGTCTATGCCTTCTTGAAGGTAGGGGTAAGGTCTGCGTACATACTACCCTCCCCAGACCCCACTTGTGGGATTACACTGGGTCTGTTGTTGTTGTTGCATGTACTAGATAGGTCATCTGCATCTCTTATATGTCCATTCTAAAACAATTAAAAGGGCAACTAAATGTGGAGCACTCAACAATTGGGAAGGCCTGCATCACACCATCACTCATAACTTTTTAATGTATTGGATCTGTACGCTCACCGGGAAGAAATTTGTTTTGTATGCTGCCCAAAAGAAAATGACCGTCATCATTGCCAAGTAGCCACCAAGAACAACTCCAGTAGTAAAAATCTCAGCCAGTTTCCAGCTATCAGGCAGCGGAGATGGTTTGACCCTATCCTTCGATATCGTCATAATGGTACCTGATATTGTTAATGTTTGGTAGTTAGATGTCAACACACTGAGTAAAGATTTGAGCAGAAACTAATACTCGGATGAGATACTAACCAGAGAGGTGCTGCACACATTGGAAGAAAAAACTACAGCAAAATTAGGCTAATAACATTTCAGTTCTAAACTTACCCCATACTTTTAATATCGTCCTATATTAGAGGTCGAGATGAAGGATTAAAGGCTTAAGTATCAGATATATTTCTGTTGGTGAAAAGACTAACCATCATTAAGAATTGCAATGATAAGCACCATGAAAGGCGGAAAGTCAAACTGCCATATCAGAGCCAGAAGCATAAAACCAAGCTGTGACATTGAATTAAAGAAAAGGGTGAAAAGAGTACAAGATGCATTTGACCCTGAAACATAAGATAGACATGATAAAAGAATGAAGCAGTTGCAAATAACTTACCACAATACGGATTGTGATAGAAACGGCATATATCTGTCAATGCATAATATACATAATCAGATGAGTTATCCATATCATAGCTCAGAGACAGATTAAGATAAGAATTCAAGTCATTGTCTGTAAAATAACAATTTTATATTACACTTATGAACCAATCCCAAAAAGAAAAAAGAATACCGTGTAGTTTTTCATCCTTTGAAAGATTGCTCGACTGGTCAAAACAGCACTAATGATGACACTAAGACCAGGTTCAGTAAGGACAATATCAGAAGCACTACGAGCCGCATCAGTGGCATCATCAACAGCAATCCCAATATCAGCTTTTTTTAGAGCAGGAGCATCATTGACTCCATCACCAGTCATACCACAGATATGCTTCCTAGCTTGCAAGCGCTTTACAATCTCATATTTGTGCTCTATAGTAATGACCAAGACAAGGTATCAGTAAAGGCCAATCGTCCTTTATAACCAAAGTTTTATACTGAAGAGCACAACTACATATGCAAAAGAGTTAATCAAAAAACAATGTACCAGGGAAAACACCAGCAAAACCATCAGCCTTCTCTATAAGTTCATCAACTGGCAAAGCAGAGATAGATTCATCCTTAGTCTGTCCCAATAGAGCAGATGACGGATACATATTTGTACCCATACCCAGACGGCGCCCAGTTTCTTTTCCAATTGCCAGTTGATCCCCTGGAAAAGTACAAACACTAAGCAATATAGAAAAATACAGGTTGATGATCAAAACTATTAGTGTTCAAAGTTCAACAATGAGAGGTTGGAGATTTCTTATTAACATATTAAAATGAAACGGCAAGACACAGGCAATTACAGCGTCAAGCAGCCACATGACAAAGTAGTGCCTCGGATGGAAATTACTCCATCAATCCAACTCTTACTCATTGTCCTCACTCCTCAGCCAAAACAGAATATAGTAAAAAAGAAAAGAAAAAGTACAGCAACTTCAGCATTTACCTTTCCCAGGGCAGAATCAAGAGTAGTATCTATAGATCCAACTCTGTCAATCATGCTGTCCAACCAAGGGTTCAGGGCAGAGTTCATTACCATTTTAATTTAGTGACAATTAGGAAATCTCATCTCATCTCATCCAATACACCATTTCCTCTAACTCTCTTTCTGGCCCCCAAGGAGCGGCAGTAAGAATCCATACCAGTCAATACCAGTCACCAACACGGTATGCATTCAATTTGCAGAAAACATCTCAACATATTGAATGGGATAGTCTAAACTGAGAAACCATATAATACCTGTGATCATTTTGACATTCACTCCAAGGTTTAAAGCCCTCCTTATAGTCTCAGCACTGTCGTGCCTAGGTGGATCAAACAAAGGTAGGAGAGCAATGAACTGCCATGGTCCCCCAGCGCTCTCCTTTCTTCCCTCTGGAACTTCCTGCACGGATCTCGGAAGACATGCATAATCAAACAGATAAAACTTTTTGTTTGCAACAAGAATAGGACTTGGGCATAAAGAGAATTGATCACTACTCTCCTTTGCTGGAGGCACTAGGTTATAAACCAAAGCTGTGGATTTGGTCTATTCAACTTATATATAACATGATAAGTTCTGGACAGAAGAAAATGAAAATACCTGATATGCCACAGCAAGCGAGCGCAAACCCCGCTCAGCAAACTTATCAATCACTGCATGAACTCTACGTTCTATATCTGACTTGTTGTGTGCAAGATGTAGAATCTGAATACATATTGCAGCTGTGGATTAGAAAATGCAAACAAAGGTAAAAACTTGCAAAGGAGGACTGCAAAGTGTGATAACCAAAGTACCTGTTCCGGTGCACCTTTGCTGACCCTATGCATTTTTCCTTCACCATCAAGATAAGTAAGTGCTGTCCGTTTATCAGTTGGATTGAAAGGAAGGAAGTGTATTTCACGAATGCCAGCACGTGCCTATATTTATGGCAAACCTTAGAGCAATCTCCCGGCTAGGGTGTACACATTAATCGGAAAGTCACACGGCGCTAAAAATTACCTCCTTTGGATCAGCCAACATCCCAACAATAGCGGCATCAATGGCATCCTGGTTCTCTGTTCGAGAGGCTCGAGCTGCCATTAGAACTACAGTGTCTGCATCAACATCTCTGGCAAATACCTGAAAAATTAACAAGAACAAACAAAAGAAAATCACTCTGCTACTGGAACAAGTATACGAGCAATCACGTGTTGGACTGAACTCTAATATTCTCACCTCGATAAGGAATTTGTCAACAGTCAGCTTGTTCAGTGTTAGGGTTCCCGTCTTGTCACTGCACAAAACATCCATGCCAGCCATCTCCTCTATAGCCGTCATCCTTTTCGTAATGGCGCCCTGTATAGACAAATTGATCAAACAAGCATTCACATAGCAGAAAGGCCAAACTACCATAGCTCAAAACTTCAAGAGTCGCTGAATATTAACAAACCTGTTGAGCAAGACGATGAGAACCGATTGCCATCGTGACTGAGAGAACAGTTGGCATGGCAATTGGAATCCCACCAATCAGAAGAACAAGAAGATTGTCTATCCCGGGACGATATTTGCGGTGTTGGATAGGGTACATCACAATAATCTCAATTATCATCCCCACAGCAATTGAACAGATGCAGAAGTTTCCTATAGCAGTCAAAACCTGACGAACACCATAAATATCGTTTTGCAATGTAAGATTTCATTAGTCAGATAATCAAGATCGTTTGCAATAAATATCAGAGTAAAGACTCTACTTGCCTTCTGAAAGTGTCCCACTTGGTTTGTACTGTCTACAAGGTGAGCTGCCTTCCCAAAAAAGGTATGAACCCCTGTAGCAATGACTACAGCTTCTATCTCTCCCTGCTTACACGTGGAACCAGAGTATACACCATCTCCAGGACCTTTTGTTACAGGAAGAGATTCACCAGTCAAAGCAGACTGCAAGTTGAGAGACAAGTACAGTGAAACTGCCAGGAAAACAGTAGAATGAATGCAGATACTCTATAAAATCATTAAATTTAATCACCTGATCAATTTTGAGCGGATCACCCTCAAGAAGGCGAGCATCAGCTGGAATGATATCTCCCAGTTTAATACTGATTATGTCCCCAGGCACAAGAACAGCAGCATCTTCCTCCTTCCATTTTCCATCTCGAAGGACCTCCACAAAGACAAGTGCAATCATTCAGACAATTGAGGACAAAACTCTAACTAGATATATTCATCTATTTATGTTTGAAAGACAACAAGGTCTATTTGCAGTCAAATGGTGACAGGAGATAGAAATCATGTCAAGTACCTTTGCTTTCGGAGCAAGTCGAGCCATCAGGGCAGCTGCTGCATTGCCAGCGTTGTTCTCCTCAATAAAACTAATTGTGGAGTTGATTATAAGCAATGTAATGATACCCACAAAATCCTGCCAGTCCGGAGGCTTTCCCTAGAAGAAGAGTCCACATATCTTGCACTGAGTTCACTAGAACCAACATAAAAAATGAACAGAATAGTAGTAATTCAGAAAGCTGAGTTCTTACTCCTCCATTGGCAAGAGCAATAGCCATGATAGCAGCAGCCTCCATAACCCATGAGAGAGGATTCCACATAAACCCCAAAAATTTCAAGAATTTGCTCTCCTGTAATCACACCAGTTAACAATTACTCTCTACTTTTTACCCAGCACTTCGTAAATCATGAACAGGTTAAGCCTTTATTATAGTCCAGCTTTGATAGGTAACAAAAACCGTAAATTTAAACCCTTCTTTTACTTAAGGAACTAAAGCTATCAATGATCAAAACTGACAGTTGGAGAAATAATTAAAGAAAAGGGAAAGGTTGGAGCAGAATTACAGTTGAAAATAGCCCAGAAGAAGAAAATTTAACAAAGATAAAATTAAGACACCTTCTTCTCCTCGAGCTTGTTGTACCCAAAAATGGACAACCTCTCTTGTGCAGCAGTAGCAGTAAGTCCCTCCTTAGTACATCTCAAATTCTCAAAAACTTCCTCAATAGGTATGTTTTCCTGCAAACATAACAGCCGAAACAAAAACAAAACAAAACAAAAAAAACTGTCAAGAAGAAGAAAATAGAAAGTCCCAACTACAAATAAAAAAATCATTCGAACATCCATTACCAAATCAACAGTCTCTTTCAAAACAGCATCCAACACTTCAGGCTTCTCTCCCATCTTTCTTTAAACTTGTTCTCTCGCCGTTGTCTGTCTCGGATCAAAAGCACAATCACTAGAATTCTCTAAAGCAACACAATTTTGGTGAAGAAAAGAGTGGAGTTTGTTGAGTAAAGAAGTAGGATTTTGTAAGCAGACAAAGGGTCACACACACCCCACTCACAAGTCACACCAAGTCTACAAGGGAAATGGAAGAGTAGAGAACAGTTACAGATGCTAGTTCTAGTCCTTTGGATTGTCTGTTCACGCTAAAATTAAGAAAGCCACCTCCATAATACTTGTAACGTATTTGACCAAGATTTTACTTTTTAACACCAAAAAAAATTATTTTTTTTCAAATTTAAATGGTTTGGCCAAGCTTTTATGAGATAAAAAAATATTTATCAGCAGAAGCAGAAGTAATTTTGGAGAAATAGAAAAAAATAGTTTGTTCCTAAAATTCAGAAGTACTTTTGAAAAAAATACATTTAGAACTACTTTTAAAAAGTTTGGTCAACCACTAATTGCAGCTTAGAAGTACTTTTTAAATTAATTAGTCAAACACAAATTGCTTCTCGCCAAAATACTTTTCAAAAAAATTCTTTTCTCCCGTTTGGCCAAACGGTCTATTATATTGCCAAACAAACAATTTCTATTTCCTTTTTTATTTTTGTTTTCTTTAATCTATGAAGCTAAAGTGCTAAACTTCGACACTACTTTTATTACCAAACTTTATGATCTTTCCATATCTCCTTTTATGTTACATCATCTTGACTTGGAGGTTTAGCATATTCATTTTAACTGTTGTGATATATGAATTATATGTAAAGATACTGAATTAATGATTATAATTTCATTTGACCAAAAAAATCCGATCAAAGTTTAGCTAGTGGAAAACTTCATTTAATTATATTAGGAAGCATAGTTAATGGAATGATATTTGAAATTTTGAAGTGTTTGAAAAATATATTTTTTTTTAAAGTATTACATTAGTGAATGAAAATAAATTTTGGCTAAAGATAAAATATTGAATGTTTAAATAAATGAATATTATTGTTAAGAGTTTCTTAAATCTATTTAAATAATATTATTACTAGTAAAATAGTGCAATATTTTAAAAGTAAAAACTATTTTAAAAATCAAAATACGGGAGTAATTTTTATTTGTTTTCTTCTTTTCCTTTTATTTGAACTCTACTACTAAAAGTTAAGAGTAAACAAGATAAAGAATAAGATTCTTCCTCCTGATTCGCTAAACTCCTTCTTAAGAAATAAGACTACATCGACTGTGAAAGTGACTAATACAAAAGCAAATTGTTTACCAGTTAAATTTATATGTAGTTCTAAATATATGTAGTGTAACTTAATACAAATCGTGAAAATAAATAGAAATACCCAATATGGGTCACAAAGAATGCTAAATATATAAGGTTGCAAAGAAAATGAAATTTAGGACTAAACAAGTGGAATCAATTTAAGAAGCTTGAAAGAACAACTAAACAAGTGGAATCAATTTAAGAAGCTTGAAAGAACAACTCTTCATTACGGAGAATATGATATTTGTTTACAATGTAAGCATAAAACTTGCCCTTTATAGAAATGATAACCAACTCTTTTATAGTAGAGGGATCTTACTTTAAATATAATTAAAAATACATAGTGGGAGACCCATGATAAATTAATTTTTTCACAATACCTGCCGAGATTCTCTCCTCTAGTGGGACTCTTGTCTATGAGCTCGATATTGACTTGAGTTTTCGGTCTTGACTCGAGCTCTCGATCTTGGCTCGAGCTCGATTCTGACTCGCACCCTTAAAATGATTCGGGGTCAATGTTGGTCGGTCTCTGGATCATAAGCTCGATAACTTCACTTTGCATCATAGTTCAATTTGGATTTGGGCTCGATAATGATATCTCCCCCCTCCCCCCCGACATTGATCGGCCCCTCGGACTCGAACCTTATTTGTGTCATCTTCGGAACCCGTCTCGAAGTCTCGTTTCGATCGATTATGTTTCGAACTCGATCGATCATACGAAGGCCGAAATCTATTTCGATCGTATACACCAATATATTTTGAACAATTTTTATGGATATGAGAAACAAAATAAGTCATTTACAAAACTTGTCCCTTACTATTATTCTGTTATTACATAAAATGACAGTTATTATCACAAAATTTTACGAGTATGTTAGCATCGGTGATCGATTTGCGAAGTATGAGCAATAACGAATACATTTATATTTACGCTTAATACTTAATTATAACTTTTAATCGTGTAATATATAACCTACTTAGATTTTGACTATGTTTCTTTTATTTTTTTGGTTCTCATCCTGAAGGAATTCACAAATCTCTCTTACTCTGCCTCTTTCTTATGCAGTCAAAAGTTTATGTACTCGACAATAATAATTTCCAGTACACGAAATTTCGACAAGGTCACATGGCATTGCCTAATACCTTTTCTTTAGCCTAATACTTACTTACTTAGTAGTAAACCAAATTATACTATAAGCTTCCTAATATTTTGGGAAATAAGAAAAGCAACTCTATCCTTATTGTCAAATCACAGAGTGACTCAACATTCTTTATAATATAAATATTTTTTTATTTATATTTAAAGGTACCATGATTTTGTAGTCCCCTGCTTTTTATTGGCAAATGGAAAAATGGGCCAAACAGAGGTTGAATCTTGTCACATTGAGAATTAAAAGACAAACTTATTCTCGAGCAAATAAGTACAGTTTGACATCTTCTAGTTTCCTGAGTCCTCACCAAACAACCAACAAAATCAATTAGCATGTCATTTTCCTAAGATTTTGTCGCCTCCGGAGTCAGGGCGGCTCAACGAAATTGGTGGCCTAAAGTCAAATTGTATTAAGAGACCTATTTCACAAAATTCATGTAACAGTAAAACACAAAAGATCTTATGTTCTAATCAATGGGTCAGTGAGAAAGTAGCTAAATCAAAAAAATAGAATTTGAAATTGGAATGAGAAATCTCAAAGTCATGTGAAAGAAAAGAGAAAAAATTAGATCGGAAAAAGAAAATAAATATACTACTAACAAGACAGAGATTTATCGCTCTTTACTCACTCATACGTGTATTCTTAACCAAATAAATAAATATTAAAATTTAGACTATTAAGAATAATCACATAAAATATATATAATACATAATAATATAGTATAATATTTTTGAGACCCTCCTGAATTTGGGGCCTAGGCAATGACTTGAACAGCCTTACCCTCCGGCCGGCCCTGTCGGGAGTATATGCCAGAAGCCCAGAACATAAATGTGGTGAAGAATAGCGTTATTTGTTTTCTCCTTGGGGATATTTCTTTCAAGATATGCACCAATCCGACCCTCGAGGCTGACGACGTGAAGTCGAATTTAAATTTTATAATGGTAAATTATATTATTTATAAAATAAACAATATTTTTTGTAGTAATTAACACGAAATCTACATTGATAATGCCAAAAGTTATACGTAATTAGTATATAACTTAAATCCAAGTTTAAAATTTAGGTGTCCTTTTTGTTCTCTTTTTTTCAGCAAGTTTATTTCTCGATATTGATGCTCTATACTGTTTACACACGCACAAAAAATAGAAAATAATTATCATGATTCGATTAGAAAACAAAATATTAAACACCAAAAAGGAGTATTATACTTGAAACATAATAAATCGTTATGAGTTACTAACAAAAGAACTGTTTTAGTCAGTCACAATAATGAATCGTATAATTATGGACAGAATAAAAGGTGCATGCATACTTAAATGTTCTTTTCCTAGACATGCTTATCTAACTTTATGCTAAAAGCTAACTACATATCTGCAAAATTGATTCTCAACAGATTACTCCATGTATACAGACTACAGTAGTTTCTATTTACTTTCACTCTTTATCCCTTTTCTTGCCTTTTGAGGTAGAAAAGTTGGCTTTGAGCTTATTTACAAGGGGCATGAAAAAGTCATGAGATTTATGCTAACTTTGGTTTCCTCAATTCCTGTTCTTGTTCCACTATACTATTTTTTTCACTCTTTCTTTTCTCCTTTTCTGCTTTCCACATCTTGTCCGTACATTACCTACCAGTGACCTTTGTGTGTTCTCTTTTCTTTAATCATGTCTTACCTACTATTTATGGTTGTATTACCAAACTCCTAATCTTAAACCAGGTTTCCTTAATTTATTGGTTAAAGCTGATGTAAGCCATGTAACTAAAGATGAGAGAAAGTTTGTTGAATTCTTTTTGAAGGCTACTACATCTATAAGAATTATATATTGGTACAATATTTTACGTTTCCAGAATTATTTTTTCTCCTTTGATGTTAGCATATGTTCTTGACTTGACAGTGAACTTGAATTTTGTATAGAGGCGTAGTTAGTTTATGAGTTCTAGATCACAATTCTTTTTACTTATTGGGTTCTGCATGCATCGATTATTTATATATACTAAGTGAATATTTTAACACAACTATATAATTTAAGTTAAGATTATTGTTTACCCGAAAAACGGATAACAATTGAATTTATACGCGGCTCTAAGGATACGTGATATAACTTGGCACAAATTGAAAAAATATAAATATTAATATAGAAATCAACTGTAAAAGAAATAAATACAAACCAAGTGAATCAATTAGCCTTGGCCCTCAAGTTCGATCACCCTAGAACCAAGTGAAGATTCCGCTAGTATATGAACAGAGTGGCAAAATATTGAAAGCCTAGAGAAGATAGTATATAGCTTTGTATTGCGTGGATGTTCCCCTCTACAAATGATAAGATCCCTCCTCCCCCTATATAGTAGGGAAGTCCTACTCTCAATATAATTGTAAATACAGTAAGGAATCTCATGATAGATTAATTAATTGGCCTCTCCTTGATATGCGCCGGGATTTCCGCCGAGATTCTCGCCCAATTGCGGATATTTCGGCTTTCTATTTTTTTGGCTCGATAAGCTTTCCTCGATCTTGACCGGTCTCTATTTTGCTCGATCTGGATCTTAGCCGATCTCGATGTTGATCGGTCTCTATTTTGCTCGATCTCGATTTTGACCGATCTCGATCTTGATCGGTCTCTATTTTGCTCAATCTCGATCTTGGCCGATCATGATCTTGATCGGTCTCTAGTTCACGAATCCGGCAACCTAACTTCGCATCAGGGCTCGATATCACACGAGGTTGAACCTTGGTCTATCATGTTCCAGTCTCGATTAGTCATATGAAAGGCAAGCTCGGCTTTGACCGTATACAGATAGTCCTGTCATTTCTCGGAAAGAAGATGACGAGAAATGATATGAATTTCCGGACTCCAACTCGATGGGTAATGACGTCAGCGATGAGTCCGATTATGACGTATGCGATGAAACATCCCGTCGGTCCAGTTACTAAGGTATTAAATGCATGTCAGTCGTTGGTCGGCCATTACCGGTTCCGAACTGTCGCCAGTAACCTATAATAACCTTATTTTTTCTCATTCAAACTTTACACTCAAAGCTCTTTCTACTCTTACTTCTTCTTCAAAAAATCCCTTTGCTTCATAATTTTCACACCCAAAATTTCTAGAACCCTAATCAAACCACATACCATCCTAATTCTCTTTTCCCTTGTTTATCAATGGCGAAACTTTCAAAACCGTGCCGCAAAAAGAGGCCGCTTCTTCATCACGACCCGCCGGTAGTGAGGATGAGGCGGAGCCCCACCCTAAGGAATTCGTTCTGATAGGGTGCCCAACCGTCATCGACTGTAAGGTTGAAAAAGCCTCCTCGGTACCGGGACAATGTGAGCTAATCTCGAGGTACATGTGCTCAATCACCGAGGAAATCCTCGACAAAGTGAAAGAGGAATGCAACTAGGCAAAAAGCATGTGGTAGTCCCATCGCCTGAGGAATCGATTACTACTACGTTGAGGGGTTCCTAAGTGTTTATACTTACCCTTTCACGCTGGGTCCCTTAGACCCTGTCATCGTCGCCTTCTACAAGAGATACGACGTGACCCTCGGCCAGATCCATCCTTCTTTTTGGAGAATAGTGATTCTTCTCAAGCAAAATCGATGGGTGTCTGTTCACCCCCGATCACCTTATGCGCCTTTACAGTTGACCACGCCCAACTATGTCTTATAAAAAGGACTAAGCGGTCATTGTAAATATAATCCGATTTACAAGTCCGGAGTCGAATCCCACAAAGAACTAAGGCTTAGCTACATTTGTTCAATATTGCTAAGAAACACAAGTCCAAATAATTTTCTAATTATAAAGATTTTGTTTTTATTTCTACAAATTAACTAACAAATAGTAAAATTATCAACTAACAAGGATGAAAATTGAAAACAAGCCTAAGGAGGTCTAGAGTTATGATTTTCCGAATTGTCGAAATCCTTCCTGCTACGCCTTCTATAATTTCGTCTAAGCATTCTCTACCGATCGTGAGTACTTTGGGTGTCGTAGCTCTCTCTCGAGAAACTACCACAATTTACTAGACGTATTCTCTCGAACTACGCTAGCTGGCACTAATTCACTGCTCACTACGATCGCACCAAGGTTTCGTTATCTCTAATCCTACCTTTAAATCCTCCGTATTGATCTCTCACATACGTTAGGAGTGATGTTGTTCAACAACTACCTAAATGTGTACTCTCTCTCGAGAAATATACATACTAAATATGCACAGCTAATTGACAATCAACAACAATAAACACGTAGTTGAACAAGTAGAGGAATCCAACGACTCAATTATATAAAAACATAACAAGAATTTATCCTACAAAAGGTTCTATCAAAACTCTAGATAACAAATTAGCTATTCATAATAGTATGAAAAACTACATTACTAGAATTCATAAACATTAATGAAAATAGGAAGAAGGAAGAGAAAAACTCATAGAAGAATTCGCCTTCTTGCTCCTAGCGTGTTCTTGCATCCTTAGGCCGAATCCCATCTCCAAAAACGTCCTCCTTGGTGGAGTCTGACTCTAAAAATGACACTTTTGTGCTTAGCAGCCTCTTTCTTCTCCCAAATCATGTCCAACCCTAGAATAACTCATTTGGGGAGTATTTATGTCAATCCCCCGGTCCAATTTCGGATTTTGGTCTTTTAACCCCGCGACTTTTAATTAGCATGCTATAGACCTCGCAAAGCCTGGTCTATAGCGCGGTCTAAACCTCGCGAAGCCTGGTCTATAGCGTGGTCGACCTGGCTATAGACCTCGCGAAGCCTAGTCTATAGCGCGGTCGATCTGGCTATAGACCTCGCGAAGCCTGGTCTATATCGCGGTCGACCTGGCTATAGACCTCGCAAAGCCTGGTCTATAGCACGGTCAACCTGGCTATAGACCTTGCAAAGCCTGGTTTGTAGCACGGTTTGGATACTTGATGCTTTTGTGCTCTTTTCTTGTATTTTTGTCCTCTTTTTGTGCAATTTTCATTTGATGATTCCTTTCGATGTTCCTACACATAAAACAACTCAATTTAGCTCAAATATCACACAATAACTCATTAGACCAACAAAATATATGGCGAGTAATGTGCTAAAAGTATAGCATTTTGGCATCACATCACCACCCCACACTTAAACGTTGCTCGTCCTCGAGTTAACCACCAATTTCTAGAGCACTTTTATTTTCTTTTAGCACATCCGAAGCACACCATACCTATGACTATGGTTTATAGCAACAATTAAACTTTAGCATATGTCTTCGACACACATTTCCCTTAATTTTATGCCATACTTCAAATCTTTATTCAACAAAAGGACAACATGTTTCTAACAATCCTAACCTCACAAACCGACTCAATATCACAATGCATTCATGGCTTGAACACTTAACATCATAGAAAAATCTAATAACATCACCTATCCCTTGCAAAATCATGTGCCCTCACAACAAGAACAATAGATTAAGTTGAATCCACACATTCGAATCAAATGCTCAAATATATTTTAGGGATTCTCATATATCAAAGAAATTCCTCACTCTCACAAAGAAGTCACATGCATGCACAAAGTATCATATGCTTGCCCATTATATAAACCTATAGTAATGTAGGCTTGCTCGATCTAAAATCAATTAGGACTTTTTATGATTGTAATGTTGGCTTAAGGACAGGTAGGATAAATTTAGGAATAGTGACTAAAACACATCACATAATAAACTTTAAGCGCAAATTCTTCAATCCACTTCAATTTCACAAAAATTATCACCCCCAAAAATATTTCCTCTTTCTTTAAGCACCACATTAATTCATACACACTAGCAAGGACAAGATATGCTTATTTTCCTTTGCTACATAGTTTGTTTTTCTTTTCAACAATACTTTTTTCTACCCTTCCTGCTAGTGGTGTATTCTTTACAATACATGTGCACCTTTCTTTCTTTCATTAGTTCCACTCAAAAGCCACCCAAATTTTATCCTTACTTCTTTTACCGCTCATTTTATAATTAAAGTATTTTAAGAGGTAAAAGGATTAAAATAATGATAATTAAGAACAAAGGGGCATAGGCTTATAATGTGATTGTCAAATAAAATTTTATAGGCTCAAAAGGGTTGACTAGGGATAATTTTTATTGTGGTAAGTATTAAGCTCAAACAAATCAAAGAAAGCCTAATATCATTTTTCAAATCGAGCAAAACCTAAAATTTCTCTTCAACTCACATGTCGGGCAAGTTTTAGACTCTAATGCAATGACACAGACTATACAATTTTTCACCACACATGGCACATGACTCACTAAGGACGGTTCCATTCTATTTCTCAAACAATTATAAGTATTCACGGAGCTACAAAAATATTAAGCATTAAGCACAAAATGACACAAGCCAAGAAAATGAGATATAGGCGTTAATAAACATGTCATCTAACTCAACAAGGCATCATAAGCAACTTCAAACCATAGGGAAGGTAATACACATGTTAGAGCCTATATATGCTACTATCAAACAAGTCAAAAGGACGCCTAAAAATTTTATCTTCCTTCTTTTATTCCCTAAATCCTAATCTACTCTAAAAATATAAAAAATAAAAACTACTACCCGGTTCAATTACATCCCGTGGAAAAGAACCGAGGCACAAAGAAAAATCACAAGGGATAATTACTACCTAAAATAATAAAAAGACATATATATATTTTTTGTTAGACTTAAGTCCCTCAAGAAAACTGCCTAAGAGATCCATCGTCGGGAAAAGTCCAGTCATTTTTTGTTTTTGTTTTTTGTATAAAGGGAAAGACGAAGCTAAAAAGTAAAATAAAAATAAATAAACACACAAACTAAATATTTTATCTAATGTTTACAAATGACAAAGAATACCTTCCCCCACATACTTAGTTCATGCATTGTCCCCAATGCATATATAAATTCATAAGCATAAAAAAAACATGTAAGGTGGTAGGAAAAACTCCTTGATCATTCATCGTCATAGCCCTCATCGTCGAAGGCTCCATCTGCAGCTGTCCACTCGTTATCTGTTGCTCCCTCCTCAACATCATCATTCATACCTACATAAGTGAACATTCCTCAGTGATAAAGCATATGAATCAATTCAAAACATGGTCTTGTGACCCCACACTTAAGATTTCACTACGTGATATTCAACCATTTTGAGGCTACTCAGACTTCACCGCTTTATTTTAGCATGCGAATAAAGCAATGGAAAAATGGTGTTTACTATAATTGTGATGCATGTAGCTACTATTTAGCCCACCTAAATTTGCAATTTCGAGTGTTGCAATGCAACATTGCATTAGTCATTACAATCTTGGAGAGAAGAACTCCATTTCGGCCAAGAATGCCTTTGAGGCATTTCGACAAACACTTAGCATGCACTAGTATTGTCATAGTGGTTGTAGAGATGAGGGATTGCCTCACCCTCTCCAAATCGACTTGGGAAGTTCATGTTATCACCCTTATACCCAACAACAATACCAATCCTATGGGGTTTATGGGATTAGGGCGAGCAAGCACATTGTTACTATGAATATATACACAAAAGTGGTGGAATTGCATTTCTTAACTCAATTCGAATTTTTGATAGAGGAAAGAGTTAGAAACATACCTTAGATGCTTAGGAGGATTGAAGTGTTCTTTAATTGATGTCTCAAGTGAATGAAGAAGATGATGAGTGAATGTCTTCAATGGAATTTGTGTATGAGGGGGAAGGAAAAGGGATGGGCAGTGTATTGTGTTAAGTGAGGTGTGTGTGTGTGTGTGTAGTGTTTTAATAGAAAGAAGTTAGAAAACAAAGATAAAAAAATTAAAACATCACGTTACCTGGCGACGCGAGCTCCCAGTGAGCAAAATACCTAGCGAGGCAAGCTCCTTAGCGAGCTGAGAAGCAGGCGACGCGAGGGCTACAGCGAGGTGTACCTCGCTACAACTCATGCGATGCGAGGTCCATAGCGAGCTGGTGGTCTGGTTGGGCGAGGTCTGACGCGAGATATACCTCGCTATATCCCTCGTTGGGCGAGCTGTATAGCGAGCTTGAAACCAGGTGGCGCGCGACCTACATCGAGCTTAAAGGCTGGTGACACAAGGTACGAAACGTTGTTTGGAGCGTACATAAATACTTTTTATGTCGTTTTGTGACCAACTCTCAGCGCCACGACCTCCCGTCGTGCTCTATTACCACCTTTCTCTCTACTTCGAACTTATGAATTAGACCCCAAGTTTTGCTTCAAGCTTATGGTTATGTTCCTGGGGTGGTGGAAAGAATCTAACTGACCCAAGAAAACAATGTAGTATTCTTCACTTCTTGGCCTTTAGATGAGATGTGTAATCCCGACTTTCTGGCAAGAAGTATTCCATAATGTAGTCACCTTGTTCCTCATTCTTTGACTCCTCAAGTGGCTCGGATGACTCTATTTCTATATCATCATCCAAACACAATGTAGAAAAATGTTTGGAGTGTGGACCAATACGCTCAACTACATGAATAGTGGGACTGTCTACATCCTCAACACCAATGACACTAGAGTCAACTAAATATGTATCCTCAATATTATTGGTTGACTCTAGTATCTTTTCTACAATATCGGTATCCTCAAATTCTATTTTGATTGATTGTTGGTGTTCTACTATGGACCCCTCTATTGACACCTCAATTTCTACATCTAATGCATGCTCCTTTTGGCTATTATCCACAATATCAGCTTGTTGAGCATTAAATGCTTCAATTAATTGACTCACTTGTGCCTCCAGGTTATGAATAATTGCCTCTTGCCTTTGGATAGTATCGCATAGCCTTTGTATTTGTAGTTGTTTCTCATTACTTTGTTCCATGAAATACTTTAACATATCTTTAATCTCCTTCATGTTAGCTTCCCTGGGTTCTTTGTTCCTATTAACTTCACCAGAAAAAGTAGAACTATCATAGTAAGGGGTTAGGGGAGGATAAGACATATAAGCACAACCATGAAAGTGACCATCTTGACCACCACACATATCACACACATTCCATACATAAGATTGAGCTGATGCACATAACTCGCTCTCGGGAATATTTTGATAATTTTGCCATGGATGATTTCCTCCACAATATTTATAAGTAGGATCAAAAGTAGAATTACCAACATCAAAACTCTCATAATTCTAAGATGTCACGTTTCTAAAATCAACAAGTAAACAAAAATAAAACTTCAAACTTACAACCTAACAATATGTACACCTACAGCTACACTATTAGTTCCCTGGCAACTGCGCCAAAATTTGATCACGCCCAACTATGCCTTATAAAAATGACTAAGCGGTCATTGTAAAAATAATCCGGTTTACAAGTCCGAAGTCGAATCCCATAGAAAACTAAGGCTTAGCTACAGTTGTTCAATATTGCTAAGAAACACAAGTCCAAACAATTTCCTAATTATAAAGATTTGGTTTTTATTTCTACTAATTAACTAACAAATAGTAAAATTATTAACTAACAAGGATGAAATTGGAGACAAGCCTAAGGAGGTCTAGAGTTATAATTTTTCCAATTGTCGGAATCCTTCCCGCTACACCTTCTATAATTTCACCTAAGCATTCTCTACCGATCGTAATTATTTTGGGTATCATAGCTCTCTCTCTCGAGCAACTACCATAATTTACTAGACGTATTCTCTCGAACTACTCTAGATTGCACTAATTCACTGCTCACTACGATCGTACCAAGGTTTCGTTATCTCTAATCCCACCTTTAAACCCTCCGTATTGATCTCTCACATATGTTAGGAGTGATGTTGTTCAACAACTACCTAAATGTGTACTCTCTCTCGAGCAATATACACACTAAATAGGCATAGTTAATTGATGGCTATTCAATCAACAACAATAAACACGTAGTTAAACAAGTAGAGGAATCCAACAACTCAATTGTATAAAAACATAACAAGTATTTATCCTACAAAAGGTTCTATCAAAACTCAAGATAACAAATTAGCTATTCAAAATAATATACAAAACTACAATACTAGAATTCATAACCAACAATGAAAATAGGAAGAAGGAAGTGAAAAACTCATAGAAGAATTCGCCTTCTTGCTCCTAGCGTGTTCTTGCATCTTTAGGCTGAATCCCATCTCCAAAGACGTCCTACTTGGTGGAGTCTGACCCTAAAAATGGCTCTCCTATGCTTGGCAGCCTTTTTCTTCTCCCAAATCATGTCCAACCCTTGAATAACTCATTTAGGGAGTTTTATGTCAATCCCCTGGTCCAATTTTGGGTTTTAGTCTTTTAACCCGCAACTTTTAATTACCGTGCTATAGACCTCGCAAAGCCTGGTCTATAGCGCGGTCGACCTGGCTATAGACCTCGCGAAGCCTGGTCTATATCGCGGTCGACCTAGCTATATACCTCGCAAAGCATGGTCTATAGCACAGTCAACCTAGCTATAGACCTTGCAAAGCCTATTCTGTAGCACGGTTTGGATACTTGATGCTTTTCTGCTCTTTTCTTGTATTTTTTTCCTCTTTTTGTGTAATTTTCATTTGATGATTCCTTTCGATATTCCTACACATAAAACAACACAATTTAGTTCAAATATCGCACAATAACTTATTAGACCAACAAAATATAGGGTGAGTAATATGCTAAAAGGATAGCATTTTGGCATCACATCAACAGTCCCCGACTCTATCGAAGAGGGCTGATCAAGCTTGCTCGCCGAGCCATCAAAGCCCCGTTCTCGAGCATAGACGAGACTCGTGACCGAGGTTGGAAGGGTTGATTTATCCGAATAAGGACTTCAGACCTGATCCTTGCAGAAGACATGCCGTTTCATAAGAAATGCAATATGAATCGTGAGTAGTATTTCCCATTGAACGTTCAATTTTGTTGTTTTACTTTTCATTTTCTTTCCTTGTATACTTTTTTGGTGTTACAGTTGTGGCCCAGATGCCGAAAATAATTTCGGAACTCAAGCAATGGGTTGAGGGTCTGGTGTCGTAGAGACCACACTCCGAGCATTCTTGGATGGAGTTATCAAAGGGTCGATGGGAGGCCCGCAATCATGGTAAGTTTCACTCTTAGAACGGTTATCGTTTGATCTTCTTCTCTTGCTTACTCCCATTTTTTCCTTTGTAGGCCTCGGGAAGGACGTTGCAATGACGCCCCCATCTGGTGACGAAGAAGTCCTTCCATCTTCTCCGAAGCAGGTCAAAGAGAAGAAGAGAAAAGGGGCTCCGAGTTCCCCGGGCTCGGAAAATAAAAAATCGGTGAGGAAGTCTCGCAAGCCCAAGGGGGACACCGGTGTTATGCCTTCGGACTTGATCCGCCGATTAAGGGATGAGCCCGAAGAAGGAGAAGAGGAAGATAATTCCAAACTAGTGACCCTTGTGCGGGCAAATGTTTTGATACAAAAGTCCTCCGAATTGGCGGAGGTTGATGAGGGAGCTTTGGCCGAAGTTCCTGAACCAGAAAGAGTTGAGGCCACTCCATCCCAAGATGAGATGGTCAAGAGAGATATCGGGGGAGAGGCTTCCCGGGCAGCGGAAGATATCCCGAGGGACGAGCTCGGACTGATGGATATTTCTGGATCCCCTCAGGTTTTGGATGCTATGATCCGTGAGGCCAATATGTTAGAAGGTTGCTCTTACGGGGGTCTTCAGGGGGCGACTGCTATCCATGGCTTCTTGGATGGTTTTGAGTCTGCTTCCTCGGAGAATGTCACCGGGTTTAGTTTATCGATACCGAAGAAAGCACCACCATCGGGTGTTATTGGGTCTTCATCGAGCCCAAAACTGGTGGACCTTTTCCCGGCCCATAGTGTTAACCCCGACCGCAGGCAGAATATAGTGCTTTATGTCCCAGAGGATGCTCAGGTTTCCCCCCCCCCCTCCCCACCCCGTGGGGATTGCTAGCTACCTTAGGTCCTTGGTGACCGAGGAAGATCAAGTTGTGATGAATGCGATAGGAGTCGCTTGCTTGTTTAACGAGGCCCAACATGCTCTGAATCGGGTAACTTCGAGGATCTCTCATTATTTCTTTTAAACTTTGGAGTTGTAGATAATTCTAATGTCTTCTTACTTATTTGCAGGCTTCGGTGTTGCATCATGAGGCTTTCCATCAATTCCGGGAGGAGCACAAGGCTGAGGTTCGGGACCTCACTAAGAAAAATGATACTTACAAGCTTCTCAGTGAGAAGCTTCAGGCCGATTTAGTGACGGCTCGAGATGAGCATGCCGAGATGGCCGAGCAGGTATTCCGAGTTCTTCACGGTAGTGAAGATGAATTGGAGATAACTAATAATGATCTGATTCTGCAGGTCCGGAAGAGGCTCGAACAAATCGGATAGCTATAGACGCACGTAGATGCGATACAGGCCGAGGCGGAAGAATTCAAAAAGAACATAGACATCCTAGCCTCGAAAAAGGAAGTCGTTCAAGCGCAATTGGAGTCGACCGAGACCCAACTCCAAGTTGCAAAAGAGAAGACCTCGGTGCAGGTCGAGAAGATCAAAGAGCTTCAGTCTCAGTTTGATTTGGCCATTTCTGATAAAGCAAACTTGGCCAACGAACTTGAAGTGGCCAGATCTGAGGTGACTGTGGCCAATACAAAAGCTAATGCAAATGTGGCCCAGTTTAGGGTCGACGTCGAGGCCATCTAGACCAAGGCCAAGGGCATGATGGATCATGAAAAATGGAAGCCAGGGCCCGGAGGTTGGCCTTCCCTGAGGAAGACGCCGAGATCTCAAATGAATCTGAAGATGGAGAAAATCCCGAGGATGGAGATGCAACCTGCGATGAAGACCAAGTGTTACACCCTGTGCGTCCCAAGGTGACGTAATGAATATGAGACTTTTTAATAATGATTTAAATGATTTTAAAGTCATAATATGTCTATATATAATATTTGGATAGAAAATATGAAGTTTGGAAAAAATCGGATTAAAGTTGCGGAAACACCGACTAAGGATTTGCCATGTAATAGAGTATTTTGAGAAATATATTTCGTGGTTTATATGAGGTCTTTTGGGGACATTTTATATACTAAATTGAAGGTCTTAGAATTTAGTTTCCAACACTCTTAACAGTTCATTCATACGATATCCGGATAAAAAGATATAAGCGTCGGAAAATGGGCGAATCAGAGGGTGCCAAGCTAGCACCTTTTGACTTTTCAAAAGTTGATATATATTTTGTTAACTCGTCTCTCTCTCTTCATTTTTACATAGAATCTGACCAGAGAACTCCATAAAACGGTGCTTGAGCTCTCTAATAGTGCTTCAAACAAGACTATCATCTCAGACACGAAATCAAGAAGTGATAACATTAAAACGATCCCTACGACGTAAGTATCGCTATATCGCCTCTCTTTTTCTTTGTAGTTTGAGTTTTGAAATGTATTTAATAGTTAATAAAATTCCTAATTTCTGTATTTAAGTGTTTAACTATCAAGGAATTTTGATAAATTCGCTTTCTAATAGTTAGAACTCACAGGACGGTGATCGGAAGCCGTGAGTTCGAGTTATTTGACTTGTAGTGGACTGTTTTGTGGACTGTTTTGTGGGTTTTTTTGTGTTTCCCTTGGGCTGTATATTTTTCAAATGTTTAATGGAGATTTGAAGGACAAATGGTGTAGAGAAACACCACATAATGACGGAATGGTGGGCTGGTCGTTCGTCGTTCCATTGTTTACGTTGTTTGACACTACTTTGGTTGTCGTTTTATGTATGAAGTGATTAGGGTGTGTGGGCTGTTTTGTGGTATATTATGATGGATATAAGGTTGGAAAATGATGATTACATGTTGTTATTATTGTGTTCTTATTTTTGTTGGTGTATAGTATTGGAGGAGGGCCTAGTTACAGGGGAGATGCTGCCCAAATTTACGTAAACGAGCTACTAGTTTAAGTTGCGGACTTAGTCTTTACTCAACACTGATTTTCTCCTTATACTATGGTAGATTGAGTTGAGTTGTTTGAATAATTTCTTGGCAGGTATTAAGGACTCAATGGAGTTAAGGTATGTTAAGGCTATCCCTTCTTTCTTTTTGGCATGATCCAAATGATACAAACGAAACGAGCAAAATACGCAACTTTCATAAATAACTCTATTCATAGAAATACTAGGGGTGTCTATATTCTTGATTCCCTATGTGAATTTTTACTATATCCTCTATTTATGGGTCCCAGAAAAATACGTATTTGATAAAGTTTGTCCGAAAGGCATATTAATTTTATGATATTCGAGAAATCTTATTAAAGTATTTTTATGCATTTCATGCATTTATACATGTACAATGACCCATGACCAGAAGGCGTTATATACGCGTATATTATATGTATATGGGATATGGGAAAAGGTTAAGGCGTTATATACGCACCACCACCTGATCAGCTGGTATACGTTGATGATTTTGCCCACGGTAGCTGAGATGATATGATGGGATGCCCTCAGAGGCTTGATGATGTTATGTACGCATATACCTATGCATGGTATGATATTTATACGCACATGCATGACATTATAATATTAAATGATTCACAGATCTATTCAGACTTACATGACGAGTCTGTTACTCCATGTTTCTCTCATATCTATGATTTACTGATTTTCATTCCTTACACACTCGGTACATTATTTGTACCGACATCCCTTTTGCCTGGGGATGCTACGTTTCATGCCTGCAGGTCCCGATAGACAGGTTGAGAGTTCTCCTAGTAGGCTATCAGCTCAGCAGAAGGTGTTTGTGCACTCCACTTGCTCCGGAGTTGCCTATTTGGTCTGTATGATTTGAATATGTATTGTTTGGTATGGCGGGGCTATATCCCGATCTTTATGATATTTATGTACTCTTAGAGACTTGTAGACAGATGTCATATATACAGATACTGGTATGGCCTTATAGGCCAGTACGTCATTTGTATAAATCGGTATATCAGTTGGGTGACCCTATATTGAGTATTTCCTCATGTTTTATTCTACTTAACTCACGACAGCCTCTCCGGCTCAATTACCTATGATAGTATGATAAGAAAGATATGTTACGTTGGTACTCGATTGAGTAAGGTACCGGGTGCCCGTCGTGGCCCATCGGTTTGGTTCGTGACAGAAGTGGTATCAGAGCAGTTCTGTCCTCGGGAGTCTACAAGTCGTGTCTAGTAGAGTCTTGTTTATAGGTGTGTTGTGCACCACTTATAAGCAGGAGGCTACAGGGCATTTAGGACTGTCACTCTTTCTTCTTGTGAGCACCTAACTTTTGATTATATTTGAATTTTTATCACCATCTACTATGTAAATATTTTCAGAATTTAATATATATATTTTTTAGCTTTGTTACACTTATATATATATATATATATATATAAAATTATTTAAAAGGTCAATTATTATTTTTATTATTATTTTTATCTTTATTTTTAAATAAAATGAAATAAAAACCGAAAATAAATAAAAATTAATTAATTATTTATTTTAAAAAAAATAAATTTCAGATGGAAATTAAAAAATAGGAAAAGTAGAAATATAAAATTAAAAAGTAAAAGTAAAAGTAGGTAGAAATTGTTTAATAAAAAAAGTAAAAAAAAGTGGAAAATTAAAAAAATAAAAGTAAAAGAATGTGGAAATTTAAAAAATAAAAAGTAAAATAAAGTTGGAATTAAAAAATAAAAGTAAGGGTATCTGATTTTTTTTATTTTAAAAAAAGTAAAAGTAAGTGGGAAATAAAAAAAGAAAAGTAAAATAAGTAGAAAATAAAAAAAGAAAAGTAAAAAAGTGGGATTTTAAATATATTAAAAGTAAAAAAAAAGTGAGAAATTATAAAATAAAAGTAAAGGAAAGTGGGGAATTATTTTTTAAAAAAAATAAGAAAAATGGGAAGTGAAAATTCTTTTTAATTAAAAATAAATAAATAAATAAAAAATAAAAAATAAAAATCTGAAAATTTCGAAATTTTTTTCTATAAATAGAAGGTAAATGTGATGAAAAAGAGAGAGTAGGAGAAAAAAAAAATAGGGAGGAGGGAATTGAGAGAAATATTTTTGCTTATTCTACGTTAAGGGAATTTCTATTTGTTTCATTCTTTCTTCTGCTTTCTTTCGAAAAATCCAGCAATCCATCACCAAACTCTAACCCCGAAACCAACTGGAAACCAAGCTAAAAAGCACGACAAAAATGAGCCGAAAACCCAGCAATTTTGGTCTTCTGTGTTCGCGGACCAAAAATAAGAGTCAAATTTCCTCGATTTGGGATTCTAAAATAAATCGGTGACTTGGGACACCATAACTTATTCCAAGTGGCGACTCTGAATTAAATAAATAATCTCATTTCGATTAATATCACTTTAATTGGAAAAACTCCCTACTCCCCTATCAACCGGAAAAAAGGAGGTGTGACAGCTCTGGCGACTTTGCTGGGAACACGAACCCAGAATCTCTGGTTCATGGTTCAAAATTCGAGCTTAGATGACTTTTATACTTGGTTTTTGTTTATTATCTGATTGTTTAACGTGTTTGAGCTTAATGTGTTAATTGCTGCTCTTTACCGCTTTGATTTTGCCGTGAACTGTATATAAAATGTTACGAAAACCCTTATTCTCTCTGAGTCTTCTAAATCTTCTGGGAAGCGTGCACTTCGCGTGGCTTCTTTTCTGTAAGAGTCATATACTAATTTTAGAACGAGGATCGGACAAGTTGCAAAGCCGGTGAAGCTTTTGTATTCCCGGTACGCTGCCCCACTTCGGCTTGAGTTGTCCGCTCGGGTAATCCAGGTCTAGAACAATACACCCAGGATTTAAACTTAGAATGACATAACCTCATGCCGGATCCCTAGTAGGTACGTTTGTTTGTATCACGTGCATTTGACTTTGGGGACTCAACACACGGGTTGTGTCCGTCTAGGATAGGTGTACCCAATATAAAATACCATCCTGATGTATTTTTACGTGCTACTTGTGCATATGTTTGTTTCGGCTTGCATGTTGACCGGTTTCTAGAATAGGAAAAGAAAAAAAAAACAAAAAAAACAAAAAAACAAAAAAACAAAAAAAAACAAGAGTGGAAGGTAGGTATTTAAAAAATTTCGAAACTCTGATGAGTTTTTTTTTTTTCAAAAAAAGAAAGAAAATAAGCCAATATTTGCAAAAGTCATGTTTTCTTGTTGTGTCAAAACTTATCGAACTACGCGGGTCTGATTCTCACCGGATGTGAGATGCGTAGACAAATCTCATCGGTTCCGGCCCCAATTTTTAAAAATTCAAAAATATTTTTATTTAATTCCTTCTTTAGAAGTCTTTCCTTAGAAAATCCCAAATAAAAAAAATTAAAACCAAAAATATTTTCTTTCTTTTTAGAAGTTTTTCATTCGAAAAATAAAAAATCAAATCAAAATCCAAAAATATATTTTTTTTCTTTTTTAGAAGTCTTTCTTCGGAAAAAATAAAATCAAAATCAAAATTCAAAAAGAAAAAAAATTCTTTCTTCTTTAGAAGTCTTTCTTTTCAAAAATTCTCAAAAAAAAGAAAAGAAATATATTTTAAAAAATATAACAAAAAAAATAAATTAAAATCTAAAAATATTTTCTTTCCTCTTAAAGAAGTTTTCCTTTCAAATATTCCCCTCCAAAAAAACAAATATCAAAAATATGTTTCTTGTTAAAAGTTTTCGTGGTCTGTTTTGTGTATGAGTAAAAATAAATAAAGGAAAAAAGTGTTAGTTTGTTTACTTTATTCCTGATCATTACCGAACTACGCGGGTCTGATTTTCACCGGATGTGGGATACGTAGGCAAACCTCATCGGTTCCGGCCCTAATTTTTAAAAATTCAAAAATATTTTCCTTTAATTCCTTATTTATAAGTTTTTCATTGACACATAAAATCCAAAACTTTTCCTTCTTTTATAGAAGTTTTTATTTTGGAATTTGTTTTAAAAAAAAAAAAGTCAAAATCCAAAAATATTTTTCTTTAATTCATTCTTTAGAAGTTTTTCCTTAGAAAATTCCAAATAAATAAAAATGTAAAACCAAAAAAAAAAAATCTTTATAGAAGTCTTTCATTTGAAAAAAGAAACAAATCAATTCAAAATCTAAAAATATTTTCTACCTTTTTTTTTAGAAGTCTTTCTCCCAAAATATTTTTTTAAAAAAATCCAAAATAAAATTTTCTTTCTTTTCAAAAATTCTCAAAAAAAAAACAAAGAAATCGAAATAAAAAAAAATCTTTCTTCTTTTTAAGTCTTTCGAAAAAAAAAATTCAAATCCAGAAAAAAAAAAGAGTTAGTTTATTTACTTTATTCCTAATCTTACCAAACTACGCGGGTCTGATTCTCACCGAATGTGAGATACGTAGGCAAACCTAATCGGTTCCGGCCCCAATTTTCAAAAATTCAAAAATATTTTCCTTTAATTCCTTCTTTATAAGTTTTTCTTTGACACATAAAATTCAAAAGTTTTCCTTCTTTTATAGAAGTTTTTATTTTGGAATTTTCTCTTTAAAAACAAAGAGTCAAAATCCAAAAATATTTTTCTTTAATTCATTCTTTAGAAGTTTTTCCTTAGAAAATTTCAAATAAATAAAAATGTAAAACCAAAAAAAAAAAATCTTTATAGAAGTCTTTCATTTGAAAAAAGAAACAAATCAATTCAAAATCCAAAAATATTTTCTACCTATTTTTTAGAAGTCTTTCTCCCAAAATATTTTTTAAAAAAATCCAAAATAAAATTTTCTTTCTTTTCAAAAATTCTCAAAAAAAAACAAAGAAATCAAAATAAAAAAAAATTCTTTCTTCTTTATAAGTCTTTTGAAAAAAAAATTCAAAATTCAGGAAAAAAAAAGAGTTGGTTTATTTACTTTATTCCTAATCTTCCCGAACTACGCGAAATCTGATTCATGTGGCGTCATGATACGTGGGCAATCCCCATCGGATTCGATCATAGCCATAAATGAATAGAGTGAAAAAATAAACTGAAAAAAAAATTTAGTGGAAAAGACAGAAAAGAGTGACAAAAAAAATAACATAAAAAAAAAATTAAAAAAATCAAGATATGAAAAAAAAAAAAAGAAAAAAAAAGAGTCTCCCGAGATGGAATCATTTCACCCCTGTTGGTGAATCATTCTCAAGCTTATTCTAAAAGCTAGTCAGGCTAGGTCTACTACAACCATTAGCCCCAAACAGGCCAAACCCCGAGTCCCCCTTGTACCGAGTTGATGCTAGTTGTAAATGCTACTCCGGAGCAGTGAGACATGATACTAAAGATTGTTGAACTCTCAAAAGAGCAGTGGAAGAAAAGGCTCCTAATATAATAAACAATCCTATGCCTACTAACACCAATGAGCCAGTAATTAGAATGATTTGTGAAGATGAGGAATTTGATCCAGCACTGAAGGCCATTGCAGCCATTGCCGAGACAGAAGAAAACCCAAAAAACGATCGCCAAGCCTGAAAGTTCCCCATCAAACGGGAGTCTCGGTAGCCAGTCTTGCTATCCTTTCTGCGTCCGGATTATCTCAGGGTGTGATCCGGATGTTTTACTTTATTGTCTTACTTTTCAATGTAAACCCTTCTATCTTCAAAATTATATAATAATAATAAAAAAAGCAAAAAAAAAAAAGAATAAAAAAGTCAAATGAAATTAATATTTCATTGTCTAGGAATGTCTATTTTTTTTAATCTTGTCACTTTCCTTATTCTCTTTTCAGTTTTGATTCTTGCAGATTTTAATAACATGACATGCTTGCGGACTTCATGACTAGATACTAAAACTCTGTCAGACTTCAAAAATAATGAATCAAGAAGCAGAATGCAATGAAAATGAGGTTAAGGAAATAAAACAAAAAATCGGAACAGTATGAGAATAATCCTATGCCAAGCCCGATTGAAACCTGTAGAAGTTGAAATTCCCTCTCTCCGGGTCATTGTCGAAGCCGAGATTGAGGATAATGATTGGGTCACGAATCGATTGTAACAATTGACACTAATTGATAAAAAAATGATTGGCCAGAATTTGCCACAGGCAGTTGTACCAACAAAGAATAGCCCGTTTCTATAACAAGAAAGTGCGGCCCATGAAATTTGAAATAGAACAACTCATTGTGAGACGTATCCTCCCACCTCATGAAGAAGCTAAAGAAAAATTGGCTCCAAATTGAAAAGGTCCATACATTGTAACGCGAGTACTGCAAAAGAGAGTGTTGTACCTGGGAAGCAACAAAGGAAATGTCCCTGAAATAACTGTCAACGCGGATGTAGTCAAAAGGTACTATGTTTGACCCTCTATGTGGCATTAATGTTCTCTGATTTGGATGACGAAGGCTTTTATTCTCTCTATCCAAACATCATTAACCCTTTGCTAACCATTTTGAGCTGGTTACCTTTCTTTGATTACCCTCTTTGGAACCTGAAGATGTTATTAAAAAAAAAAAAACAAGAAAGAAAAAAGAGAAGAAAAACAAAACAAAGATGAAAAAAAAGAAAGAAAGAAGAATAAAAAGAAAACAAAACAAAAATCTAAACAAGTTCATGTTCCTTGAACTACGTTCAACTTGATTCCGAAAGGATACGTAGGCAGCCTCTCTCTGGGTTCAGTCACACCAAAATAAAAATCCACATTCCCCAAAAGTTGAAACTGGGGCAGAATTTATAATGGTTTGGCGATGGTTTTGTCTGAAAGGTTCCAAAGTTGTAATTCAATCCAAATCCTTTTTACCCAAATTCTTTTCAAGTCCTTTCGATCAATCAACAAAGAGATTCAAAATGGGTGGATACAGTTAACCGGATCTGATACAACAAGATGAGAGAAATAAAATGAGAGAGTCTTATCGGTGAAAATACTTGCGGGGCACCGTAAGGCGATGGTAAGCAGAGAAATTCAAAAATGAGAGAGTCTTATTAGTGAAAACTCGCAAAGAGCACTATAAAGCAATGGTGAGAAGAGAAATGAAAGAGGCCAGCTGGTGAAAACCCGCAAAGGGAGCCACTGATCGAAAAGAGGATCCTCACAGTCACTGGCATCGACACAGTCCTGGGCAAAGTTTCTCAGTCTCAAAGCAAGAGTTGTGATGAATTTCTGAGAGTTGGACGGTTTACACAGATCAGGAATCTAGTCCAAGAGGCATGTTATGTTCATTGAAGTCTGTATACACTCCAGATAAGTCTTTCTTTCTTTTCCCCGAAAGGGATACCTCTTGTCTAAATTCATTTGTCTATTCCATTGTTTGCTTTTCTTTGAATCCTTTTCGGTTTAACTTTGTTTATAAACTAAGACAAAGAAGGGCAGGCAGGACTGATTTACAGGGTTCTCACTTGATACAAGCCAATATGCAAAAGAAAAGGCACCCAATCTCGGCAAGGGCATCAAGTTGACTCCAACTGGCCATGTTGGCCGATGTTTCGAAATCAAAAACTGTTGAAAGAAGAAATTCAAAGTCAAATGCCCACAAGGGCAAAATAAAAGTTGAAAAGGTTAAGTCTCACATGACTAACCATCATGGCAAAGTCCGGAAAAGCCAGAGGTTCTCCGAGGTTAGAAATGCAATCGATATTCAGGAAACAACCAGTTGCAACTGAAAGGACCGAGACAAGTGACTGAAACAATCAAGGCCACAAAACCAACCACAGTTTCAAACTGACAAATTGTTCTTTGTTTGAAAAAAAATAGGGAAACACATGCAATCCAAAAGCAACCTTGCAAGAAGCAGGTGCAACCAAAATGAAATTACGCAAAGGCTAGAAACAATTTTGCAGCAACTACTGCAAAAGGGAAGTCTTCTCCAAAATCTTTCCCGCATTTTACTCATTGTCTTAAAAAAGATATATGAAATTAAAAAGAAAGAAAGAAAAAATCATAGTAGTATAGGGTCTCCAATCCCTAGCTGCGTTTTCCAACATAGGGTCTCCACTCCCTAGTTGATAATTTTTAGACATAGGGTCTCCACTCCCTAGTCTATTTTCCAACATAGGGTCTCCATTCCCTAGTTGATATTTTTAGACATAGGGTCTCCACTCCCTAATATTCTTTTCCAACATAGGGTCTCCACTCCTTAGTTGATATTTTTAGACATAGGGTCTTCACTCCCTAGTCGCTTTTCCAACATAGGGTCTCCAGTCTTCACTCCCTAGTCGCTTTTCCAACATAGGGTCTCCACTCCCTAGTTGAAGTTATTTTGGACATAGGGTCTCCACTCTCTAGTTGATGATTTTTAGACATAGGGTCTCCACTCCCTAGTCGGCTTTTCTAACATAGGGTCTCCACTCCCTAGTTGATTTTATTTTTAGACATAGGGTCTCCACTCCCTAGTCGTATTTTCCAACATAGGGTCTCCACTCCCTAGTTGATTTTATTTTAGACATAGGGTCTCCACTCTCTAGTCGCTTTTCCAATATAGGGTATCCACTCCCTAGTTGATTGATATTTTAGACATAGGGTCTCCACTCCCTAGTCTCTTTTCCAACATAGGGTCTTTACTCCCTAGTTGATGCTTTTCCAATATAGGGTCTCCACTCCCTAATTGATGATTTTTAGATATAGGGTCTCCACTCCCTAGTCTCTTTTCCAACATAGGGTCTCCACTCCCTAGTTGATTTTATTTTTAGACATAGGGTCTCCACTCCCTAGTCGCCTTTTCCAACATAGGGTCTCCACTCCCTAGTTGATTTTATTTTAGACATAGGGTCTCCACTCCCTAGTCGCTTTTCCAACATAGGGTATCCACTCCCTAGTTGATTGATATTTTAGACATAGGGTCTCCACTCTCTAGTCTCTTTTCCAACATAGGGTCTCCACTCCTTAGTTGATGATTTTCCAACATAGGGTATCCACTCCCTAGTTGATGATATTTTAAACATAGGGTCTCCACTCCCTAGTCTCTTTTCAAACATAGGGTCTCCACTCCCTAGTTTCTGTTTTAACATAGGGTCTCCACTCCCTAGTTGATGTTTTTAGACATAGAATCTTCACTCCCTAGTCGCTTTTGCAATATAGGGTTTCCACTCCCTAATTGATGTTATTGTAGACATAGGGTATCCACTCCCTAGTCGTCTTTTCCAACATAGGGTCTCCACTCCCTAGTTGATTTTATTTTTGACATAGAGTCTCCACTACCTAGTCGCTTTTTCCAACATCGGGTCTCCACTCCCTACTTGATTTGTTCTTAAAGGCAGGGTACACCATTTCCCGATATCTTTGCCAATATAGGGTATCTCATTCCCTGGCCACATTTTTCCAACATAAGGTACACCAATCCTTAATTGAGACATCCTTTTGACAATAAAAGAACACAATCCAGAAAAAAACATGACATTTTCAGGGTACACTACTCCCGACCTTTTATTGCTATCAATAAAGAAGTAGTTTAGAATTTTATTACAATAACTCACTAAAATTTCCTAGTGCAATCTAGGGCAGAAAAATTTCGTTCGATTATTTGTTTTGGTGTCTGAGTAGGTTTTACCTCGAGGCACAGGGTTCGAGATGACCAAAAAAGGAAGTCTCAATTCAGAATAAAAGAAAAGAAAAAAAATAAGTGAATCCAAAATGCAAAAGCAATTGAAAAGATGTGGAATGCTAAGACATGAGGAACAATGAACTAGAACCTACATCTAGCGAGTATCAAGGTTTAGATCAGAGTCTGCATGAAGAACCAGTCAAGACTCAAGATCAAGTTTCTGAAGACTCATAGATAGAAATCTTGTAACTCATAATTGATAGGCTTGTTTAGTTTCTTTTTTTATTTTGATATAATAGCAGGACCGCGGACCGGAGCCTCGACGGAACCTCACTCGACTCCTCAACTCATCATTCCACCATTCTCCTTGAACTACACACGGTCTGATTCCCCTATAACCCGGGATATGTAGGCTGTCCAAAACCAGGACTCGGTTGCACCCTATCTTTTATTTCTTTTCCTTTTGAATAATGGTTTGGTCAAAAATTAGTCACGTGGCTCACCTAGTCTTTGCCTGAGAACTCTTCATGTTTCCAAGCAAAGAGGGCCAGCTGTGAGCACCTAATTTTTGATTATATTTGAATTTTTATCACCATCTACTATGTAAATATTTTCAGAATTTAATATATATATTCTTTTAGCTTTGTTACACTTATACATACATATATATATATATATATATATATATATATATATATATATATATATATAGAAAAAATTATTAATAATTTAAAAGGTCAATTATTACTATTAGTATTATTTTTATCTTTATTTTTAAATAAAATAAATTAAAAACCGAAAATAAATAAAAATTATTTATTTATTTATTTTTAAAAAAAACAAATTTCGGATGGGAATTAAAAAATAGGAAAAGTAGAAATATAAAATTAAAAAGTAAAAGTAAAAGTAGGTAGAAATTGTTTAATAAAAAAAGTAAAAGAAAGTGGAAAATTAAAAAAATAAAAGTAAAAGAATGTGGAAATTTAAAAAATAAAAAGTAAAATAAAGTTGGAATTAAAAAATAAAAGTAATGGTATCTGATTTTTGTTTTTAAAAAAAGAAGTAAAAGTAAGTGGAAAATAAAAAAAAGAAAAGTAAAATAAGTGGGAAATAAAAAAAGAAAAGTAAAAAAGTGAGATTTTAAATATATTAAAAGTAAAAAAAAAGTGAGAAATTAAAAAATAAAAGAAAAGGAAAGTGGGGAATTATTTTTTTAAAAAAATAAGAAAAATGGGAAGTGAAAATTCTTTTTAATTAAAAATAAATAAATAAATAAAAAATAAAAAATAAAAATCTGAAAATTTTGAATTTTTTTCTATAAATAGAAGAGAAATGTGATGAAAAAAAAAGAGTAGGAGAAAAAAATAGAGAGGAGGGAATTGAGAGAAATGTTTTTGCTTATTCTACGTTAAGGGAATTTCTATTTGTTTCATTCTTTCTTCGGCTTTCTTTCGAAAAATCCAGCAATCCATCACCAAACTCTAACCCTGAAACCAATTGGAAACCAAGCTAAAAAGCACGACAAAAATGAGCCGAAAACCCAGCAAAACAGTCCCCTTTTGTACAGAAAATAATAGCTCCAAAGTTGAGTCGTCGAGTTCGAGCTCCGTTTGTCGATTTTGGTCGAGGCTCCATTTGCATCCTTGTCATTATCCAAGCTTCAAAACAGTCTTGTAAAGGTCCATTTCTTCCATCATTATTTTGTTAAGATATTATGCTTGAATATATAATTTGATCTTATTTAGGTTCATGAAGATTGAAATATTTTTTTTTTCTGTATTAATTGTTAGGTTTCATTAGTTTTGTTAAATTAAGTTATTTCTTGTTTGATTGACATGAAAATTGATGAAAACATGATTTTTGGGTATGTAGTGAATATTTGAACTTTGGGGATAAAATTCATGTCTGCTAGTTGAAATTAAAAAATGAGGTTTGGACTTTTAAAAAAAAAGATTATTGGGCCCGGTGGTTAGGCTTTGCTTAATGAAATATGTACTACTGCAATTGACTAATGGATAGTGGGGTAGCTTGATGAACTAGTAACTGGGCATATTCATTAATTGGCTTTAAAAAGGTCAATTGTGCTATGATCAATTTTAAGTTATCTGGACCAGAATAATTAAGAGCAAAAGCTTATCCTTTTCCACAATTGATTTCATAATTCATGGCCTCACTAATCTCAAATCTTAGGAGAATAAATAATATCCGAACCTCGTAACTTGCTTTAGGCACGATTACTTATAAATCATCGTGACTATGGGTACGGTTCCCGTGGCATAGTCATGATACATAATTCTAAACTCGCGTGTTTCACACGACTTGATCCCAATTTCAAATAATAAAAATCAATATGTTGTAGATCGCGGGTGCGTTTCACGTGACGCGATTCGCAATATGTACAAAAACAAGCGAGTGCGCGACATCGCGACTTGTTTAAATAAATTTCATAAATTGTTTAAAATAATTAAAAGCAGTATAAAAGCATTAACACATAAAGGGTTCTAAAACATGTAATAAATCATATAATTAGGCCAATTATTAATAGTTGAGCGACCGTGCTAAAACCACGGAATCCGAGAGTGCCTCACACCTTCTCCCGGGTTAACAGAATTCCTTACCTGGTCTTCTGTGTTCGCGGACCAAAAATAAGAGACAAATTTTCTCGATTTGGGATTCTAAAATAAATCGGTGACTTGGAACACCATAACTTATTCCAAGTGGGGACTCTGAATTAAATAAATAATTCCATTTTGATTAATGTCACTTTAATTGAAAAAACTCCATACTCCCCTATCCCACGGGAAAAAGGAAGTGTGACACTTCTTACTCTAGATCGTGTGGTAAAGCTCAGTTGTAAGAAATTCAAACTCCTAAGTTCTATTTTATTCGCTATACAACGACATCTACATCGAGAAAGACAACTGGTAAGAGATTGAATGTGGCTGTGGAAGATTTGAGTCAGAGGAACTCGATTTTGCATCATGCTTATGATGAGTAAATGTAAGGCCTTTAGTAGTTTATGTGTGTACTACGACGTGTGAGCTTCTTGATAAAGAGCCGTAAGGCATGAATATCTATCTACCCCTATGGTAAAAAGCAACAAGAGAATCAGAAAGTAGATATAAGTTTTAACAAGCAAAAAGAAGCAAGGTGAAGAAGGGTACGAGGTACCCAGTTAGTGAAGATTATCTGTATTTACAACTCAGGCAGAGAAATATAAGCATTCTGAGTTACTTTCAACAATAATAAAGATATATTCACTTGACAACACCCATTTCAGTTATGCCCTGTGGGAGCTAACAGATATAATTTAAGAGAAGGATGGGATATCAGCATCCAGCTCGGGTTAGAGTAACCCAAAATTGTGGATGGATTGTTATCATTAGCTCACCTTTCTGAGGGATATTGCAAACGTGGTAATGGTTCTCCTTATGAGACACCCAGATGGTGCACTCTAGAATAGTACAATCAGATATGAATACTAGAATGTTCAGAAATTTCAGAAGATTGGCATTGGAATCCTAGAAGGGATAAATATTTACCTTTGTATGGCTCTCGTCCCTAGTAAAAAAAAGAATGTTAGGCATTCCGAAGAGCTAGTGAGATGAAGCAAGGGGAGCTAAAAGTGAATGAACGTATTGTTGAAGTTTTCAGAATAAAGTGATAGACAAAAATATTATCCGCAGAATAAGAAGAGAGTAAATGAAGAATCATGAGTAAGATGTGATATATGGGTGATAAAATATGACAAGACTACAAATTCTATAGTCAAGTGAAGGAAAAGACAAGAAGTTACAAGCCTTGAGACAATAAAAGAGTATAAGCCATAAAGTTATGTCCCCATTTCGAGAAATGAGTTGGTGACTCATACATGATTACCAGAAGGAAAAGTTAGACCCTCGGAGTAATAGAAATTAGTATGGTCTAGTGAATAAGATAAACTGAACATGAATTCGGGACCGAAGGATTTGATAATAGTTGACATCATGAGAATTTCAGAGATCGCATTCCGGGCGATAATTGAATGGACAACAGAAGAATAACTTTTAAAGGTCATTCAGGAAGATGTTTCCCTAAAACAAGCATTGTGAGCCGAGTTAAACTTAAGGGACTAAGTGTGCCAGTTATACTATGTGTCACCTTTGTATGTAAGAAATTAAATTAACCCTGGTACAGAAGGGTTACCGCAAGGCAAGTAAGAGTCCGTGAAGATGTGAAAAGACGCCAAATATGAAGAGGTGAAACATTTATAGGTAAATCTTCATAGCAATAAATGTTAGTACTCCCCTAAAAGGGGGAAGATGGTGTGATATGGTAGTAAGTCGGAATTATGTGGTTAAGATAACTATGGAATAATAAAGGAAGAATGTGGTAGAAAGGCGAAAGGAATGAGATTGCATTTATTCAGATCCTACGGATATGATACGACTCCAGAACATTATGTAAGCATGACGACGGGGAGAGGCAGAAAGGGTTCCATCACTAGATGTTATTGATAAATAAGTGCAAATGAACACTGGATGCATAAGGAGCCAGTATGCGGGATAAGTTAAGACAAAGGATATAACCCAAAAAAGATTACGCAGAATATAGATATGAGAATGGACTAACGTGTAGTTAGTAGTTGATTCAGGAAGAACCTAGCCATGGCTAAACAAGAGGGTACCAACAAATCAGCATGTTGTGCAAGATAAACATAGCGAAACCCAACATAGGGAATTCAATCTCGCAAATATGATGACATCGTAATCCTTGAGAAATATTCAGATAGGAGTTGGAGTTGTTAAAGGTACCGAATAAGTGTTACGAAAAAAAAAATGGTGCCACTGAGAAGACAATCAAAAATTTCAGTTCAAAATCAACCTTACGAGCATAAGGGCACACAGGTAAGTAATTAAGGATAATTATAGGCGAGTAAGAACATCAAAAAAAAAATTCTTTCGGATATACGATATAACAAGCTCGTAACTTTACAGGAGTTAAAGGGTCTCTCTTAAGTACTACAAAGAAAGACTAGCTGAGGGAATAAGGAAGAAGGCTTCAACTTAAGCATAGTGACTTAAGGAAGATATGGTCTTGTAACAACAGTCTCACAATAACATTGTATGCACTCCATAAGAAATTGGCACATATCGTCACTAATGAACGGGAAGAAAAAAAATCAAAAGATGATATTTGAGATCATATGAGTTACAGGAAATTTCAGTATTATTGGGCAATGAGATAAGCCATGTATCCATGCAACAAGTGGCAGAACGACCACGAAAAGGAATTGCTTATGTTTAAAGATAACTAAGAAAGCACGAGAAGAATTACCCGACCCACGATTTAGAGTTAGCCGTGGTGATTCATGCACTAAAGATGTGGAGGCACTATTTGCATGGCATTCATATTGATATCTATACGGATCATAAGAGACTTCAATATATCTTCAATCAAAAGGAATTGAATTTACGCCAAAGGAGATGGTTGGAGCTACTGAAAGGCTATGGCGTTGATCTTTTTTTACCATCCGGGGAAGGCGAATGTAGTAGCCGACGCCCTCAGCCGTAGATATATGGGTAGCCTCTCATATTTACAGCCAAACAAGTGTGGGATATCCCATGATATTCATCAGCTAGCTAGTCTTGGAGTTCGATTACTGGACTCAGGTGATATCGGAGTTACTATTTAGGACACGATAACATCCCCTTTAGTAACTAAAGTGAAGGAACGCCAGTATGAGGATCTTGTGCTAGCTCATTACAGAGATACATCCCCTCAAAAAGAAAATACACCATTTGAGATTACATGAGATGGATTCCTTAAATATCGAGGTCGATTATGTATTCCTAATGTGGCAGGATTGCGCCAACAGGTTGTGGGAGAAGCTCACTATTCTCGTTATTCTACTCATCCATGTGCGACTAAGATATATCATAATATCAGGGGAATATACTTGTGGGACAAAATGAAGAAGGATATAGCAGAGTTTGTTGCTCAGTGCCCTAATTGTCAGCAGGTTAAGATTGAGCATCAGAAATCCGGTGGATTATTACAGGCTATAGAGATTCGGACTTGGAAATGGGAAGTGATTTGTCATGACCCGAAATTCCCTCCCTCGGACCGTGATGGCGCCTGACATTTCACTTGCTAGCCAAGCCAACGTTAGAATAATATTAACCAATTTTTAAACAATCTCTAAATTATTAATAATCGAGGAAACAAAAGCGGAAGCAAAGTTTGAAATATAGTAAAATAATCCATAAAAACAGCGGTGTCTAAATACCATCCCAGAATTGGTGTCACAAGTGCACGAGCTTCTAGAATAAATACAAATAAAGGCCTGAATAAAATAAAGCTGTCTGGAAATAAGCACACAACTAAAGTAAAATAGACAGGGACTTCAGAAGTGCGGACGTCATGCAGTTATACCTCAAGTCTCCTCTGGTAGCTGAAATCCGAGCAAGTCTATGGTACGCCGCTGGGACCAACTCTAAAATCTGCACAAGAAGTGCAGAGTGTAGTATCAGTACAACCGACCCCATGTACTGGTAAATGTTGAGCCTAACCTTAACGAAGTAGTGACGAGGCTAAGGCGATTCACTTACATTGACCTGTACGCAATATTAATAACAACAACAAATAATAAAAATAAATCAGGTAACTCATTTATAATAATTGAAGCTAACTCGACAGTCATAATCCATTATTATTTTAACCAATTCTGTTGCAGCGTGCAACCCACTCTCATAATATATTCACATTCATTTCTGTTGCAGCGTGCAACCCGTTCTCACAATATATTCCTTTTAATCTAGTCTGTCATATATTTATTTCAATCAAGTATATATATAGACTTTTAAATAAGTTTGTTGCGCCGTACAATCCGATCCCCCAATATTGACTTTTAGATAAGTCTATTGCGGCGTGCAATCCGATCCCCCAATATTGACTTTTAAATAAGTCTATTGCGGCGTGCAGTCCGATCCCCCAATATATATATTTATACTTTCATTTTCGTTGCGGCGTGCAACCCGTTCCCCCAATATAATTTTTAAACATCTCATAAATGTAATAAAATTTACTCCAATAAACACCATGTCCGATGAGAAATTATTAAGCATCAAGGCACACAATAATTATAATTTATTTATGAACCAAACAATGACAAATAACAATTTATTATGAAAATCATAGAGAAAATAAACAGTTTAATATTTTATATGCTAAATGTCAAGTAGCAATTAATGCACATAATTCAAATAAGCATTTAGCAATTATTATAGGAATTTAAGAAGTAATATTTAGCAAAAAATAGGAGAAAAATAATTATTATAATAATTAATTAATGATTTTAAACAATTTATAATTTTTCAAGTAAGCAGGCAAACAATTAATTTGACGACGTATAGACACTCGTCACCTCGCCTATACGTCGTTCACATGCAATTCACATAACAAATCATTTAAGGGTTCTATTCCCTCAAGTCAAGGTTAACCACGACACTTACCTCGCTTTGCAAATTCCAATAAATTATTCAACCACACCTTTTCCTTTTATATTTGTCTCCGAAAGTTTCAAATCTATTCACAAACAATTCGATATACTAATCATAGGAATTAATTCCATATGTATTTACTAATTTTACGGATAAAAATTCAAAATTTATTTAAATATTCGACAGTGGGACCCACGTCTCAAATCCCAAAAAAATTCGCAAAATTCGAACACCCGTTCCGCTACGAGTTCAACCATACAAAAATTATCCAATTCCGATGTCAAATGGACCTTTAAATCTTAAATTTTCGTTTTTGGAAGATTTTAGAAAAAACTGATTTTTCTTCCATAAATTCATGGATTCATAATATAAACGAGTATGGAATCATGAAATATAATCAATATAGGATAAGGAACACTTACCCTAATGTTTCCCGTGAAAATCGCCCAAAATTTTGCCTTAACCGAGCTCAAATTGACCAAAATGAGTAAAAATGTCGGACTCTTCGATATATACACTGCCCAAGCATTTCCGCACCTGCGGTGCCTGGGCTCGCACATGCGAAAAAAATCTCACATCTGCGAAATGGGGCTGCCAAGCGAGGCCTCGCACCTACGGAGGAAAAATACGCACCTGCGCTGCCTTCGCTTCTGCGATCATTTTGTCCGCTTCTGCGGACGCGCGGGTGCGTTCAGGTTTCCGCACCTGCGTACTTTTGCACAACCATGCCCGGGCGCATCTGCGTTTGAAGGCTCGCTTCTGCAAGCTCACGAGAAAAATCTGCAGGTGCGATTACAGCAGAAGGAAAAATACAGATTGTTGCTAAAGTCTAGTTCTTGATCCAATTTCAATCCGTATCACTCTCGGGGTACTCAGGACCCCATAAATATATACCAACAAGTCCAATAACATAATACGGACTTACTCGGGGTCTCGTATCACGTCAAACAAAGCTGAAATTACAATTCACACCCTGATTCAAACTTTGAGTTTTAAACTTTTCAATTTACAAATCTCGTGCCAAAACATATTAAATGAATCCGGAATGAATTCAAATTTGGCACACAAGTCATAAATGACATAACGGAGCTGTTCAAATTTCCAGAATCGGATTCCGGCTCCGATATCAAAAAGTCAATCCCATGGTCAAACTTTGAAATTCTTTAGCCTTTAAATTGCTAGTTCTGTTAAATGGTCATAACTTGAGCTAGGGACCTCCAAATTAAATTTCGGGCATATGCCCAAGTCCCAAATCACGATACGGAGCTACCGGAACTGTCAAAACACTGATCCAGGTCAGTTTGCTAAAACTATTAACCAAAGTCAACTCAGTTAAGTTTTAAAGCTCTATTTCACATTTTAATCCATTTTTCACATGAAAACTTTTTGGAAAATTTTACGGACTGTGCACGCAAGTCGAGGAATGATAAATGGTGTTTTTTGAGGTCTTAGAACACAGAATTACTTATTAAATTTAAAGATGATTTTTTGGATCATCACATTCTCCATCTCTAAAACAAACGATCGTCCTCGAACGGAGTTTGAAAAAGTACCTGAGCTGGAGAAAAGGTGTGGATATTTACTCCGCATGTCCGACTCAAACTCCCAAGTAGATGCCTCTACCGGGTGACCTCTCCATTGTACCTGAACTGAAGGATAACTCTTAGACCTCAACTGTCGGACCTGCCGGGCTAGAATAGCCACCGGCTCCTCCTCGTAAGTCAAATCTTTGTCCAATTGGACTGAGCTGAAATCTAACACATAAGACGGATCACCATGATATTTCTAGAGCATAGACACATGGAACACTAGATGAACCGCTAATAAACTAGGTGGTAATGCAAGCCTGTAAGCTACTTCACCCACCTTTTCAAGAATTTCAAAGGGTCCGATATACCTAGGGCTCAACTTGCCCTTCTTTCCGAACCTCATTACACCTTTCATATGTGAAACCCGAAGCAATATTATTTCTCCAACCATGAATGCAATATCATGAACTTTACGGTCGGCATAACTCTGTTGCCTAGACTGAGCTGTGCGAAGTCGATCCTGAATAATCTTGACCTTATCCAAGGCATCCTGTACCAAATTGGTACTCAACAACCGAGCCTCTCCCGGTTAAAACCAACCAACTGGCGATCGGCATCGCCTTCCATATAATGCCTCATATGGAGCCATCTGAATGCTCGACTGGTAGCTATTATTATAAGCAAACTCCGCAAGTGGCAAGAAATGATCCCAAGAACCTCCAAAGTCTATAACACAAGCACGAAGCATATCTTCCAATGTTTGAATAGTGCGCTCTGACTGTCCTTTTGTCTGTGGATGAAATGATGTACTCAACTCCACCCGCGTGCCTAACTCACGCTATACAGCCCTCCAAAAATGTGAGGTAAACTGCGTACCTCGATCTGAAATAATAGACACGGGCACACCGTGAAGGCGGACAATCTCACGAATGTAAATTTCAGCTAACCTCTCTGAAGAATAGGTAACTGCCATTGGAATGAAATGTGCTGACTTGGTCAACCTGTCCACAATGACCCAAACTGCGTCAAAATTTCTATGAGTCTGTGGGAGCCCAACAACAAAATCCATAGTGATACGCTCCCACTTCCACTTAAGAATTTCTAACTTCTGAAGCAAACCACCAGGTCTCTGATGCTCGTACTTAAATTGCTGACAATTCAGACACCGAGCTACATATGCAACTATATCCTTTTTCATTCTCCTCCACCAATAATGTTGCCGCAAATCTTGATACATTTTGGCGGTACCTGGATGAATAGAATACCCGAAACTGTGTGCTTCTTCAAGAATTAATTCACGAAGCCCATCCACATTAGGCACACAAATACGACCTTGCATTCGCAGAACCCCATCTTCCCCCACAGCAACCTGTCTGGCATCACCGTGCCGCACCGTGTCCTTAAGGACAAGTAAATGAGGATCATCATACTGCCTCTCTCTAATGCGCTCATATAAAGAAGACCGATCGACTGTGCAAGCTAGAACCCGATTGGGTTCTGAAACATCTAACCTCACGAACTGATTAGCCAAAGTCTGAACATCTATAGCTAATTGCCTCTCACCAACCGGAATATACGCAAGACTGCCCACACTCACAGCCTTTCTACTCAAAGCATCGGCCACCACATTGGCCTTTCCGGGGTGATACAAAATGGTAATATCATAGTCTTTCAACAACTCCAACCATCTTCTCAGCCTCAAACTAAGATCCTTTTATTTGAACAGATACTGAAGGCTACGATGATCAGTAAATACCTCACACGAGACACCGTAGAGGTAATGCCTCCAAATCTTCAGCGCATGAACAATGGCTGCCAATTCTAAGTCATGAACAGGATAATTCTTCTCGTGAACTTTCAACTGCTGCGACGCATATGCAATTACCTTGCCATCTTGCCCAACCATACAAAAATTATCCAATTCCGATGTCAAATGGACCTTCAAATCTTAAATTTTTATTTTTGGAAAATTTTAGAAAAAACTGATTTTTCTTCCATAAATTCACGGATTCATGATATAAACGAGTATGGAATCATGAAATATAATCAATATAGGATAAGGAATACTTACCCCAATGTTTCCCGTGAAAATCGCCCAAATATTCGCCTTAACCGAGCTCAAATTGACCAAAATGAGTAAAAATATCGGACTCTTCGATATATACACTGCCCAGGCATTTCCGCACCTGCGGTGCCTGGGCTCGCACATGCATGAAAAATCTCGCATCTGCGAAATGGGGCTGCCAAGCAAGGCCTTGCACCTGCAGAGGAAAAATGCGCACATGCGCAGTCTTCGCTTCTGCGATCATTTTGTCCGCTTCTGCGGACGCTCGGGTGCGTGCAGGTTTCCGCACCTGCGGACTTTTGCACAACCACGCCCGGGCGTATCTGCGTTCGAAGGCTCGCTTCTGCGAGCTCGCACCTGCGAGAAAAATCCGCAGGTGCGATTACGGCAGAAGGAAAAATACAGATTGTTGCTAAAGTCCAGTTCTTGATCCAATTTCAATCCGTATCACTCTCGGGGTACTCGGGACCCCAAAAATATATACTAACAAGTCCAATAACATAATACGGACTTACTCGGGGTCTCGTATCACGTCAAACAAAGCTGAAATTATAATTCACACCCCGATTCAAACTTTGAGTTTTAAACTTTTCAATTTACAAATCTCGTGCCAAAACATATTAAATGAATCCGGAATGACTTTAAATTTGGCACACAAGTTATAAATGACATAACGGACCTGTTCAAATTTCATGAATCGAATTCCGGCTCTGATATCAAAAAGTCAACCGCGTGGTCAAACTTAGAAATTCTTTAGCCTTTAAATTGCTAGTTCTGTTAAATGGTCATAACTTGAGCTAGAGACCTCCAAATTAAATTTCGGGCATACGCCCAAGTCCCAAATCACGATACGGAGCTATTGAAACTGGCAAAACACTGATCCAGATTCGTTTGCTAAAAAGGTTGACCAAAGTCAACTCAATTGAGTTTTAAAGCTCTATTTCACATTTTAATCCATTTTTCACATAAAAACTTTCCGAAAAATTTTACGGACTGCGCACGCAAGTCGAGGAATGATAAATGGTGTTTTTTTAGGTCTTAAAATATAGAATTACTTATTAAATTTAAAGATGACTTTTTGGGTCATCACATGATTAATATGGATTTCATCATACGCTTACCCCGTACCTAACATAAGTTCGATTCTATATGGGTTATTATTGATAGACTTACAAAATCAGCCCATTTTCTGCCTATCAGGACTACGTATTTAGCAGAGGATTATGCAAGGATTTACATTAATGAGATAGTAAGACTTCATGGTGTCCCTATATCTATTATCTCAGATAGAGGTGGTCAGTTTACAGCTAATTTCTGGAGGTCCTTCCAAAAAGGATTGGGGACTCAGGTGATTCTTAGTACAGTATTTCATTCCCAGACAGACGGTAAGGCTGAACGTATTATTCAGATACTGGAGGATATACTATGGGTTTGTGTGATGGGCTTCAGGGGTAACTGGGATGATCATATTCCACTTATTGAGTTCGCATATAATAATAGCTATTATTCAAGCATTCAAATGGCTCCATACGAAACTCTTTACAGATGGAAGTGTAGGTCACCTATTAGATGGTTCGAGGTTGGGGAAACTAAGTTAGTAGGATCATAGTTGGTACAACAGACTGTTGAGAAGATTAAGCTTATACGGGAAATGCTATTAGCAGCTCAGAGTCGTCAGAAGTCATATGCAGATAATCGACGACGAGACTTGGAGTTTTAGGTAGACGACTGGGTATTACTAAAGGTATCACCGATGAAAGGTGTTATGAGATTCAGTAAGAAAGGAAAGCTTAGCCCTATGTACATTGGACTTATAAGATTATACGCAGAGTAGGCCAAGTAACATATGAGTTAGACTTGCCTTCCAAATTGGAGTCTATACATCCAGTATTTCATGTGTCTATGCTCCGTAGGTGTATTGGAGATCCCTCTAAAGTCATTCCAGTTGACGATGTTCAGGTTATAGAGAAGCTATCATATGAGGAAGCTCCTATTGCTATACTAGATAGACAAGTTCGAAGATTAAGAACTAAGGATGTAGATTCGATTAAAGTACTCTGGATTAACAATAATGTGGAGGAGATGACTTGGGAAGCTGAAGAAGAAATGAAGACTAGGTATCCTCACTTATTTCCACTTCCGGAGAAGGATTAGACTGAGACATCACGTCCTTTAGGTACGTATATGGTACTTGATTTTTATGTTAGTTATTGTTATTGGTCGTGTAAGGCCATTAGTGTTATTGATGATTGTGGCCTGTGTGGCTTTATATTGTTGGGTTTTCTGTGTGACAAGTTGGTAGTAGTACCGTTACAGAGGAGACTCTCCCAAAATTTCTATAGATTCCTGGGAGTTTAACATTCGAGGACGAATGTTTCTAAGGGGGGACGATTGTTATACCCTGTGCGTCCCAAGGTGACGTAATGAATATGAGACTTTTTAATCATGATTTAAATAATTTTAAAGACATAATATGTCTATATATGATGTTTGGATAAAAAATATGAAGTTTGGAAAAAATCGGATTAAAGTTGCGGAAACACCAACTAAGGATTTGCCATGTAACACAGTATTTGGAGAAATATATTTCGTGATTTATATGAGGTCTTTTGGGACATATTATATACTAAATTGAAGGTCTTGGAATGTAGTTTCCAATGCTCTTAACATTTCATTCATACGATATCTGGATAAAAAGATATAAGCGTCAGAAGATGGGTGAATCAGAGGGTGTCAAGCTAGCACCTTTTGACTTTTCAAAAGTTGATATATATTTTGTTAACTCGTCTCTCTCTCTCTCTCTCTTCATTTTTACATAGAATATGACCAGAGAACTCCATAAAAATGGTGCTTGAGCTCTCTAATAGTGCTTCAAATAAGACTATCATCTCGGACACGAAATCAAGAAGCGATAACATTAAAATGATCCCTACGATGTAAGTATCGCTATATCGCCTCTCTTTTTCTTTGTAGTTTGAGTTTTGGAATTTATTTAATAGTTAATAAAATTACTAATTTCTGTATTTAACTATCAAGGATTTTTGATAAATTCGTTTCCTAATAGTTAGAACTCACGGGACGGTGATCGGAAGCCGTGAGTTCGAGTTATTTGACTTGTAGTGGACTGTTTTATGGGATGTTTCGTGTTGCCTTTGGGCTGTATATTTTTCTACTGTTTAATGGAGTTTTGGAGGACAAATAGTATGGAGAAACACCACATAATGACGGAATGGTGGGCTGGTCGTTCGTCGTTACATGTTTTAGGTTGTTTGACACTATTTTGGTTGTCGTTTTATGTATGAAGTGATTAGGGTGTGTGGGCTATTTTGTGGTATATTGTGATGGAGATAAGGTTGGAAAATAATTATTACATGTTGTTATTGTTGTGTTCTTGTTGTTGGTGTATGGTATTAGAGGAGGGCAGGGCCTAGTTAAAGGGGAGATGCTGCCCAAATTTACGTAAACGAGCTACTAGTTTAAGTTGCAGACTTAGCCTTTACTCAACACTGATTTTAAATCTCCTTATGTTTTGGTAGATTGAGTTGAGTTGTTTGAAGAATTGCTTGGAAGGTATTAAGGACTCAATGGAGTTAAGGTATGTTAAGGCTATCCCTTCTTTCTTTTTGGCATGATCCAAATGATACAAACGAAACGAGCAAAATACGTAACTTTCATAAATGACTCTATTCATAGAAATACTAGGGATGTCTATATTATTGATTCTTTAAGTGAATTATTATTATATCCTCTATTCATGGGTCTCAGAAAAATATGTATTTGATAAAGTTTATCCGAAAGGCATATTAATTTTATGATATTCGAGAAATCTTATTAAAGTATTTTTATGCATTTCATGAATTTATACATGTACATTGACCCATGACTAGAAGGCGTTATATATGCATATATTATATGTATATGGGATATGGAAAAAGGTTAAGGCGTTATATACGCACCACCACCTGATCAGCTGGTATACGTTGATGATTTTGCCCACAGTGGCTGAGATGATATGATGGGATGCCCTCAGAGGCTTGATGATGTTATGTACGCATATACCTATGCATGGTATGACATTTATAGGCACATGCATGACATTATAATATTAAATTATTCACAGATCTATTCAGACTTACATGTCGAGTCTTTTACTCCATGTTTCTCTCATATCTATGATTTACTGATTTTCATTCCTTACATACTCGGTACATTATTTGTACTGACGTCCCTTTTGCCTGGGGATGCTGCGTTTCTTGCCTGCAGGTCCCGATAGACAGGTTGAGAGTTCTCCTAGTAGGCTATCAGCTCAGCAGAAGGTGTTTGTGTACTCCACTTGCTCCGGAGTTGCCTATTTGGTCAGTATGATTTGAATATGTATTGTTTGGTATGGCGGGGCTATTTCCCGACCTTATGATATTTATGTACTCTTAGAGGCTTGTAGACAGATGTCATGTATACGGATACGGGTATGGCCTTATAGGCCAGTACGTTATTGGTATAAGTCGGTATATCAAGTTGGGTCACCCTATATTGAGTATTTCCTCATATTTTATTCTACTTAACTGACGACAGCCTCTCTGGCTCAATTACCTATGATAGTATGATACGAAAGATATGTTACGTTGGTACTTGGTTGAGTAAGGCACCAGGTGCCTGTCGTGACCCATCGGTTTGGGTTGTGACACCAAGCCACATAGGACTTTTTTGTTTATCTTTTGCATTTTTTTAGGACATTTTTGGCCGTTGTAAATTTTTGTGTTATGCTGATTTAGTCTTCGAAAAAACTATTGTATGTAAGTATAAGGCTTTTCTTTCCCTTTAGGCTCTCATATTCTTCCTTTTCTTTGTTATTTGTATTTTCAAAGATTGAAATGCCTTAGCATGAAACAATAAGGTTGTGTTCGAGGGTTCGAACAAACCTTGCCTTTACTGCCTTTCAGGGTTAAGGCGTTATTGGGGTTCGATGTTACCAAAGTTTTTTCTCCGAAAATATCTTAAGCTTGACACTTTGTCAAGGGTAGCCTTTAGAACCGGTTTGGGAAAGATTTTTCTTTTTCGAAGGCCTATTTTTATTACGGATTTCGAACGTCTCCGAGCAGTGTTAAATTGGCCGTAGCCATTTAGTTCGGGAACTACCCATTGGGCTTGTTTTCCCATTTTATCTGGGCTTGCCCGAGATAATAGTCCTCGAGTGGGGTGGCCGTGACCTTTAGAAATCGGGGCATTGCTTATTAGGTCTTTTGCTCCCGAGGCCTGATGACTTGGGCTGTTTGAGTCGGACGGAAGTCCCCGGGTGATGGAGAGATCGTTCGTATTCTGGTTAAGTATTGCCCTTGGGCTCGTTATTTTCGAAAGTACGAATCTCTTTAAGAGATGTAAAGAGAGAAGATAAAAAAAAATTAAAGCATAAGATGTTTATAAGGAAGGTACTTCTCTTTATTCTCGATCGAAACAAGGCTCGAGCAATCTACGTAGGCACGGTTCATTTTGACCGTTTGACCATTACAATAAATCCTATCTATCGATACCGTCCCTTTATAAAGTAGTTTCCTCGCTAGAGTTGATATTCGAAGATAACGCATATTCGAGGTTAGCCCCCTAGTATTCGAGGTTGATTGCAAAGGAACCTAGGATATTGTTGAATGAATCTTCGATATCGATTCGTAATCGGTCGTGATTCTAAGTTAGCACGATTCATCGTTGCCTTGTCAAAAACCTCGCCGAAAAAGACAAAATAAGTCTGAGGGAAAAAGAGTGCAACGCGTACTTTCAGACCTAAAGACTTCGTGCTGTTTGCTGAAAAATCCATCGTCGTTTCTTGTCGACCACCTGCAAGTGTTAATCTGAAATAGAAAAGGAATGAAATAGGGGTGTACCTTAGCAGTAGTACTATTTTAGGTGAGATATGTTCCAATTGCCCGGTAGTTCTTCCCCATTCATTGTTTCGAGCTTGTAGGGCCCTTTTTTGATGACCTCGAGAATTTGGTATGGTCCTTCCCAATTCGGACACAATTTCCCTTCATTGGGATTTCGGGTGTTAAGGGTGACTTTTCTTAGCACTAAGTCCTCGATGTTAAAATATCGAAGATTGGCTCTTCGATTGTAGTATCTCTCGATCCGTTACTTTTGGGCGGCCAGTCGAATGAGGGGTGTTTCACGCCTTTCATCCAATAGTTCTAGGCTCGTATTCATGGCCTCGTCATTTGATTCCTTTATTGCATATCAAAACCGGATACTCGGCTCTCCGACTTCGACCAATATTAGAGCTTTGGCGCCATAAACTAATAAGAATAGGGTAGCCCCAGTACTGGACTTCGAGGTTATGGGGTATGCCCAGAGAACTTCGGGTAGAATTTCCTTCCACTTTCCTTTGTCGGTTAGCCTCTTCTTATGATTTTGGATGATGGTTTTGTTGGTCGATTCGGCTTGCCCATTTTTGCTAGGATGATAAAGTGTTGATAGGATCCTTTTGATTTTGTGATCCTCGAGAAATTTGATTGCTATGCTGCCGATGAACTGTTTTCCGTTATCACACACAATTTCGGATGGCATCCCGAATCGACATATGATGTGATCCCAAATGAAGTCGATGACTTCCTTCTCCCTACCTTTCTCGAAGGCCTGTACTTCAACCCACTTAGAAAAATAATCAGTCATAAATAAAATAAATTGAGCTTTACCTGGTGCCCATGGAAGAGGGCCAACAATGTCCATTCCTCACTTCATGAATGGCCATAGTGACAAGACCGAATAGAGCAGTTCCCCGGGTTGGTGAATCATTGGTGCATGTCTTTGGCATTTGTCACATTTTCGAACAAACTCTTTTGCATCTTTTTCCATGTCGATCTAGTAATAACCGGCTCTGATTACCTTTTGAACCAATGATTCGGCACCACAGTGATTTCCACAAGTGCCCTCGTGAACTTCCCTCAGGACATACTCAGTGTCTCCTAGTCCCAAACATATTGCTAATGGACCATCGAACATTCTTCTAAACAAGGTTCCATCTTCGGACAAGGTGAATCGTGCTGCCTTCGTGCGCAGAGCCCTCGATTCTTTTGGATATGAGGGAAACTTTCCGTTTTTCAAATAATCTATGTATTTATTTCTCCAATCCCAGGTCAAGCTTGTGGAATTTATCTCGGCGTGGCCTTCTTCGACTACTGACCTCATGAGTTGCACGACGACCCCCGAATTGAGCTCGTTGTCCTCGACCGATGACCTTAAGTTTGCGAGGGCATCGACCTCACTATTCTGATCTCGAGGCACATGTTGCAAAGTCCACTCCTTAAATTGGTGCAAAGTTACTTGTATCTTATCTAGGTATTTTTGCATTCGTTCTTCCCTAACTTCGAAGGTTCCGTTAACTTTATTCACCACGAGGAGGGAGTCGCATTTGGATTCGATCACCTCCGCTCCCAAGACTTTGGCTAGTTCGAGACCTGTAATCATGGCCTCATATTCGGCCTCGTTGTTAGGCAATTTCACAGTTCTACTAGATTGTCTAACTACGTTACATATGGGTGGTTTTAGTACGATGCCCAGTCCGGACCCTTTCGCGTTCAAGGCACCGTCCGTGAAGAGGGTCAAGATTCCCGAGGACGTACCCAAGTTTATCAACAGTTCTTTTTCGACCTCAGGTACTAGGGTCGGCGTGAAGTCAGCTACAAAGTCTGCAAAAATTTGAGACTTAATTGCTGTTCGGGGTCGATATTCAATATCATACCCGTAGATTTCTATGACCAATTTAGCCAACCGTCCCGAAAGCTCGGGTTTATGCAAAATATTTCGAAGTGGATAAGTTTTTACAATACATATGGGGTGACATTGAAAGTATGGTTTTAGTTTCCTAGTGGCGCTTATCAAAGCGAGCGCCAATTTTTCTAGGTGGGGATATCGAGTTTCGGCCTCACCTAAGGTCCGACTAACATAATAAATAGGAAATTGCGTACCTCGTTCTTCTCGGACTAGGACTCCACTCACCGCTACCTCCGATACCGCCAAATACAAGTAAAGTTGTTCGTTTACCCTTGGCATGTGAAAAAGTGGCGGGCTCGATAAGTACCGTTTAAGCTCTTCCAAGGCGCATTCCGGGGTCCATGTGAAGTTATTTTTCTTTCTTTGCAACAAGAAAAATCGGTGGCCCTTATCGGAGGACCTCGAGATGAATCGCCACAGGGCGGCCATGCGCCTGGTTAACCTCTGCACGACATTTATGTTGTCTACTACCGTGATGCCATCGATAGCTTCGATCTTGTCGGGATTAATCTCGATTCCTCGGTTGGATACCATGAATCCGAGAAACTTGCTTGACCCGCCCCCGAATGCCATTTTTCCAGGTTCAACTTCATGTTGTATTTTTTCAATATACTGAGAGTTTCCTGTAAGTGCTTCAAATGGTCCTCTGCTCGCAGAGACTTAACTAGCATGTCATCAATGTAAACTTCCATATATTTTCCTATTTGTTCTTTGAACATCCGATTTGCTAGGCGTTGATAAGTGGCACTAGCATTTTTTAATCCAAATGGCATTACATTATAGTAGTAGGTACCATACTTAGTGATGAACGAGGTCTCTTCCTGATCATCCGAGTTTATTTATATTTGGTTATACCTGGAATAGGCATCGAGGGAACTGAGGATCTCGTGGCCGGCCGTGGCATCGATCATGCGATCGATATTAGGCAACGAAAAAGAATCATTGGGGCATGCTTTATTTAGATCTTTGTAATATACACACATTCTAAATTTGTTTCCTTTCTTAAGGACTACTACTATATTTGCTAACCATTCGGGGTATTTTACTTCACAGATGGACCCTATTTTAAAAAGCTTGGTTACCTCGTCTTTGACGAAAGCATGTTTGACCTCGGACTGGGGTCTTCTTTTTTGCTTCACTGGACGGAACTTCGGGTCCAAGCTTAGTTTATGGTTGGTGATTTCTGGTGGGATCCCTGTCATGTCGAGATGGGACCAAGGAAAACAATCCATGTTAGCTATAAGAAATTGAATAAACCATTTCCTAAGCTCGGGATCTAACCCCGTGCCCAGGTATACCTTTCGTTCGGGAAAATGTTCGATTAGTATGATTTGCTCCAGCTCTTCGACCGTTGATTTGGTAGCGTCGGAGTCATTGGGTACTATGAAGGACCGAGGGACTCTATAAGCATCATCTTCGTCAGTCCCATGCTTCTCTAGTTGGTTCGATGCCGGCGTTTGTGATTGCTAATTGGCCTCATGTTTTCCCTTCGAATTTGACCCCTCCATCGAGGAGAATGTTGATATCGGAATTACTTCGTCAACGGCAAACATTTCCTTTGCGATGGGTTTCTCCCCGTAGACTATTTTGATTCCCTTCGGTGTTAGGAATTTTAGAACTTGGTAAAGGGTCGAGGGCAATGCTCTCATGTTGTGGATCCATGGTCTCCCGAACAAGGCGTTATACCTCATGTCGCCCTCAATCACATAGAACTTCATCTTTTGGATGGTCGCGTCCACGTTTACTGGCAAAGTTATCTCTCCCTTATTGGTTTCATATGCCATGTTGACTCTGTTTAGCACTCGGGTCGCGGGCACGACTTGGTCTTGTAGATCGAGTTATTCTACGACCCTCGATCGAATGATGTTGGCCAAACTACCTGGATCAATTAACACACATTTAACTTAAGTCTTATTCATGAGTACAGATATTACAAGTGCATCGTTATGGGGTTGTATGATTCCTTCTGCGTCTTCGTCGTTGAAGGACAAGGTTCCTTTCGGTATGTAATCCTGAACACGAGATCGTTTTTCCCTTGTGATCGACACCTTAGTTCATTTTAACACTATCCCTTGGGGAACATCGATCGATCCTACAATCATGTGAATATCGTGTTGCAGTTTTTCTTGCTCACTTTGTCTGTTGAACTCTCTATTTTTGAAATGATTCTTGGCCCGATCGCTTAGAAACTCCTGAAGGTGCCTTTCATTGAATAACCGGGCTACTTCTTCTCTCAACTGTCTGCAATCTTCCGTTCGGTGGCCATGGGTGCCCTGATACTTACATACTTGATTAGGATTCCTCTAGGATGGATCGGTGTACAGAGGTCGGGGGCATTTAGTAACCTTGATGCGTCCGATAGCCGATACGATGGCAGATGCATTAATATTGAAGTTATATTCTGATAATCGCGGTGCTTCCTTAGGTCCGGTATGCCTGTCGAAACCATTCTTGATCATGAGCCCTCGAGAGCTCTGGCCCCGATCATTTCACCTTACACCTCGTACCCCGGTCCGTTGCTCCAACAATCTATATTATATGGCTGGTATCGATCCCTGTTCGACCTTGGTTCTCGATCAACATTCCTTTTCATAACGGACCCGAAAGGAGCCCCCAGATGGTCGTCTTCGAATCTAATCTTCGATTGATATCGATTATGTACATCGGCCCAAGTAACAGGCGGGTACTCAATCAAGTTCTGCTTTAACTGTTGTGAAGCCACTAAGCTTCGTTCATTTAGTCCTTGAGTGAAAGCTTGAACGGCCCAATCATCGGCAAACCGGTGGTAGATCCATTCGTTCCATTTGGAACCGAGACACAAACTCTCTGAGCATCTCGTTACCTTTTTGTTTTACCTTGAAAGGTCCGACTTCCTAGTCTCGACCTTTATGGCTCCGGCGTGTGCTTTTACAAAAGAATCTACAAGCATGGCAAAAGAATCGATAGAGTTAGGTGGTAAATTATGGTACCATATCATTGCTCCCTTTGACAGGGTTTTCCCGAATTTCTTTAGTAACAAGGATTCTATCTCGTCGTCCTCTAGATCATTCCCTTTAATCGCACACGTGTAAGAGGTGACATGCTCGTTGGGGTCGGTTGTTCCATTATACTTAAGAATCTCGGGCATGCAGAACTTCTTGGGGATCGGTTTGGGAGACGCGCTCGGGGGGAAAGGCTTTTGTACGAACTTTTTGGAATCCAAACTCTTCAATATTGGTGGTTCCCCCGGGATATGATCAACCCTGGAGTTATAAGTTTTCACCTTCTTGTAGTTTGCTTCGATCTTCTTTTCCCCTGACTCTAGCCGCTTTGTCAGTTCCTCGAGCATTTTTATAATTTCGGGGTTAGTCCTCGATTCTTGTTCATTTGACCTTACCACGGCTCGCCCCGTTCTGTGGGTGACTTCTTGGGGTGGGTGCCAAACTGTTTACCCAAAAAACGGATAATAATTGAATTTATACGCTGCTCTAAGGATACGTGATATAACTTGGCACCAATTGGAAATATATATATATATATATATATATATATATATATATATATATATATATATTGAAATCAACTGTAAAAGAAATAAATACAAACCAAGTGAATCAATTAGCCTTGATCCTCAAGTTCGATCACCCTCGAACCAAGTAAATATTCTGCTAGTATATGAACAGAGTAACAAAATATTGAAAACCAAGAGAAGATAGTATATAGTTTTGTATTGCGTGGATGTCCCCTCTACAAATGATAAGCCTCCCCCCATATAGTAGGGAAGTCCTACTCTCAATATAATTCTAAATACAGTAATGAATCACATGATAGATTAATTAATTGGCCTCTCCTTGATATACGCTGGGATTTTCGCCGAGATTCTCTTCCAATTGCAGATATTCCGGCTTTCTGTTTTTTTGGCTCGATAAGCTTTCCTCGATATTGGCCGATCTCGATCTTGATCGGTCTTTATTTTGCTCGATCTTGATCTTGATCGGTCTCTATTTTGCTCGATCTTGATCTTAGCCGATCTCGATCTTGGCCGATCTTGATCGGTCTCTGGGTCACGAACCCGGTAATCTAACTTCGCATCAGGGCTCGATATCACACGAGGTTGAACATTGGTCTATCATGTTCCAGTCTCGATTAGTCATACGAAATGCAACCTCAGTTTTGATTGTATACAACAATTAAGTTTCGTCCAATTCGTAATAGTGGCTCCGCCCCTGTTAATGCATGCACCAGTATTAAGCAAACAAAGAGGAAGGCTGAATACATATTGAGACACTTAAAGTTGGCACGATTTTTCATTTAGAAACGTGAACTTAGGGGTATTCCTAATGAGCACGTACATTACACGAACTTTGTTCCAATTAGACACTCTTTTGACAATTAACGAAACTTACAAAGTGTGTGCAATACACTCGCTGCTGACGTGGCAAATGACGAATAAAATGATGGCATATATTTTTTTGAGTTAAAAAAAAGAGTAAAAACTATTTTAAATCTATTTAATAAATAAAATAAAAATAACATTCTCAAAAAGAAAAGAAAAACCTAATTTACACCCAATCAGGAAAGAACACATTTTAAAAAAAATGAGACATTGGTGTTTTGAAAATCAGTGTTCTTGGTGTTATTCACTATCTTCATGTGTGTTCTTGTTCCAACCATGATTTCAATCCAAATTTTTACAAGAAACTCCTCCAAATTTGTTATAACTTCAGCTAAAGATTCCTCACGACGACCCGAAGACAACTCCAACATTAATTTCTCAAACTTTCATCAAATGATGTAACCCATTTTAAACCTTCAAGCTTTTTAAAGACCTCATTAATGATGTTTCGATTTGAAATGAAGAACTCAGACTCATTTCAGTTTTAATCAATAGGGACGATTGTTGGTTTAAACTTTCGAGCTAAATCAATGGTTGAGGCACAACAATGGTGAAAGTGGAGGAGGCAATGGTGGAAATGGAAGAAGAAGAAGAAGAAGAAGGAAATAAAAAAGAAAAAAAAATATGTTTTTTGGCTCTTCACGTCGCCTATATTGGATGAAACTCACTCTTTGTGCCAACTCAACAAGAAGTGGCTAATTGGAATAAAGTTCATGTAATATACGTATTCATTAAGAACACCCCTAAGTTTAGGTGTCTAAATGAAAAATCGTGCCAACTTTAATTATTTCCTCATGTATTCGGCCCAAAGAGGAATCCTTATGCTGAGTGTCTGATGACAATTAAGATCTAGAAAAAGACGATCAGACTTGTTTTATTTTGGGGAATTCGAAACGTAGTAAGGAGTACATAAAAAGAACTAGAATCGTGTCCAGCGACTTTGCGTTTTCATCATCATCTCTTCTTATCAAGATGTTATGATCTTTGTTTTCTTAATTAAAAGAAAAAAACAAATAAGTCACATTCAACTTGAGATTGACAACACAACAAACCCCTATTTTTCTCAGTTAATCATTGTAACTTTTTTTTTATATAATCATAATTCATAAATTATTGATAAATAACTTTATGAAAACCAAATATAATACATGGAATTCTAGGCACCCGTACGAAAACCAAAAATAATACATGAAAACCAAATAAAACAAAATCATTGTTGGTTTCACTTGCTTTAGTCATTGATGCAAGAAATAATTAAAAAAATGCTTGTTTTGATGCCTCATCGTACGATCCAAAATAAGTACAGCAAGGAAGATAATTTCATAAGAAATTAAAGTATTGAAAATTTTGAAGAGACCTACTGTAAAACCTTCATTTTCAACCAGCTGCTAGTTTTATTCCTATTTTCCCCCTCTGCTTTCCTTTATTTTCCTATCTCTTTTAATATAGGGGTTTATTTGAATGAAATTTCCGCTTCCAGTTTTAGAAACCATCAAATTACTACTACTTACTTTATAATTTTGGTTGACCAAAAATATAATTCTTGGTTCAAATAATTAAATTTAAATGATTATGAATATTGTGAATTTATTTATGATTTGGGACTACGAGACGGTACCTCGAGAGTATCCTTGTTGATATTTCTTTATGGCTGCATTGCCTTTGGTTATTTTTGGTGTTTTCCTTAGAGTTGTAAATTTCTGTTATCCTTCCGCGAGGTGTTATTTACCCTTATTCTGTGTAGTTAAATTGTGACATACTACTTACTTGATTCATCCATATTGTCATTATTATTATTATTATTATTATTATTATTATTACTATTATTATTATTATTATTATTATTATTATTATTATTATTAAACTTTTCACCCTGTCAGTTATTGTTTCAGTAGGGCCTCACCTGGCCTTGTCTGCGATAAAATAATCCCAAGTTTGAAGGGATAAGGTGGGATATCCCGTATTAAGTCTAGGATTAAATTTATACCACGTTTGGTTGATGGTACAAATTCTTGAAAACTCTTTTCACAAGCATTTGACCATTAAAATTTAGTTGTCTTCTGCGTCAATTTAGTCAATGGAGAGGCAAGAGAAGAGTGACAAACAAATCCTTGAATGTTCGAATTATTCTCGGATATGACGGAAAAGTATGGAATAATATAAATAAGAATCTTGATGAAAAAGTGGTGTTTGCATCTTAATAAGAGAGAAAATATTTTGTCAAAGTATGTTCTTACAAATGAATATCACATTTTTCATATCATTGTCCCTTTTTCTATTTATATGAGACATATTTTTAGTAAATTCTAATAGTACAAGTGTAGAGAATATCCATTAGAATATTCTCTTTAATATCCTATTTTGAAAATTAGCTGTTACAGCTTCATCAACGGTGCTCGACCTCGACCATTATCAACATCTCGACCACGACTCTCGTCGGTTCTTCGGCTATGAGTCTTGCTGCTTCCTGGTCAACCTCAACTAACGACAGCTCGAGAATTCTTTCTTTGGTGCTATCTTATCTTAAATATTCTATGACAGACTTTGACCCATACAAATATATATTTCTAATTTCCTGCCCAGATATTTGACCTACCATGTACAATGCGTGGAATACTTGTCATTGTTAATTCTTATTCTTAAAGAAAAATTGTACTGAACCTATCGAACATTACATTATACATAGAGCCAAGACATAGTTCCCCTGTTTGTTTTCGACCATTCTTCTCATTTTCTTTCATTTTTTAAGCTTTAGAGTGGTGCAACTAGTGACAAGGCGATTAGGCAGAAATAAAGGAGTTTGGGAAAATGGATACATACAAGGTATAAACATAAGGATATAGAGAAGCAAAAAAAAACTAGAGAAATCGCATAAAAATATGATTTTCTAAAAATGGAAAGGTCCAAACCAAGCTGGTTTGTGGAGGAATGAAGGATGGGCATTGTGACGAAGGGAAAGGAAAGAAAAAGAAAGAAGACACGAGGCACGTGGCATCTAATTACGATTAGATAAAATCGATTTGGCTGTCTTTTGGACTCAACCAAAGGTCATATTAAAGAAAAACTCAATTGAAATCACATCACATTATATCTGTCTATTCCGTAAACAAGGTACTATCCGTACCAAACCGTAACGCCTCATACTTTATTAACTAATTATAAACGCATTTCTCTATTGCAGTATATATCACTGTTCTTTTATGGACCTTCCACAACATTTGACAGCTAACATACTTCTTTCCCATTTTATATGATGTATTTTGATTTTAAACACTTTTGAATTAGCCAAAAACAAATGTGATTTAAAATATACTATAAATATTTGTATGGCTAAAATTATCTTATTCGAGGTAAAATGAAAGTTTGAAATTATATAATTTTAAATAAAAATACCTCGGCCTTTTTCGTCATTCTTAGAAAAAAAATTGCGGAAAACGCCTTCTACATTGGATTTTTCTATTGCTATTTCTTTCTGTGTTATTTTCTGGATGATAAATAGCTGGCTCGCATCACCGGCTACGGCTAGGGTCAGATTTGAAATATTCTTTTTGGCATTTTCACTTTTTATTTGATAAACTAAATGAGTAATTTTGGGTGATCATTCAACTGTGTGATCATTACGTAAAATTCATTATTCTTTCTTTTACTATGTAAAAATCATTCAACTTTGTGTTCATTACTCAAAAGTCACTTTTCTTTCTTTTGTTACACAAAAATTATTTTACTTTGCTCTATTTATTACAAAAGTCATATTGGCCAGATTTTATAATACTTTTACTTAAAAAGTCTATTATGTCCTTGATAATTTAAATTCTCTCATTTATGTAACACATTCTATATTATATACTATTTAATATATTTTCACCTAGGTATTTGACAAGGTGGGTTGCTCTGATGGTAAGCACCCTCCACTTCCAATCAAGAGGTTGTGAGTTCGAGTCACCCCAAGAGCAAGGTGGGGAGTCCCTTGGAGGGAAGGATGCCGAGGGTCTATTGGAAACAACCTCTCTACCCCAGGGTAGGGGTAAGGTCTGCGTACACACTACCCTCCCCAGATCCCACTAGTAGGATTATACTGGGTTGTTGTTGTTGTTGTTGTATTTTACTTATAATTAAAATAACTTTATATTATTTTATAATATATTCGTACATTTAATTTTTTTCATGGGACTCAATTTGTTTAATCATATTCAAACATGAACATATTTTAAATATAAAAATATTTATATTTTAAAATTTATTTGAAATAATAAAAATAATTTTTTTAACAAATGATGGTTTTTTTATACTAGTTAATAAGAATTTTAGAAAAAGTTCAAAGATATTTGTGTTTAAAATTAAATTTTTTAAAGCTTTATCTGTTAATATTATTTATTTGAAAGTATTAATCTGATGTGTTATTGTGCTAAATATAGGTATTTTATTTATTGGATTAATGGGTATGGTTTGGTTGATAAATCAGTGAGCTTTGATTTTATAATTTTTATTAAAAAAATTCATTAAGCATGGTTAAGAATGTCGACTTGAGATTTGTTCACGGTAATTTTGCTGACAAATTTAATAATGCTACTTATATAGCTTAAAAATTCATGTTAAGAAAAAAATTAAATTTACGAATATATTATAAAAATAATAAATACAATAATATTAAGTTATTTTAATTATAAATAAAATACTTAGGTAAAAGTATATTATATAGCATATAATATAGAAGGTGTTGCATAAATGAGAGGATTTATAATGTCAATGGCATAATAGACATTTCAGGTGAAAGGTTTGTAAAATCTTGTCAAAGTGACTATTGTGATAACTAGAGCATAGTAAAATGATTTTTATGTAATAAAAGAAAGAAAAGTGATTTTTGGGTAATAAACGCAAAATTAAATAACTTTTACGTAACAAAAGAAAGAAAAAAGACTTTTAGTTAATAAATACAAAGTTGAATGATGACCATAAAATTTACTCTAATCTAAAGTATGTCTAGTCGTTTTTAGACACTATCTAGAGAATATTTTTCTTTCTTCAAAATGTTTTTTTTGGAGAATTTTCTGAAAGCAAAATACATTTTCAGGTAGTTGTTTTTTTTCCTTCTATTCTCAAAAAGGTTTAATAAATTTCAAGGAAAAAGAAAATATTGGTTTTATTTTCAAAACAAAAGCATTTACCAACAAAAAAAAAACCTAAGTCACCTTGATAGAGCACATTAAAGCACCGCATGACTAGAGGCAGGCCCATGATTTCATCCAAAATATTCATTGAATATAGGGTCTCATTTAATATATATAAAGCATTTACCAACAAAAAAAAAACCTAAGTCACCTTGATAGAGCACATTAAAGCACCGCATGACTAGAGGCAGGCCCATGATTTCATCCAAAATATTCATTGAATATAGGGTCTCATTTAATATATATATATATATATATATATATATATATATATATATATATACATACATAAAAAATTTATCGAACTTTCCGAATGCCGGTGATCCCTCTCTTCACAACATAGTTCGGCCTCTGCCCATGACCCCAATCCCAAATTATATACTACTATCTCTATTTCAAATTAGATGAGTATTTTCTCTTTTAGTGTGTTCTAAAATAAATAACATATTTTTAAATTTAAAAATAATTTAACTTTAAACTTTTTTTTTTTTTTACCCTTAATAATAAGTTTTTATAATCATATAAATGTCATGACCCCATAAAGTTTTTATCCCTTAACCTTTTAAGATCACAAGTTTCAAAAGTATTTTTTTTTAAAAGATAGAGAGTAACTTTATGTAAGTGACTACGTTGCAGTGGATAAAGGAGTTAGGGATTTCAAACATCATATATATCTTTCAACCATAATCACTAGTGCAATATATTCCTATTTTAGATTATGTATTACAATAAGTAACAAACCCAACCTAATCCACACAAAATAGGAGAACTGATTTTCACTTTTTCTATTTCTACCTCAAGCAAAAAGCATTACATTCACAGAACGCAAACCACTAGAAATGTCCATGCAGCCTAAATTATCACTAACACATTCTATGTAAGTCCAAGAAATCTGACGCAAAGAGATTTTAATCTCGTCCAATTTTTCGCAATCGTTTAGGCTCTTTGCCCACCAGATTATGAAAGTTGAATACTTATATTAGCATATTGGGTGCATGGTTCATTTAACTAACTCTTAATTAACGCTTTCCTGAAAATTGTTTGATTGTATCCTAAACATAGCACATATGTCACATGGAAGAAAGCATCATAATCAGCTAGTGGAGGTGTAATTAGCTCCTTGTCTACCAGCTGTAATTGTATGGCGGTTATCTTACTGTAGTTAACAATCTTAGATAGGACAGGACCATTGGCCTGTTATGTTTTTGTCCCGATTTTCTTGTCATATTTGAGTTTTACTTTTCTCTTAAAAGAAAGTTAAAGTATTACCATAATTGCTTTTGTATACGGTCGAAATTAATTTCGGCATTCGTACGTCTGATCGAGATGGGATCCGAAGAAGGCATAAGCGAGCTTCAAGTTTCAGGGACAGGTCAAATACCGAACTCGAAGTCATTATCGAGCTCGGGTCCGAATCGAACTATGATGAGATATGATGGAATCGAGCTTAAGGGCCAGTGGCCAACCACTACCGAGCCCAAGTCATTTCCGGATCCCGAGTCGGCATCAAGCTCAAATCCGCATCGAGCTCTAAAACTGGAAACCGACCAATACTGAGTCCGATCAAGATCGATTTCATAGATAAGAGCCGTTACAGCCGCACTAAGGGAGAGAATCTCGACGAGAATTAGGGAAAAATTGATTTATCATGGGTTTCCCACTATGTATTTTTAATTATATCTAAAGTAGGATCCCTCCACTATAAAAGGGATGGTTATATTTCTCTAAAGTACCAGATTTTTTGCATACATTATAACTGAGATATCATACATTCCTATATTGAAGAGTTATCCTTTTTAGCTTCATAGATTAATTCATCTTGCTTAATCCATAAATCATCTTCTTTCCAAATTTGCTTATTTTTCATTCTCTACAGTCAACATTCAATATTTCTATTTATTCTTACGATTTGTGTCAAGCTATACCACATACCCTTAGAACTACCTACAAATTCAACTATATCCGTTTTATGGGTAAACAGTTTGGCGCCCACCGTGGGGCTAAGGATAATAGTGATTATTTGATACGAATCTGCAAAAACACACCATCTTACGCTTATTGTCGGAAGTGCCTTTAATTTCGGATTAGCAAGGATGAGTTCTCAAATTAAATGGCCTTACCTATCGACAACGAAGCTGGCCTTCAAGGTGAGAACAACAACTTGATGCCCTGGGTCGGAATGCCGCTTGTCGACACCGTTGGAGCTCGAGTCGAAGTGCCATTAGACGTTAATTCGCATGTGGCCATTGAGGCAAACCTACATTTTGAACCTGAAAATAGCATTCATGGTGGTACTCGATCTGCACCTCGAGATACCCATAACATCGAGGAAAACGGTGTCAGCTTGCGTAGGGTTTTTGAAAGGTTGCAAGCTCAACAGGCAACAATAGCTTAGTTGTAGTGTCAAACCCAGATACCGAGCAGGCCAGAGCCCAGTCTACCCCGAGAAATCACCCACAAAATGGAACCAGTTATAGTAAGGTCAAATGAGCGAGAGTTGGGGACTAATCCCGAAATTGCCAAGATGTTCGAAGAACTGACCAAACGAATAGAATCAGGAGAAAGGAGGATCGAAATAAATGACAAAAATGTGAAAATATATAACTCCAGGGTTGATCAGATCCCGGGGGCACCACCGATATTGAAAGGCTTAGATTCCAAAAAATTCATACAAAAGCCTTTTCCCTCAAGCGCGGCTCCTAAACCGATCCCAAAGAAATTTCGCATGCTCGAGATTCCTAAATATAACGGAACTACCGACTCTAACGAATATGTCACCTCTTACACATGTGCCATTAAAGGGAACGACCTAGAGGACGATGAAATCGAATCCGTATTACTGAAGAAATTCGGTGAAACCCTGTCAAAGGGAGTAATGATATGGTATCATAATTTACCATCTAATTCTATCGATTCTTTTGCTATGGTTGCAGATTCCTTGGTAAAAGCGCACGACGGGGCCATAAAGGTCGAGACCAGGAAGTCGGACCTGATCAAGGTAAGAAAAAAGGATAACGAGATGCTAAGGAAGTTCGTATCTCATTTTCAAATGGAACGAATGGATCTGCCACCAGTCACAGACGATTGGGCTATTCAAGCTTTCACTCAAGGTTTGAACGAACGAAGTTCGACGGCTTCACGGCGATTGAAGCATAACCTGATCGAGTATCCAGCTATTACTTGGGCCGACGTTCATAATCGGTACCAGTCAAAAATTAGAGTCGAAGATGATTAGTTGGGTTCTGAACCTACTGCTAGGAGGGATATCAATCGAGAACAGGGTCTGATCAGGGACCGATACCGACCATATAGTGAAAACCACATGATCAATGAATCGAGATGTAACCCCAAACAAGGCAATAAAAGGAGTGATCGAGATCAAGAGTCTCGGGGGATGATGAACAGAAATGGGTCTGATAGGTCTGTCGGACCTAAGGAAGCACCACGATTATCGGAGTATAACTTCAGCATCGATGCATCCGCCATCGTATCGGCTATCAGATGCATCAAAGACACTAAATGGCCTCGACCCATGCAGACCGATCCTGCCCAGAGGAACCCTAATTAAATGTGCGAATATCATGGCACCCATGGCCACAGAACGGAAGATTGTAGGCAACTAAGAGAGGAGGTAGCCCGGTTATTCAATAAAGGGCACCTTCGAGAAATTTTAAGCGACAAGGCCAAAAACCATTTCCAAAACATGGATTTCGGTAAACAAAACAAACAAGAAGAAACGTCACACATCATCCACATAATCCATCGGTGGCATCGATACCCCGCAAGGGCCGGTGCTTAAACACACTGAGACATCAGTTATACGAAAAAGCAATCTCCAACTCAGGATTACGCACCTATAGGAACCTAGTCCTTTAATGATGAAAATGTAGAAGGAATCATGCAACCTCACAACGATGCACTTGTAATATTAGTACTTATGAATAAAACTAAAGTTAAGCGTGTGTTAATTGATCCAGGTAGCTCGGCCAACATTATTAGATCGATGGTTGTAGAACAGCTCGGTCTATAGGACCAGGTCATACCTGCAACCATGGTTCTAAACGGATTCAACATGGCATGTGAAACCACCAATGGCGAGATAATTCTGCCAATAAATGTGGTCGGGACCATCCGGGTAACAAAGTTCCATGTAATTGAAGGCTACATGAGGTACAACGCCTTTTTTGGAAGACCATGGATCCACAATATGAGAGTTGTACCTTTGACCCTCCACCAAGTTCTTAAATTTCCAACATCGGAGGGAGTCAAAACAGTGTACGGAGAACAACCATCCACAAGAGAAATGTTTGCCGTCGAAGAAGCAATTTCGACATCCTCACCTTCGTCAACAAAGGGGTCAGACTCAAAAGGGTAACGATATGCCAAATAGAAATCATAGACGTCAGCTTCAACCCAACTAGAAAATCAGAAGATTGACGAAGATGATGATCAAAGGATCCCTCGATCCTTCGTGGTCCCCGATGATTCCGGCACTACCCAATCAACGATTGAAGAACTGGAGCAAGTCATACTAATCGAGCATTTTCCCGAACGAAAGGTATACCTGGGAATGGGATTAACCCCCGAACTCAGGAAAAGGCTTATTCAATTTCTTATCGATAACATAGATTGTTTTGCTTGGTCCCATTTAGATATAACATGGATCCCACCGGATATAGCGACGTATCGACTAAGCCTGGACCCTAGGTTCAAATCGGTGAAGCAAAAGAGAAGACCCAAATCTGAGGTAAAGCACGCATTCATAAAGAACGAGGTAAATAAACTTCGCAAAATAGGGTCCATTCGGGAAGTGAAATATCCCGAATGGTTAGCCAATGTAGTTGTAATCCCTAAAAAGGGGAACAAACTTAGAATGTGTGTAGATTATAAAGATCTAAACAAGGCATGCTCCAAAGATTCTTTTCCGCTGCCTAACATCGATCACATGATCGATGCCACGGCCGGCCACGAGATCCTTACTTTTATCGATGCCTATTCCGGGTATAATCAAATCCAAATGAACCCGGAGGACTGAGAAAAAACTTCATTTATCACCAAGTATGGAACATATTGTTATAATGTAATGCCCTTCGGGCTAAAAAAATACAGGAGCTACTTACCAACGCCTAATAAATAAAATGTTTGAAGAGCAAATAGGTAAATCGATGGAAGTTTATATTGCTGACATGCTAGTTAAGTCCCTGCGCGCAGAGGACCATTTAGCTCATTTGCAGGAAACATTCAAGATTTTAAGGAAATACAACATAAAGCTCAACCCCGAGAAATGTGCTTTTGTGGTCGATTCGGGCAAGTTTCTTCGCTTCATGGTGTCGAATCGAGGGATCGAGATCAACCCCGATAAAATCAAGGCCATCGAAGACATCGCCGTCGCGGACAGTGTCAAAGCCGTGCAGAGGCTAACGAGACGGATTGCTGCCTTAGGCCGATTCATTTCAAGGTCGTCAGATCGAAGTCACAGATTTTTCTCTCTACTCAAAAAGAAGAATGATTTCGCCTGGACCCCGGAATGCCAACATGCATTAGAGGAATTAAAGCAATACCTATCGAGCCCACCACTGCTTCACACTCCGAAGGCAGATGAGAAACTTTACTTATACTTGGCGGTATCGAAAATAGTGGTAAGTGGTGTTCTAGTTCGAGAAGAGCAAGGTACGCAATTTCCCATTTATTATGTAAGTCGAACCTTAGGGGAAGCATAAACTAGATATCCACACTTAGAGAAATTGGCACTAGCACTAATAAGTGCCTCTAGAAAGTTAAGACCATACTTTCAATGTCACCACGTATGCGTATTAACCACTTACCCACTTCATAATATTTTACACAAGCCTGAACTATCAGGCCGATTGGCCAAATGGGTCGTCGAACTCAGTGGGTATGATATCGAATATCAACCCCGAACGGCCATCAAGTCTCAAATTTTAGCGTACTTCGTGGCCGATTTCACGCCAACCCTCGTAGCCGAAGTCGAAAAAGAACTCTTGTTGAAATCGGGTACATCATCGGGGGTATGGACCCTTTTCACAAACGGGGCTTCGAACGTAAAGGGGTCCGGACTAGACATCATTTTAAAGCCGCCTACGGGTAGAACTATTAGGCAATCTATCAAAACTACTAGGTTGACTAACAACGAGACAGAGTATGAGGCCATGATTGCAGTTTTCGAGCTATCTAAAAGCTTGGGAGAAGAAGTCATTGAAGCCAAGTGTGACTCTTTACTAGTGGTAAATCAAGTAAATAAAACCTTCGAAGTTCGAGAGGATAGAATGCAAAGGTATTTAGACAAACTACAGGTAACTTTGCACCGTTTCAAATAATGGACCTTATAGCATTTACCTCGAGAACAAAATAGTGAGGCTGATGTACTTACAAATTTGGGCTCATCGGTCGAGGAAGATGAGATCAGCTCGGGGACTGTCGTTCAACTCTCGAGATCCGTGATCGAGGAAGGTCATGCCCAGATAAACTTTACAAGCTTAACCTGGGATTGGAGGAATAAGTATATTGAATACTTGGAGAACGGAAAGCTCCCATCGGACCCTAAAAATTCTAGGGCCCTACGAACCAAAGCTGCTCGATTCACACAGACTGCAGATGGAACATTATACTGAAGGACATTCGATGGACCATTAGCAGTATGCTTAGGACCAGGAGACACCGACTACATCTTACGTGAGATTCACGAGGGTACTTGTGGAAACCATTCCAGTACCGATTCATTAGTCCGAAAAATAATCAGAGCATGAAATTATTGGATCGATATGGACAAAGATGCAAAGGAGTTTGTTCGAAAATATGACAAATGTCAAAGGTTTGCACCGATGATCCATCAGCCCGGAGAGCAACTTCACTCAGTCCTATCCCCATGGTCATTCATGAAATAAAAAATGGATATCGTCGGCCCTCTGCCATTGGCCCCAGGTAAATCTAAGTTCATTTTATTTATGATTGACTATTTCTCTAAATGGGTTGAAGCACATGTGTTCGAGAAAGTAAGAGAGAAAGAGGTTATAGACTGCATCTAGGATCATATCGTATGTCGATTTGGGGTACCCGCCGAAATAGTGTGTGACAATGGGAAATAATTTATCGGCAGTAAAGTGACGAAATTCCTCGAAGACTACAAAATAAAAAGGATATTATCGACACCGTATCACCCTAGTGGGAACGAACAGGCCGAATCGACGAATAAGACTATCATTCAAAACCTAAAGAAAATGTTGAACGACGTTAAGGGAAAATGGAGAGAAATTCTACCCGAAGTTCTTTAGGCATATTGAACAACATCGAAATCCAGTATGGGGGAAACCCCATTCTCCTTAGTATATGGCTCTGAAGCCTTGATTCTAGTCGAAGTCGGGGAACCCAGTGCCAGGTTTCGATATACAACAGAAGAGTCAAATCACGAGGCTATGAATACTAGCCTCGAATTATAGGATGAAAAACGAGAAGCTGCTCTCGTCCAATTGGCCGCCCAAAAGCAGCGGATAGAAAGATACTATAATCGAAGAACCAATCTTTGCCATTTTAAAATCGGGGATTTAGTGCTAAGAAAAGTCTCCCTCAGCACCCGAAATCCAAATAAAGGAAAACTGGGGCCAAACTGGGAAGGACCATATCAGGTACTCAAAAACGTCGGTAAAGGATCATATAAGCTCTGTATTATAAACGGCAAACAACTACCAAGCAATTGGAATGTGTCACACCTAAAATGATACTACTACTAAGGTACGACCCTCCCATGATTTATTTATATTTAGAAAACTAACCCTTGCAGGAGTTCAAATCAGAAACAATGATGGGTCATTCAACACGAAGCCTTAGGTCTGAAAGCACGCGTTGCACTCTTTTTTCCTTAGACCGGTTTTATCCCAAATGGGTTTTTCGGCAAGATTTTTAATGAGGAAACCATTGATCGTGCTAACTTAGAACAATTTAACAGTATCCGAGGCCTCTTTACAATAAACCTCGAATACTGGTGGGGCATTACCCTCAAACATATCAAGTTCGAGGCAAGAAAGTTACTTCATAACAACAGGGTTCCGATAGGAAAAATTGTAAGAGCCAAATGGTCAAAACGAACCACGCTCGTGTAGATTGCTCAATCCCTGGTCCAAAATATAAACACATGTATAACGACATGAAAAACTTCTTTTCCCATATCTCATGTCTCACAACCCATCCTCTATTTCATGATCTATTACGCAAATAGGCTCAAGGGCCGACCATTACTTCGAGTTCGAGAAAGCACTCACTCGACCATTAAGCCTACGGGCTACATTACTTCGAGTTCGAATCACTCACTCGACTACTAAGTCTATGTGCTACTCTTATTTCGAGTTCGAGAAAACACTCACTCGGCCATTAAGCCCACGGGCTACATTACTTCGAGTTCGAATCACTCACTCGACTAATAAGCCTATGGGCTACATCACTTTGATTTCGAACAAGCACTCACTCGACTACTATGACTACGGGCTACTCTTATTTTGAGTTCGAACAAACACTCACTCGACCATTAAACCTACGGGCTACATTACTTCGAGTTCGAATCACTCACTCGACTAATAAGCCTACGGGCTATATCACTTCGAGTTCGAGCAAGCACTCACTCGACTATTAAGCCTACGCGCTACTCTTATTTTGAGTTTGAGCAATCACTCACTCGACCATTAAGCCTATGGGCTACATCATTTCGAGTTCGAGCAAGCACTCACACGACTATTAAGACTACGGGCTACTCTTATTTTGAGTTCAAGCAATTACTCACTCGATCATTAAGCCTATGGGTTACATCACTTCGAGTTGATCAAGCACTCACTCGACTATTAAGCAGTGTTTTAAAAGGCGTGGGCGTAAGGCGGGGAGTTTTACATAGGCCTCAGCTGGGCGTAAGCCCCGAGGCGCGGGGCGTAAGCCCCATAGGTATTTAATTTTTAATATTTTATAAAATAACATAATGATAGTTAATATTTATAAACATGTAAAATTGTATAAAAATTGAAGAAAATTATATATATGTGTGCTCCATCCCCATAAAAAACTAATCAAAACAATCTATTATACGTTACAAGCACAAGTAATTTGAGTCTAAAAGAATAAAGTTTTCTATATGGAGGAACAAAAAGGATGATTAACCTGCAATTTGAACTTTGAATTTGCTGCTATGAAGAAAAATGTAGTTCTCTTTGTATTTGTAAAAAAATTAAATATTCGTTGCTTTTGGGAGATATTAGCAGACTAGCGGACAAGATAAAAAATGGGAAAAACCATGAATTAGGGCTTAAATCAATAAAAAGGTCTTTACTTTTACATTTGATACTTTTGAGTTCCTTTTTAAATCTTTTGAGTAATTACCAAACTGACTTTTGAGAATTTGGATATTATATGAAAGACTAATTCAACAAATTTTTTTTTAATTTAAAAAAGTCTTTGGGGCTTACTCCTTACTAAAAAAATGCGCCTCGAACGCCCGGACGTACGCCCAAAATTGTGGGGCGTACGCCTCTTGAGACTTTCATCCCACACCATAGCCCCGGGGCTCGCCCCATAAACGCCTTTTAAAACAGAGCTATTAAGCCTACGGGCTACTCTTATTTCGAGGTTGAGCAATCACTTACTCGACCATTAAAACCTACGGGCTACTCTTATTTCGAGTTTGAACAATCACTCACTCGACCATTAAAACCTACGGGCTACATTACTTCAAGTTCGAAGCACTCACTCAACTATTAAGCCTACGGGCTTCTCCATCGGGCTCCTCCCCGCTCTCGGGCCCACTCTTGCTCCCATCATCGCTGCCACCATCATCATCGGAAGCCAAGGCTTCAGCATCGACTTCGAGCTCTTTAGCTCTTTTTATCTCTTCGGTGAGATCGAAACCTCGAGCATGGATCTCTTCGAGGGTCTCCCTCCGAGATCGGCATTTAGCAAGTTCAGCAACCCAATGTGCTCGAGTGTTGGCGGTTTCGGCCGCCTCTCTTGCTTGTACCTGAGCAGCTTCAGCATCCGCCTGATAGACGGCCACTAATGCATCCGCAAAGGACTTTGCTTTTCCGGCATCAGATTTGTCCATGGAAAGTTCGGAGGCCAACCGAGCCTCGAGCTCCTCTATTTTTCTTGCTTGAACCAAGCTTTTCTCCTTCATTCTTTGAAGTTGGTTTTCGGCCGATGATAATTGGGCTCGAGCAGTTTCATTTTCTGCGGCAAGACGGTCCATACCATCTTTCCACCCTAAGGTCTCTGCCCTTATCACACCGACCTCCTCACGAAGCTTCCCAATAACCTCAAGATTCTGCTGCAGCTGTGAGATCGAAATATTAGCCGTCATTTCAGGATCGAGTCCATGGGTTTTTAAGATTATTATTACCTGCTCGGTCAGGTTGGTCTGGTCTTGATAAGCCTTTTCCAACTCAGCTCGGAGGTTTTTGATTTCTTGTTCCCTTTGCCCGAAGAGGATTCTAAGGGCGTTCCACTCCTTCGTGACCCGTCGGAGGTCGGCCTCGTACCGACGCAGCTCAGCTCGAGACCGAGAACATGTTTCTCGATGAACTGCTGCGGCCTACGTAAGAAAGAAGAAAAGAAGTTAGAGAAGAATAGCAAACATAAAAGTAATATCAACGAAGGGAGTTAAAGCTTACCCGATTCAGAACTTGCTGCACTTCATAGAAAAGGCCCGACACAACACTAGGGCCTGTAACATCCTCGACTCCAGTAAAAAAATCACATAAGGCATCCTCCTCTTCATGAGACCGGTTTATCTCGAGGGCCCCCAAAGCTTGGGTTCCCGAATTGCCCCTTCGGAAAAGGCAGGGAGATTGGGCGAGTCTCCGATTACTATTGCCCAAGCGACTCGCTTGGGGCGTTCTCCTCAGTTTGGAGAGCTTCACGACCGGCCTCTTCTGATATACCCACCGCTTGTTGACTTCGGTGGGAAGCATCCTCGATCTCTAACGGTTCGGGGACTCTGCCTGAACCTTCCTCTGATATCTCCCCAGTCTGAGGCGGAGCTTTATAAATCACCATCGGTGCAACTTCCTTTGCGGCATCGATGGTTTTCTTCATTCGGGCCACCAGCACAGACCCATCATTTTCTTCTTCCTCCTCGTCTTCATCCCTTAGACGCAGAACAGATTCCATGGTTAAAGGGATGGTATTCTTCCTCGATTTACAAGTCATCCTCGTCTTCGGTTTTGTATCTTCGGAAGTAGAGGCCCTTTTTCTCTTATTATCCCTCACCGGTTTTGGAACAGAGATCGAAACCTCTTCCTCTCCGGGCGGGGGCCTCAAAACCGCATCTTTGCCCACACCTACCTATAGGAAAATTGATTTAAGTATATTGGAAAGCATCTCGTTCGAACTACCAAAGATACGAGAAAGAGGCTTACCATGATTTTTGGCCTTCCATCGGCGCTTCGACAAATCACGCCATGAGTGCTCGGCATATGTGGAGGTTAAAACTAGATCTCGTATCCAGTTCTTGAGGTCGAAAACCGCACCGGGCATCCAAGGAACTGCTGCATCACAAAAAGGGGATATCGGTTAGAAAAAGAAATAAAGGGGTAATATAGTAGGAGATAACAGTAGAATTACACTTACGCTTTAAGTTCCACTCCTCGGGAAATGGCATCTTTTCAGTCGGAATCAGGTTCGAAATCTTTACTCGAACGAATCTGCCCATCCAGCCTTGATCCCTGTCCTCGTCTATGCTCGAGAACAGAACCTTGATAGCCCGGCACTGAAGTTTTATTAACCCGTCTGGAAAGAGACGAGGGCAGTACAATCGAATGGGATGATCGAGGATAAAAGGCATCCCCTCGATTTTGTTCACGAAGTAACAGATCAAAATAACGATCCACCAAAAAGAAAGGTGGATCTGGCCTAGAGTTATTTGGTATTGACGGTAGAAATCAATAATAACAAGGTCGAGGGGACCTAATGTGAAAGGGTAAGTATACACACTTGAAAACCCTATCATGTAAGTGGTGATATATGCTTTAGAAGATAGGATTACTATTTCTTTATTTTTCCAATTGCAATCCTTCTTTAGCTGTTCGAGGTGCCCCTCGGTTATCGAACACATATATCTCGATACTGGCTCACATCGGCGGGGAAAAGGCGAGCCTTTATTGACCTTAAAATCAGAGGTAAGAACACACGCACCAGGAACGCACTCCTCAGGTCATGGCTCCACCGGTGTTTTGTCGGCGGCAGGCTGTGAAAAAGAAGCTTTTTCTTTATGAGGAATGATTTTTGATGTTTTCGCCATTTTTGGATTTAAAGATCGAAAATAGAATGAGGTAACAAAGATTTGGATTTTTTTTAGACATTTTGTAGTAAAAAATCACAGATTTACAGATAAACTCAGAAGATGCAAGAAAGAACTTTATAAAATTTGGAGATTGGAGACGCAAAAGTGGTAAATGTTAAAGTAAGGGGCTATTTATAGATTAAGCAACATCGGTTCAGTATCAACAGTGGACGACCATCGTCTGACACGTATTAAATACTTTGAAAACTAAACTGACGGGACAGCTATCACGTGCGTCATGATTGAGCCCGATGTAAACGTCAGCATATATCTGATCGAGCCGTGAGAAAATCATATCGTTGCTCACCACATCCTTTTCGAGAAACGAGGGGACTATCTGTATACGGTCGAAACTGATTTCGATCTTCGTACGTCTGAACGAGATAGGATCGGAAGAAGGCACAAACGAGCTTCAAGTTTCAGGGACATGTCAAATACCGAGCTCGGGTCCAAATAGAACTATGATGAGATATGATGGAATCGAGCTTAAGGGCCAGAGGCCAACCAATACCGAGCCCAAGTCATTTCCGGATCCCGAGTCGGCATCAAGCTCAAATCTGCATCTAGCTCTAAAACTGAAAACCGACCAATACTGAATCCGATCAAGATCGAGCTCATAGACAAGAGCCGTTACAGCCGCACTAAGGGAGAGAATCTCGGCGGAAATTAGAGAAAAACTTATTTATCATGGGTTCCCCACTATGTAATTTTAATTATATCTAAAGTAGGATCCCCCCCACTATAAAAGGGATAGTTATATTTCTGTAAAGGACCAGATTTTTTGCATACATTGTAACTGAGATATCATACACTCTTATATTGAAGAATTATCCTTTTTAGCTTCATAGATTGATTCATCTTACTTAATCCATAAATCATCTTCTTTCCAACTTTGCTTATTTTTCATTCTCTACGGTCAACATTCAATATTTCTATTTATTCTTACGATTTGTGTCAAGTTATACCACATACCCTTAGAACTACGTACAAATTCAACTCCATCCGTTTTTCGGGTAAACAGCTTTCACTTTTCCTGAAAGGAATATATATAATTATCTTTCATATTTGGTGTTATTCTTTGGCTTGGAGGAAAAGTTTTGGATATCTATAAATTGAATACATTCTTCATACAACTAGAACATACAAGAGCGTCCACAATGTAGTCCTTATGAGAATTTCATTTATGGGAGAATTTATTCTCTCATAAGTTCTTTTCTTTTATATTATCTAGGTCAATTGACCAAATTATATTAAATTATTATGCCTAGTTTAGCATATGTTTCTTTTGTCATCTCATTTTCGTTAAGCTTCCGCATGACGCCTTGTTATTTTCGACTCTAACATGACCAGAAGCCTGGAAATGAGCTTCACGTACAGAAATATATTACCCATTTTTCATTGTGTATCAGTAGGAGTGGATGCCAATTTAAGTGCACCCAAATACCATTTACTTCTGAGGTACAAGAAAAGAAAATGGTCGAATATTTTACTTACTGAATTACATTTCATTCTGATTTGAAGTCCTTTCGCGAATACTTTATCCAGCACTAAGATTTATGAAAAGACTGCTCGTGTAATTTTCTTAAAATTGCATTTTGACTCTATACAAGCTATTTGTTATAATGTTGTTAAAATGCGTACTAATTATTCGCTAAACTAACTGTGCCTTCAAGCATATTCAGCATAGGTAATTTAAACACATCATAGTAAATAAATCAACCGGTAATTTAACTACAGTAGTATCACCCACGTTTCTAGCGTTACATGTTTTCAGTAATTTTTATACAACAAAGAAGGTGGCTGTGACAAGAATAATTTATTAAGGGATTTTTTTGTTCCTATACAATACACTACTAGAAATTCGGCAAAAATCGATCAAGGTCAACCGATCAATTTTGGTCGGTCAAAAAACCAACCAAAAAATCGATCAAAGTTGGTCGATTTTTTAAAATATTTTATTTTTTAATTTTTTCTACGAAACCGACCAATTTTGGTCGGTTTTCTTTAGCGCAAAAATGTGTGAAACTATTTTTGAGTCCCGCAAAATTTATTTTTCAAGAAACCGACCAACTTTGGTCGGTTTTTCAATTAAAATAAATAAAAAATAATATTAAAAAACCGACCAAAATTGATTGATTAATTCGGCCGGTCATTTAAAAAAACCAACCAACTTTGGTCGGTAATTTTACTTTTTAATAAAATCGACCAACATTGGTCGGTTATTTTCGTGCGAAAATATAATTAAAGAGTATAAATCAAATAAAAGATAATCTTAAAACAAAATGCATCAATGGTCTAGTGGTAGAATAGTATCCTGCTACAGTACAGACCCCAGTTCGATTCTCAGATGGTAAATCTTTTGATTACATAATTAAAATACCGACCAACTTTGGTCGGAAAATACCGACCAACTTTGGTCGGTTTTTTTTTTTGCAATAATTGTTTTTTTGAATTTAATTGACCTTACCGACCAACTTTGGTCGGTATTCATTTTCGATCCCTAAAATACCGTCCACACGTAAATGGTCGCGTTTTGGTCGGTTATTGGCCATTACCAACCAACTTTGATCAGGTTTTTTGGTCGATTTTTACCGAATTTCTAGTAGTGATATTTGAAAATTATTTACCAAAATTATTTTAATTTTGTATATTACCCGCCCTAAACAAGAATTACTTACAAATTATATACATTTCATCTTAAAAGGCTTTCAATCCATTATTAGTGCCTTTAATCAAGAGATTTAGTTACACCCTTTTCTTTTTTTCTCTCCTCTCTCCCCTCTTCTCTCCATAATATTCACGCTTGTTGGTTTTTTTGTCTCCTCAACCACCATTACCAATACAAATACTTCATGGTTATTATCTTCTGTTTCGGTGCCTTAGTGTCACAATTACCGGTTAGTCCTTTTTTTTTCTCTTTTCATTGTAATAGATTATTTTCAACATTAATCAATCGTAATGACTCCTTAGCTAGATTACCATTTTGGTCAAACAGTATTTTCAGTTTGGGGAAAACTCTAAAAGAGTAATGACCAGATTAGTACACAAGAATATGAAACTGGCAATTTAATTATTTCAGATGGTGCTGGAACAAGTGACATCCGCCGCCGCCACGTAGCTTCATCTTTTGGAATTTCAATAAGCGTGAAATTGCTGCACTTGATAGGAAGATGTGGAGGTCGAGTATTAGGGTTATAGGTTAGGAGGTAGTTGAGGCTTGTCTTATTTCGTACCGTTGTGAGACTAGTATGGTAGGATTTTTGTCTAAGCTAGCTAGTGGCAATGTCGTGTCTTACTATTTTGCGTTTCAATGTCGGACTTATTTACTAGCTATCGTTTTTGTTTTTTCTTTTATTTTAGTTTTTGCTTTGCATCTTTCTTCTGGATTTTATATTGTTCCTATTTTTTCTATGATTTCTGTGGTGATACTGATATTGTCTTATTTTGTCTTTTTGTCCTCTTAAGCCGAGGGTCTTTCGGAAACAACCTTTCTACCTCTTTGGGGTAGGGATAAGGTCTGCGTACACACTACCTTCCCCAGACCTCACTAGTGAGATTTCACTGGGTTGTTGTTGTTATTTTTGTTTCCCTTTTATAGACTTCGATAATGTCGATGAAGCGACAACCACAAGAGGATCTCAAACCTCGATAGCAAGATATGCAACCTACTAAAATGGATGATAGTCCAATACTCATGGTTCTGTTTATAGGACTTCATGTTAATGATACTTGCGTCATATGAGTGATATGGTGGATTACTTTAAGCTTGGCATTTTACAAAATACTTACACTACTAAATCACAACAATTATGTTTCCCAAGGAATCAACAATTATTCATCATCACAATCTAAAAGAGAACTTCTACTTAATCTAAACTTCATTGCATATTTATATTCAAACTAAACACATAAAATCTCTATCTCTAAGAACAATATATGGTACATCAACATACAAATTAAAAATAAATTTCGTACAAATTTAATGCAAATTTAAATATCTAAAACAACATACATAGTAATGATAAATTTCATACAACTAATTATATATTATACAATTTTTTTACAACTTTCATACATTATTTCTACCCAGTTAAATACAACTATAATATCATACAACTTAAATATAATTTTTATACAATATATCTTTTGTATATTTTGTATCAGATTTATACATAGTAAAAATAAATTTTATACAACCAATTATATATTATACAACTTATCTACAACTTTCATACATTATTTTTACCCAATTTTATACAACTACAATATCATACAACTTAAATATAATTTTTATACAAAATTTATACAATATGTCTTTTGTATCTGATTTGTGTATATTTTGTCTGTGGTGTATGCTTCTTCCTCTCTAAAATTCCAATCAAAACTTACTCTCCTAATACAGTTTTGATACATATCAACAACTTTATGTAAAAAGATAGTATTGATAATTTAAATACAAATTTTATACAACGATTCATACATTATACAACTATTTTTCAACTTTCACAGAACATTCAAATAAAATACATATATATATATATATAACTACAGCAGAATATAATTTATATATAATTATAATACAACTTTACTATAATTTCGTAAGTATATTGTATGTCATGTCTTCTTCTTCTTCTTCTTCTTCTTCTTCTTCTTCTTCTTCTTCTTCTTCTTCTTCGAGTTTCAATCTGAAATTCAGCCAAAATCAAGTCTAATCTTCACCAAATATCCTCAAAATTGAGATATAAACTCCAAACAATATTCTCAATTGTTTGCAACAACATCCAATCCAAACAAATAATAATTTTTAAAAACTCAAATTCGAATTCAAATAATTTTGTTTGAGTTCGAGCTTCTTAGATACAAGAAATTGAGGTGTTGTTTCTAACCTTGTCTCTAATATTTACTTTAGATTTAATATGTGATAGTTATGTAGTGTAATTTGTTTAACGTTCCGAGAAATTAGTTTAATTGCTTGGTGAATGCTTTGCTAAATTTGGCTAGTGAAAACGAGTCTATCAGACGAATAATTGATGTCTTGAGTTTGTGTTCACGATTTACATGCCATCTGTTATTTTTCATGGATTTTGGTATTGCTTTTGCTAAGAGTTTATTTGGTAATGTGTCGTATGAACTGCTGGCCGAGAATTTTAAGATTGAGAATGAAATTTGAACTCAAAAGAGGCTAACGTGTTTAGGAAATTAATTTTGATAGAACAGAGAATGAGAGATTGAGAGACAGAGAGAAACGGAGAGAGCGCAGGAGAGAGAGAGAGAGAGAATAATGATGAGAAATAATTAATTCCTTATTCAATTCCTAATATAAAAGGATACTCATTTAATTCCTAAAATATATATAATTGGTAAATTGTATATGCCTATATAATTAAATTGAAACTTGAGTAGGGAGGGTAATAAAGTTTCAAACTGTATATAGGAAGTTAAAAATCTCATTTAATAAATGTAATAAGTAATGTAAAAAGTAACTTTGACCCACACAAAAAAAAAGGCTTGGATTAGGCCTCGAGTGTGAGGATGTCGGCCCATACCCACTTTGCTTTGCGGCCAAAAGCCCAATCCTTTTTTATTTCTCTTTACTAGGTAAAAATAGCACGGGTTAGTCAGTTTTCGGACTACAAACAACAACAACAACAACAACAACAATCCAGTATAATCTCACTAATGAAGTCTGGGGAGGGTAGTGTGTACGCAAACCTTACCCCTACCCTGGGGTAGAGAGGTTGTTTCCGATAGACCATCGGCTCTCTCCCTCCAAGAACTCCCCACCTTGCTATTGGGGTGACTCGAACTCACAACCTCTTGGTTGGAAGTGGAGGGTGCTTACCACTAGAGCAACCCACTCTTGTCATTGAAAAATAGCCAACGTTTGTAAAATCATTGAAAAATAGCCATTATTGTGCTGCAACACAGAAAGTTCCAGCATAATATACTGGAGATTAGCGCACTTGTGTATCAACTTCCAGCATATTATGTTGGAACTTCAGCACACGAAAAGTTCCAGCATAATATACTTGAGAATGGAGCACCTGTGTATGAACTTTCAGCATATTAAGTTGGAATAGTATATTATGCTAGAACTCCAGTATATTATGCTGAAAGTTCACATGTAAAATATTTGAACTCCAGTATATTATGCTGAAATATTTTTCAAATTTTGGGATTTATCTTTACATGAAAAGTGGCTAAATTTCGATTACTTTTGAAACTGTAGCTATTTTTCAATTACCACTTGTAAATCTGGCTATTTTTGAATTTTACCCCTTTACTAGCGTAATAAAACAGTAATCTCAATTTTGAGATACTAGACTGTTGGGCAAAGATCACTTTTAGGCTTTAGCCCATTGCTGAAACTATTTATATAGGTAGCAAAAAAGTGTATAAAATTTATATATTTTTTATATATAACATACATAAAATATACATTTTTCGGCAATACTGTGCCATTTTTCCCACTATTTCCACAAAGATAGCTTAGACATATGACATAAAGCAATCATCGATGCGCTTAATCTCAGCAATACACATCATGCTTCAAAAGAATAACCAAGAAACTAGACTACTATTTTTCTCCAGAACCTTGGTATAACTACGATTTCATGTTTTAAATTAGCAAATTGCCGCCTACTCAACCGCTTAAACTAAAAATAGTTGGCGGATATATAATATATGTATAACCTATTTATGATGTGTGTATAACAGTAAATAATCTACCCATAAGAAAGAAACTAAATTGCACCCCCACCCCCCAAAAGCCCACATCAGTGTCTGCTGACACAACAGCCCAAATGTCAAACGATGAGTCTCGTACAAGTAAGACTAGTTATATACTATTAGTTAAGTAAAAATTTTACTACTCTAGAATCTAGAAATATGTTTTTTTCTAACAAGTGGATGTTGAATTTAATCAACCTGAAAAGGATAGGACGAATATGATTTAGTTCTCTGACTGGAATAATCAAAAACGCATAAAATCATAACAAAGAAGATTCAGGAAAAGAAAGGAAATTTTCATTCATTCCGAGGAAGGACATCTGCAGTGAAGAGTTCGCATGCAGTCTCAGGAAATCATAAATACAAGGCTTTACATGAAACATTTGTGAGTTTGCAACACATATACAAGAGTGATACAAATATGTAGAACTTCTAAAAGAAAACATACAAAAGCCTTAAAACAAAGCACTGATCTTCATGTCATCCGCCGAAGTTCAAAACACTTCTTCATTTTCCCCCATAGCCAAAAAAATTCCCGGTAGTACATCCCAATAATACCTACATACTACTCCCAATCGCATTCTCAAAGCTCACTTCACAAAGATCTGATCTTCTGAATATCAATATTTTCAAGAATTGGAACATCGATGATCGGATTAGCTTTGATCTGTTGTGAAACCCATTAAAAAAACCAACGGAAATCATTAGAATAGTAAAATGAAGCCTTTTAACTTAAACATCGACTGTTTGGCCGCTGAGCACATCCTGAAGCTGGAGAGACCCATCCTTCATTAGATTAACACTTAAGCTCTTGAATCTTTCTCTTGAGTACTGCCGAGATGCCTTTCTCCAATCAGTTCCTGTCTTCATCATTGCTACGAACTCCTCGTAACTGATTTGCCCGTCCTGAGAAAAAGTACAAAATTCAACAACGATGTAAAACTGGTTTGATACATCAGAGCCAGGAGACTGTGGAAGGAGAAATAAGAGTGGACAAATTCAGGAGTGCAGCATTTTATCTTTCATGCTACATTCCTAAAGAAATTCCATCTTCTTTTTTTTTTGGAGAATTTTCTGTGACTCTAAATGGTTCAACATTTGACAAGATCGAACGAACTTCTTTAATGTTAAGAAGTCTTTTAGCTTGTTTTTTTAAACATATTGAAAGAGCAAGGGAAAGAGGCAGGGTCACTACATGGAGAAAAAAAGATGAGTCTAACCTTGTCTGTATCAACTTCACGCATGATCTCATTCAGTACATCAGTATCGCATGCACCTGATTCATCAGCTAGAGCTTCTCGTAGCTCATCAAGCTCAATATAACCGCTTCCATCTTTGTCAAAGAACATGAATGCTTTACGAAAATGCTCATCGTTTTCCATCCTCTGTAAGTGGATTATAACTGCTACAAACTCCCCATAGTCCAGGACTCCATTTCCATCAACATCAGCCTAATCAAATATTAGTTTCAGCAACCGTCAGGCAAGATTATTTAGTTAATCTATTTCTGAGGAAAAAAATTTCTGTATCTGCAATAAGATTTGTTCAAAGGTCCATGTTCCAAACAGGAAAAAGCTTGAGAATTTGCATATAAAAGCTGCTTCACATTTACAACAGAAAACTTGGGAATCTTGGATAGCCTAAAATATAGGCTACAAATGTCAACCAGATTGTATTGGGACAAGAATGCAGAAAAGTTTCTAGTGAAGGCTATAGGATCAAATGTCAACACCGTTCATGGTGTTAGAACCCATGCGTATACTTCCTCACACCCAGGTAGTAATGCAATGGAACCCCTTGGCTATTTAATAGCCTTCATAAAATATATATATATATATATGCTTGCTTAAATATAATGAAAGGAGGAGGAGAAATAGAAGGAAAGCTAATCCCTGAAATAAATGCAACAAGCAGAGTCTTCAGAGCCAATATCTTGTGCAAAATAAACCATCTGACAGATGTGAACCTAATCTGCAAGCTATAGTGAGGAAGAGAAGAAATATAGGAAGGATTTATTTCCCCTCTCCTTCAAAACATCGGGTACTTGAAACAAACCAGGTGAAACCAAGCAAGAGAGAACAAGAATAATTGAGATCACAAGAATAGGATGGCAGTGACTGCTTTAACATCACTTGGAAGAGTAACTTCTGTCAAACTCACAGTTTAAATGGAGAGCAGAGAGAAAGAGAGAGTGTGTGTGTTCTGTGGAACAGCTTATTATTTTCCCACATCCTGAAGGCACAGAGCTTAAAAGACACCAGACGATTTGCAGAACAACTTGGTTAGTTACCATGAAACACTATCAGAATACATTTATCAGAAAGGACAGCAGAATCTGGAGGGGAGGCAAGAAAAACGAGAAGTGATGGAGAAGATGTTAGTTAGATACACAAATAGGCTTTACCTGCTTCAATATATCATTGAGCTGAACTTTAGCAGTTAATTTGTAGTAGTCAAGGAGTGGGATACCAAGTCTAATATCAAACTTTTAGAATCAGATAAACCCCAACATAGAAGAGATGAAATAAACACACATATTATGCATGCTATATACACAAAAAACTGGGAGGATGCACGTAGAGAGTGGTAGAGCGAGATAGTTAAATCTGAAGAAATTCACGTGGAACTACAAGTTACAGCAGCATATACGAAAAACTAGGAAGCATACAGGAAAGTGAGTAAAATAGAAGCAAAATATGTTCTACTAATATTTTGGCATATAAGACTCGTAAATCTCATATACCAACAAGAAGAAAGAACGAAAGACTGTTTCAACGTGTTTAAAAGAATAGTAATGTTTACCACATCCATCAGCAACTTCATCTCTGCTTCTGCTAACTGCGAACCCACTTTTCTAAGTCCAGTCTTTAGTTCATCATATGATATTTTTGCATCACCATCAGAGTCCATTAATGCAAACATCTCTCTGATTACCTCAACCTCTTCAAGTGTCAAGTGCTCAGCAATGACCTACGCAATTCGATAGGTGAAAAAACAATTCAAACTAAAGCACATCCACATAATGCTGCAAGTAACTACACAAGCCGTAAAAGCCTTGGAATTGACAGGACGCCAACACATAATACATCATTTACAAGTTACATAGCAACTCTCTCTCTCTCTCTCTCTCTCTCTGATTTAACCAATTAAGTCTCAAAAAGTTCCCGTTGGCCTTCAAACCAAATTTCAGATTTGTAGCAATAGTAGATCACGGGTTCGAGCCGTGGAAGCAGCCACTAATGTTTGCATTAGGGTAGGTTGTCTACATCACACCCTTTAGGGTGCGGCCCTTCCCCGAATCCTGCGTGAATGCTGGATGCTTTGTGCACCGCGCTGTCCTTATATGCTTAAACAAAATTAGAGGCTTACCCGCAGTGCTTTCTTTTTTAATCTGTTCATGATAGAAAATTGCTTCAGTCTTGTCCTAACAATATCTCCCAGTGGAACATTTGAAGCCTTTTTTGCATGTTGTATCCAGGGGTGCTCTGCAATAAAGAAGACTGACTTAAAAGCTGCTTTATGACAGACAACTGATGATGCAGAAAATGGTTAGCAGGTTGAACAATCTTACATTATATAATCTATGTTTTTGTAAGTGCTTATCAACAAGAAAATAAAAAATAAAAGAATAAACTCTCAGTAAGAATCAGCACTTGAATACATTCAACTTGTCCCAATTACAGTATTTCCCTTCTTCATAATTAGTCCTTCTAATAATTATAAGACATAGTGAAATTGGCTATCCTGCATTCAGTTCTGATCTTTGAGCCATGATCATACAGGTTGACATCTCTAGAAATTCAGCAGAACAAAGGGTGGGGGAGGATTTTATAACTACCAGATGCTGGAGCAACCCTATTCGGGTAAAAGACAAAAAAGTGCAAAGGGAAATAAACAGCTGGGATTTAGTTGATTAACATACAACAACAACAACATACCCGGTCTTATCCCACGCCGTGGATAAAATGTAGTTGATTAACATAAACAGTAAAATATTTTAGACGTGAGCCATAAAGCAGTTAGTACAACGTAAAACCCTTGAAACTATTCCTACTAAAACAAATTTGATTCATAGCGTTGTCTATCCCATAGCTCAATCATGCCTCAAAGCCTAGTATACCCAATAAGATAAGAGTACAAACATATGCAATGACCATCCAGAAAAATAAATAACATCGGATTCCATAAATCAGTATGCTGATGGTGGATCCAGGAAATTTAAAGCCGGGATATCCTTTGGGAAAGCCTCATGTTTCCCCTGTGTAGTGGCAAAACACACTAAAGAGTATCAGGAAAGATGCCCACAATAAATCAGTCTACATAGAACGTTGCGACAAAACATAAACAGTTCCTGATGCCTTCGAAGGATAAAGTCCAAATCAGACCCGCAATTTTCTTCTTGAAAAATAATGGTGAACTATCTGCAATCATCTTTTTGCTCAACACATAGCTTTCTGTATACCGAGGGAGCCTGATTTAATAAGAATTTCACGAACTTTAAGTTGAAAAAACACTTACCAAGGACCTGTTGGGCCGTCAACCGCTTTTTGATGTCTGGTTCCAGCATCTGTCTTACTAGACTTTTTGCACTTTCAGAAACTTGAGGCCATGGTTCCCTCTTAAAATCAATCACTCCCCTCAAAATTGCAAGAGCAACCCCTTGTTCAGTTTCTGCAAAAGACAATCATATTAATAAAGAACTAAACTCGAAAACCACAAGTAATTGCAAATACTAGAATCAACAGGAAACTGGACAAACTATATAATACACATACCAGCCCAAAATGGAGGAACCCCACACAACAAAATATAAAGGATGACACCAGCACTCCAAATATCAACCTCAGGTCCATAATTCCGCTTCAACACCTCTGGTGCCATGTAATATGGACTTCCCACTATCTCAGAGAATCTTTCCCCTAGTTACATCATAAAAATACTAAGAATCAAACACTTCTTTAAGGATCAAACTGCTAGTCAAAAACAGACAAAAGTAAAAAGGAATCAATTTTTACGAGACAGAGGGAAAAAGTGTCTTTTTCATTAGCAAAGCTCAACCATACTAATTCATTTCTGGGTAAGAAATTGAAAAATAATAGAACTCATACCAGGCTTGAAAAAGACGGATAGGCCAAAATCAATGGCCTTAAGAGCAGAATGCTCTTTCTTATTAGCAAACAGAAAATTCTCAGGTTTCAAGTCTCTATGCATAACACCATTAGCATGACACATCCTTACAACCTCAGCTACAGTTCTTGCAACCCCAGCGGCAGCTCTTTCACTATAATGCCCTCTTGCTACAATCCTATCAAATAACTCCCCACCTTCACACAACTCCATAACCAGATGCACTGCTTCATTATCTTCGTACGTAGCTCTTAATTTAACAATATTTGAGTGATCAGGTAAGCTTGACATTATAGCAACTTCTCTTCTTACATCTTCGATGTCTACAGCTGTACGGAGCTTCTTCTTGGATATTGATTTGCATGCGAGAGCTTCTCGGGTTTCACGGTCGGTGCAAAGGTAAGTGACTCCGAATTCGCCCCGACCCAGTTCGCGGCCCAAGATGTATTTGTCGGATATGCGGGTTTTAGGGAAGAAGTCTTTGAGTACTCGGATCGGGGCGGGTGAATTTGAATACGGATTGGGTCTACGTTCTCGGGGCTTCTTTGGTTTTGTTTCAAGATCGGTTTTGGAAGCTTCTTCTGGTCTTATGCAAGCGTTGCAGTTACCCATGGTTGCTCCGCCGCTAGAAGTGGTTGCCGGAGGTGGTTGCTGCGGTGGAGGAAGAGGTCATGGCACGGGGAAGACTGCTATTTTTGAAGATTTTTGTGAGAGAGAGAAAACGCGGGGTCAGTTGGGGAGTAGTAGTTTTTGAATAAAGTCCATTTATTACACCAAATACTGATAATTATACTCCTATTTTAATATTGACCATCTTTTGGACTTTCTTTAAATTAGAAAAAGAAAAAAAAAAGGAGAGAATTTAATTTAAGAAAAAAGAAAATATCGGAGAAAATATCCTGAAATAGAAATGATCTATACTTGCTCAACTCCAGAGTTGGTCAACCACAAATAGCAAATTCCCTCTAGAAGTTCATATCCACTACATAATTCAAAAGAAATCAAACATTAATATTTCCTCAATACGAATTAATACATTAGGGGTAACTTTTACCTCATTCCATAACGTGTACAAGAAGATGATGAGAAAATTGCAGTTTCGTTGTACTGTTTTTTTCTCCAAGCAAAGTGAAGATGATGGACTATAATTAACACAACCAGTCAATTATAATTTATTTGCCCTCTCTTTAGCTTTTTATGGATGAGTTTACCAAGTCTCCCTCTCTATCCCTATCTACACCTACCAAATGACTTTCATGACTAATTAAGGGACCATTCATATTTTCTCCAAGACTAGACCTACTGGAAATTATAATACATTTTTTGTCTCAAAAAAACAATAATAAAATTAAAATACAATAGTGTTTATCCGAAAAAACGGATAGAGTTGAATTTGTACGTAGTTCTAAGGATATGTGGTATAGCTTAATACAAATCGTAAGGATAAATAAAAATCTTAAATACGGATACCAAATAAACAATGTTAGAAAGAAGATGATTTTTAGGACTAAGCAAGATGAATCTATGTATGAAGCTTAAAGGAATAACTCTTCAATATAGGAATGTATGGTGCTTTAATTATAATGTAACCCAAGGAAAAAATTGTGCTTTACAGAAATGTAGTCATCCTCTTTATAGTGGAGGATCCTACTCTTAGATATAATTAAAAATACATAGTGGAAGACCCACTACAAATCAGCTTTTCCATAATTCCTCTCACGATTCTCTCCTCTAGTGGGATTGCAATGACTCTTGTCTGTGAGCTCGATATCGACTCGAGTTTTCGGTCTTGACTCGAGCTCTTGATCTTGACTCGAGCTCGATTCTGACTCGAATCCCTGTATTGATTCGGTGTCAGTGTTGATCGGTCTTTGAATCATAAGATCGATAACTTTACTTTGCCTCATAGTTCGACTTGGACTCACACTCGTTAATAACATCGAGCTCGAGTTCGAAGCTTAGTGGCCTGACTTCGGACCTCAACCTAAAACTATGAAGATGCTTCTACGATCCGATGTACTACTATTTAAATCATTTGGTACGAAGAACTAACCGGTTTTTACCGTACACAAAAAGTCCCCTCATTTCTCGAGAAGGATGTAGCGAGAAACAACATGATTTCACAACGGTTCGATCAGATTATAAGATGACGTTCACATTGGGCTCGATCATGACGCACATAATAGTTGTCCCGACAGTTTAGTTTTTCAAGGCATTTAATGCATGTCAGATGGTGGTCGGCCACCGCTGATATTGAACCGCCATTGCTTTAATCTATAAATAGCCTTTCCTTCCACCATTTATCACTTTTACGTCTTCAATCTTCAAAAAAAAAATGAAGTTTCCTTTCGTCTCTTTTCTGCAAAATTCTTCTTCTAAACCACCAAATCTTTGTCACCTTCTTTAAATTCAAAAATGTTGAAGACATCAAAAATCGTCCCCCAAAAAGAAAAAGCTTCTTCCTCCCAATCTGCCGCCGACAAAACACCGGTGGATCCATGGCCTAAGGAGTGCGTTCTGGCGGCGTGTGTTCTTATCTCCGATTTCAAACTCGATAAAGGTTCGCCAGTTCCTGGCCGATGTGAGCCTGTATCGAGATATATTTGTTCGATAACCGGGGGGTATATCGAGCAGATAAAAAAAGATCGTAATTGGGGGAACAAAGATGTGGTAGTGCCGTCTCCCAAAGAGGATATTACTACTCACGTGAAAGGGTTTTTAAGTGTGAAAACACCTTTTCACGTTAGGTCCTCTCGACCCTGTTATCATAGATTTTTGTCGTAAATACTTAATAATCCTAGGACAGATCCATCCTTCTTTTTGGCGAATCGTTATTTTGATCTGATACTTTGTGAACAAAATCGAGGGGATGCCATTCAATCTCGATCATCTCATCTGATTGTACCGTCCTCGCCTTTTTCGATGAGAGTTAATAAAACTTCAACGTCGAGATACCAAAGCTCTGTTCTCGAGCATAGACGAGGAAAAGGATCAAGGCTGGATGGGCAGGTTCGTTCGAGTAAGGACTTCGGACCTGATTCCGGCTGAAAAATGCATTTTCCCGAGGAGTGGAACATGAAGCGTAAGTGTAATTCTGTTGTTATCTCCTACTATTTTATCCTTTCATTTATTTTCTCATCGATATCCCCCTTTTGTGATGCAGCAGTTCCCTGGATGCCCGGCGTAGTTTTTGATCTCAAGAACTGGGTACGGGATCTGGTTTCGACCTCCATATACGCCGAGCGCTCATGGCATGACTTGTCAAAGGGCCAACGGGAAGCCAAAAATCATGGTAAGCCCCTTTCTCATATTTTTTGGTAGTTCGAACAAGATGATTTCCATATACTTTAATAAAAATTTTCGTATGTAGATGTAGGCAAAGATGCGGTTTTGAGGCCCTCGTCCGTCGAGGGGAGGGCTTCGGCCTTTGTCCCAAATCTGGTGAAAGATAATAAGAGGAAAAGGGCCTTCGTTCCCGAAGATCCAAAAGCGAAGAAGAGGATGACTCGTAAGCCGAACAAGAATACTATTCCTTTGACCGTAGAATTGGTTCTGCGTCTAAGGGATGAAGACGACGAAGAAGACGAAAATGATAGGTCCGCGCTGGCGGCCCAAACGAAGAAGACCACCGACGTTCCACATGCAGCTGGATCGATTGTGGTTTATAAGGCTCCGCCTCGAACTGAGGATATATCGTAGAAAGGTTCGGACAGAGTCCTCGAGTTGTTGGAGATCGAAGATATTTTCCACCGAAGCCAACGGATGGGGGATATGTCAGAAGGGGCTCTTTATGAATCTCTTCGAACCGAAGAGAATGCTCCAAGTGATTCACTTGGGGCAGTAACAATCGAAGACTCACCCACCTTTCCTTCTTTTTTTACAGGGGCGATTTGGGAAGCCCAAGCTTTGGGGGCCCTCAAACTAGACCGGCCTCATGATGCAGAGGATCCTTTTCGTGACCTGTTTACCAGTGTCGAGGACGTTGCCGGTACTAGTGATGCATCGGATTTTTTTCACGGAGTGCAGCAGGCTTTGAATCATGTAAGCCTTAAATTATTTTGTTGGCATTACCTTTATGTTTGCTTTTCTTTTCAAACTTCGTTTCTTCTTTCTTTGTAGGTCGCGGTAGTTCATTGAGAAGCATGTTCTCGGTCCCGAACCGAGCTGCGTCGATACGAGGCCGACCTTCAACGGGTTACGGAGGAGAGGAACTCCCTTAAACTCCTCTTAGGGCAAAGGTGGGAGGAAATAAAAGACCTCCGAGCTGAGTTGGCCAAGGCCCACCAAGATCAGACCGATCTGTCTGAGCAGGTAATGATATTTTTAAAAGCCTATGGGCTCGATACCGGAACGATGGCTAATTTTTTGGTCTCACAGTTGCAGCAAAAAATTGAGATGATCGGAAAACTCCGTGAGGAGGTCGATGTGATAAAAAGCGGAGTGTTTGAAGTGGAAAAAAGGTATGGACCGCTTTGCTGCAGAGAAAGAAGCTGCTCGAGCCCAATTATCATCGGCCAAAAACCAACTTTAATGTATGAAGGAGAAAGGCTCGGTTCAAGCAAGAAGAATAGAGGAGCTCGAGGATCGGTTGGCCTCTGAATTTTCCAAGGGCGAATCTAACTCCGAAAAGGAAAAGGTCGATGCGGATGCACTCGTGGTCGTCTATCGGGCCGATGCTAAAGCTGCCCAGGTCCAAGCAAGAGAGGTAGCCGAGAACACCGATACTCGAGCACAATGGGTCGCGGAACTTGCTAAGTGTCGATCTCGGAGGGAGACCCTCGAGGAGATTCATGCTCGAGGTTTCGATCTAGCTGAAGAGATAAAAAGGGCTAAAGAACTCGAAGCCGATGTTGAAGACTTGGCTCCTGATGATGAAGATGATGATAATGATGGTGATGATGGGAGTAAGAGTGGGTCCGATAACGAGGGGGATCCCGGTGGAGAAGAGACCGCTCCCGGAGATAACCAAGAAACTTAGCCCTTAGTTTCTATGTTGCAATCAATCATGTAAACAATCTTGAATATATATATGAATATCTTTTTCTTTTACCGACTTGCTCTGCGTTGTTTCCTGCCTTGTGAAGATTTTATTCATGCCTTATGAATGTTTTCATTAGGATTTAGGCAATTTGATCGAATTTGGACTTTGTAGCCTTTATAACCGAGTGAGTGTTTACTCAAACTTGAAATAAGGTAGCCCATAGGCTTAGTAGTTGAGTTGAGTGATTATTTGAACTTGAAGTAATACAGCCCGTAGGCTTATTAGTCGATTGAGTGCTTGCTTGAACTCGAAATAAAAGTAGCCTGTAGGCTTAGTAGTCGAGTAAATGATTCGAACTCGAAGTAGTGTAACCCATAAGCATAATGGTCGAGTGAGTGCTTACTCGAACTCAAAATAAAAGTAGCCAGTAGGCTTATTAGTCGAGTGAATGATTCGAACTCGAAGTAGTGTAGCCCATAGGCATAATGGTCGAGTGAGTGCTTGCTCGAACTCGAAATAAAAGTAGCCTATAGGCTTAGTAGTCGAGTGAATGTTTCGAAGTCGAAGTAATGTAGCTCGTAGGCATAATAGTCGAGGGAGTGCTTGCTCGAACTCGAAATAAAAGTAACCCGTAGGCTTATTAGTCGAGTGAATGTTTCAAACTCGAAGTAATGTAGCCCGTAGGTGTAATGGTCGAGTGAGTGCTTGCTCGAACTTGAGATAAAAGTAGCCTGTAGGCTTAGTAGTCGAGTGAATGATTCGAACTCGAAGTAATATAGCCCGTAGGCATAATGGTCGAGTGAGTGCTTGCTCAAACTCAAAATAAAAGTAGCATGTAGGCTAATTAGTCGAGTGAATGATTCAAACTCGAAGTAGTGTAGCCCGTAGGCATAATGGTCGAGTGAGTGCTTGCTCGAACTCGAAATAATAGTAGCCCGTAGGCTTAGTAGTCGAGTGAATGTTTCGAACTCGAAGTAATGTAGCTCGTAGGCGTAATGGTCGAGTGAGTGCTTGCTCGAACTCGAAATAAAAGTAACCTGTAGGCTTATTAATCGAGTGAATGTTTCAAACTCAAAGTAATGTAGCCCGTAGGCGTAATGGTCGAGTGAGTGCTTGCTCGAACTTGAGATAAAAGTAGCCTGTAGGCTTAGTAGTCGAGTGAATGATTCGAACTCGAAGTAATATAGCCCGTAGGCGTAATGGTCGAATGAGTGCTTGATCGGACTCGGAGATTTATCTTAATCCTGTTTTCATAATAAATCTCGAAATAGAGGAATTCTTCTTGGATATAAGATATCGGTGAAGAAGAAAACTTTCTTTGCAAGTCATTATACATGCGTTCACTTTCTTTGTAAGTCATTATACATGTGTTCACTTTCTTTGCAAGTCATGTGTTCATGTTTTGCGTCAGGGCTCGAGCAAACTACATGAGCATGGTTCGTTTTGACCATTTGGCTCTTACAACTTTTCCTATTGGAACCCTATTGTTACGAAGTAACTTTCTTGCATCAGAACTTGATATATTTGAGGGCTAATGCCCCCCAGTATTCGAGGTCGATTGTAAAGAGGCCTCGAATATTGTCGAGTTGTTTCTAAGTTTAGCACGATCGATGGTTGCCTCATTGAAAACCTTGTCGAAAAACCCATTTGGGATAAAAACCGGTCTAAGGGAAAAAGAGTGCAACGCGCACTTTCAGACCTAGGGCTTCGTATTGAAGGATCCATCCTTGCTCCTGATCAGGCTTCTGCAAGGGTTAGTTTTGAAATATAAATGAATATGGGAGGGTCACACCTTAGCAGTAGTATCATTTTAGGTGCGACACATTCCAATTGCTTGATAGTTGTGTGTCGTTTATAATACCGAGCTTGTATGAACCTTTTCCAAAGTTTTCGAGAACCTGATACGGTCCTTCCCAGTTCGGTCCTAGTTTACATTCGTTTGGATTTCGGGTACTGAGGGTGACTTTCCTTAGTACTAAGTCCCCAGGTTTAAAATGGCGAAGCTTGGTTCTTCGATTATAGTATCTTTTGATTCGCTGCTTTTGGGCGGCCAATTGGACGAGAGCAACTTCTCTTTTTTCATTCGATAATTCGAGGCTAGTGTTCATAGCCTCGTTATTAGACTCTTCTGTTGTATATCGAAACCTGGCACTAGGCTCCCCAATTTGGCTGGAATCAAGGCTTCAGAGCCATATACTAAGGAGAATGGGTTTGCCCCCGTACTAGATTTTGATGTTGTTCGATATGCCCAAAGAACTTCGGGTAGGATTTCTCTCCACTTTCCCTTAGCGTCGTTCAGCCTCTTCTTCAGGTTTTGAATGATAGTTTTATTCGTTGATTCGGCCTATCCGTTCCCACTAGGGTGATACGGTGTTGATAATATCCTTTTTATTTTGTGGTCTTCGAAGAATTTCGTCACTTTGATGCCGACAAAATGTTTCCCATTGTCACACACTATTTCGGCGGGTATCCCGAATCGACATACGATATGTTCCCAGATAAAGTCTATAACCTCTTTCTATCTTACTTTCACGAACTCATGTGCTTCAACCCATTTAGGGAAATAGTCAGTCATAAATAAAATGAACTTAGCTTTACCTGGAGCCGATGGGAGAGGGTCGACGATATCCATTTCCCATTTCATGAATGGCCATGGGGATAGGACTGAGTGCAGTTGCTCTCCGGGCCGATGGATCATTGGTGCAAACCTTTGGCATATGTCACATTTTCGAACAAACTCCTTTGCATCTTTGTCCATATCGATCCAATAATACCCTTCCCTGATTATTTTTCGGACTAATGAATAGGCACCGGAGTGATTTCCACAAGTGCCCTCGCGCACCTCACGTAGGACGTAGTCAGTGTCTCCAGAACCTAAGCATACTGCCAATGGTCCATCGAATGTCCTTCGGTATAACATTTCGTCTGCAGTTAATGGGAATCGAGCGGCTTTAGTTCGTAGGGCCCTCAAATTTTTAGGGTCTGATGGGAGCTTTCTATTCTTTAAGTATTCAATATACTTATTCCTCCAATCACAGGTTAAGCTTGTAGAATTTATCTCGGCATGACCTTCTTCGATAATGGATATCGAGAGCTGAACGACAGTCCCCGAGCTTATCTCGCCTTCCTCAACCGATGATCCCAAATTTGTAAGTGCATCGGCCTCGCTGTTTTGCTCTCGTGGAACATGCTGTAAAGTCCATTCTTTGAAATGGTGCAAAGTGACTTGCAGTTTGTCCAAATACCTTTGCATTCTATCTTCTCAAACTTCGAAGGTTTTGTTTACTTGATTTACCACCAGCAAAGAGCCACACTTGGCTTCAATGACTTCTGCTCCCAAGCTTTTAGCCAGCTCGAGACCTGCAATCATGGCCTCATACTCGGCCTCATTGTTAGTCAACCTGGTAGTTTTAATAGATTGCCTAATAGTGATACTCGTGGGTGGCTTCAAAACGATGCCTAGCCCGGACCCCTTCACGTTCGAAGCCCCGTCCGTAAAAAGGGTCCATATCCCCGATAACGTACCTGATTTCAATAAGAGATCTTTTTTAACTTCGGGTATGAGGGTCGGCATGAAATCGGCCACGAAGTCTGCTAAAATTTGAGACATGATGGTCGTACGGGGTTGATATTTGATATCGTACCCACTGAGTTCGACGGCCCATTTGGCCAATCGGCCTAATAGTTCGGGCTTGTACAAAATATTACGGAATGGGTAAGTGGTCAATACGCATATGGGATGACAATGAAAGTATGGTCTTAATTTTCTAGAGGAGCTTATTAGTGCAAGTGCCAATTTTTCTAAGTGTGGATATCTAATTTCTGCTTCTCCTAAGGTTCGACTTACATAATAGACAGGAAATTGCGTACCTTGCTCTTATCAAACTAGGACACCGCTTGCCACGATTTTCGATACTGCCAAGTACAAGCAAAGTTTTTCATCTGTTTTTGGAGTATGAAGCAATGGTAGGCTCGATAGATATCATTTTAATTCCTCTAATGCCTGTTGGCATTCCGGGGTCCAAGCAAAATCATTCTTCTTTTTGCGTAGAGAGAAAACTGTGTGACTTCGATCTGACGACCTTGAAATGAATCGGCTCAAGGCTACAATCCATCCCATTAGCCTCTGCACGGCTTTTACGCTGTCCACGATGGTGATGTCTTCGATGGCCTTGATTTTATCGGGGTTAATCTCGATCCATCGATTTGACACCATGAAACCGAGGAACTTGCCCAAACCGACCACAAAAGCACATTTCTCGGGGTTTGAACTTCATGTTGTATTTTCTTAAAATCTCGAATGTTTCCTGCAAATGGGCCAAAGGTCCTCTACGCGCAGGGATTTAACGAGCATGACATCAATATAAACTTTCATTGATTTACCTATTTATTACTCGGACATTTTGTTTACTAGGCGTTGGTAAGTAGCTCCTGCATTTTTTAACCCGAAGGGCATCATATTAGAACAATAGGTTCCATACTTGGTGACAAATGAAGTATTTTCGTGGTTTTTCGGGTTCATTTGGATTTGATTATACCCGAAATAGGTATCAAGAAAAGTAAGGATCTCGTGGCCGGTCGTGGCATAGATCGTGCGATCGATGTTAGGTAGTATAAAAGAATCTTTGGGACATGCCTTGTTTAAATCCTTTTAATCTACACACATTCTAAGTTCGTTCCCTTTTTTAGGGACTACAACTACATTGGCTAACCATTCGGGATATTTCACCTCCAGAATGGACCCTATTATGAGAAGTTTAGTTACCTCGTCCTTTATGAATGCGTGCTTTACCTTGGATTGGGGCCTTCTTTTTTGCTTTATTAGTTGGAACCTAGGGTCCAGGCTTAGCCTATACGTCGTTATATCCAGTGGGATCCCTGTTATATCTAAATGGGACCAAGCAAAATAATCCATGCTATCGATAAGAAATTGAATAAGCATGTTCCTGAGTTCGAGGGTTAATCTCGTTCTGAGGTATACCTTTCATTCGGGCAAATGCTAGATTAGTATGACTTGCTCCAACTCTTCAATCATTGATTGGGTGGCGTCGGAATCATCGGTAAACACGAAGGATCGAGGGATCCTTTGATCATCATCTCCATCGATCTTCTGATTTTCTGGTTGGGTTAAAGTTGATGTCTATGATTGCTATTTGGCATCTTGTTCCCCTTTCAAGATCGACCCCTTTATTGGCAAAGGCGAGGATATTGGATTCGCTTCCTCGATGGCAAACATTTCTCTTGCGGCTGGTTGTTCTCCGTACACTATTTTGACCCCCCTCGATGTTGGGAATTTAAGAACCTGGTGTAGGTTCGAAGGTACAACTCTCATGTTATGGATCCATGGCCTTCCAAAAAGGGCGTTGTACCTCATGTCGCCTTCAATTACGTGGAACTTCATTTCCTGGATGGTCCCTGCCACGTTTATCGGCAGAATTATCTCGCCTCTGGTGGTTTCACATACCATATTGAATTCGTTTAGAACCAGGGTTGCAGGTACGACATGGTCCTGTAAACCGAGTTGTTCTACAACATTCGATCTAATGATGTTGGTCGAGCTAATGATGTTGGTACGACAAGAGTGAGTTACTCTAGTGGTGAGCACCCTCCACTTTCAACCAAGAGGTTGTGAGTTTGAGTCACCTTAAGAGCAAGGTGGGGAGTTCTTAGAGGGAGGGAACCGAGGGTTTATCGAAAACAGCCTCTCTACCCCTGGGTAGTGGTAAGGTCTGCGTACACACTACTCTCCCCAGACCCCACTAGTGGGATTATACTGGGTTGTTGTTGTTGTTGTTGTTGATGATGATGTTGGTCGAGCTACCTGGATCAATTAACACATGTTTAACTTTAGTTTTATTCATAAGTACGGATATTACCAGTGCATCGTTATGAGGTTGTATGACTCCTTCTGTATCATCATCATTGAAAGACAAAGTTCTATGGGTGCGTAATCCTGAGTTCGAGATCGCTTTTCTCTCATAATCAATGTCTTAGTGCGTTTAAGCACCGGCCCTTGAGGGGTATCGACGCCGCTGATGATCATGTGGATGATGTGTTGTGGTTCTTCTTGTTCGTTTTGCTTGCCGAAATCCCTATTTTTGAAATGGTTCTTCGCCTTGTCGCTTAAAAACTCTCGAAGGCGCCCGTTATTGAATAACCGGGCTACCTCCTCTCTTAGTTGTCTCCAATCTTCCGTTCTATGGCCATGGGTGCCATGATATTTACACATTTGATTGGGTTTCCTTTGGGCGGGATCGGTCTGCATGGGTCGAGTCCATTTAGTGTCTTTGATGCATCCGATAGCCGACACGATGGATGATGCATCAATGTTGAAGTTATACTCTGATAGCTGAGGTGCTTCATTAGATCCGGTAAGCCTGTCAAACCCACTTCTGTCTATCAGCCCCCGAGACCCTTGAACTCGATCACTTCTCATGTTGTTTTGTCTGGGGTTATGTCTTGATTCATTGATTCTATGGTTTCCACTATACTGTCAGTAACGGTCCCTGATCGGACCTTGTTCTCGATTGATATCCCTTCGAGCAGCATGTTCAGCCCCCAATTGATACCGATTGATATCCCTTCGAGCACCCACTTCTGTATGTCAGCCCCCGAGACCCTTGAACTCGATCACTTCTCATATTGGTACCGATTGTGCAGGACGTCCTAAGTTACAGATGGGTACTCGATCAGGTTGTGCTTCAACCGCCGTGATGTCTTCGAACTTCGTTCGTTCAAACCTTGAGTGAAAGCTTGAACAACCCAATTGTCTGTGACTGGTGGCAGATCTATTCGTTCTATTTGAAAACGAGATACGAACTCCCTTAGCATCTCATTATCCTTTTGTCTTACCTTGAAAAGGTCTGATTTCCTCATTGCGACCTTTATGGCCTCGACATGTGACTTTCCGAAAGAATCTGCTAACATGGCAAATGAGTCGATGGAATTCGGTGGTAGGTTGTGATACTAAATCATTGCTCCCTTCGAGAGGGTCTCTCCGAATTTTTTTAACAACGCAGATTTGATTTCATTGTCCTCTAAATCATTGCCCTTGATGGCACACGTGTAAGAGGTGACGTGTTCGTTGGGGTCGGTCGTTCCGTTATATTTGGAAATTTCGGGCATACGGAATTTTTTGGGAATTGGTTTTGGGGTTGCGCTCGAGGGAAAAGGCTTTTGCACGAATTTTTTAGAATCCAACCCTTTTATCATTGGTGGAGCCCCCAGGATCTGATCGACCCTGGAGTTATACGTTTCTACTTTTTTTATCGTTGGCTTCGACTCACTTTATGAGCTCCTCGAGTATTTTAGCAATTTCAGAAGTAGTCCTCGATTCTTGCTCATTTGACCTCACTATGGCTGGCTCCGTTATGTGGGCAAATTCTCGAGGTAGACTAGGATATGGACTGCTCGGTAGCTGGGTTTGGCTCTGCAACTGAGCTATCGCTACCTGTTGGGCTTGCAATATTTCAAAAATCATACGTAAGCTGACGCCGTTTTCCTCAATGTTATGGGTGTCTCGGGCTGTAGATCGAGCACCACCATGAATGCCGTGTTCAGGTTTAGAACGTTGGTTTGCCTCAAGGGCCATATGCGAATTAACGTCTAGTGGTACTTCGACTCGAGCTTCAACATCGACAAGCGGCTTTCCAGCCCTGGGCGTCAAGTAGTTGGTTTCATCTTGAAGGCAGGCTTCGTTGTCGATAGGTAAAGCCATTGATCAAGGTTTTGTCTTTGCTAATCCGAAGTCAAAGATACTCTCGAAAGACAAGCGTAAAACGGTGTGTGTTGTAGGTTTGTATCAAATAACCACTGTTATCCTTAGCTCCACGGTGGGTGCCAAACTGTTTACCCGAAAAAATGGATAGAGTTGAATTTGTACGTAGTTCTAAGGATATGTGCTATAGCTTAATAAAAATCGTAAGGATAAATAGAAATCTTAAATACGGATACCAAATAAAAAAAGGTTAGAAAGAAGATGATTTTTAGGACTAAGCAAGATGAATTTATGTATGAAGCTTAAAGGAATAACTCTTCAATATAGGAACGTATGGTGCTTTAATTACAATGTAAGCCAAGGAAAAAACTGTGCTTTACAGAAATGTAGCCATCCTCTTTATAGTGGAGGATCCTACTCTTAGATATAATTAAAAATACATAGTGGGAGACCCACGATAAATTATCTTTTCCATAATTCCTGCCAGGATTCTCTCCTCTAGTGGGACTGCAATGGCTCTTGTCTGTGAGCTCGATATCGACTCGAGTTTTCAATCTTGACTCGAGCTCTTGATCTTGACTCGAGCTCGATTCTGATTCGGATTCCTGTATTGATTCGGTGTCAGTGTTGGTCGGTCTTTGAATCATAAGCTCGATAACTTTACTTTGCCTCATAGTTCGACTTGGACTCGGACTCGATAATAACATCGAGCTCGACATTGATCGGTCCTTCGGGTTCGAAACTTGGTGGTCTGACTTCGGACCTCAACCCGAAACTATGAAGCTGCTTCTTCGATACGATGTATTACTATTTAAACCAGTTGATACGAAGGACTAACCGATTTTTACCGTACACAAATAGTCAAGCTATCTAATTCTTTTACTATGTAGGAAATGTAGTAAAAAGTACTATACACCACAATAATCATAATATCATATCTCATATATAAATGAAATACAAAGAGCCTTAACGAGAAAATTAGGGGGAGAGAGTCAAGAGATATGTAGATGATTGTTCAATAAACAACTACCAATTGGTAGGTGCCACCTTTTTTTATTTAATATTAGTTCCTATATTTGCATGGACCTAAGTCATGATTTTGGTGTACTAGGTCATAGGTGGATTGGGTGCTTTTTAAGAATTAAAAATGAAATTCAAGGGTTGAGATTAATTTGTTATACCAGTATTAGATGAAGTTGTTGAACAATTTCATTGTTGATGGCACATCAAGTCCTAAAACACTATCATCAAATTAAACTTATTGGATTGGGAGAAAAACATGATTAGATTAAGATAAATTTGTAAAAATCATAATGGATTCTTTTCAACTCCAACCTTTACTCCTGATGTAAGCTAAATTTCTGAATTTATTATCCTTCTATATTAATTATTCATTTTAAGTGATATTTTTTTTTATAAAGAATACATGTCATATATTTATTAATGTGACTTTAACGTTGGATGCAATAAAAAAAATTATTAAATAAATGACCTTGATCACCCTAGTTACTTAATCTATTTACTTTTTATGTTTTATTAGGATTTGAAAATGTCAACCACGTGTAGCTAGCGAAAAAGAGTGTCGACCAGAGTGTTGGTCCTGAATATACACACACACAACATACTTCATTAACAAATACTAGTAACATATATGATATGCGAATGTTAAGTGGAATTAAAGAATCAACTAACGAGAACTTTGGCGTAAGTAGTAAAGTTGATGTCATGTGGCCAAGAGATCACGAGTTCAAGCTGTGGAAACAGCCTCTCGCAGAAATACAGAATAAGATTGCGTACAATAGACCCTTGTGATCCGGTCTTTCCCCGAATCCTGCGCATAGCGGGAGCTTAGTGCACCTGATTACTTTTTTTTTTCTCAATTTTTTGCAAGGTGGCCTGAAACTGCCAATTATAAATGGGATAGGTGACAAAAACAATAGATATAATGATATATACATCGACATAATTAGGCAGGTAAACGGTCACTATATTTGGATAGAGACCATTTGACCAAATGTCATTCTTGCTTTAACAAGTCAAAATATGGAAACTAGTTGGCTGTAGAATTCCGAAATTTCTCCAAAATAATTCTGCGCTAACGTAGACTAATCACTTTGACTGCCAAGGCAAATGAGTTTCCCCTACCTCTGTACAGCTCGGAAGAAAAGACTTCACAAACGCCTCGTATTTCTAGTCTAAAGTTATCATTATATTTTTGAATTTAAGTATCATCAGTTTATAGCGTAAAACATCATTCGTGTGAAGAACGTAAAAAAGAAAGATACATCTTGTCATCAGTGATATGTTTACATTTTACTATGAAAATGATCTTGGTAATATTTAAGTCCTGAATCTTGTACAGATTTTTGTGCTAATGGAATGGTTAGATGATTTGAGATTGACATGAGGCATCAGAAACTTGTTTAAATTCTTACTGTTGCTATGGTTAATTCGACAATAACATAAAACAAAGTTTCTTATTATCGAATGCTTGGTTACATCGATGTTGTGACGAAGAACTTGGGTCCCATTATAGAAGCTAGCAATTGCATTTCGTAGATTAAGTCATCCAACAGTAAAGTCCTGAAACAATTAATTTGGTTGGTCTAAGGATTTCCCTGAATTTCATTTTTGCTATGATCATAATTAAACAAATAAATTTTCAAATAAAGAATATATCCATCTAGCTAGGAGGAATTTTCTCAGCGTATAATTCGATTAATATTGAGTTGAAATTCACTAAGATTCTTAATGATGAGAAAGGGACATCTTACTATATTATTATTAATTAAAGTGTGTGGAAGTAGGTGTGGCCGGATAAAGTCAAGAAAGCAGTTTAATTTGTTGCGTCCAGAATTGAAAAGCACCAATTCCTGCCTTTGTTACACATATTTAAAAGTCATGATAAAGTGAGGTATCTCTAAATTGTCCAGCGGGAGAGATAGTATGTGTTGAGAGTCGGATGCACTGTGTTACGAACAGGTTTAATTGAACTCATAATTTTTTATGCGGAATAAAAATATATGTGTAAAAATTTATTAAAATTATAAAAATACTAGATATGAACCCGTAACTTTTAAAACATAATGGATTCAATGGTAAAAAAAATAAAAATTGAACCTACAGAATTTAAATTATGAATCTATGTATGTGTATCACACTGAAATTGACACAGTCTAACAACTAATTTGCTCCCAAAAGAGAGACTATTTTACTATTTGTTGTAAATTACAAATTTATTACATATCAAACCCAAGCCAATAATTGAGGTCAGTTATATAAACCATATACATTTTGCTTCTTTTGAACATTTCTCATATCAATACTTAATGGTGTATATAAATTTAGTTCTCTAGTACTAGACATTTTCTACTGTCACTCATAAGTCATAACTCATAACCCTAAACAGACTAAATCATAGCAATAGAAATATTTTTTCCATATATACCGACCAATAGAATCAAACGCCTTCTAATAATTGCTGCACAGAAAATGTAAATATTTACGCCAAATTGGAATGTCAATATAATATATAAAAATGCAATGTTATTGCACCTCAATCTCAAATTTGATTAGGATATGTACGTAACTCAAACTTTAAAGGAAGTCGTGTTAGCCTAGAATAGAAAAACACCGAATAGGAAGCACTTTTCTACTAAATGAGCCATACATAATATAAATTTGGATTAGTTAGACAAGTGATTTCCAGCTATCATATGGTTATATTAGACTGAGAAAGTAAAAAGGTTTCTTCTAAGTTGTAACTAATTAACTAAAAAGACGGTATTCAACTATTCATTCAGCTGTCTATTCTCCCCAGTGACACAACAAAGGAAAGTACGTAAATGTTCCATGCAATTGAGGGGATGGTTGGGGATTGTATCATAAGTGCTGAAGCAGGAACTAATGATGGAAAATAACAGCTTTACATGGAGGGTATCTTTTTAACCTGGCATATATATATATATAGAGGGGGGGCGGGGGGGGGGGGGGTAAGTAGTAATTGCATGTAGGCCAAACCAAAGGGGAAAAAGGAAGCAAAAGACCATGTTGGGAACATTATTATGTTGTTTGGTGTATGGTGGGATGTGAGAAGGAAAAAAAAAGCAAAAAGTGTTAAGCTTCCACAGCTCATCTCCTCACGCCAACTGAAAAAAGAAAGAAAAACAAAAGGAGGGGGAAAGAGGATGAACTGATTAACTTTTTCTTAGCCTTTCTAAAATCTGTTCTTTTTCTTTTCTTGGTTATGTTCTTAATATTCTTATCCTTTAGTTTCACAAACAGCAACGCACTTTAAATGCCTTGCATTTTAATTTGGCCATTCACGAAATGAGGCATTATGTGCATTTTATAAACATTTCTGCTCTGAGGATATTGGACAATAAGCAGATATATAGAAGATTATCTTAGCTAGAATATAAAGGATTTTAGTCATATCGTGCTAAATATTACTCCCTCCGTTTTAATTTAGATGAGGTAATTTGACTCGGCACGAAGTTTAAAAAAAAAAAAAAGACTTTTGAAATTTGTGGTCATAAAAGCTTAAGGGGTAAAAGCTTTGTGGGGTAATAACATTTGTGTGGTTATAAAAACTTCTCATTAAGGGTAAAATGGGTAAAATAAAGAGTTTAAAGTTGAATTATTTCCAAATTTAGAAATATGTTACTAAAAAGGAAAGTACATCATCTAATTTAAACTGAGGGAGTAACACTTATCGTCAAAGAATGATTTGTATCATATATTGTTAAAATTAGAGAAAATTTCAATTGTGTATTACTAAAATAGAGGCTATGTATTTTCATACTATATGATAAATGAATCGTACTAGTTCATGGGAGTATCACTTATCGTCAAAGAATGATTTGTATCATATATTGTTAAAATTAGAGAAAATTTCAATTGTGTATTACTAAAATAGAGGCTATGTATTTTCATACTATATGATAAATGAATCGTACTAGTTCATGTTGTACAATCAATCATCGCATGTGCTAGTAACTTCGTTGAGATCAACTTAAATTTGTAGGTCCATTATTATTCATTTACACAAAAGGAAAAAGAAAAAAGCGAAGAGTTGAATGTAATGATTCTCACCCTATTTTCTATTTTTCCCTTTCTTGCTTCCGCAGTCGAAACTCGTAAGAGCTGAAAAGTTCCAATTGCTTCCTATAACTTTATCGAAAAAACACCAAATATTAGGAGCCCATCAAAATGGCCCATGTAAACCTAAATGACCAAATTAAGCCCAAATCTGCATTTGCTGCTATGATATATGGCGAACAGCCCATTTAAAGCTTCATCATATAAATTAAAGCAGCCCAAGTTCTGAGGATTTTAAGTGGTCGTCTTTATCAAATCCTATTCCCTGTGTTGAAGATTTGATAGAATGCATCCATTACTTTTAGGCTGTTTCTTGTAGGGGAAAGGTAAAAGAATAAAGCAAAATATTCCTTATATTTTGCGACTTTTTTTCCTTTTCAGAAGTTCGGTAGTGTGGCTCCAGAATTGATGAGGATAAAATGACATTTAGTTGTGAAACAACCTGACTTGGTAAGGGATTATAGGTCGGTATTGTGGAACGAGGCTAATCAAGTTGGGACTATTGGACCAAGAGGTAAAGGCCCAATGATTAAACAACCAAATAGAACTCATCATCTTCCTTCTCGAGTGTCTGTATCCTCTCATCCCCATTCTTAGTCAGAGGCTCTGAGCTTTTCATCCCTTCTTTTCTATCCTTTGTATTTCAGTTTAGTATATCTAATTCCTGTAATAGTTTTGAGTTGAGTTGTAATTTTCTATCACTGTTGAAGTAATATAAGTGTTGAAAAACTGATTTGTTACATTGGTGCTTTCATCCATCGGACTCCAAAGGTGGTACAAGAACGATTCAGTGGCAACGGCAACCCAGAGAGCTGGCTCTTTCGAGCCGAGCGATACTTCACTTATCTTGGCTTCACCGAGAAGGATTGGTTACCTCTTCCTTCCTTTTACCTTGATGGTGAAGCTCTTAATTGGTTCAATTGGTTGTTTCGGAACAATCAATTTTTCGATTGGAAATATTTCAAGGCAAAATTTGCTTAGCATTTTCGACAAACCACCACACATCCGGTAGGGAGTCTAGCTTATTCCTCACAGGTTCGTTTTAACTACGTCAATTATATCCCTACAGTTTCACAATTAGTTATAGTGTCTCCCTTTCCTGCTTCGAGCTATTTTTCATCTGCGTTTGAATATGCTTCGGACCATGTGTTCGATGAGTTGCTAGAGAAGTATGAAAATACGAATTAAACTTCCAGCTCAGAAGTTTCCTACTGGTCAAGGGCATGATGATTTAGGTGGAGTCGAACTAGGTGTTGCAAGTTGTGGTACTCTCAAATCTTCTTGTGCAACTTACAAGCTACCGGGGGAGTCTACAGAGGATTCATTGATGCGGCATTTTGGTGATGTTACTCCTCATATTGTGGAGCAATTAAATGCACTAGTGATACAATTTTTTATATGTGCTTACAGGAACTGCAACATTCTGGCTTTTTCTCTTGAAAGTGTCACTTTGTTGGATCAGATAACGAGGTCAAAGATAATTTTTTTTAAGGGTTTTACCACACTCTACACCTATTGTGAAGAGTGAAGAGGAAGATAGTGGTAAATTTATCAGCAAAAAGATAACAATATCTTTACATGGGATATTAGAATATTATGGTATTGCCATAGTTAAGGATCTAACATTAGTTCAAGTCACGTCCTTCATGGCATTACTAGTTGATTTACACTAATCTTGAGGTTGTGGCTCATGCTCAAATAGTTTGCAATGACTTGCCGAGAAGAAATTCTATTAGTTTGAAATTCTTGATATTTGATTTTGAACCCAAAGCACAAGAAGAGGATGCTACTGGACTCTTTCACCAACTGGTGACAGTTGGTGTGTTTCTCACCAATTCTATAATCGACGTGAAGGTCAGTGCTTGCTCATTGTTGTCTGGCTCCAAGTTAGAGAATATGTTGTATGGATATTCTATCAATACCCAGATTACATACGACATACGTATTGGTAACATAATTTGCAGCATACCTCTCAAAAGTGGTATTCCAGATTGTGTAGATGAAACGTCTAAGAGAGCTACTGGAATTAGAAATATAGCTGCAACAGTCTATGAATATTTCTTCTATCTGAAACTTGGAGAATGTAGTTGCATTTTTAGTCTACAAATAGTCATTAACCTACAAATGAGCTGATCCACGAGAGTTAGCAAAAGCACATGCCTGGCTGTAGTTCTACAGAAGCTCAAAATTAAAGCACTACATTGACTCTACAGTATGGTGGTAAGTTTAGCAATTCGAGGGACTCCAAGTTTCTTGTTATTTATTGAAAATTAATTTGGTTGTTGATATTAGGAAGATTGACCAATTCAAAGAATCCTTACTTCATGAATCCTCTGCCTCATGCTTCCATTTTGAGAAAGCAATTTATAGGAATTGACTATAACTACAAAGTTTTCCATCGATACAGTTGGTGGCCTCATCTAGGACTTATTGTCTGCACGCAATATGATGCTCACAAGCTTTTCATTTCTAAATTGCCAAAGATCCATACTAAAGAACATAGAGCTTTTACATTGTAACACTTATAGTACTTTTCTTGAGTTGCATGATAAAGAGTTAAGGGTGGCAAGTGGGACGGGCCCCAAACGGGCAGGTTTCGTGGGCCCCGGTCCCTAAATAAACGGGCTAAACGGTCCCGGACTAAACGTGCTTTTTGTAGGAACCAGCCCGGGACCGGGCCCACTAACTCATGGTCCCGAACTAAACGGGTCGGGGTCGCGGTCCAAACAAGCTAAATGGGCCCAACGGCTAAGCAATATTTTTTTTATTAAATAGAACTTAGAAACAAAAAGATATTAAAAAAATATGGTAATTCCGTTTAATTTTATTATAGAATTATGACCTAATTTTTTTAATTCAAGATCAATTTCCTCATCATCATTTTCATCAATAGTATTATAATTATTACAATAGAGAGCATTCATTAATTCATGGTTTAAAAATTCACCGGGTGTAATTTTGGCAAAATTCAGTGTCGCTAAATTGTACTCCCTCCGTTTCATTCTATGTGAACCTATTTTCTTTTTGGTCCGTTCTAAAAAGAATGACCCCTTTTATAATTTGAAAATAATTTAGCTTAAACTTTCAATTCTACCCTTAATGAGAAATTTTTATAACCACACAAATACTCTGGACCCCTTTTGATTTGTTTAGGATCATAAATTCCAAAAGTCTTCATTTTTTCTTAAACTGTGTGCCCAGTCAAACAGGTTCACATAAATTAGAACAGAGGAAGACTACGGTGTTTGGTTCGGGGAGCCGGGGGCAGGGGAGGAGGAACAACAGTACCGCTAGATTCGCCAATCTTGGATTTTCTCTTATTCTTACTTTTACCAAAAATATTTCTTAAGGAATACATCTTAATTAATCAAGTAATAGCAACTAAATAAAATAAACAAGACTTTAATATTAAGACTTAAGAGTTGGAACGAGTTTACTGAATTGACGAACAATTTGTTGAAAATTGATTATTGTTGAAGACTTGAAGACACCAATTTACCAACTTCACAATTTTATCACAAATTGTAACAACCTCAATATTTTTTGACTGCTTTTTCGAATATAGTAAGCAATAGTAGCAACCTCACAATTTTTTCACTATTTTTTTTTTGATAAAGTAAACAATTGTAGCAAGTATAGAAGAAAATTAAAGAGAGATTTTGATAGATTGATATTGATTTTGTAAGAAAAATAAAAGAATAAGGGGGTATTTATAGTAGAAAATAGGAAAAAAGCGTAATAATAAAAAGTTTGGGGTTAAATTAGTTAAAGGGTTAAATGGCTATTTTTTAAACACCCAACAACTACTTTTTAAACAGCCAACAACTACTTTTTTCAAAAGCCAAAAGGCTCTTTTTTTGTTTAAATATATCCGTTGGGCCTGTTTGGCCCACCAAGGGACCTGTCCAGTCCGGTCCCGGTCCCTTAGCGGGCCAAACGGGCCAAGTCCTAACAGTTCTGTAACGACTCGGCCTGTCGTTTTAAGAGTAGCAGTCCCAAACCCCTATTTATTACTCCCTCTACTTCACTTTGTGGTTATGTAATTTGTCAGGGGAATTTGTTTTTGATTTCGGAGTGTAATGGGACACATAGTACCTAAAATAGAAGTTTAAGTCGTAGGAATCGATCGTAGTTTGAATGAAGTGAAGACGACCCCGGAATGGGTTTTTGACGGTTCTTATAGCTCCGTAGGGTAATTTTGGTCTTAGAAGAATGTTCGGATATTGAATTGGAGGCCCGTAGGTCATTTTAGCATCTATTGGCGAAAGTTCAAAAATTTAATGATTTTTGGAAAGTTTGACCGGGAGTGAACTTTTTGATATCGAGATCGGATTTTAATTCCGGAAGTTGGAGTAGGTCCATAATGTCAATTATGACTTGTGTGCTAAATTTAAGGTCAATCGGACTTGATTTGATAGGTTTCGGCGTCGGACGTAGAAGTTTAAAATTTTAAAGTTCATTAGGCTTGAATCGATGCGCAATTCGTATTTTTAGCGTTGTTTGATGTGATTTAAAGGCTCGACTAAGTATGTATGATGTTTTAGTACTTGTTGGTAAGTTTGGTTGAGGTCCCGGGGGCCTCGGATGGATTCTGTATGGTTATTGGATCAAATTTGGAGTTGTGAGAATGGCTAAAGGCACCAGATCTGGTGTAATCACACCTGTGCGAGCCCGCAGAAGCGGTACGTTGATCGCATAAGAGGCTGGAGCAGTGTGGACAGAGGTCGCAGATGTGAGGGAAATTCTGCATTTGCGAGATCGCAGATGTGAAGGAGGCAGCGTAGAAGCGGAAGGAACCTGGCAAGGGGAGTTCCGTAGAAGCGACCTTTGTCTCGCATAAGCGGATTTAGGACCACGGATGTAAGGCCCCGTAAATTTTATAAAGGAATTTAAGATTTTGTGGTGCCGAGGTACGCTTACGTGTTTGATCCGCGGCTCAAACCTTTTGGGTTGAACAATGCGTTGGGGAGTTGAAGAAAATCTTCGGAAGCGTAGGGCATTTTTGCTGTTCATTTTGCAGTCGCAGAATTGATCTGCGGACCGCAAATCTGTCGCGAATTGAAGCAGAGAGATTGTTGAATTTGAAGGTCATTTTTGTGGTCCATTATGCGATCACGTATGCACTTCGCGGACCACATTTCAGTCGCAGACTTGGCATGAGGAAATCTGGAATATGATTCTGCGGTCCAGTCTGCGATCGCAGAACAAGTCTGCGGACCGTAGAACTGTCGCAGACTGGGTCAGGCGAGTCCAGTTTTTAGCCATCATTTTCGCGGCCATTATGCGGGCCGCATATCGATTATGCGGCACGATTCGCGATCGCATACCCGATTTCGGCAAGTTTAAGTTTTGAAAATTTTACCCTATTCTATTTTTATAAAAAGGCTTTGGGGGTCATTTTTAAGGGTTTCATCTGATATTTTTATAGAGAGGTGAGAGTATCTTAGAGAGAGAAAGAGAAGACCTAGTCATTTTGTTCATCAATTCTTATTCAAGGCTTGAAGATTTCACTAGGATCTTGCTAGGGCTTCAAAGAGGTAAGAATTCCTTTTCCCAATTCTTCAATTTTGAGTAAACGATGGGTGATTGGGAGTATGATTCTTGGGTGTGAGAGTATTATGTATACATGCATGTACCAATAAGTTTTGTGGGAAGATTTTTGAGCGCAAATATTTAAAGATTGGGTTGTGGAATTAAGGAAATCTTGTAAAAGAACCTTATAGCCAAATTTGCACACCTAGTGTTTGATAAAATGCTCAAATTAGCTGAAACCATGAATATCTTCCTAATTTGTATTCAATTTTGTTATGTCCCAAAATAGATTGGAATTGCTAGGATTTTCGGAATGTTGTAGTAATTTAAGGAAAGCTCAAATCGAGGTATGTTGGCTAAACTCCTCTCTTAAAAATTGAATCCCACAGTATTCGTGTAATTTATGCGAGTGCCGAGTTATTCATTATAAAATTGGCTATTCTGTATAAGCTTGTGTTGAAAATTATATGATCAATATGTGTCCCAAATGCTTTTATCGTGTTATGTTATCATTTGAGAATGTGTTCAAAGTATGGGTTGTGCATTAAAAATATTTTGACTTCAAGTCAAGTTCAAACGAAGGCTATTATGTCAAATTTTGTGAAAAATCTCTATGTGCTTAACTCTTAATTGCTCACATGTGTAATGAAAACCTTTATTTGAAATGCCTTGTTATTGATGATGATGATGATGTTTGAAAGTGAAAAAGGTGAGTATGAAATACTAAATACGGCCGACGTACCAAGAATAATTTTATAATTATGGCCAATAGTGCCAATGAGATGAAAGAATGTGCGAAACATTATGAGATGAGTTTTGACTCCTTTATATAATAATATCATTAATGTCCTATGATCACCCGTGACTAGTACAAGTAAGTGGTAGCATGAATATGAACTGTGGTCGTTGCCAAAACAAAAATCATGAACTTAGTTAGTGACCCAAGATGACAAAAAGGTATATAATGAGGTGTATTGTATATGTGATCCTGTGGACGGTCTATGAAACGCATAGGTATATTGTGTTATGAATCCTATGGATGGTCTATAAAACGCATAGGTATATTATACTATGAATCCTTTGGACGGTCTATGAAACGCATAGGTATATTTTCTTATGAATCCTATGGACGATCTGTGAAACACATAGGTATATTGTGTTATGAATCCTATAGACGGTCTATGAAACGCATAGGTATATTGTATATGGAATCCTATGGACGGTCTATGAAATGCATAGGCATATTGTGTTATGAATCCTATGGACGGTCTATGAAACGCATAGGTATATTGTGTTATGAATCCTATGGACGGTCTATGAAATGCATAGGTATATTGTATATGGAATCCTATGGACGGTCTATGAAACACATATGTATATTGTGTTATGAATCCTATGGATGGTCTATGAAACGCATATGCATATTGTGTATGGAATCCTATGGACGGTCTATGAAATGCATAGGTATATTGTGTATGGAACACTATAGACGGTCTATGAAATGCATAGGTGTATTGTGTATGAAATGTATAGGTGTATGGTATGAATAAACACTATGGACGGTCTATGAGACTCATAGGTGTATAATATAACATGTAAACACTAAGAATGGTCTATGAAATATATGGTCGTAAAATAAGAGAGGGATATGGATGATCTAGTGAGACGCATTATTAATGCAAACAATAGGTACCACTTTTATTGGCGTTGTTTGCACATGTTGTTTCAATTACATTATATTACGTATTCCACATATAGTTCATATGGCTCAGTTAATCCTAAAAGAGGTTTAAAATGATGTAAGTATAATAAGACTTGAAATTTGAATCTATGGGATGTTTCGTAGTTCTTTTATGTCCATTATTTGCCTCTTATTTGAGTTACCGTATTTTCATATGTTGTTCTATCTACCTTACATACGAGTACTATTCCACATGTACTTATGTCCCTTTAGCCGGGGGCGCTGTATCTTTTAATGGTTGCAGGTGGTTCCATAGCATGCGACATCGATCTGTGACAGCAGTATATCCTCCTCTCAGCTACTTGGTGAGCCCCATTTCATATCGGGGTCATGTACCTTTTGTTTTCTCATGTATTGTGTTTTGAGGTATAGCCGGGGCCTTATTGACGGTATTATCCTAGTACTCTTTTGTATCTATTAGAGGCTCCGTAGACATAGTGTGGGTTGTACGTCGGTATTGGGAAGGTCAAACTAATGATGTTGTAATTGTATCACATGTTCCATTTCTAAACTATGAATGTGTAATGTAACATTTGGGGGACTTATGAATGAAGTAGCAAATAGTAATGGATTGGTGTTGTATACATGGTCTCCGTATTGTCTAATTAATGAAGTTATATCTTCTCATTATACATGGGAGAGTTTGGGTAGAAGGCATCTAGTAGGCTTGCTCCCGGTCGCGCTCCCCGAGGTCGGGGCGTGACAGCAGAAGAGAAAGTTTCGTATTTACGGAAGAGTTGATCGCAGGAGCATGAGAACTGCAGATGCGGGTATGTTGTCGCTTCTGCGACGCCGTAGATGCGACTAAGTGTCCGCAAAAGCGGAAATGCTGGACAGAACACTTAAAGCAAGGGTTCGTGATTTTTATCATTATTGGACATTTTGAGCTCGGGTATGGCAATTTTTGACAGCAATTTCGAGGGATTTTTTTGAGATAAGTCCCTTGTACTTATTTTTGATCAATAATCTTGTTTCCCCATTAATTTTTCCACCTAGTTAGTGTGTATTTAAGGTGGGATTTGGGAGTTGAAGCTAGGGATTTTGAGAGTTTGATTTGAGGATTTGAGTTGTGACTTGGTGTCGGATTTTGGTAAAATTGGTATGGGTGAACTCGTGATCGAATGGGTGTTCGTATTTTGTGACTCTTACCCGATTCCGAGACGTGGGCCCGGGTCGACTTTTTGGGGCGATTTTTCGATTCTTTGCTTAAGTCGTAGTTTCATTATTTAAATTAGATTCTTGTAGTTGTATTCATGATATGTAATTGCTTTTGGCTAGATTTGGGCCATTCGGAGTCGGAATATCTAGGGAAAGGCATCCTTATCGATTGATTGAGCGAGATTTGAAGTAAGTGACTTGTCTAACTTTGTGTGGGAAAAATCCCCTTAGGATTTGGTACTGTTGTAACAATTTGTGATATGTGAGCGCCGTGTACGCGAGGTGACGAGTGCGTACACGGGCTAATTGTGAAAATTTCGATTCTTGCTGAGTTGTTTTCTTTTAAATTCTTTAACTGTGTTGTATTAGCACATGTAGTGATCATGTTTATCCTAGTATCGTATGTCTACATGCCTTAACTCTTACTTGCAATTTGTTCAACATGATTAGTTGAATTACATGCTTCCCTTGATTTGACTTAAACCATTAACTATAGAATTTCTTATTGTAATTTCGTTGTTCCTTTGGCTATGTACTGCATATTTACTTTGGGACTACGAGGCGTTTAATCAGGAGATCCCCTTGTACTGCATATTTACTTTGGGACTACGAGGCGTTTACTCGGGAGATCCCTCTGACTTGCATATTTACTTGAGGACTACGAGGTGGTACCTCGGGAGATTCCCTATGTCTTACATATTTACATTTGGGACTATGAGGCAGTACCTCGGGAGCGCCCCTGTTGTTTACCTCTAATTGTTGAGCTGTTATTTTATGAAGTTTCTCATTGTTTTAAAGTTTCAGTCATTTCAAATATTATTATACCTTCTGCCTTACTTTCCCTTTTAAACCAGTAGGGCCCTGACTTGACTTTGTCATTACCCTACCTAGGTTAGGCTTGGAACTTATTGGGTATCGTTGTCGTGTACTCATACTACACTCTGCGCATCTTTTTGTGTGAATCCAGGTTCTTCCCACCAGACCAGATATCGGTGAGTTGGACAGCACATGGAGACTTCAAGGTATATCTGTCAGTGCCCGTAGACCTCGAAGTCCACCTCCATCTTTGCTATGCTATTTTTTTCCTTATTCTCCTTAGACTCTAATGTATAGAGACACTTAGTATTTGCCCTTAGAAGCTTGTGACTTATTTCCATCGGGTTTTGAGAGTTGTAATTATTGATTTGGAGTTTTATGTTTATTTTATGTGTTAAGAATTGTGCTTCAGTTTTATATTATGATATTCCGCAAATTGTTAGGCTTACCTAGTCTTAGAGACTACATGCCATCACGACATTCTACGGAGGGTGAATTGGGGTCGTGATAAGTTGGTATCAGAGCTCTAGGTTCATAGGTGCTATGAGTCACAAGCAGGTTTAGTAGAGTCTCGCGGATCGGTACAGAGACGTTTGTACTTATCTTCGAGAGGCTATGGAACTGTTAGGAAAAGCTTCACTTCTTGATTCCTTATCGTGCGAGATTTTGACTTCGGATTCTAATTTTTTGTCTTTCTATTCTCTCACAGATTGTGAGGATGCGTACAACTGGATCAGATGACCAGACACCCATACCCCCTGCTAGAGCCGCGAGAGGCCGAGGCCGGGGTAGAGGTTGATGACCTCCATGTGGTGCAGCTAGAGCACCCGCACGAGCTACTACAGAGGAGCCACCAGTAGCTCCAGTTTGAGGGCAGGCACCTGAGATGCCTGTCGTTGCACCAGCCCTCTAGGAGACTCTATCCCAATTTCTAAGCATGTTCAACACCTTGGCTCAGGAAGGATTGATACCACTTTCTCCTGCCATATCTCATGTCGGGGGAGGAGCACAGACTCCCATCGCCGGTACCCCAGAGCAGCGGGTTCAGTCCGACCAGGTTCCAGAGATCATACCGATGCATCTGGTAGCTCCAGTTCAGCCCGAGATTAGGGCAGTAGCTTCTGAGGCGGGGTAGCTCAGGCTCGAGAGGTACAAGAAGTACCACCCTCCTACTTCCAGTGGCTTGGCGTAAGAGGATGCCTAAGGTTTTATTGAGGAGTGCCACCGTATCCTCCGTACTATGTGCATTGCGGAGACTAGTGGGGTTTCTTTCACCATGTTCCATCTTAGAGGAGCGGCCTATCAGTGGTGGCGCGCATATGAGTTGGATAGTCCGGCTGAGGCAGCTTCACTCACTTGGACTCAGTTTTCAGATATGTTCTTGAGGGAGTACGTTCCCCAAAGTCTTAGTTATGCTTGGCATGCAGAGTTTAAGCAGTTGCGCCAGGGTGCTATGATCGTGTCAGAGTATGCGGTCCGATTTAGTGACTTGGATAGGCATGCACCAACCTTGGTTGCTACTGTTCGAGAGCGGGTTTTGTCAGTTTATTGAGGGTCTCAACCTAGTATCAGATTGAGCATGGACCGAGAGTTGGGAGATGGATATTGTGTACCAGCAGGTAGTAGGGATTGCTAGGAGGTTGGAGGGTATGCTGACTTGGGATAGACAGGAGCGAGAGGCCAAGAGGTCTCGAGAGTCTGGTACTTACAGTGGTACTCGTGCCCCAGCAGCAGCTCGTCAGGGCAGGGGATATATGGGTCTCCTTGTTCATTCAGCATTTCCAGTCGCTAGCGGTACTCCGGCTACTACTAGGCCCCAAGATCCTTATTATGCACCACCAATGTCTAGTGTGCCTCTTGTACGGGGTGCTTTCAGTGGGCAGTCCAGTCGATCAGGCCCGAGCTAGTCGCAGCAGCCACGTCCTTCGAGAGCTTATTTTGAGTATGGCTACACTTGTCATTTGGTGAGGGATTGCCCTAGATTTAGGAGGGGTGCACCTCCATAGATTTCTCAGGCACCGCGTGCTCCACCAGGTCCTCAGGCTATGGTTACAGCACTAGCTACCACCCCATTTACACAGACAACTAGATATGGAGGTCGATCAGGTAGAGGTCTCCTTAGAATGGGAGGCCATGCCAGATATTATGCCCTTCCTGCTAGGAGAAAGGTAGTTGAATCAGATTCTGTTATCACATGTATTGTTCTGGTCTGTCAAAGAGATGTATCAATCTTATTTGATCCAGGCTCCACTTATTCCTATGTGTCATCTTATTTTGCCTGATATTTGGGTGTATCCCGTGATTCTCTGAGTTCACCTGTATATGTATCTACACATGTGGGTGATTCTATTGTTGTTGACCGTGTGTATCGGTCATGTTTGATCGTTCTTAGTGGTTTTGAGACCAGAGACGATTTATTATTGCTTAGTATGGTAGATTTAGATGTTATTTTGGGCATGGACTGGTTGTCACCCTATCACGCTATCCTTGATTGTCATTCCAAGATGGTGACATTGGTTATGCCAGGTCTACCGCGGCTAAAGTGGAGAGGTACCTTGGATCATGTTCCTAGTAGGGTTGTTTCATTTCTTAAAGCTCAACGAATGGTTGAGAAGGGATGTGATGCGTATCTGGCCTATGTGAGAGATGTTAGTGTTGATACTCCTACCGTCGAGTCTGTTCCGGTAGTGAGGGACTATTCAGATGTGTTCCCAGCGGATCTTCCGGACATGCCGCCCGACAGGGATATTGACTTTGGCATTGATTTGTTATCGGGCACTCAGCCCATTTATATTCCACCTTATCGTATGTCCCCAGCAGAGTTAAAAGAATTAAAGGAACAATTGTAAGAGTTGCTCGATAAAGGCTTCATTCGGCATAGTGTGTCGCCTTGGGGTGCTTCTATCTTGTTTGTGAAGAAGAATGCTGGTTTTATTCGAATGTGTATCGATTATTGTCAGTTGAACAAGGTTACAATGAAGAATAAGTATCTATTGCCACGTATTGATGACCTATTTGCATTCAAGTTATCATCATTTGAAGATTCGGGAGCCAGATATCCCGAAGACTGCTTTCAGGACTCGGTATGGTCATTACGAGTTCCTTGTGATGTCTTTTGGGCTGACCAACGCCCCAGCAGCATTCATGCACTTGATGAACAATGTATTTCAGCCCTATTTTGACTCTTTCATCATTGTGTTTATTGACAATATTCTGGTGTACTCCTGGAGTCGGGAGGATCATGAGCAGCACCTGAGGACTATGCTTCAGACATTGAGGGAGAAGAAGTTATATGAAATTTTTTTGAAGTGTGAATTCTGGCCAGATTCAGTGGCATTTTTGGGTGATGTAGTATCGAGTGAGGGGATCAAGGTGGACCCGAAGAAGATTGAAGCAGTGCAGAGTTGGCCCAGACCGTCCTCTGCTACGGAGATTCGGAGTTTTTCTTGGCTTGGCGGGGTATTACCGTCGATTTGTAGAGGGTTTCTCATCTATTGCATCACCTATGACCAGATTGACCCAGAAGGGTGCTCCGTTCGGGTGGAGCAAAGATTGTGAGGAGAGCTTTCAAAAGCTCAAGACTGCTTTGACTATAGCCCCAGTGTTAGTGTTGATTTCCTACTGGTTCGGGGTCTTATACGGTGTATTATGATGCGTCGCGCATTGGTCTCGGTGCGGTGTTGATGCAGGACGGTAGGGTGATTGCCTACGCTTATAGACAGTTGAAGGTGCATGAAAATAATTATCATGTCCACGACCGTGAGTTAGCAACTATTGTTCATACCTTGAAGATCCGGTGGCATTATTTGTATGGTGTTCCTTGTGAGGTTTTCACCGATCACTGGAGTCTACAACATCTGTTTAAACAGAAGGATCTTAACTTGCAGCAGTGTAGATGGTTGGAGTTGCTTAAGGATTATGACATCACCATTCTCTATCATCCCGGGAAGGACAATATGGTGGCCGATTCCTTGAGTCGCAAGGCGGAGAGTTTGGGCAGTTTAGTATATCTACCAGTAGCAGAGAGGCCTTTAGCCTTGGATGTTCAGGACTTGGCCAACCAGTTTGTTAGATTGGATATTTCCGAGCCGAGTTGAGTTCTGGCTTGTGTGGTTTCTCAGTCTTCTCTTTATGATCATTATCAGAGAGAGTCAGTATGATGACCCTCATTTGCTTGTCCTTAAGGACACGGTTCAGTACGGTGATGCCAAGAAAGTCACTATTGGAGATGACAGTGTATTACGGATATAAGACAGGCTATGTGTGCCTAATATAGATGGTTTGCGTGAGTTGATTCTCCAAGAGGCTTACAGTTCGCGGTATTTCATTCACCCAAGTACCGCGAAGATGTATCAAGACTTGAGGCAGCACTATTAGTGGAGGCAGATGAAGAAGGAATAGTGGAATATGTAGCTCGTTGCCTAAAAATTCAGCAGGTGAAGTATGGGCATCAGCGACCAGGTAGATTGCTTCAGAAGTTTGAGATTCCAGAGTGGAAATGGGAGAGGACCACTATAGATTTCGTTGTTGGGCTCCCACGGACTCAGAGTAAGTTCGATGCAGTTTGGGTGATTGTAGATATATTGACAAAGTCAGCACATTTCATTCCTATGGTTACTACTTACTCTTCGGAGTAGTTGACTCAGGTTTACATCCGCGAGATTGTCAGGCTTCATGGCGTACCGGTATTTATCATCTCTATCCGGGGTACGCAATTTACATCACGGTTCTGGAGAGCCATACAACGTGAGTTGGGTACTCGTATGGAGTTGAGTACAACATTTCACCCTCAGATGGACGGACAATCCGAGCGCACTATTCAGATATTAGAGGATATACTTCATGCGTGTGTGATTGATTTTAGGGGTGCTTGGGATAAGTTCTTGCCACTTGCGGAGTTTGCCTACAACAAACAGTTATCAGTTGAGCATTCAGATGATGCCATACGAGGCTTTGTATGGTAGACAATGCCAGTCTCCAGTGGGTTGGTTCAAGCCGGGCGAGGCTAGGCTATTGGGTACATACTTGGTTCAGGATGCATTGGAGAAAGTTAAATTGATTCAGGATCGACTTCGTACAGCCCAGTCCAGGCAGAAGAGTTATGCAGATAGGAAGGTTCGCGACGTTGCACTCATGGTTGGGGAGCGGGTCTTGCTCCGGGTTTCGCCCATGAAGGGTGTTATGAGGTTCGGAAAGAAGGGCAAGTTGAGCCCTAGGTATATCAGGCTTTTTGAAATTCTTGAGAGGGTTTGAGAGGTGGCTTACAGACTGGCACTACCATCTAGTCTCTCTGCAGTTCATTCAGTATTCCATGTTTTCATGCTCCGGAAGTATCACGGTGATCCATCTCATGTGTTAGACTTCAGCTCAGCCCAGTTGGATAAGGACCTATCTTATGTTAAGGAGTCAGTGGCCATTTTGGACAAGCATGTTCGAAAGTTAAGGTCAAAGAACATCGCGTCCGTAAAGGTTCAGTGGAGGGGTCATCCGGTCGAGGAGGCGACTTGGGAGACCGAGCATGATATGCGCAGTTGTTATCCTCATCTTTTCACCACTCCAAGTATGTATCTATACTCGTTCAAGGATGAACGTTTGTTTTAAGAGGGGGGATGTAATGACACGGCCGGTCGTTTTGAGAGTAGTAGCCCTGAACCCCTATTTATTGCTCCCTCTACTTCACTTTGTGGTTATGTAACTTGCCGGGAGGATTTGTTTTGGGTTTCGGAGTGTAATGGGACACATAGCCCCTAAAATGGAAGTTTAAGTCTATGTTCGGATGTTGAATTAGAGGCTCGTAGGTCATTTTAGCGTCTATTGGCAAAAGTTAGAAAATTTGATGATTTTTTGAAAGTTTGACCGGGAGTGAACTTTTTGATATCAGGGTCGGATTCCGATTCTGGAAGGTGGAGTAGGTCCGTAATGTTAATTATGACTTGTGTGCAAAATTAATGGTCAATCGGACTTGATTTGATAGGTTTCAGTGTCAGATGTAGAAGTTTGAAGTTTTAAAGTTCATTAGGCTTGAATCGATGCGCAATTCGTGTTTTTAGTGTTGTTTGATGTGTTTTAAAGGTTCGACTAAGTATGTATGATGTTTTAGGACTTGTTGGTAAGTTTGGTTGAGGTCTCGGGGGCCTCGAGTGGATTTTGGATGGTTAACGGATCAATTTTGGAGTTGTGAGAATGGTTGAAGGCACCAGATCTGGTGTAATTGCACATGCGCAAGATTGACCGCAGGTGCAACCCCGAAAAAGCGGTATGTTGATCGCAGAAGTGGCTGGAGTAGTGTGGGCAGAGGTCGCAGATGCAAGGGAAATTCTGCATCTGCGAGATCGCAGATGCGAAGGAGGCAGCGCAGAAGCGGAAGGGACTGGCAAGGGGAGCTCCGCATAAGCGGCCTTTGTCTCGCAGAAGCGAGTCCGCAGATGCGGAAGAGTTGACCACAGGAGCGTGAGAACCGCAGATGTGGGTATATTGTCGCTTCTGCGATGCCGCAGATGCGGCTAAGTGTCCGCAGAAGCAGAAATGCTGGACAGAACACTTAAAAGCAAGGGGTTGTGATTTTTATCATTACTGGACATTTTGATCTAGGGTTTGGCAATTTTTGAGAGCAATTTTGAGGGATTTCTTGAGGTAAGTCCCTTGTGCTTATTTTTTTATCAATAATCTTGTCTCCCCATTGATTTTCCCACCTAGTTAGTATGTATTTAAGGTGGAATTTAGGAGTTGAGGCTAGAGATTTGTAGAGTTTGATTTGAGGATTTGCGGATTTGAGTGGCGACTTGGTGTCAGATTTTGGTAAAATTGGTATGGGTGAACTCGTGGTCGAATGGGTGTTCATATTTTGTGAATCTTACCCGATTCCGAGATGTGGGCCCGGGTCGATTTTTTGAGGCGATTTTTTGATTCTTTGCTTAAGTCATAGTTTTAGTATTTAAATTAGATTCTTGTAGTTGTATTAATAATATGTAATTGCTTTTCGCTAGATTTGGGCCATTCGGAGTCAAAAAATCGAGGGAAGGCATCCTTATCGATTGATTGAGCGAGATTTGAAGTAAGTTACTTGTCTAACTTTGTGGGGGGGGAATCTCCTTAGTATTTGGTACTGTTGTAACAATTTGTGATATGTGAGCACCGTGTACGCGAGGTGACGAGTGTGTACACAGGCTAATTGTGGAAATTTTGGTTCTTGCTGAGTTATTTTCTTTTAAATTCCTTAACTGTGTTGTATTAGCACATGTAGTGATTATGTTTAGCCTAGTATCGCATGTCTACGTGCCTTAACTCTTACTTGCAATCTGTGCAACATGCTTAGTTGAATTACATGCTTCCCTTGATTTGAATTAAACCTTTAACTGTAAGATTTCTTGCTGTAAATTCATTGTTCCTTCGGTTATGTACTGCATATTTACTTTGGGACTACGAGACGGTTCCTCGGGAGATCCCCTGTACTGCATATTTACTTTGGGACTATGAAGCGATTCCTCGGGAGATACCCATGTACTGCATATTTACTTTGGGACTACGAGGCGTTTACTCGGGAGATTCCCCTATACTGCATATTTACTTTGGGACTATGAGGCGGTTCCTCAGGAGATCCCCATGTACTGCATATTTACTTTGGGACTACGAGGCGTTTACTCGGGAGATCCCCTTGTACTGCATATTTACTTTGGGACTACGAGGCCTTTACTTGGGAGATCCCCCTGTCTTGCATATTTACTTTGGGACTTTGAGGCGGTACTTCGGGAGATCCTCCATGTCTTGCATATTTACATTTGGGACTATGAGGCAGTACCTCGGGAGTGCCCCTGTTGTTTACCTATAATTACTGAGCTGTTATTTTCTGAAGTTTCTCATTGTTTCAAAGTTTTAGTCATTTTAAATATTATTATATCTTCTGCGTTACTTTCCTATTTAAACCAGTAGGGCCCTGACTTGATCTCGTCACTACCCTATTGAGGTTAGGCTTGGCACTTACTAGGTACCATTGTGATGTACTCATACTACACTATACACATCTTTTTGTGCAGATCCAGGTTCTTCCCACCAGACTAGATACCAGTGAGTTGGACCGCACGTGGAGACTTCAAGGTATATCTGCCAGCGTCTGCAGACCTCGGAGCCCCCCCTTCCATCTTTACTATGTTGTTTTCTTTCCTTATTCTCCTTACACTCTGATGTATAGAGACTCTTAGTATTTGCTCTTAGAAGTTTATGACTTATTTTCACCGGGTTTTGAGAGTTATAATTATTGATTTGTGGTTTTATATTTATTTCATGTGTTAAGAATCGGGCTTCAGTTTTATATTATGATATTCCGCAAATTGTGAGGCTTACCTAATCTTAGAGACTAGGTGCCATCATGACATTCTACGGAGGGTGAATTGGGGTCGTGATAAGTTGGTATCAGAGCTCTAGGTTCATAGGTGTTATGAGTCACAAGCAGGTTTAGTAGAGTCTCGCGGATCGGTACGGAGACGTCTATACTTATCTTCGGGAGGCTATGGAACTGTTAGGAAAAGCTTCACTTCTTGATTCCTTATCATGCGAGATTTTGACTTCGGATTCTAAATTTCTGTCTTTTTATTCTCTCACGGATGGTGAGGACAAGTACAGTTAGATCAGATGACCAGACACCCATACCCCCTGGTAGAGCCGCGAGAGGCCGAGGTAGAGGCTGATGACGTCCAGTGGTGCAGCCAGAGCACCCGCACGAGGTGCTATAGAGGAGCCACTAGTAGCTCCAGCTGGAGGGAAGTCACCTGAGACGCCTGTCGCTGCAGCAGCCCTCTAGAAGACTCTTGCCCAGTTTCTGAGCATGTTCAGCACCTTGGCTCATGCAGGATTGATACCACTTGCTCCTGCCACATCTCAGGCCGGGGGAGGAGCATAGACTCCCTTCGCCGATACCCCAAAGCAGCGGGTTCAGGCCGACCAGGTTCGAGAGATCATACTGATGCATTCGGTAGCTCCAGTTCAACCCGAGGTTAGGGCAACAGCTTCTGAGGCGGGGCAGCTCATGCTCGAGAGGTACAAGAAGTACCACCCTCCTACTTTTCAGTGGCTTGGCGTCAGAGGATGCCCATGGTTTACTTGAGGAGTGTCACCGTATTCTCAGTACTATGGGAACTACGGAGACTAGTGGGGTTTCTTTCACTACGTTCCAGCTTAGAGGAGCGACCTATCACCGGTGGCGCACATATGAGTTGGATAGTCCGGTTGAGGCAGATTTACTCACTTGGACTCAGTTCTCAGATATGTTCTTAAGGGAGTACGTTCCCAAAGTCTCAGAGATGCTTGGCGCGCAGAGTTTGAGCAGTTGCGCCAGGGTGCTATGACCGTGTCAGAGTATGCGGTCCGACTTAGTGACTTGGCTAGGCATGCACCAGCCTTGGTTGCTACTGTTCGAGAGTGGGTTCTTCGATTTATTGAGGGGCTTAACCTAGTATCAGATTGAGCATGGCCCAAGAGTTGTAGATGGATATTGCGTACCAGCAGGTAGTAGGGATTGCTAGGAGGTTGGAGGGTATGCTGACTCGGGATAGAGAAGAAAGAGAGGCCAAGAGGTCTAGAGAGTCTGGTACTTACAATAGTACTCGTGCCCCAGCGACAGCTCGTCAGCGCAGGGGTTATAAAGGTCTCCTTGTTCATTCAGCACTTCCAGCCGTCAGCGGTGCTCTGGCCACTACTAGGCCCCAAGATCTTTATTATGCACTGCCATTGTCTAGTGTGCCTCCTGTACTGGGTGCTTTCAGTGGGCAGTCCAGTTGATCATGCCCGAGTCAGTCGCAACAGCCACGTCCTTCGAGAGCCTGTTTTGAGTGTGGCAACACTCGTCATTTGGTGAGGGATTGCCCCATTTAGCTCACTTAGTCCGCGGGCCTGGCCCGACCCAGTTTTCAGCCTTATAGAAAGTTGTTGCAACACGAGAAAATGGGTAACTTATGGATATATGGCATCACCCGTTGGTCTGGTCTCACTTTGTGGCTTGATGTTCATAACGTTTTTTCATTTCTTGAGTCGAACCTTGAGGACAAGGTTCTTTTTTAGGACGGGAGTATTGTTGTGAACCAGCCTGACTTGGTAAGGGATTATGGGCCAGAAGTGTGGAACGAGGCTAATCCAGTTGGGACTATCGGGCGAAGAGGTAAAAGCCCAATGATTAAATAACCAAATAGAATACTAGTACGTTATATTTGGGATCCAAGGGGAGATACATGATATGTGTATTGTTGAGTATAATGTCTGCTTCTCCTCATCTTCCTTCTTGAGTGTCTGTATCCTCTCATCCCCATTCTTAGTCTGAAGCTCTGAGCTTTTTATCCCTTCTTCTCTATCCTTTGTATTTCAGTTTAGTATCTCTAATTCTTGTAATGGTTTTGAGTTGAGTTGTAATTTTCTATCACTTTTGAAGTAATAGAAGTGTTGAAAAACTGATTTGTTACACATTGTATTTGACATGATATTATTTACTTATTAGTACTTCGAAAATATGATATTAGTAATAATTAATTGTTCAATAAACCAATTTATTTGACTAGACCAATAAATTGTTTAAGCGTCTATGTAATGGACACACAATCTTGACACTTGACAAGATTAGCTAGTGTTTGGATATAAATTTGGTTGAAACATGAAAAAATTTTTTTTGAAGTTGTGCTGAAAATTAAATTTTGAAAGTTGAAGTTGTATTTGGACATATATTTTATTTGAAAAAAAATTGAAGTGTTGTGAATGAAAGAAATTTTTCACCCAAAAACTGCCCCAAATTAGTTTTTAGAAACTTGATTTTTTTTTTTTTTTTTGTAATTTGGGGCAATTTTTGGGTGAAAATTTTCTTTTACTGATAGTTTTGGGGCTTTAAATGATAGTAAAAGAGAGCATTTGTTGTGTACTTGTGTCAATGTACACAAAATTTGATCAAACTCCTGAGAGGACCGTTGGAAGAGTCCATAGGTTTCTACCATTTTGAGGGTAGTGTCTAGAGAATTAGCTAAAGTGAGCTTTCAATGTTGATTGAACTAATTATTTGTGTTTTTGTTTTGGGGAGACACAAATATAAACGCGCTGCGCATTCTTTTATCAATATTACAATCATCTCACTTTCCTAAAATTCGTTAATATATCACATCTCAATTTTTTTATTTCATTATACTAACTTTGTGTAAGGAACTCAATTAATGATAAATGTTACAAATTCTAAAGTGTGCCACGATATTAGGTTTTTTAACGTGAAGAAAATTTAACTGAATTTACGTTATTTAAACGGCTCGGCTTGCTTCGCCTTCTCAAAGAAAAAAAAATGAAAAATATCTAAATAAATAAAAAAATGAAATAGAGTTGCGAAGATCAAAAGATAAGGATCAAAAATAAATATAAACATCTAGCAGGGAAGAAGAGAAAAATGATAAGGAAAGAGATCTTATTGTTAATTTACCATGTTTGACCTAGAGAAAAATAAATTGACTTTCTTGACGGCCAAGGCATGTTTCGTAAGCATTGTCATATCGGTTCGAAGCATTATGGTAACAAATCCCGTTAAGGACCTTACAGCAGCGGATGCATTAGACGTTTTCTTTAAATAAGAGTTCGTGTATACTGTACTGGTATTCTAATATATTGTTTGATTATGGTAATAAATCCTCATAACTTACATGAGTTTAAATAAAGAAAATCAAAGTTTATGCTTATTAATTATACAAAGATTATATGAAAGATGCAGAATTTTATACCAAAAAACAGATATAATATACTATATAATTTTAAGATATTTTTCTTTGCTATTGGTGGTTTTGGATCCGTTTTCGCACAACTCAACTATTTTACTTGGTACTTGCTAAATTATTGCTATTATCTCAGCAATTCTCATTAGTGACCGATCAACTTTTAACATCACCGAATAGTAATTGCACTAAACCAAATAAAAGTATAGTAACTCTCTTCATGTTGTAAGGAAAAAGCTTTTTAAGTTTTGAATTAGTATTTTCTTGTGGAAAAAAAATCTTGTCAGTTTCCATTAGAAAAAAAATAATCAAAAAATACAAGTACTGATTTTCCGTGATTACTTTTGATTCGTAATTCCTATTGTGAAATCTCGGCAAATTCCTCCATTTGCAAAAGCAAAAAAAAGTAAAAAAAAATAGTGAATAATAAAACAGTAAAAGACTAGTTACCAAGTCATAACCTAGTAACCCAGTAAAACACTCCAAGTTGATTTAAAAAAAGGCCGTAGAAGAAAACGAGTGTACATTGAATAATACCCTCCAAAAGTCAAAATATCTTAAATATAGGAAACTGACCCGAGCAAAAGCGGACCCGTTTGTCAATAGATATATTTTTTCTTAGAATATTTTTCTTAAAAAATATGTTTGTCTATAAAACTTTACAAGTTTTCTTAAAAAAAATTCAAAAATAAGTTTTTCAAAAATCAAAAATTGATTTTGATCACTTTTTCAAAAATTTCAGAAATTTTTATTTTTTTACTCACAAAACTGTAACTCTTTTCAGGTGAAATACATGTTCAAATTTCGAATATTATTTTTTAATTTAAATTTAAATATATATATTTTTTTAAAATAATATTTTAAAAATTTTTATTTTTTTACTCACAAAACTGTAACTCTTTTCAGGTGAAATACATGTTCAAATTTCGAATATTATTTTTTAATTTAAATTTAAATATATATATTTTTTTAAAATAATATTTTTTTGTCCAAAAGCCTATAATTAAATTACAAAAAAATAAAAGTGAGACTGGCAGGAAATAAATAGAGGAGTTATTTAGAACAGAGTGATCGTAAGTTCTGAAACGTGAAGGCAAGATTACCAGAACACGTGGATCAAGTTAATATCAGAGAATAGCCAAAAAATCAGAAAAGTGGGGTAAAGTAAACAGTATAAAATATATCAAAATCTGAAAAGAAAAAGCAAAATAAAAGAAAAAATACAGTCCTTGACAGTCATTGTAACCCCGCTGCCTTCGCCAAGTTGCTTGGAAACTCAAATAAGCTGACGGCAAAAAGAGCCGCCCTCCTCTTTAACCCTTTCTTCTGTATTCTTTTTTCTTTTGCCTTTTCATTCTTTTGGTGGCTCTGGAGCCGCGTCTACCTATTCCCAGGTACTCTCTCTCTCTCTCTCTCTCTCTCTCTCTCTCTCTCTCTTTCCTTTGACTCTTTGCTCTTTGTGGTGACCTCTGCTACTTTTGTTTTTTTCTTGATGAATCACTAGTTAATGATGGTCTACTGGGATTTTCTTGAATTTTTCTGTAATGTGAGTTGCCGTTGATCTTTTCTTGGTTGGTATGGTGAGTGTTTTCTATGTTATTTCCTTTTCTTTTCACGGTCATGCTGTTTTTTTTTAATCCTATTGAATTAATGGTGTAAGAATATTTGGAATTGATGATTTAGAATGTGAGATGTTGTCTATTTTTTCCTGAATCTGATAAAGATTGGTAGAGGCATTTCTTCTGTTCTGTGTCATGAAACTTTTTGAACTTTTAAAGACTAGACTCTACTCACTAGCTCCTACAGTACTAATTAGGTAAAATGCCTTGAAATGTTTATATTATTAAATCGAGGTGAATTTACACACTAGTTTTTGTCATTCAGAAAATAACATTTATTAAGGTCTTATGATAAATTTTCTGCTTTGGATTTCTGAAAATGCTTTTCCGTTGATGTCTTTTAAAGGTTGTAGGGGGTTTATTATTCTTGTTTGATAGTAAAAAGAAAAAGAAAGAAGTAACCAATCTTCTTGTCTTGCTATAAAACACAAGATGTGCTCGTAGGTAGTTGACATGTGACACCGGACAAGTCTATGACAACATAAGTTTTGCTCTCTATTGCCTCAACATGCTGCTACGGAGTATTCTCTTTTCCCAGTACTGAGCCTGTAATTATTATAAGTGAGTCATACAGTTGTGGCAGTTCCCAGCTTTTTTGTAAGTTTAGTCCTCCTATTTTAGATATGTATGAATTGCTGGTTGTTTCAACCTTTCTGTCTTTCTACTTTCCCCTTGAAGTCTACTGTAATCGTGATGGTCGCGCATTTCAAGACTTAGTAAGAAGGCAGTCCTTGCACTAGTGAGGAATTTCTGATGATTAGTACTGTGAAACTTTTGATAGGTGATTAATACTGCTATCGTCTAGCCATGTGTACGATGGTTGCTGCTGTGGACATGTTAATTTGAGATTTTTTAGTAACATAATCCATTAAGCTAAGTGAAAGAGTATATGATTGCAAGTATGATAATTTGTAACGTGGCATTAACTACAGTAGGAAATCAAGAAATAGGATCATACTCATAGGATTTGAATGGAGAAGTCATCAATTTATGAATTTCTTGTAGAAACACAAGTTAATAGTGTAGGAGTATTTGAATCCATACTTTTACCTTGTACTCTTACTTTGCTGTGCCATGATAGACACTTGACTGGCCCGGCAAATAGTTTGCCTTTCGACAAGTCATTTATGGCTTGCTCTGCTGCCTTGAAGTTCCTGAGCATCTGACATTTACATTATATTTCAATCATGTCTAAAAGCTTTTTTCCCCTGGCTTTTCCAACTTAATTTGCAGACTATGCTTCGGGCAAAGCATCTCGGCACGCTCTCCCAGTCAGCTAGGTCCTTTTTTCTAAGCGGATCACGATGTAGTGCAGCGGATGGAAGTTCGTGCACTTGTTCGGAAGATGAAACTTGTATTTCGAAAAGGCCGCAGACCAGAAATGAGGTTCGACATCCGCAAATATCATCCAGCTTAGTTTCAAAAGCCTCTGTAGGAGTAGGTGCCTTATTATCTGGAGATGCTGTGAAGGTTGTGAGCTCGAAAAAAAATGATACTTTAGATTCTCCAGTTTCTAGGCCACAGGCCATACCTGCATCTACGGTGTCTGGGCGAGTAGAATCTGTTATTTATGGTAGCATTGATGCTGAGAATACTGTGCAGTCCTCACCTCCCATCTCAGACCAGTTTGTTCGGGCAGGTATTGCAGCAGTCAGTTTTTTATCCGATGTGGTAAACTATAAGATACCTATGTTAGATGGGAGTGGAGAGCATAGCTCATCCAACAACTGTATGGTAGATCGTACAAAGCCTATTTCCAATGTGAGGCCATCAAATGTAAAGACCTCCAGAAACGACAAACTTCAAGCTAACACTTCTACTGATACACCTGTAGCATCAAACCTTGCAAATAATTCGAATTGCATAAAAAGCAGAGGTGATAAGTATAATTCAGTCAAAGGCAAAAATCCTGTTCCGAACAACAGTATTGGGGAAGTGGAGACCCATGGAGTTGTCACAGATTCTCGTGACAGGAGGAGGTTAGTGCCTCCAAAGTCAAGATCATATCCAAATCGTAACATGGCAAATGTACGTGTCTCTGAAGGAAAGCTTAAGAATGAAATTCCTGAAGGTTTCAGCAGGCCACCACGAGAAACAAAGTTGCAAAATGCAGGAGTTGTTCCAATGGTCAGGCAGTTTTCTAATTGTGGCCATGTTGTTGGAACAGTTTCTCGCATTTTACAGCAGTTAAATTGGGGTTCTGAGACAGAAAATGCTCTTCGTGAACTCAACTGTTTATTGGATCCATACCAAGCAAACCAAATTCTTAAGCAGATCCACGATCATACAGTCGCTCTTGGCTTTTTCTATTGGTTGAAGCGACAACCAGGATTTAAGCACGACGGACACACCTATACCACCATGGTTGGCCTCCTGGGACGTGCTAGGCAGTTTGGGGTAATTAACAAGTTGCTTGAGCAGATGGTCGAAGATGGGTGTCAACCAAATGTAGTGACATATAACCGTCTCATTCACAGTTATGGCAGAGCAAACTACTTGCGTGAAGCATTACATGTCTTTAACCAAATGCAGGAAGCTAGAGTTGATCCTGACCGTGTAACCTATTGTACTCTGATTGACATCCATGCGAAAGCTGGTTATCTTGATGTTGCCATGGACTTGTATGAAAGGATGCAAGAGGCTGGGCTCTCTCCAGACACATTCACTTACAGTGTCATCATCAATTGCCTTGGAAAAGCAGGCCACTTAGCTGCTGCCCACAAACTGTTCTGCGAGATGGTTAATCAGGGATGTGTACCAAACTTGGTGACCTACAACATTATGATTGCTTTGCATGCGAAAGCGAGGAACTATTCTAGTGCATTGCAGTTATATCGTGACATGCAGAATGCTGGATTTGAGCCGGACAAAGTGACATACAGCATTGTAATGGAGGTGCTTGGCCATTGTGGCTATCTGGAGGAAGCAGAGGCAGTTTTCACAGAGATGAAAAGGAAGAACTGGGTGCCTGACGAGCCTGTCTATGGTCTTCTGGTGGACTTATGGGGAAAGGCCGGGAATGTAGAAAAAGCTTGGAACTGGTACAGTGCCATGATTAATGCAGGTTTGTGCCCCAATGTGCCTACATGCAATTCTCTGCTGAGTGCTTTCCTTAGGGTTCACCGCTTGCCAGATGCGTACAACTTGCTTCAAAGCATGCTTGAATTGGGTCTAAACCCTTCTCTGCAAACTTATACCTTGCTCCTCAGTTGCTGCACTGAAGCTCAAACATCATTTGACATGTCGTTTTGTTGTGAGCTCATGGCAGTCACACGCCACCCAGCGCACGCATTCCTTCTGACCATGCCACCGGCAGGACCCGATGGGCAGAATGTGAGGGATCATGTTAGCAGCTTTTTGGATCTGATGCACAGCGAGGACAGAGAGAGTAAAAGGGGTCTTGTTGATGCAGTTGTTGATTTTATGCACAAATCAGGGCTGAAGGAGGAAGCTGGATCTGTCTGGGAGGTAGCAGCGCACAAGAATGTCTACCCTGATGCAGTTAGAGAGAAAAGCTCCTGTTATTGGCTTATAAACCTCCATGTGATGTCAGATGGAACTGCTATAATAGCACTCTCAAGAACACTTGCCTGGTTTCGCCGACAGATGCTTATCTCTGGAATTTGTCCAAGCCGCATTGATATTGTGACAGGATGGGGTCGTAGGAGCCGTGTGACAGGATCCTCTTTGGTGAGGCAGGCAGTACAGGAGTTGCTTAACATGTTCGGCTTCCCCTTTTTAACTCAGAATGGGAATTCAGGGTGCTTTGTGGGCTGTGGGGAGCCTCTCACTAGATGGTTGGTCCAACCTTGTGTCGAGAGGATGCATCTGCTATAGTGTTGTTCTATGTCAAGAATTTCTAGCTAAAATCGCAGTTTTGTCGTGGAAGAGGAATTAGAATGTACCTAATTATGTGCAAGCTCGTATGGATTTTCAGCTAGTTTTCCTAATTATGTTTTCCTAACTCATCTCATATTCCGGAGTCTATTTTGTCTGAATCTAACCGTTGTCTAGTGGCCGTAGAAGAAATTAGGAGTAATATCGTGTTCGTTCCCACTTGCCAATAAGGATCATTTTCCAAGTTTTCTTTCATAGTTGATCACATGATTGGCTGTTGGACACGGTACTTCCTGGACCAGAAGAAGGAACTAGCCTTTGCTTTCTGTTTTACCATTTCAGTTCTCTTGATTGTTTTTCCAATTGAATTCTGGTGTTCTGCTTTTTACTTGTCCTGAGGCTGCACGATCTTAGAAGAAATCTGTTTATATTGTAAATTATGTAAGCCAATCACTTGACCCAGTTTGTGTAAATGTAGAACACGCTACGGGTTCATTGTGATTGAAGCTGTTATAGACTTCCATTGCTCGTCTTCATTTTCCATAGATTATATACTTGTATTTTGATTGAAGCTTCGTCAAAGGGTTAGTCTTACTAAGGCTTATTCCAATTCCTTGCTCTTTGGCTTTGGCTACTCGTTGAGAATGAAAGGCAGCTTATCTCATTCACAAATTCAGTAATTTTGCTATATGAATACATATTTATGTTTCTATCTACAGGGAGTAGTTACAAAAATAACTTTAGCGCTATGTTTTAATTGAGGTAATAATGCCAGGTTAAATAAAGAGCCTAGAAAAGTGAAATTGAGGAAGGTAAGAAAACCATAAATCAGCATATGATAGAATGAAGCGCTTTTATGGACAGGATAATTCCTTAGAATATTCTGCCTGTCCCTGTAGTATATTTTTATTACCAAAGACTTCGTTGTCAGATGAATTTTGTTGCTTTTTCATTTTCTTGTTTCCTAGTTATTACTCCGATAGTTTAATACTAGCTTGTTTGACAAATTATTATTTATTTTTTTTGCCAAAAGTGTTTTTTTTGTTTGTGGCAAAAATGCTTTCTTTCCAAAATTAAGATGTTTAGCCATGCTTTTAGAAGAAAAAAAAATGATTTTGAGTAGAAACATAAACTATATTTTTAGAAGCTGAATAAATAATTTTTTCCAAAGCACGTTTTGAAAAAATACACATAGAGTCGTTTCTTAAAAGTTTAGCCAAACACTAATTGATGTTCAAAATTACTTTTTAAATTGATTAGCCAAGTACAAATGTATATCAAATACTTTTTGAAAAATACTTTTCAAAATAAGTTTGACTTTAAAAGTTTGGCCATATACTGTATAAATTGTCGTCCAAAACCACAAAGAAAAGAAAAGCGAAATTCCTCTTTTCATGTAATTGCTGAAAGATGCAAAGATACATGTTATCAATATGATTATTCAATGACAGAGATAATTCTAGATTAATGGTTTGTGTCTTAATCGAACGGGGTAGTGCTAAATGCTGCTCGCATTAAATTACAAGTATGTAAGAAGACTAATAAGGGTCTAATTTATTGTATGTTTAAATTTTGTGTTTAACTTTTGTGATTGGTATGTGAATTATCAACTATTTAAGTGTGAATACCCTAACCCCTAAACTTTCATTTTTTTTTTGTTAGTTATCTACTTAAACTATTCGGTGTATCCAAAAGCCTCCTTAACTATATAGCCCTATATATTAAAATCCCTCGTCGATTTTTTAGTAGTGCGTGTGATACATCCTTCTATTTATTCAGCCTAATCTAAATATCAATTTAATTAAAAATTTTAACTACTAATAAAAATAATAAAAATGGGTAAATGTTTGGGAGGTTAAAAAATCAAAGAAAGAGGGTAAAGGGATAAACACATGATCATTTGTAAAAAGAAAATTTTTGTTCCATTTCCTCCGTAATGGCTATACCATGTCTCAATCATAATTTTCCCTATTAAACTTCTATTAAACATTGGATTTTTTCATTAACCTTCGTTTTCATTGGAAATTTTAGTTTAATATGAGGACTGGGGAAAAAAATAGGGTTTGGTAAAAATTTCAATTAGAGTTTGGTAAAAAATTATGGGATTTTGGTGGACTAAATAGTATTGAAAGAAGAAAACCTAAATGAAGAAGAAAGATAATTTTAGAAGAAACAAGAGAATGGATTTTTTCTAGATGAAATCCATAAGAAGAAAGGAAGAATAAAAATAAAAATAAAATGAAGAAGAAGGGTAGAATATAAAAAAAAAATAGAGGAAGAATAGAAAGATTAAATTTTTTAAAGAAGGTAACAGTAATTAACCATTAGAAACGGCCAATTAAGACCATTTTTATGTATAATTTTATCCCCACGAGCCTTTCGGCGAGTTACCTTACATATTTCATTAAAAAAAATTGACGGAAGGTTTTTTAATATATAGGGGGATATAGTTAAAGGGGGGTTTGGGGACACCGAATAGTTTAAGTATGTAACTGATAAAAACGTGATAGTTTAGGGAAATTTTATGATACTCGCTCAATATTTAATTTATTGTAACGTGATTCAATGAAAGAGGATTACATGGGAATAAAATAAAAGACGTAAAAACCATACTGCACTCAAAAGGCTGGTCGCGTTTCTTGTCTTTAGGACCACCCTCTTAAATGAATTTTATTTGGTTTAATTAGAATGTGAATGATATGTTTTGCGCGACAGTGCAAAATACGAGAAAAGGTAAAAAGGGGTATGTAATGGAAAGTATCTTTTTTAATCATCTAAGTTTGTAACTAAGAGGAATACTTAAACAAACAAAGAGGAAATTTTACAGTCTTTAATTTTTACATGTATATAGAGTGTACGAACTTTAACATCTCCTATCTTTTACTTTTTTTGTGGTTAAAGAAACTTTAATATTTTTTTTCCTGATAAAGTTTATTTCAACAGCAAATATGGTATAATGTAAATATCTCAAACAATTTGTATACTATATTGTTTCACTTGTTAGATACAGGGGCGGACCCACATTGGTTCAAGAGTTTCAACTGAATCCGCTTCGTAAATATTTTTTACTATTTATGTGTGTAAATTCTTTTTTAAATAAAAAAGTTGCTATAAAAATAAACCAGTTGACTTAACCAAAGTTGTGCCTTGGTCGGATGGTTCAATCGGGGTCAACTTCTGCAATTGGTGGCGTGTTTGAACCCAAACTTCAACATTATTTGGGTTCTTTTTACTTTTTCAAACTCGTTATCATCACTTCTTCTTAGTCTTCTTTTTTTGTTAGTTTTAAATAGTCTCTTTCCATAGTTATGAACTTTCTTTATGAAATTATTAATTTAGCTTAGCTCTTTTCTAATTTTTTTTGTAACAATTAGTGCAAGTTAAAGTAAAATTAATAAATAAAGTCTAGTATTGTAAATATAGATCAAACTTATGTTTGTTACAATACAATTTGTAAAATTTTTTGAAGTTTAATAACTTGTCAAATTGTAAAGGTAAATAGATCAGTTGTTATATATATACCTAATCTTTTATATATATATATATATATATATATATATATATATATATATATATAAGCAAATTTTCTTTTTAAGGTCTGAATCCGCATGTATAAAAGTTTGGGTCCGCCTCTGGTTAGATAAGCGTAGTGATAGAATAAAAACAACATAAATCTAAAAGGTAAGAAATATCAATATCCCTTCCAACAAATATTCGTTAATTTTCGAGTTATTATGAGTTGTTAACTGTTATTACCTTAGTAGATAACTATACAAATCTAGGCACCTGGAGTGCCTATCTCCCAAATAAAGCCAATAAAGAGCAAAACGTAAAATGAACTATGCCTTGTATGATGTATCTTGTCTATTTGTATGAGTTTTGGGTGTAGTTTTATTGTACAATGTTTATGTTTCCTTATATCTTCTTTATTGAATGTGCTCTATAGAGAAGTTAGCTTTGTTTTTTTGTTTTTTTTTTTTGGGGGGGGGGGGGGGGCGGAGGGGGAGGTTTATCTGAATAGTGCCTAAAATATCTTATCATGCAAAACATTCTTGTCTAAGGCAGACAAATTGCGTATGTGAAAGTTGCCGTGTCTTAGTGACGCAATTCTTAAGCATATTATGCCTTCCCCTCGTACTCAATTATGGCTTGAGGTACTTAACTTGCTTTGGCTTTTCTTCATTCTTTTTAATTAGTTTCATTAGTCTCCTCTTTAACCAATTCCCATAAATATTTACAACAATATATGAAGTCCTAATTCCAAAAGAGTCACTATAGGAGTATTAAGTGGGCGTTTGGACATAATAATTGTAAAATTCCGGAAAAAAAATTCAAGTAAAAATTGTATTTAAAAATTAGAGTTGTGTTTGGACATGAATATAATTTTGGATTGTTTTTAAATTTTTGTGAGTGATTTGAGTGAATTTTGAAAAACAGCTTTTTGGAGTTTTTCAGATTTTCGAAAATTTCCAAAATTCATCTTAAAGTGAAAATTGGAATTTTTATCAAAGGAAAATCCTTTGGCAATTTCATTTATTGAGCGGTCTTTCCTCTTTTTATGTTTATCTCGTTTAAAATGGATTTGGATTCTTCAGTCTAATCCGGTTAATAAGACAATAAAAAATATGTTTTCTTATTTTGGGATCCTTTATCTTTGTTTTATTTTAAATCGTTGGGTTTAGACATTACTTTGGTGCTTTTTAATCCTTTCAAAATGGCAGCAGCATACCCCTTTTGCGATTTCTATGAAAGAATCCTACAGACGATGGATTCCCGCGTGAAACACTTTGGATCGAAAAAGTTTGATCAATTCCAAGAAATTTTTGAATTGGAAACTTGCTTAAATTGGATTCTTTCGATTTCCATACCGAAAATATATTTACAAAGTTGTTCTAATTTTTTTATTGATTGGTATTAACCCTAGACCCTTGCCCTGAGAAATAAATTAATACTTTGCTTACCCGCATTTCTCTTGGTATACCCATAACCCACATGTGTGCCTAATAATTTTGCGAAGTTCTTGGAGCATGTGCGATTTATTCAGGATCCTTGTCAAGAAAGAAGTCAGTCCCTTATTCTTTATTTTATGTTAAAAGGTCTGGACTCGAATAGGGAGTCGATTCACGTACTTCACCATTTTCCTGGGTCGTTATCGCATTTATTCATATTGATCAATAGATCTCCGTTCCTGCCAGTTCGCTAAGTAGACTCACTCTATCGAGGGGCAACAAAGGCCGGAACTCTTCCTGCCAAAAACAAGGGACCTACTTATCATCCTAGGAGTTAGTAGGTATGAAAGAGTCCCCTCTCTGTCTGTCTCTCCGAGTTTCTACTACTAAGTAGCACTTCTGCTATTCAATCATAGAATCGATTCCGATCAAGCTGAAAAAAGTCAGCCTTATATATGTTATTAGTAAAGCACTAATGCCTCTCAAAGAATAAGATTATTCGCTTTACCAAAAATATGCGGATCCAATCACGATCTTATATACAAGAAGAACAAAAGATCTTTCTTGATCAATCCCTTTGCCCTTCATTCTTCAAGAATAACAAAGATCCTTTTCATGTTTGAATTTGTTCATTTGGAATCTGGCCAAACATTGATTTTGACAAAAAGTAAAAATAATTCGGAAAAAAGTGAAAAATATTTTATGGCCAAACGGGCTCTAAAGGTAAGTTTCATCGAATGGGGATAAAAATGTGAAAGGAACTATAAAAAAGGGAAGATAAAGAAGAAGGTGAAAAACAATTACTAGCATAAAGGTGGAGTAATGAAACTTAAAACAAAATAAAAACAAAATGGTGTTTTAATAGAAAAAAAATTACGTGTATCTATAATGAAAATATGATTCATACTTTTAATTTTTTATTGTAATATTAAATTATTTGATTTGATTTGGATGAATACGATATTTTTTTAATTTGGAGGGATAATAAATAAAAGCAAGTAATAATCCAAGTAAGTGAGAACTGTTATAAAACAATAAAAGAAGAAGAAGAGTATTGTAGAGAAAAGTAGAGAGAGAATTCTTATTGGTTTGGGATCAATTACAATGGAATAGAACCTCTTTATTTATAAGGAAAGAGTGACTTAGCCACCAAATAACAAACCCTAAAATTTCTCTAAAAGTAGACATTCACCATAAATATAATTTTATTTATAACACTCCCCCTTGAATGTTTATTCAATAGATAATGTGCCTCGTTAAAACCTTAATTAAAATAAAACCTAGTGGAAAAAAAATTTAGAAAAGGAAAAGGAGTACACATATTTAGAAATACGCCTTTTGGTTGCCTCGTTAAAAACCTTGCAAGAAAAACCCAGTGGGATAAAATCTTGTAAGGAAAAAAGAGTACAACGCGTATTAACTCCCCCTGATGAGAGCATCAATTCACATCTTTGAGCATTCACATCCCAATTTTGTGTACCATCTTCAAAAGATCGTTGGTAGAGATTTGATAAACAAATCAGGCATATTGACTTGAATGAATATATTGCACCTTGAAATCATCATTCTTGAGAGATATGTAATGTCTTCATAAAATGTCGTGGAATGGCCTTTTCAATATCTCCATATAGATTCTTGCTATCATATTATCATCCTTTTAGTTATAGCAAACTACATATGTGCACATATTGCACTTAGGACATGGTACTTCAGGACCAAGAATTGTATATGCTTTAAGCGATTTGAATCCTTCAGGGATCGTCATATAAGTTGAGTCATATAAGCCATTTAAATAGACTTTAGATGCATAACAAGTTTTCATGACATGCTAAACATATAAGATACATGAAAGTGATTGCACACACTATTGACTTTATACTTTCGAGTGTTTGAACTACATGTCTAAAACTACATGTCTTTCATATGAAACCAATTCATTGTTTCTCCATACTTAAGATCCTCTTATATATTTAGCGTTATCATATATGTCGTCGACGAACATTATATATCGGTTTCCATTTTTCATAAAAACATAATGATCTCTTCATTCATATTTTCAAGTACTTGAACCTCTCCTGAGATTTTATGAAATATTATGTCATATGGTCTTCTAGATCACTTGCCTCCTTAATATGATCATTTGCTCATCTTCTTTATCAAGAAATTTACTTAAAACCGATTTGTTTATACACTTTAAACGTACCATAGACTTTGTTCTTCTAGGACTTATTCTAATAAGAGCATTTTCAGTGAGAATATAGTTACTTTCTTTGGGTCAACAAATGCGTCTGGCATGCTTTGTAATACATTGTAGATGAATTATCTTTTTATGAACTTCAAGTTCATATTATCTTATTTGAGGATCTAGATGTAGAAATAATAATTCATTCTACGTAACCTTTTTCAACTGTTTATCCTGTCTCCCCCTCATGTTAAAAAAACTAACTTGCTTCCTCAACTTTGGGAACTCATCTTTGTACATTATGGTGTTAATCAAAATATACACCGCACATCAATAATAATAAGATAAAATTATTTGGTTCCTGACCCTGAACCACTTGTGAGGGGAGAATGTAATATACTTTCGTGTATAACGTATATTAAACTAATATAGATAACTTGTTCTCATAAGCAATAGTTTAACTATTAAGTGGAGGCACTCAATAAATTATTTTGCTAAACCAACTGTGATGTAAACCAACTTATCAAGATGAACTGTCTTGAATAGAAAATCTGAAAATTATGCTCTAAATTAAGTTATTGAGCAAGTTACCTCACAAACACCAGGTTGCGGGTTAATAATAATCGTATATGTAACCATCTCATAGATGCATCTTATGTAGTATACATGGCAGGTGAATGAGCCCATATTCACCTTTGTTATTTTCGGTATTCATGAGATTCAATCCCAATTTTAGTTGGTCTATTAATGGGAACAAACAACATAAGAGAATTCATACATAACTTTCTAGTTCTTTAATATTTATCCATGTGAATTCTCTTTTATTTTTTGCACATCATATTTAAATTAATATGGCCAAACCAATTATCTCAACTAGATAAATTATCAATATTGATAAACCTTGGGATTGCACCATGACGTGTGCAATTATGAATAAACTTCAAGTTTATTATGATATGTGTTTTTATATCAATAAACTTTTACATTTTTATGGCATTCTTTTCTTTGTGTAGTACAAACTGGAGAATAAAGCGGGTAGCTTTTTACATACATATTACCTCGCTACAAGTTATAGTAATAGAAGATATTAAATCTTTACTTTATTTATAGTCTCAGTATAACCAATCGCTTTCGCGATCTTTAGAAACTCAATAAATTTGTTTGAGACTTACTACGGCATCATACCTTATTGATAATCAATCTTATTTCTCCAAAGTAGTATAATTGGCTCTTCTAGAGTTTTCAATTAATTCTATACTATCACATATTTATCAATATTCATATGGTAAATATCTCTTTCAAGGAGAAAGTTGTACCATTATGATTATGGTAAAAATCATTATAGGCAAGATATGTTTCGTCTATTACTTTGCCATGTAATAATCACACTGCCATAATATTTTGGCATGATCACAATAGGTACGTGATCAATGACCATTCGTGCCATAATAATGAAATTATTTTTTTATTTCATCTCAAACCCTTTTCTAGAGATTAGTGTGGTATATCCACTACACTAGCACGTTCATATTCTTCCAAGAATGAATATGTATTCATAAATCAGACGTTGTCACATTCACATCATGAGTGGACCATAGTCATCTATACGTGCTTTACAAAATCTCATGTTAAATTGTTGACAAACATTACTTTCACAGAGTGAAAGATTATTTTGAGAATCCTTATTATTCTCATTACCATAATGATGACGATTATAATTTCGTCTATTGCCACGTCCACATTCATTGATACCTTCACGATAATAATTTTGTCTTCTTTTAGACTTATTATATATTGCTACCACATTCTCTTAATAGAATGAGAATGAAGCAAATTCAATGGGACGAGTTTTCACTTTTTGTGTTCACAATCATACATGAATTTGATCATGGCAAGACAGAGAAAATTTACCACTTCGAGTAGTTATAATTTCTTACAAACTCTATTAGAGTTATAATCAAACTCTGTTGTCTTTGCTTGTATTTAAAATCAAATTATAAAATTTCAAGAGTTTAGAAAAGAAAAATAAGGTAAAATACTTACCTTCAATCCAGAATTTAATCCTGAAAGAAGTTAATGGAACAATTGATAATCATTATGCTCAATATTATATACATGTTGGGCACCATATTCCAAAGCCCGATGACCAAAGCAGATGCCTCTACTCAATTGGTTAGAGTCTCGTGCTGATAACGTGTTATAAAACAATAAAAGAAGAAGAAACATATTGTAGAGAAAAGTAGAGAGAATTCTTAATGATTTGGGACCAATTACAATGGAATATAACCTCTTTATTTATAGGGAAAGAGTGACTTAGCCACCAAGTAACAAAACCTAAAATCTGTCTAAAAGTGACCATTCACCGTAAATATAATTTTATTTATAACAAAGAACAAAAAATCATAAAATCTCCATTTTCTCCTCCTGCCAACAAAGACTGAAGAGTTGCTGAGGAGTCGGGACACAACTTCCCAGACATCGCCCCTCACGCTATCCACTCCCCTCGTTACCCACCCCCCTCGTTACCCACCCCCATTACTCCCTTTTGTTTGTTAGGTGTTTACACACAAACACAGATATAGAGCAAAACAGAGTCCGACTCACTCTGTACGTACTTACCTATACATACAAAAACGAACCTTCAATTCGCCGATCGATTACTCCGATTCCGACGTAACTCTCACATTCTATTACTCACACCAGTAAGTCTCCCTTATCTCTTCCTATTTGTATAGAGGCTCATATATCTGTTCAATTGGAGATACTGAGATATTATTTCCGTATATATTGATATATACATATTTATAGGTTTTTAGGCGCATGAGATATATTGTATGTATATGCATACGATTGAATTGCTATAGAACAAATTAATGGTGCATAAGAAGCGAACCGTCGCTCCTCGTTCCAAACCCTCGGCTGCGCCGGTGGCGGTTCTACCTGTACCCGACGATGCGGAAATTGAGCTGCTTGAATCGGACCTAAACCTAGTCTCGGTAAGTCCAGCAGGTCGGAAGAAGCCGTCGAGCAAAAAGGATGCTTCGGCGGTTGCTGAAGGTGAGAAGAATGCCTTCTCAGCTTCTTATGCTTCAATTAAGCTTGAATGCGAGCGTGCCCTAACATCCCTGCGTCGGGGAAACCATACAAAAGCTCTAAGATTGATGAAGGAGCTGTCCAGCAAGCATGACAACTTACCTTACGCGGCTCTGATTCATCGTGTCCAGGGCACTGTTTGTGTTAAAGTGGCTTCCGTGATTGATGACCCCAATGCGAAACATAGGCATTTGAAGAATGCAATTGAGAGTGCTAGGAAAGCAGTATCAATGTCTCCGAACTCGATTGAGTTTGCACATTTCTATGCTAATTTGTTATACGAGGCTGCAAATGAGGGGAAGGAATATGAGGAAGTTGTACAGGAGTGTGAAAGGGCATTGGCAATTGAGAACCCCGTAGATCCTGCAAAAGAGAGCTTACAGGAGGAGAGCCAACAGAAGGTTGAGACACCTCATGCTCGGATTGAGCATGTACAGAATGAGCTCCGAGGTTTAATTCAGAAGTCAAACATTGCTTCCATATCTACTTGGATGAAGCATATAGGCAATGGTGAGGAAAAATTCAGGTTGATCCCGATTAGGAGGGTGTGCGAGGACCCAATGGAGCTGAGGTTGGTTCAAGCAAGAAGGCCAAATGAGATTAAAAAGGCGACTAAGACACCGGAAGAGAGGAGGAAGGAGATTGAAGTCCGGGTGGCTGCTGCAAGGCTGTTGCAACAGAAGTCTGAAACTGTCGAGACAGACAATGATGTAGATAAAGCTTCGGATCTGACAACAGGATCAGGGCAGAGAATTGGTGAGAGGAGGAAGAGCGGAAATGCAAGGAAAAATGCGTCTTCCACAGAGAGAAAGAATTGGGTGCAGTCATATTGGAACTCCATGACTTTGGACAGGAAGAAAGAGTTGCTTAGAATTACAATTTCAGATCTCAAGGCTCATTTAAATGCATCAAAAGGCGGATTGGCTAATGAAGTGCTCTCTGAGGCTCTATCATTTGCTGAAACCAATAAAGATTGGAAGTTTTGGGCATGTTGCCGCTGTGGTGAAAAATTTATCGACTCTGAATCACACAACCATCATGTTGTGCATGAGCACATTGGAACTTTGCTGCCTAAATTGCAGTCTATTTTGCCTCAGAATGTGGAGAACGAGTGGGCAGAGATGCTTCTGAATTGTCCTTGGAAACCGTTAGATGTTAGTGCGGCAGCAAAGATGCTTGATGAACAATCAAGATCTCAAGAACATGGTTTTCTTGATGAGACACACCCAAGAGATAACACAGAAGAGTCTAAGGATGACGTTTCTGATGTTTTTTGCAATGAAGACGAATGGGATTCGTCACCTAGAAAGAAGAAATTAGGGGATAGAACAAACGGATATAGGGTTGAGAGCAGAGAATATGATAAAATATCAGACATTGAGTTGATGGATTGCGATGGAAACAATGGTACTAAGAATTGTTTCCTTCCTGACAAGTGGCCACTATCTGATGATCCCGACCGAGCAAAGCTTCTTGAAGGAATTCATGCTATATTCCAGGCTCTTATTGGAAATAAATATCTTGCTTCAAGTCACCTCAGCAAGGTTGTTCATTTTGCAGTGGAAGAGCTTCAGGGTCTTGCTTTTGGCTCTCAACTTCTTAACTACAATGTTGATCAAACTCCCTTATGCATCTGCTTTCTGGATGCACAAGAATTAAAAAAGGTGCTAAAGTTTCTGCAAGAGCTTTCTCATTGTTGTGGCTTAGGTTGGTATTCTGAGAAAATTAGTGCTAGTGATGGAGCAAGCAATGCTAGTCAAGGATTTGACGACCTGGAGAAAGTAGTTTTCAGTGAGGATAGTTCATGTTTATTGTTTGATGAGCATTTCCTGCCTTGCAAACTTACTCCCAGTTCATTTCCAGATACAGTTTCTATTGACAGAACTGCATATGTTTTGTCTAGTAATCAGTACCAGAATGGAGCTGAACTTGATTTCGCTGCATTGTTGTCCTGGATATTCACCGGTCCTTCAAGTCTGGAACAACTGGCATCCTGGGTACGTGCAAGAGAAGAGAAAGCACAACAAGGTATGGAAATTCTTCGCTTTCTTGAGAAGGAGTTTTATGACCTCCAGGGTTTATGTGAGAGAAAATATGAGCATTTAAGTTACGAGGAAGCACTGCAGGCAGTGGAAGATCTTTGTTCAGAAGAGGGTAGGAAAAGAGAACATGCAATAGAATTTGTCCGACGAAGTTATGATTCTGTCTTGCGGAAGCGGCGAGAAGAGCTCATAGAAAGTGAAAATGAAGTTACATTTATTGGCAGTAGGTTTGAGTTGGATGCTATATCAAATGTTCTGAAGGAAGCAGAGTCTCTCAATGGCAGTCGGTTTGGTTTTGAGGAAACTTACATTGGTGGAACATCTCACCTATGTGACCTCGAATCTGGTGAAGAGGAAGACTGGAGACTGAAGGACTACCTTCATCAGGTGGACTCTTGTGTGGAAGTTGCACTACAGAGACAGAAGGAACATGTCTCCATTGAGGTTGGTGCATCAACTATGGTTTACAGCTGGTTTATTTATTTATTAAATTTCCATTTTTTCTTTACTTGATTTCTTGTTTTTCAATTTCCCGAATTTAGCTGAGTAAGATAGATGCTCGGATCATGCGAGTGGTTGCTGGGATGCAGCGGCTGAAAGTAAAGCTTGAGCATGCATCTGCCCAGGATTATCGGAGGATTTTAGTGACACTGTTGAAATCATTTATGCGGGTGCGTACTTAGCATCTACTTTTGTGATAGTTCCTTTATTGCTCTGTTACTGTGATCTCTCTCTTACTTTATTTCTAGCATTTACCTGTTTTACTATTCTTTTATGATGATGATTAACTTTCTCTTTCTTCAGGCAAATTTGGAGGATCTGGCTGAGAAGGATGCTACCGAGAAATCTGATGCTGCAAGGGAAGCTTTTCTGGCTGAACTTGATCGTGATTCTAAAAACAGTTCAGGCGGAGGCAATGGTTATTCTAAACATACACATGACAAAATTAAGGATAAGAAAAAGAATAAAGAATACCGGAAAACCAAGGATTCAAAGGTTGACTTTTGTTTCTGATGCAATTGTTAGTGTATACTAGTTGGAAGATAATCAGTTTACTCTCACTTGTGCAGCCTACTAGTGGTAATGAACTGCATTTGCTTCGCCATCAGACTATGGCAGATGGGTATGTCTTTTTTTTAAAGAAATGCCTTTCCCATTAGCTTGAACTCCATGTTATGCAGAAAGCATGATGGCCTTTAATATCTGCAAAAACCTGTGCTGTTGCAGCTCATTTGCAGTTACTCATGATGGAGAGGATCAAGGTGATGAAACTGTTGGAAATGGTGATTCCTTGGATGAACAGGAGTATAGACGTAGAATTGAACTCGAAGCAGAGGAAAGAAAGCTTGAAGAAACTTTGGAATATCAAAGACGAATGGAGAATGAGGCTAAACTGAAGCATCTGGCCGAGCAAAATAAGAGAACTACAAAAGCAGTTTCAGGAAGTGTGGATGCAATTATGAAGTCTGATATTTACAAGCACAGTGATAATGGTCAAGAAATCAATGAGCAATGGAAGAGTAGTAAGAAGGTCAATACTCCTATGCTTGGATTCTCCTATCTGTGTGAGAGTTTCCCGTTCTATTCTCTGTTCTTGAAATGAAAGTCATTGAATGTTAGGTGTTACTCTTGAAGGATATGCTTCACTATGTTTTAGGACGAATATTGATTGTAATATATGACTTGCAAATTTTGGAATCCTTGATGCAGATGAATGGATTTCCGGACAGTTTAGAAGTCCCAAAGCACAGTGCTGAAGGAATGACGCAAAATACTGGTAAGGCCCTTGGTCAATATCAGGAACAATTTTTGCCAGCTAAAAAAACCCCTTGGCCATGCAGTGCCACTGTTAGGATGTCACATGAATTTTATATACTATTTTTTTCTCCCGCTCAGGACTGTCAAATGAAGGAATTCCAGAGGATAGTACTCTGATATCTGCCCGACGCTCTGGAAGGAGAGGCAGACGTCAGAAAGATTCTAAGCTTATTGATGGGAAGTTTCAGTCTGCTTCTGCCGAAAGGGAAAATACTGAAGTTGGTGAACCAAGAGCTCTGGATGCTTCACCTGGTGAGTTACGATTGTTTACTTAACTATTCTGTAGTGCCTTTATTTGCTGGCCCTGAAGAAATACCAGTTTTCTGCAGTTTATATCTTTGTTTCCTAATTTTAGCGTGTATTCTGTAGTTTGCTAAATTTACATGTGAATTTTGGGCCCAACTGCTACCTTGGGTAGAAGCTGGTGGATTGTTGACAAGTATCAAATCCGCATGTCTTGTAAATGAGTCAACCAGACCCAAGCCCCGAGAAAGGATGATAGTTTTTTCGACCAAAGGATCAAGTTGAAAACACGCTATATTTCAGGAGCATAGCACAGAAAGCTTATATCAATTTAGTTGGAGTTAATTGGCTAGTTATTATCTTTTTTTTTTTATATAAGGTAAATCATATTATTAACAAGTGGGGGAAACCCCGTATACAAGTTATTAATTGTCGTATGGCTGTAAAGACCTGATACTTTGCTAGTTGATCTGAAGAGTTCTCGTAGTGCTGCTTTCTAATTTGATAACCGCATATCTGTATTTGCATATTCGACAAATTAGTTACCACCAAGTTAGTCCTCGATGATCCTTGTAATCTCTTTCCATTTCGTCAGTCGTTTAATTCTTTCTTGTTTCATGGATATAACAGTGGAGTTCTGTTATTGCTTAACTATATCTTCAAGTAGGCATGTTAATGTTGTAGCTATACAGTGGGACAGTTTTATCCAATTGTATGTGCAATTGGGAGGTGGAAACTGTGGAGTTACAGTCAATTTGGGTCCAACTAGTTATTAGGCCTAACACCTCTTACTTTCCCCACCCTTCCCCAAGAAATGAAAAGCTAAACTGGTGGGTGGAGATAGCTGCTTTTCCTTTTCCCTGTAGTTTTGTTTTCGCCTCAATTTATTTTATCTTGTGGTTGTGGATTCTGTTTATGAACAATTCAATATGATGGATCCTCTGAGTTGATCTACCTTTGATTTCAATACTAGAAAATAATGGTTCAGCAAATAGTGGAACAAAGACATTGAGACAGCTACATGTGGAGGAGGATGATGAAGAAAGGTTCCAAGCTGACCTTAAGAAGGCCGTTCGGCAAAGCCTTGGTATGCATATTTATCTTTCTTTTACAGTCACTGGCTCTCTGAAAGTAGTTTGATGCTTATTCATTTGGGCTGTTCTGCATCTGTTTTTCGTTTTTACCATTGTTATAAAAGTAATCTGAACATATGCCTGATGTACCTTCTCATTTTCCTTATCTATGGTCAATGTAAAATCTTCTGAAAATATGATTCCCTCTATCTCATTTTATGTGACACGCTGTCCTTTTTGGTCTGTCCGAAAAAGACTTACGCCTTTCTATACTTAGAAACAATTTACTAACTTCCCATTTTACCTTAATGACATAATTTTATAGCTACAAATATGTCATGGCATATTTAAGACCACAAGCGTCAAAAATTTCTTTCATAAAGTTTGTGTGCAGTCAAACACCTTCACATAAAATGAGATGGAAGGAGTAACAAAAAATGTAAAGTCTTCTAAAATTGTGATAATCCGGCAGTTGCTTGAAGATTTAAACAACCTCGATATCTGTACTCTCTTGCTAGCTGAGATTTCATTGGAACTCGTTGAACCTGTTTCTTATAGAGAAGCAATTTCACTATTCCTCCACTTATTAAAGTGCTCTTCCCTCATTCTCATTTTTAACTCTTTTTTATAATGCTAGACACATTCCATGCACATGAGAAGCTGCCCTTGCTGCCAAGTTTAGGGAATGGACATATTTTGCTCCCCAACGCTGGGACTTTGAGCAATGAAAAGAGTACTGGAGATGTAACTGTAATGGATTTATATGGCACTGGACTAAAGAATGAAGTTGGGGAATACAATTGCTTTCTAAATGTCATCATACAGGTTTGTGTTCACAAGGACTGATCCTTTTTTTCCATCATAGTATGAGTTCACTTGTATTGTGCTTCTTACTGATATTCATATGTAACATGCTCTGAGATGCCTCTTATTGTGTTTCCTTAGTCATTGTGGCATCTAAGACGATTTCGAGATGAATTTCTGAGAACAGCATCCGAACATGTTCATGTTGGTGATCCATGTGTGATATGTGCTTTATATGACATATTTACTGCTTTGAGCACCGCTTCAACTGAAACATGCAGAGAGACTGTTGCTCCTTCTTCTCTGAGAATCGCCCTGAGCAACCTGTATCCTGATAATAATTTTTTCCAGGAGGTGAATCTGAAATTGTATTTTTAATAACTGGCTTTCCGCCTGTTTAAATAACTGGCTCAAATTTTGGTTAACATAGTACTGATCTACAGGGTCAGATGAATGATGCATCTGAAGTGCTGGGCGTAATATTTGATTGCCTACATCGGTCGTTTACATCAGCTTCAGGTGTTTCTGATACTGAATCTGCAGATAGTAGCTGCATGGGCACATGGGATTGTTCAAATGGTGCTTGTGTTGTACATTCTCTTTTCGGGATGGATATTTTTGAACGAATGAACTGCTACAATTGTGGATTGGAGTCTAGACATCTGAAGTATACATCTTTCTTTCACAATATTAATGCCAGTGCCCTCCGAACATTGAAGGCATGTTCTTCAAAGCAATTCTGCGATGGCACTTTAATTTCCATTCTGCATAATAATTTTATGAGGTTCATAAAAAAGAATTTGGTCAGTTAGCATTTTACTTTCTCCTGTTTAAGTTTCATGTCCTTTCCTTCAGGTTATGTGTCCAGAAAGCTCCTTTGATGAGCTTCTGAATCTTGTTGAGATGAACCATCAGCTGGCTTGTGATTCTGAGGTTGGTGGATGTGGGAAGCTTAACTACATCCATCATATCCTCTCTACTCCACCGCATGTGTTTACTATAGGTATCTGTTTTCTTTTGATTTTCCTTTTTTTTCTTTCTGCCATGGGTGGTCTATATCTCAAGAAAATTGTCACATGGTCCTCATTTTCTTTTCTATTCTTTTCCTTCAGTTTTAGGTTGGCAAAATACTTGTGAGAATGTAGATGACATAAAGGCAACATTATCAGCTCTATCTACTGAGGTGGACATTGGTGTACTTTACCGTGGCCTCGATCCTAAAAACAAACATCGCTTAATTTCAGTGGTAAACCTATTTTGACTCTTTTATCATTGTCTTCTGAAAAAAAATCCTGTGGCTTGACATGCTGAGGGTATATAGTCCCAATTAATCGCATCATCAGTATTTTCATTATTCTTGGTCACGTTCATTTTATTACTTGATCTTTTGTGATATTCTTGGTCCATGATAAGTTGTTTTATGTTGTCTGCTAACATTCAAATTCTAAATAAGAAAATTAAGAAGCTGTAAATGAAATGATATCAAGTTGCTGGCCGTCTGCGTGCCATCCGCTTTTCTGATGATCTCATGTTCCTGTTTGATGATTCTTGCATGTTTATTTCATATATTGCATTCTCAACCAATTTGATTGTACACATAAACGGATGGTAGTCATCTTTGGCTCTCGACGAATTATGTTGATACTAATTTATTTTTCCTTGAAGGATTGATAAGGATTATCTTCTGTTCACTTTTCATACGAGTACTTCTGTCGGGCAGTCTTAATTGATTTTGGTTTAAATGGTGACGTTCCAATTAATCCTGAGTTTATTTAATTTCCATTTTGGAATTTCAACAATATTAGCTTTGCTGTTTCAATTTCAGAGCTTGATTAATTTCAATAAAGTGGGTATTTACCATGGAGACCAGCGTTCAAATCTCCATAGACAAAATATTTTGATTTCTATCCATTTGCCCAAGCCTTGGACAGAATTATCTTGTACTTGTGTTGGTGGAAAATAATAGGTACCCTGTAGAATAGTCGATGCGCGCACAAGTTATGGCGGACACCCCTACTGAATAAAAAAATAACCATAACTACAAGAAGTATCCTCAGTCACAAGCTAGATGGAGTTGGCTATATGAATTCTCACTATCCATTCGCTGTTTGAACCTGTTGCATTCCAATATTCAATCATTTAGATTCTCTATTACTAAGAAGTACTCTATATTTTCTGCTAATATACAAATCTCTAACAAGTTGTTTACTTTATTTCTTTATGCTTCCTCAGGTTTGCTACTATGGGCAGCATTATCACTGCTTTGCCTACGGTCATGATCATGGACGGTGGGTCATGTATGATGACAAAACTGTGAAGGTAAAAGTTTCTTCTTCCTCTTCCGATTCGTCTTGTTATTATTCTAGTTTTTGTAAATTAGGGGTATTTGATATTCAGGTTATTGGCAGCTGGGATGATGTTCTTGTTATGTGTGAAAGAGGGCATTTGCAACCGCAGGTCCTCTTCTTTGAAGCTGTAAACTAGTATGACTTAGAAGATGATACCTCTCTTTCAATTAAATGGAATTCAGCTTATAAAACATGCCTGCCTCTATACCACACTGCAGATGTGAATCAGCAGGTTTTTCCATTCAAGCGGCAAACTTATTATCTTACCTTCACATGCTGTTTTGACTGAGCTAAAAAGCTGCAAATTCTTATTTGGAAAATGTAGATGCTGTACAAAGTACAAACCCAAGCTGTAGTAGCATACAGTCAAGTTTTGTTGTGATGAAAAGATTATAGGAGTCATCGGCACGCGGGTACCAATTTGAAAACTCTGTTTCATCATTGGTTCACGTCAGATCATAGGAAAGCAAGAGCAGGTACCAATGCCCTTGATACCTGGATACCGTCGGCAGAAGCATGTTTTTGCATCTGCCAGTTCTCTAAATTTTTGGAAATCCTTACAATAAGGTGGCATGATGCATTTGCTACCAGTTGCCTGACCTGGAGAGATCTGGATTTCTACTTCCAAATGGCAGCAAAGTACCTTTTACATGATATTTGCTTCTGTACACAGGAAATGCTAGGAAATTTGCATCTTAATACCTTTCAATGTAAGGAAGTTGTGTATAATGGTCGTAAGTTTTTAGTGATGCAGTTTATAGTACGTGCTTCCCACCCCCCTCACTTCAGGGGGAGTAAATTTTGAGTGCTCTAGAATTGATGGGAATTTTGTATATGACAGATGATGACGAGAATGAAAAGAAAGAAAAATTGCTAATAGTTTGTGAAGCAGGAAAACATCTTGCTGACTGGTGATTCAGTATTTCCCTTGCCAGTTTTCTCTTTTCATATATTTGTGTGTGGATATAATCAGTGAAGATAAAGATCTCATGAAGTTTAAAACCAGCACTAAGGGTGCTGAAATATGTACAACAAGAAGTCTAAGAATCCGTCTCCCACTTACCCTGAAGGGAGCTGATAAAGTCTAACGTACTGTCAGCATTTTCTATGTATTCAAATTTACACCAGCAAGACAGCAAATGTAAACAAATGAGCTTAATTCTGCTGATAGGCTCTGCTATCTTCTCAAGACATCTGTTGTTTCTCTCTTTCCACATAGTCCGCCTGATAAAAGCAGGTATCGATTGATTATACTCTATTTTTCTTGTTAATCAAACCCCTTAAAACTCCAGTTGGCGAGCAACTCCTTGGTCATTCTTGGCATTATCGTCTTCACCTTGAATACATTCAGGAGCATGTGTCACACTTGGGAGGTGACTACAGAGAATGAAGATTTGCCTATTTTTTTTCTATTTCCTATTCACACTGTTGGGATGGTATATCCCTCTTTTGGTAAATTGTAATTTTGTGGAGGTTTTGGTTGATCAATCTCTGGCTCTCTTTTTGTGTTGTGTTTTTTCACAAACCTCATAGAGACTTGTATAGGAACAAAAATTGTCTTACGAAAAAGGAGTTGAAAAGAGAAGGCACTACAATATAGCTACTTCATGACCCTCGACGTTAAAGAAATATAATTAAAGCTTTATAACAAAATTCAAATAAAGAATCAGTTTTATTCTATGTTATATATAATTTATGCCATTAAGCAAATGGAAAATACTAATCAAGGAAAGTGACTAGGCCTTCTTTATAGTGTCCATGACACTTAAACTTTTTTAGGTACAGTAGATGATTAGCATCAAAACCAAAAAACACTATGTTTTCCCAACTTGATGCATAGAATCTAATGTCTAAAATGTAAACTGCAGTCAATTTAGCCTAGAAATTAGTTGTTTGTATTTTCTCTTTTCGTTTTTTCCGCTGTGATGAAAGCTAGAAATTAGTAGTTTGTATTTTTGTTTTTTCCGCTGTGATAAAAGCTAGAAAAATAATATCAAAAGCGTTAATGAGATGTAACCACAAGCGCGCCACATAATGAGGAAAAGAAGTCCTATTTTTGCTGAGGGAAAAAGGACTAGGCTATGCTCTGAGTAAAAACAATAAACACAACGGTCAAGGACTTGAAAATACCAAAAAACAAACATTTCCAACATTCCCGAATTTCTCTCTTCCAATCTCTTTACTTTTACTGAGTCTTTCACCAGCCCTCAGCAAAATCCGCTATTAAACAGACCTGTTCCAGACTCAATCCTCTGCCATTTGGCTTCTTTCTGTCTTCCCTATACTCCTTCACCACACTCCCTTTAATTCCCTATCTTTCTCAAATCTTGAATATCCCTTCTTCCTTCCTATTGCTTTGCCATTCTTGAAACTTTTTCCAAGTCCGTTTGATGCTTTGAAGATCACACAATGACTCTCAAGGGTGGCACCAGCCAAGCCTGCGCTGCGTGCAAGTACCAAAGGAGACGTTGCACTTCCGACTGCCCCTTAGCTCCCTATTTCCCAGCTGATCAACCCAAAATGTTCCAAAACGCACACAGGCTCTTCGGGGTCAGCAACATTCTAAAAATACTAAAGCAGCTTGATCCATCTCAAAAGAAAGTGGCCATGAAATCCATTATTTATCAAGCAAATGCCCGCGATAAGCATCCTGTGTATGGATGTGTCGCGGAGATACAAAACCTCGTCTTTCACATTCAACTCTATGAGGAGGAACTTCAAGCTGTCCATGCACAATTAGCCTTCTATAGACAGCAGCATCAACAACAAGAGATCTCATCCACAGCACTCAGTGATTCTGTTTCTCAGATACAATTGGGAATGCCTCCTCCTCCTCCTCCTCCTCCTCAGCCCGCTAATGGAAATGGATTAACACTGTTCCATCAAGATGCGCCTTCACAGCAATATAATGCATTGCCTGTCCAATCTTATCCCTCTTACTCAAACAACAGCTATGCTGCTTACAACAACAACACTACATTTGTGGACCCTAAAGATAATAATGCTGTCAATTCGTTATGGATTCAACAATCATATGGTAATAGAGCTTGCAATAACAACACAATGATCATGCAATCTCAGTTGCCAGCTTCACAAGCAATTTCTGTCCCACCAGAAGTTACTCAAGACTACGATGAGATACATCCGTTTTTTGACACTATTGATGATAGACAGTCTTATATTGATTCTAAAGAAGCCTATGACTCAAGGTATGCTCATTGTTATCAATAAGTTGTGTTATTGTAATGACTAATGAATGCTGATACACACTTAAGTTAGAAGATTTTTCATGCATTTAGCTGAACTCTTCTACTGGTTGTTATTATTGATATATTCTTATTGTTGTCATTGTTTTGTGGTTCTGAAATGAAAAAATTGTCTCGTGCAGTTCGGAATCATCATTGAAAGACACGAGACATTCTGTGGAGCATGTTGCTGAGAATGAATTAAAGAGTGCTGCAGCATGTTTCACTCTTACCAGTGTCAACTGATAGCGTGCAACGAAAATGTAAGAAGAATGATACCAGACTGGCTTTTTCTTTTGCCATTCAAAATTTTGTCTTGTTAGGATACAAAACATCGAGAATGTACTGCCATTTTGAGAATACTTTAATTCCACCTGTCCTGCTATATTTGGTTTTTAGAAAGTTGGACACTAGCTTGTTGCCTTTGTAGAAGACGATTTGCGTCTTTTGCTGCAGTATAAAACAATCCTTCCATGTATACACCTCATATCTGTCCTACCACCTGAAGACATAGTTGCTAAGTGGAATCGCTACTTCTTTTCCCGAATTTAAGGTTAACTTATTCTTTTTTTTAAATCCATATCATCTCTTCTGGTCATCTGTTTAATAGTACTACAAATTTAGACTAGGGATGTAGAGGGAAGCAATCCTTTTGTGATGAACTACCTTTTTCTAAAAGAATATCAAGAGCTAAATCTGAGTACAATATGAGCATTATAATAACCATGCGAGTGATCACTCTACGAAGATTTGTTATTTTCTCTGATGGAAAGTTTCCTTGATGTTTCCTAAATGTTAAGTCAAGAGCATGGTAGGAAAGTGCATATTTTTACAGTGTAGAAAAACTGAGTAAGGGCAAACAATCTGCGAGAAAGCAGCTTATATAATGAACATACATAGAACTTTTAATTGGGGCAAGGCGAAAATGAAGACATTTGTAATTGAGAGAACCAAGTGTTAGCATGCCCCATAATGATCGACATGATATAACAGATAGTGTAGTATCACATACTACAGCACTTGCAAAATCTATGATTGGGACATAGAGCAAATATTTCTCTAGAGGAATGAGCAAGACAAGATTTTGTTTCTGTTGCGACAATAAGACATTGATTTATGTGATTTTTAGTGTTACAATGACATTAGTCTTCGAGGAAAGGCAGAAACTAAAGGGAAGCAATGTTATATTTGGCTGAAAGAAAACAGTCTTACAGATAATAGAAGAGGTTGCTGCAATATCAAGAAAACAATCAATCAAGTGCATTAGTTGATTGATAAAATCAATACAGTTAAAGGCATATATGAAAAAAACATAGACATATAGAATTAGGAGACAATTATGCTTAAGTTTTCATCCGCTTGGTGCCACCAAAACAAGAGTCGCTTTGAATAATATAGACAAACTGCTCAGCTTGAAATTCAAGACTCAACCATCTATTCATCAAAAGATTGAAAAATATATAACAAATCGTGTCAGGAATATATTTTGGAAAAATGAACAAGAAATAAATATGTTTCGTGTATTATTTATTTCTGCTAACTTGGTCAAAATTGTCACATATCAGAAGTTAGGACCATCATACTCACTGTTAAGAACTTTACAACGTATCAGAATCCGGGAATGTGCTGCACTCATAAGCTGATGAAAGGATAAACAGAAGTGTTTCATGCATTCCAAGCATTCATGGGCGACTGTGTTATCTACATTGTGGGAGCATAGAATCAGCTGTTCGTACTCCTTTTGGATTCTGATCATAAAAGTCTTGTATTGTATGAACCACAATAGGAACATTTGTGATAGAGCCAGTGGAAGGAAGCTGTTCCTCTCTTTTCACAATCATTGCATAGTATAGCCTGTTATTAACCTTAGTGTCAGAAGGGATTGATATGCCTAACCCAATTAGAGCAAGTCCAATCATGAAAATCAATAAATAGAAAAGTGAACCTGAGTTTGGCCAGAATACTCCTCAGGAATTTTCTCTTCAGACAGCAACACGTCTAACATCTCAAAGTACACCTGAAATTAAGCACCAAGTAAGCTACACATTTGATAAAATGTAAGACTGTAGCAGTTTTAGGAAAAAGGGTAAAAGATGTTTCTACACTAAAAAGTTTTCTGACCTGCATGTCCCCAAGTGATTTGCTACATATTGGGCAGGTGTAATGAGTACAAGTGTAGTCCTAAAAGAAGTAGTAAGAAAAAATTGAGAAGAATTAGCAGAACAGTATGGAAGTTCACTCTAAATTTATTAAATCAAGAAACAAAGTATGAGCTTAATACCTGAAAGCATGCAGAGTGCATCAGATGGCCACAAGGAAGAGCTTTGACAGGATTGGTCGAAGTGAAAATGTATTCGTGGCAGATCGGACAGTTTTCCTCCAGGCATTTCTCTCTGCATATGTGAACAGACAGAGACTTTGACATGCAAGCATTGCAATTCATGCAATGGAAGTAATCATCGCCTAATCCTTTTCCCAACCGGCACAGATTGCAGAAAGGGCAGTGGTAGATTTGCCTGTTCAAAATCTGTTGTTTTAGAACAAAAAAATGTAGTACAACGCACATAATATTTTTTGGGAGGTTTGAGGGGGGTGCATAATGCAATTCTATCAAGTTGTACTTAGTTGTCTTGTATCCTCAATTATACTTAGAGCTCCTAAAATGTGAACCTGGTGCAGGCTCCATAAATTTTGCTTATTTGAATAAAAGGCTATGTAGCAATATATAACCCACGAATGGACTTCTGAATCGCTTTTGTTAAAAGTTGCCAACCAGAAAGAGAGGAAATTTTCGCTGTGGCTAGTGCAGACATAAGCATATAAATGATGAAATAAGCTTACAGCAACCATTTAACTTTTTCCTCTTCTTCACCTAAACGAATTTTCCAAGGCCTCATTTGCTAACCAGATTTTGACATATTATTGGCAATAAATTTTATAGTTCGCCCGGAAAAGGACTCCATTTATGTTTTTTTTTTCTTCTTCTCAAACATGAAAGATTCTTCAGCCAATAATGCTTCATAGCATAAGAAGTCCATCACGCTAGTTAATAGTAGCTAAAACCAATTAGAAATCCATCACTTTAAACTACCAATTGATTACCTATTTATGCATTTTTCCATGTCCACCTTCTCCTTTTCTTTTTTCAAGGCTATATATGGTGCTAACAAGATCAATGAGAAAATGTTAACCTGATTTTCTCACCTTTCATCATCGAACAATTTGCAGATTTTGCAATAGTATCTACCCATGGAGAAGCTACCGCAGGAGGGAGTTGAGCAACTAGGACCGATGGGTTGTATTTTCAAGCACTTCATACACATCATCTGGGTGATAGTTTTTCTGCAAGCATGTCATAACCAGAATTTGGATATCTCAAAAGTAGAAATAAAGAAAAATCTGAACTTAGAGATAGTAATGGAGACTCAGTGCATGGCACTCACCTTTCCAGACTATGATCAGTAGTAGTATCATCATGACACCGTATGCATGTAAAGAACTTCTTGCAGCATGGAGCAAGAAGCTTGCAATTCCTCTTGTAATGGTTGCAACCAAAAATGGATTCCTCTTGATCGCGATAAGAGGGATACTGACCAGGGAATTTCTCCATATCGTTCGCAGCAGCAGCCTCAGAATTAGATATCTTTTGCGTCACAATCCATTGACTGAAAGAAAGCAATTAGCTCTAGTCAAACACCATAAAAAAATGCAGATGAATGAATTTAGAAATTCTTGATAAGAACAAATATCATTGTTTTTGCATTTGAAGTGTTCATTCACTAAGAGTAAACCCATTGTAAGTTGAACACATTCACAAATTCCAGGAAAAAGAATTTCACTTTTATTTGCAATATCTCAATATTTGACAGGAAACCTAAGTTTTCTAAATGTTTAATTGGTTCGTTATCCTTGTAGATTTATCCATTGTATCTTGTCCTTACTTTCTAAGGCACCCGTTTCGAAGTGAAGAGAAACAACTTTGGACATTTAAAAGGTAATATGACAACTATATTTGCTGAACTTCTAGAAAAAAACTCAAACTGAAAACTGGAAATTCTAGTAATTAGGTGTTGGATTAATTCAGTTTTTCAAAATACCAATGATTGTTTAGGTGTTATGCAATAATAGTCCATGTACTTGCCTCATTAGCAAGCTCTGCATGAGGTGTGATTTCTTTTCAGAATCCAAAGAGGAGTCGCAGGATATTTTTCTTATTACAGAAACCAGATCCTCTTGACTCATTAGATGGTGCTCCTGTTTCCTCGATTTCTCACATAGTTCTATACCCTGGCAAATTGTCTCTTTCTGAGCATCAGGGTCAACTGCCTCAGTGTATTTCTTCTTGTCAACCTCAGTAGACAATCGTGCTGTATCTTCAGATAGATCAACGTTTTGTTTTCCCTTGGCACTGTGTGTTTTATCTGAAGTAAAAGATCCATGCTGACAAATACTGCAATTAACATATTCTGCTGATGAAAAGTCTGTTCTTTTCTCATTCCAGATTCCTTGTTTAACACCATTTCTTGACAAATATGTAGAGACAACTTCCAGAGGATCAATAGACAATAAAGGAGAAACCTTCGGTTCCTTTTCTACATTTACACTCTCATCTCTCTTTATAGGTTCCCACCATTCTCCCAGCCACTCGAAAAACTTTGTATGTCTTGTAACTTTGCGCCACAAGGACATCATGCCATGCTGTTCATCTGGCGTTAGAGATGCCATCAACCACGGAATCATTTCTTGTAGAAACTCTGCTTTTGTTCGTCCAAGCATGTTTCCGACAATCTTTTCTTGTTCCTCAATGGAAAAATATTCTCTGAATAGTGGCAAGAGTTCAATTTCTTCGTGGTTGATGTGGTCAGTTAATGTTCTTTGCATAGATATGCATGCATTGTGGAGCTTTAAGCAAAGCCTTTTATACTTAAGCTTCTCACCATCAATTATGTCATCACCTCGCAAACTGGTGAGCTTACTTAAGATAACAGAAATCTTGTCGAAATGCTCTACCTCCATATGATGGTCAAGGGTGTAAGAATGGCTAACGTTTTGGAGATTTACCCTTGATTCCAGAGCAGGAAAGGCAACTGCATCCTCAGAATTACTATGAAGCTTCAATAGAAATTGTAGAAGATGGAAGTGTCTTTGAAATTCAGCAAGAATTCCAACATCTTCAGCTAGCTTAACTGAGAGGGAGACAACATACTGTATATCGTTTTTCAAGGCTTTGTGAAAGAAAAGAACAAAGTCTATTGGTATAAACTCATGATATGAGAAGTTTAAGTGACTGCTTGATCTGGAAGAAGTTCCAGGAAGAAAGGACAAGTTTTTCTGTGAGTCTGAGAAAAATATATGCGTATTGATCCCGTTAGAATAAGATGTATCAAGCTTCTCAATGATGCCAAGGGGAGGAGGGTGATAAGATACAGTGTTGTTTGATGTCATGACTGAAGCTGGTTGCAATAGCAGATTATTAGATCTATCAAATGGTTGCATGTTCAATTGTGATGAACAACTTCCACCACTATTAAATGACTTCTCCAGCAAGGAGCTTCTGCTACTGAACATTTCTTCCAAATCTTTTCTGAACTTTTCAAGAGAAATCTTGCCAGAATAGCCCGTCCGGACCCACTCATGCAAGAGAGAAGCAAAGGACCTGTTAACAGCAGGAGATCCCAGCAAGACATTACTTAGAATCAGTTTTGACTCATCCTCGGATAAATGAGCCGAGAACCAGATAATCATGCACTTTAGCAGCCCAAGTGGCAACATCTGCAGGCTTCTGTACAATAACCAGAGCTGCAATTCATGGCTGCAGTTCTCTCTAATCACCAGAAAAACCTGTAAGTAACCAGGGAACAAAGAAGAAGTCAGAATAACATCAAATTTCCAACTAGTGTGTAATACTTCGGGAAATAGCACTGCTGGGAAAATGTTGTGTAAGATAATAATGAAGCTTTTTACAAGAGTCCTTTTATAAACATTGAGTTGAGTTGTCCATAAAATTTTGAAAATATACCTCTGTTTCTAGAAAATGAAGCTTTTTGCTGATCCTCCCAACAAATGATTCTACTTCCTGGCAAAGCATTTCTATGAGAACATTTAACTGTATCCCACCTTGTAGCTTGCAGTATAATAATCTCTGTAGTTCTTCCATTTGACTTCCTTCAATAAATTGTTCATGAAAAGCTGATGGTTCACTCTTGATGAGTTCATCTAACAAGGGGTAGAATATTTGATCCAGTGCTATGCTGTAAATTAATGTAACTGTTAGGGAAAAAAATGCAGATATAAAGTTGGGCTACACCTATCAAAATTCAGAATGATAAACCAGCATTCAACAACAACTGTTACAGCATTCGTCACCTGAATTGAGACTTTTAGTTCACCTGAATTAAGACTTTTAGTGATGTTGGACATTCTATCTCACGAAAGATCGTCATCTAGTTGCTTAGAATTAGCTAAGATTGCTATTTAAAAAGCTCACTGAGCCTTATACAAGCGATTTGAGTCACAACTACAAGAATTTAGCAACAAAAGTTACTCTATGAGCAAGCTCTAACCTGTAGAAGTTGAGAACATCTGTGAAAAACTTCAACTGAGCTACCAATGACATTAAGGTTGATAAACAAAATGAGCTTCTTAATTGATGTAGTTCCTCCAGAATTTCTTTCAAATCTCTTCTGACTGCAGCATGCCAAAGATGGAAACCATCAATTGGATTCTGCTCTGTCAGTAGCTTCATTTCACTGGACTGAATCACCATCATTTCCAGCTTTAAGATGTGCTTCATGTTGGCTGTTCCATAATGAGATTTAGCTCCTTTTCTATCAAGCCATGAGATGATCACCTTCAAAATGAAAATCAACATGTTAGATTAGGCACTTTAAACTATTTACTGTGTAGTTGGAAATTCAGGTTGCAATGTACCTCTTGGATCAGTGTCTCTTCGGGTAAAACGACATGAATGAAATTCAGAAAGTCTGTCTTTCCAACTGAAGAAAGAGTAGTTGTCACCCAAGGCAGAAAATCCTCCAGTAACAACAGGGGAACACTACATAGGTACTGCCAGACAAGCCTAGCCTGTTCTTTGGACGAGAACTGCTTTATTAGCGAAGGGAAGACCTGCATTCACATATTACATGCCAGAGTATTCAGGAAAAGAGACCAAAAGGAAGGGGAAAACAGAATCTTTTGTTAAGAACTAACATGTCATATTTGAGGCACTCGAACTGTTTTAATTTTAGACAATCAGTAAAACTGAGATTACCTCAGATTTTCACTGATTAAGGGGAGATATGTTAAGTGGTTTTTCTTTTTCTACTTTAATTTTCAAGTGGTGGTTAGTGTAATATACCCCAATATTTATTGACAAAAGAACTCTAAGCTAATGCTGTAGATAAGTAGATGGAGCTGTGTTATCAGACTTGGGTTAACCATATAAGTAGATCAGTCCGTAATGCTCTCACCCTCCAATTACATGATGGAGCAAAAAAGTGAAATATTCCAACTCACTTAATGAGAGAAGGAAATTGTTAGAGAAAATCTAAGTTGAAGGTTAAGTACCATAACTTTCCTTAAAGAAAAAGGTCAAAACATATGAACGGAAAGAACTAGAAAAGTGTTTATAAGGAGAACAGAATCAGATTATCAGAGCTCTAGTTCCTTAATATAGTTTCCAGTGGTCTTTACATGGCATGTAGAAACCCCTTGGTGAAAATCCTAATAACATTGTAATGTGCTGTATGCTAAAAATAGAGCTAAGTGTCCTCAATATAATTAGAAGAAATATGTCATGTCAACTCTGTAAATCTCTCCTTTTCCATTGGCAAGGCATAAATCATAGTAATTCCTTTTGTTCAAACAAGTGTTGATGAATTTATAAACCAATAAAGGCTTTAAGAGCGAAAAATGAAATACTATTCAAACTAATAGATAGTGAAATTTTCGTGAATACCTGCTCCTCTTCTTTCATCATATGCTGAGAGATAATAGTCTCAATGGTACCTATGTAACACGTAAGTTCGTTGAACAGGTTGGCAAAATCCTCATTTTCCTCTCGTAAACGATCAAAGCATTCAAAGATGGAACAGAACAGATCATCTATACTTTTATGCTCCAAAGAATATGTAAAGACCACATTCTTCACTTGTGCATCAAGTGCAAGAAAGACGACCTGTCAAGATTAACATTCTGACCTCAGAAAAGTTGGAGGCAGATGCAGCCTCTCTGCAATGAGTTCAACTAAATCCATTACTTTTTTTCCACAGAACATAAATATTTATGTGAAAAAACACTAAAATTTTAACAAGTATTAAATCTGAACCTGTAGTGTCACAAGTATAATCTTTATTGTCTAAGAACATTAAACGTTGAATTTAACAAGTTTAAAACATAAATCTGCCTAGCTCTGAGAAGAGTAGATGTAATTTGAAGGTGGAAACTGAAAATGAACACAATTATGTTGATATGTCATATTGTCCTATGTATCGTTATAGATAAAAAGTGCAGCCTAATATGAAGATGCTAATATGTAGAAGACTGAAATAGAAATAACAGGGAAGGTTCAGGGGAAGATGCACCGCAGAACCACAGTTGAACCCAATACTTTCGACGCGGAACATAAATTTATGGGTAAAAAATCACTAAAATTGCAATAAATAGTAGATATAAACCCATAACTTTAAATATTGAACCCATAGAACTAAAATACTAGATCCGCCTCTGGGCAGGTTTTGAATAATTAATGAGTCCATGCACTAAATTAATGTGTTTTGTGTTGTAGTTTGGGACCTTTTGAATTGTTCCCTTAGCATCCTAAAGTCAACTCTTTTCCTTGCAGGTTCCTCATGATGATGAATTCCAGCAATGAGTTAATCAGTATTTTTGTCACAATTAACAAAAAAACACCAATCAGTATAAATCTTGGTTATATATTGAGAATCTACAAGACCACAACCTTATTAACCATGATATGAAAGTGAAGTTCAATTCGACATGTTTGTTTTCTCTTATTTTCCTTTCTTGGAACCTCATTCAAGGATAGATACAAACAAATCAATAACATTCATAGGAAAATACAGGATTTAAAGTTTATGCATTCCTACATCGGGTCAAGTTACTATACAATAAAAACTAGGTTCACCGTCGAATATCTATAGATATTTAACAGATTTCTTATAGCATATATACAGTCGTGTCCACGTATTAATACATTTATGAAACAACCATTTTACCTCATCTTCAGCAGCGCAATGGTATTTATATACAATTTTCAAGAAATCTAACCGGCGGCTAAGATCGTCAACTAATTCAACGCCTTGTGAGGCAGTATCCAATGCGTCCACAGCTACACGATGGATGTCGGCAAGCTCAAGTGTAATAGCCTTATGAGAAATAACGAAAAAAAGAATAGGTGCTTCAACCAGTTTCACACCAGCTAAAGAAGACGGCAAGTCCACTTCGTTTTCGGGTTCTCCGCCGCCCATTTGCAGCTGACGAAGCGCCACCACTGCCACCTACCATCAATGGGAAAAAAGACCAAAGGGGAAGCTTCAACATTGAAGTTCAATGGGCATATAATGGCAAGCTTGGCCTCTTCTCTGAATTAAGCTAAGGCCTCTTTGGTGCCTCTTTCAGTTAAATCCTTTTTTTAAATGAATTAGTTATTTTTATATTGATCTATGTTTTGATTTGATGTGAAGCTGCCACGCTGGCTGATTGAGACATGGAACCTAACTGCCATTGGCGCCTTGTCTTGTTCCCTTGACATTGATTGATTTTGTCTTCGAGCCACATGTCAGGACGCTTTCACCAATCATTTTCTGCCACGGCATTGTATTTGGTATGACAATGTGTAAATACTACTCGCACGAACACTATTCCAAAAAGAATGATTGATTTCTGTCGTGGGCTTAAAGAAGCCATAATTGGTTTCTAAGGTACTCTAATGATGAATTGTTTTGTTTTTGTTAACGGTAATTTTCACAGTTATAATTTATTTTAAAATTTCTCATTATACTATTGTATATGGTCGAAATCGAACTCGTGGTGCATCCTAGCCTCCGACATGATGAGCCAGGATCGAGACATGATAATAAAGGGCTGAAGATCGACCCCGAGTCCCACCGGGCTAGAATCCGGGAGCAGAATGCCTGTCTTCGAGAATATCGAGACCGTGATCCCGGAATCGATCGTAGCCTCGAACGAGCTTGAAGAAATATTGTTAACAGAGCCAACAGAAGACCAAAATATCTGTGACCAGTCGGATATTACAGCGGAAATCATGACACGTATCGATAAGGAACTGTCATTCAATAAATCGTGAGATTTCTTACCTTTTATAGAAATGTACCTAAAATAAGACTCATCTACTATATAAAGCGGGTCTGATAACTCATAAAGCACATTGTAACACGTATTCCAAGGCAATATATAATTATTTTTTCTGTTATTAGTTCTTCCGCTTTCGTTCGTCAGTGCTTGTTGTTACGAGCCCAAATCGAGTGCAGATATTTCACTAAGGCTTAAATCGTCTTCCTCGTGTGGTTTGAGCTTACTTCATCCTTATTTATTTAATTTGTTCTTATTTACTGCTTTGTGTCAAATAAATACGCGTATCCTTAAAACCACTTATAAATTTAATTATTATCCGATTATGAGGGTAAACAGTTTGGCGCCCACCGTGGGGCTAAGGATAATAGTGGTTATTTGATACAAATTTTCATACCACACATTACTTTACACTTATTCTTTGAAGTGTCTTTAATTTCAGGTTAAAGCTCAAAATGTCAAACTCTCAGTCAACACCCTTACATGTTGACAATGAGTCCGGTTATCATGGTGAAAATAACAACATAATGCCCAGTGACGAGGTACAACCCGTTGATCCCATCGGAATTTTGGTCGCGGACCCGATTGACACCCGGTGAAAATAACTCGCATGTGGCCATCAACACAAATATGCCTAGGGGTGGGCATCAGTCGGTTAGTATGAAAGTACGGTTCGGTTTATCGGTTTTCGGTTTTGTAATATTAATAAGCAAACCAAACCAAACCAAAGTATTTACAGTTCGATGCGATTTTTTCTAGGTTCGGTTCGGTTATTTCCGATTTAGTTTTTCGGTTATTAACGGTGCAAGTTAAATATAGCCAAATTAATTTGTAAGAAGTGATATATGCTACTGCTTTAGTTTGTTGCCTCTGGCGCTGCCAATTTGAAAGTTAACACTTTGTGTAATTAACGTTAACCAGCTGATTCTGAAGAAGATGGTTGAAAGTGCAAAGGAAAGTATAAGGCGAAAAGCTAGCAACTCCGAAATCTATGTCAACATGCAAACTGTGCTCATAGAAATAGACAGTTCTCCTGTTGTAAGTCTATTTTATCCAATTCTTGACCGTTGATTCACTTTTCAAGTACTACCGAGACTCTTGACACATCTTGTGATTGCATGCTCTTTATGGAGAATCAATCTTTGTTTTGCCAAATGCAGACTACTGTAGTTAAAGAGTTGGAATACTTGAAGGAGGCAGTAATGAAACATGAACTAAATGAATATGAAAATGGATTTGCAAAACAATAAGAAGAAAGGAGGTGTGGAGGACTGGAGGCGACGGGCGGCGGAAGAGGAAGAAGGCGTCACAGCAGGCGATCAGGCGCAGCAGCAGCAGGCGACGAGAGGAAGAAGGAAAGTCTGGTCTCAACTCTCAAGAACCCTAATTAGAATTTAGAACTAAGACAAATAGATAATTTTTATTTTCTAATTTCTAAGGTAGACTGAAAGTAACGTAAGAGTACTAGACTGTAGGGTTAGGGAATTGGGTAAATTGGGATTTAGATTTGTGGATTGGTATTGGATAAATTGGGCTAAAAGGGAGGTGAGTGAACCCATATGTTCAAACCCAATAATTAATATCCTATGAGTATATTTCTGATTTTCTCAACTCATCTCTCATAACTTCGATTTTTCGGTTTAACCAAAAACCGAAATACCAAAACCGTAAACTGCACCGAATACCGAAATTTAATAATTTAAAAATCGCACACCGACCGAATAACTGAAACTCAAAAACCAAAATTTACGGTTCGATCAATTTTTTTGGTTCGGTCGGTATTATGTCCACCCCTAAATCTGCCTACCGACCCCGAGAATAGCGTCCGTGGTGGAGCCCGATCGACAGCCAAAAATACACAAAATATTGGAGGAGACATGATCAATTTACGGGTGATCTTCGAAATATTGTAGGCTCAACATGTGGCGATAGCCCAGTTACATAACCAAAGCCGCGCGCCGAGCAGAATTGAACGCGATCCGTCCCAGGAAGTCGCCCGCAGGGATGAACCGGTCGTAGAGAGGTCGAGTGAAAATAATTCGGGGACTAACCCCAAGATCATAAAGATGCTCGAAGATTTGACAAAATGGGTAGAATCAGGGGAGAAGAAAATCGAAGCTAATGATAAAAGATGGAGACCTACAATTCCAGGGTCGACCAAATCCCAAGGGCACTGCCGATATTGAAAGGCCTAGACTCCAAGAAGTTCGTTCAAAAACCTTTCCATCTGAGCACGGCTCCAAAACCGATCCCTAAGAAGTTCTGCATTCCAAGATTCCTAAGTACAACAGAACGACCAACCCAAATGAGCATGTGACCTCCTACACATGTGCCATCAAAGGGAACGACTTGGAGGATGACGAGATCGAGTTTGTCTTATTGAAAACGTTCGGGGAGACCCTGTCAAAGGAAGCTATGATATGGTATCACAACTTACCTCCTAATTCTATTGACTCGTTTGCTATGCTTGCAGATTCCTTCATAAAAGCACACGTCGGGGCTATTAAGGTCGAGACCAGGAAGTCAGACCTTTTCAAAGTAAAATAGAAGGATAATGAGATGCTCAAAGAATTCGTGTCCCGGTTTCAAATGGAACGGATGGACCTTCCACCGGTCGTTGATGATTGGGCCGTTCAGGCTTTCACCCAAGGACTCAACATTCGGAGCTCGTTGGCTTCACAACAGTTGAAACAAAACTTAGTAGAATATCCGACTGTGACTTGGGCCGATGTCTATAACCGGTATCAATCAAAAATCAGGGTCGGAGATGATCAGCTTGGGACCCCTTCCGGGTCCGTGTATCCCATCAGAACCATCGACAGAGTCAAGAGAGACATCGATCGTGAACCGAGATCAAACAGGGATCGATATCAACCATACAATGAAGACCGTAGAAGAAGTGGGTCCAGACAGAACTCTATGAGAAATTAAAGGAGAAATGACCGAGGTCAGAGCAACCCAGGACTAATGAGAAAAAATAGCTTCGACAGGCCCGTCAAACCTAAAGAAGCGCCAAGATTATCAGAGTCCAACTTCAACGTCGCCGCCGCCGCTATCGTATCTACCATCGGACGCATCAAAGATACCAAATGTCCTAGGCCTTTACAGTCGGATCCACCCTAAAGGGATCCCAACCTAATGTGCAAATATCACGGCACTCATGGCCACAGAACAGAAGACTGTTGCCAATTAAGAGAAGGGGTGGCCCGACTGTTCAACAACGGTCATCTCCTAGAGTTCCTGAGTGATTGGGCCAAGAATCACTTCAGGAACAGGGATTCTAATAAGCAGACCGAGAAGGAGGAACCTCAACACGTCATTAACATGATCATCGGTGGGGTCGACCTTCCCCAGGGGCCGATGTTGAAGCACACCAAAGTATCCATCATAAGAGAAAAACGAACTAGGGATTATGTACCAGAAGGAACCTTATCTTTCAACGACGAAGACGCTGAGGGGATCGTGCAGCCCCACAACGATGCACTGGTAATATCGGTACTCATAAATAAATCTCAAATTAAGCGTGTGTTAATTGATCCAGGTAGCTCGGCCAACATCATCAGATCGAGGGTCGTGGAACAACTCGGCCTACAAGATCAGATCGTACCTGCGGTCCGAGTCCTGAACGAGTTCAACATGACATGCGAGACCACTAAATGGGAGATAACATTACCGATTAACATTGTCGGAACTGTATAGGAAGCCAAGTTCTATGTAATTGAAGGGGATATGAGATACAACACTTTGTTCGGGAGGCCATGGATTCACAACATGAGAGCAATACCCTCAACACTACACCAGGTGCTGAAATTCCCAACACCCGGAGGAATCAAAACAGTTTATGGGGAACAACTGGCCTCTAAGGAGATGTTCGCGGTCGATGAGGTGATCCCGACATCCACATTCTTGATATCAGAGGATCTGAATTGGATGGTCAAAGACGGGGCCAAATAGCAATCACCGATACCAGCCTCGACAAAATCGGAGGAACGAGGGGTAGATGAGGACGACAACTACAGAGTCCCCAAATCTTTCACGGCCCCCGACGATTCCGACGCTAAAAAATCAACGGTCGAGGAACTGGAGCAAGTCGTATTAATTAAACACTTTCCCGATCGAAAGGTATACCTGGGCACAGGGTTAAACCCTGAGCTAAGGAAAAAACTCATTCAATTTCTTATAGCTAACGAAGATTGTTTCGCTTGGTCCCACCTTGATATGAAATGGATCCCGCTGGAAATAACTACTCACAAGCTTAGCCTAGACCCGAAGTTCCACCCGGTCAAGCAGAAGAGAAGACCTCATTCCGAGGTCAAACATGCTTTCATCAAGGACGAGGTATCTATACTCTTTAAAATAGGGTCCATTCGGGAGGTTAAATACCTGGATTAGTTAGCGAACGTAGTGGTAGTCCATAAAAAAGGAATAAATTAAGAATGTGTGTAGATTATAAGGATTTGAATAAGGCATATCCCAAGGACTCCTTCCCTTTGCCCAACATCGATCGCATGATCGATGCCACAGCCAGTCACGAGATTCTCAATTTTATCGATGCCTACTACGGGTACAACCAAATACGGATGAACCCAGGCGATCAGGAAAAAACCTCCTTCATCACTAAGTACGACACTTACTGCTATAACGTGATTCCATTTGGATTAAAAAATGCAGGTGCCACTTAACAACGCCTAGTAAACCGGATGTTCGAGGAACAAATAGGAAAATCAATGGAGGTTTATATTGATGATATGTTGGTTAAGTCCGTGCGAGCAGAGGACCATTTGAAACATTTGCAGAAAACCTTCAGCATATTGAAGAAGTACAATATGAAGCTGAACCTGAAGAAATGTGCATTTGGAGTTGGATCCGATAAATTCCTCGGATTCATGGTATCCAACCAGGAAATCGAGATCAATCCCGACAAGATCAAATCCATCGAAGATATCACGGTTGTAGACAACATGAAAGTCATGCAAAGATTAACCGGACGCATAGCCACCCTGGGGAGATTCATCTCGAGGTCCTCTAACAAGAGCCACCAATTCTTCTCACTATTAAAGAAGAAGAATAACTTTTAATGGACACCGGAGTGCCAGCGGGCCTTGGAGGAATTCAAGCGATATCTATCGAGCCCACCTCTGCTTCATACTCCGAAGACGGATGAGCAACTATACATGTACTTAGCGGTATCGGAAGTAGCGGTAAGTAGAGTCCTGGTCCGGGAAGAAAAAGGTACGCAATTTTCAATTTACTATGTTAGCAGGACTTTAGGTGGGGCTGAAACTAGATATCCTCACCTGGAGAAATTGGCGCTCACTTTGCTAAGCGCCTCTAGAAAGATGAAACTGTACTTTTAATGTCACCCCATATGTGTTGTGACTACTTACGCATTGAAGAATATAATGCACAAGCCCGAGCTCTCGGGGCGGTTGGCCAAATGGGCCGTGGAAATCAGTGGGCACAATATTGAATATCGGCCCTGGACTGGCATTAAATCTCAAATTTTAGCAGACTTCGTGGCCGACTTTACGCGACCCTGATACCCGAGGTCGAAAGAGAGTTATTGTTGAACTCGGGGACTTCTTCGGGGATCTGGACCCTCTTTACGGATGGCGCCTCAAACACAAAAGGGTCCGGACTTGGCATCGTATTGAAGTCACCGACAGAAAATGTAGTTAGACAATCTATTAGGACTGTAAAATTAACTACAACGAGGCCGAATATGAGGCCATGATTGTAGGTCTCGAACTAGCCAAAAGCTTGGGGGAGGAGGTAATTGAAGCTAAGTGTGACTCCTTCTCGGTGGTGAACCAAGTTAATGGGACGTTCGAGGTCAGAGAAGAACGAATGCAAAGGTTCCTGGATAAGTTGCAGGTAACATTACATCGATTCAAAGAGTGGACTCTACAACATGTACCTCGGGTTCAAAATAGTGAGGCCGATGCCCTTGCTAACCTGGGATCATCGGTCGAGGACGATGAGTTCAACTCGGTGGCGGTCATACAACTCATGAGATCAGTAGTAGAGTAAGGCCACGCTGAGATAAACTTAAAGAGCCCGGCTTGGGACTGGAGAAATAAAAATATATAGAATATCTGAAGACCGAAAAACTGCCCTCGGATCCAAAAGAATCAAGGGCCCTGCGTACGAAGGCATCCCGGTATAGCTTGTCCGAAGAAGAAACCTTGTTCAGAAGAACATTCGATGGCCCCCTCACGATATTTCTAGGACCAGGAGATACCGAGTACGTTCTGAGGGAAATTCACGAAGGCACCTATGGAAATCATTCAGGTGCCGAATCATTAGTTCGAAAGATAATCAGAGCCGTCTACTACTAGATCAATATGGAAAAGGACGCGAAAGAGTTCGTACGAAAATGTGATGAATGTCAAAGACATGCTCCGATGATTCATCAACCCGGGGAGCTGCTGCATTCGGTTTTGTACCATGGCCATTTATGAAATGGGGGATGGACATCGTTGGCCCCTTTACATGGGCACCCGGTAAGGATCAATTTATATTATTTATGACTGACTATTTTTCTAAGTGGGTAGAAGCCCAGGCATATGAGAAGGTCAGGGAGAAATAAGTCATCGATTTCATTTGGGACCACATCATATGTCGGTTCGGAATGCCGGCCGAGATCGTGTGTGACAGCGGAAATCAATTCATCAGCAGTAAAGTAAGCAAGTTTCTCGAAGACCATAAGATCAAAAGGATCCTATCAACGCCCTACCACCCTAGTGGGAACGAACAAGCAGAATCGACCAACTAAACAATACTCCAAAACCCCAAAAAGAGGTTAACCGACGCCAAAGGAAAATGGAAGGAAATCCTGCCCGAAGTCCTATGGGCATACCGCACGAACTCGAAGTCCAGTACCTGGGCCACCCCCTTCTCACTGGTTTACGATGATGAAGCTCTAATACCGGTCAAAGTTAGAGAACCAAGTCTCAGGTTCCTATATGCAACCATGGAATCAAACGACGAGGCCATGAATACGAGCCTGCTGCTATTAGATGAAAGGCATGAAACCACCCTTGTCCGATTGGCCGCCCAAAAATAGCGGATCGAGAGGTATTACAATCGAAGGGACAACCTTCAACACTTCAATGTCAGGGACTTAGTGTTAAGAAAGGTCATACTAAGCACCCGGAGCCCGAACGAAGGGAAGCTGGGGCCGAACTGGGAAGGGCCATATCAAATTACTGAGATCGCTGGAAAAGGATCGTACAAACTCGTAGCAATGAATGGTGAACGACTACCGAACAACTGGAACATAACTCACTTGAAGCGATACTACTGCTAAGGTACGACCCCATTCATTCCTTTTACTTATTTCCGTTTCGAACTAACACTAGCAGGCAACTGTTAAAGAACGATACAATTTTTAGGCCTGAAAGCAAGCGTTGCACTCTTTTCCCTTGAACCGGTTTTGTCCTAAATGGATTTTTCGGCAAGGTATTTAACGAGGCAACAGTAAATCGTGCTAACGTAGAATTGAAGGCCGTCTATGAACCGATGTTGAAGAACACAATAGCAATATTTGAGGCTTCTCTATGATCGGCCTCGAACACTGTGGGGCATCACCCTCGGACAATTTTAGCAAGGAAAGAAACTTTGTGACCGAATAGTCTATGTTCGATCGATAGAATTTACTGTAAGGGCCAAACGGTCGAATGAACCGTGCCCATATAGACTGCTCGAGCCCTGAAATAAAGCTTGTACACATGTGTAATCTTATATATTACGCACAAAAGTAAAAAGAAGTTTCTACCTTGCAGATAAATATCTTGTCCCTTAATAATATTTTCCTCTTAAAGAATTTCCCACTTTCGATCCCCTAAAGATATCGAGCCCAAGGGCCGCCTTTATCCGGGTTCAAAGGATTGCTCTCACTCGGGGACTGTCGTCCAAAGACAAACTCGGACGGCCCGGGCTATCAAAGCCCGGGGGCACAAGACCTATTCGGCAATGCCCGAACCTGAAAGGCTACGATCATCCCCACTCGGGGACTGTTATCTTAGGCAAGCCCGGATAACTCGGGGTAATAAGCCCACTGGGAAACATCCGAACTAAAAAGGCTACGGACATACTAAACAGCTCGGTGACGTCCGAGACCCGTAACAAAAAACAAGGTCTTCAAAATTTCTAAACTGGTTCTAAAGGCTACCCTCGGTAAACTATAATCTAAAAAATTATAAGTACTTTGGGGAAAAATTTCCGGTCATACCGAACCCCCACGATGCCTTAAACAAAATAATGTCGAAGACAAAGCCTGTTCGAACCTTCGAACATAACCTAACTATTTAATGCTAAGATATTGCGATCTTTGCAAACATAAAGAATAAAGTAAAGGAAAACAAACTCAGAAATTGTTGAAGGGAAAGAAGAAGCCTTGTATTATATATACATATAGTCGTTACAAAGGACAAACGGCCTTGACAAAAAGTACAAAAGTACAAAAACACAAAAAACAAAGGAAAATATACGAGACACTTAAACGGCCCGATCTTCACCGGAGCCCGCCTCGTTGCCAAGGACTTCGGATTCTCCTCCGCCCTCGGATTCGCTCGAACCCTCGGAGTCTTCTTCATCCTCGGGATATGCCAACCTCTTGGCCTCGACTTCGAGTCCCTTAGCACTCTCAATTTCAATCGATAAGTCGAAACCTCGAGCATGAATTTCCTCGAGGGCCTCCCTTAGGGATTGCCGCTTTGCGTGCTCGACGATATCCTTCATTCTATCCTGGGCTTCCTCAGTGTCTGCCTTATATTGGGCCACAATCTTATTGGTATCGGCTTTGACCACCACAACCACCGACTTGGCCGTTTCGAGCTCCTTGGCGAGAGTTTCTCGATCAGAGACGACCGAGCTTAGCTGAGACTGGAGCTCCTCAACCTTTTGGGCCCGTACCTCGGCCCTTTCTGTTAGACCTACGGATTCCGACCATTAGTCACCGAGTCTAGCTCATCATCACTAACTTCAAATATTTTTACCTGTTTGACCAGGTCGGAATGATCATTCCGGGCCACCTCCAGCTCAACTCGGAGGCTCTTAGCCTCCCCTTCATGCCGCTCGCTGAGAAGTTTGTAAGTTTCTCTCTTCTCAGTAAGACCTCGGACCTCGGCCTTAAGCTGGTTCAGCTTGTCCCGATATCTAAGAAAAGTTTCATGATAAAGGACCGAAGGCCTACAAACACAAAAAAAATGTTAGGGTTATCTATGAATTAGTCTAAGTACAAGTTAAAGTCATTGAGAAATATCTAAAATTACTCGGTTTAGCGCCTGTTGTGCTTCGTTGAACAGGTAGGGTGCATCTACCTCGTTCATCCTGGCTTAGCCTTCCTCAGTCACTAGACACCGAAGGTAACTGGCCACCCCTACGGTGGTGAAGAGGACTCGGGCATCCTCCGGAATGGAGATGACGATGGATCGCTTCCGGTCAGGATCCACGCTCAGAGCCGGGAATCGGTTGATCGATTTTGGGCTTGAGGAAGGCCCGTTTGTTCCCGAAGGTGGACTCTTCTTCGGCACCTCTAAGTCACCCAATTCGGTGACGTCCTCCGTGGCGGTAGAATCCACGCCATCAAAAAAGCCACGGAAGGTGTCATCCACCCTGTGGACCCCCTCGTTGGGACGTTCTTTCACCGTCCGAGCCTCGTTATACATGGACTCAGTGAACGAAGGCAACTCGGTGATGTCTATCACACCGTGCACTTCCTTCAGGGCATTGCCTATATCTCGGGAAGCCTCGGCCCCGGCCTCCTCGTCGGCCTCCTTAACCTGAGGTGGATCGGCCTCACCTCTTTCTAGTTTGGAGGCCCCTTGCCCTTCGAGTTGCGACGGCATGAGGGCCACTAGATCTAAGGCTTCACTTTTTTCTTTGGATTCATCTCTCAACCGATAGAGTGAATCCGAAGATGGTGCTCGAGCACTGGTGCTTTCTTTAGACTTGTGCACCAGCCTTCTTTTTGTTTTCTTCTTCTCCGAGCTCGGAGAACTCAGAGCCCTCTTTCTTTTCTTCTCTTCGGCCTGTCTCGAAGCAAGGGACTCGGTAGGTAAGACCTCGCTACCGGCTGGAGGCCTCAGTTTGACATCCTTGGATAAATCTACGAAAAGAAATAAAACAAGTGAGAACTTAATGACATAAGAGGAACCCAAAAATTACTTACTCAAGAAAGGAATCTCACCATGGGAACGGGCCTCCCAACGGCCCTTCGAAAGCTCGTGCCACGAGCGCTCGAAACAGGGCATTTATGATACGATGCCCTCGACCCACTCCTTGAGTCGAAGGACTATGTTTGGGACCCGAGCAACAACTGCACCACCACAAAGCACCGATAAGAAGGAAGGAAAAAGGCATAAGATCAAATTTTGAAAGAAAAATTATACTTACGTGATGTATTCCACTTCTCGAGAAATGGCATATGCTCAGCTGGGATTAAATTCGAAGTCCTCACTGGGACGAAACGGCCTTGCCAGCCTCGATCCCGGTCTTCATCAATACTCGAGAATAGGGCTTTGCTGGCCCGATGCACGAGCTTTATCAGTCCACCCCGGAAGATTCGAGGACTGTATAAGCGCACAAGGTGGTTGACAGTGAACGAGCATCCATCGATCTTGCTCTCAAAGAACCAGAGAAGGATCACGATCCTTTAGAGTAAAGGGTGAATTTGACCGAGGCATACCTCGTATCTTTTACAGAAGTCGATGATGACCGGATCCAATGGGCCCAGTGTAAAGGGATAAGTGTAAACACTTAAGTATCCCTCTACGTGGGTGGTGATGGGTTCATCGGGGTCGGGAATCACTACGTGCTTGCCAACCCAATTGCAATCCTTTTTGACCGTGGGGAGAACATCCTCAGTGATCGAGCAGATGTACCTCGAGATCTCCTCGCACCGGCCTTGTACGGAAGATTTTCAACCTTAAAGTCAACATTGACCGGACACCCCCCGGAGATGAATATTTTCAGAAGAGGTTCCGGTACTTGTTCCTCGACGGCAGTACGCGAAGTGGTCTCCTTGGCCTCGACAGATGGCCGCGAGGAGGAATGGGTTTCTTTTTGAGGAACGATTTTTGACGTCTTCGCCATTTCTTTGAAAAATGGAGGTAAAATGAGGGAAAAGAGGAAGTTAAAGGAATGCATTTGATGGCTTGAGATGGAGACGAACAAGAATTCTTACAAAAGATCTCAAATAACCGGGGTATAAGTGCTAGAAAGTGTTGAAATTTCTAAGGTACGAGAGTAGAAGACTTGGATGTAAAGTTTGAATGAACAAAGGAAGAGGTATTTATAGTTTTCAGCGGCAGTTCGCATCTAGGAATGGCCGACCGGCGACTGACATAACCGTTAAGACTTGACTGACGAGACGTTTCGTTTGTTTTATCGTTTCTGTCATGGGGTATCGAAGTAAGAGTCAGAAGCTCATGTCGTTTCTCGTCGTCTACTCTCCGAAAAACGAGGGGACTATCTATATACGGTCGAAATCGAACTCGTGGTGCATCCTAGCCTCCAACATAGTGAGTTAGGCTCGAGACATGACAATAAAGGACTGAAGATCGACCCCGAGTCCCACCTGGCTAGAACCCGGGGGCAGAACGCCTGCCTTCGAGAATATCGAGATCGTGATCCCAGAATCGATCCTAGCCTCGAACGAGCTTGAAGAGCAGAGCCAACAGAAGACCAAAATATCCGTGACCGGTCGGATATAACGGCGAAAATCACGACACGTATCGATAAGGAACCGTCATTCAGTAAATCATGAGATTTCTTACCTTTTATAGAATTGTACCTAAAATAGAACTCCTCTACTATATAAAGGGGGTTTGATAACTCATAAAGCACATTATAACACGCATTCCAAGGCAATATATTATTATTTTTTCTGTTATTAGTTCTTCCGCTTTCGTTCGTCAGTGCTTGTTGTTACGAGCCCAGATCGAGGGCAGATATTTCACAAAGGCTTAAATCGTCTTCCTCGTGTGGTTTGAGCTTACTTCATCCTTATTTATTTAATTTGTTTTTCTTTACTGCTTTGTGTCAAATAAATCCGCGTATCCTTAAAATCACTTACAAATTTAATCGCTGTCCGATTTTGAGGGTAAACAACTATAATTATACAAAAAAAAATGACTTGCTTTATATCATAAGTTCAAATATTTTTTTTAAAATTTCGTGTTCCATAAAAAGCTATACGTAAAATGGGACGAAAGGCATATATTATGGAGTATTTATTAATATTGATAATAACATTTTGATGAAATTTGTTAGTGTTAATTAAGAATTTTATGACGTGCTTGTTAAAATAATAATATTGATGTTAAAAGTTGAGATAAATGATTTTTTTTCCAATAAGTAAAGTTCTAAATTTCATTTTTTTAAACTCTATTGTAACTATGTTGTTCTTGAGCCGAAAATTTATTAAAAATAGTATCTCTATCTTCACAAAGTATGGATAGAATTTGCGTACACACTATCCTTCCCTATCCTTCCCGGCTTGTTGTTGTTATTAGAAGTGAAGTTCTAAATTTTCCATAATCGAACACTAGAAAAGGACTTACGATTCACAAAACATTTTTGGTTGTTTCCTAATCCTCTGATTCTCTCTTGTGCGTTTTTGGGAATCAAATGGGAACGCTTGGCCTTGTCAAGTGTTACGTGCATGAAGCATGACACGTGGGTGTCCAGCTCAGCTTAGGCACGTGCGGACCACAGTATAGCTCGTGTCCGTCGGCCTTTGACCATTGATTACCGGTGGCTCTGCCATTGATAAAATTATATTGGCAGAAGCAAAATTTAATAAGCTTCAGCTATTGTTTAATATGATTTCAGGACGTCTCGATTATAATTGTTGCCTTATGGTATTTCTAATGAGACACAGAACCCTTTTTTTACTTCTTATAATTTCTTCGTTCCTCGATGTTGACTAAGTTCGATCTAAGTTGATTGCTTCTTAATTTAATAAAATGATGTAATTAATTAGCACCCACTCCTCTCCCTCGTTTCAGAAGCTTCTTTCGAATATCCTTCTCAAGCCTGTCTTCGTCCAAATATGAGCTCTTCGTTTAATTAGTTAAGATAGAAATTTTAATTAATGGATTTAACAGTTATTTTTTCCACTTTCATCACTCACTGACAGATTTTTAATAAAAATACAATTATCTCCACAATTTTTACCGTTGCACATCTTTTTTGGGGTCAACTTTTTCAGAACGCTTCCTTCCGAAAGGTGCCGGAAATGTTCGACTATAACTATTCAGAAGTATTAAGCCCAGTTTTTTTTTTTTTTTTTAAATTCAGGATCGTTAAGTTCATAAATTACATTAAAGTTGAAATATATGGTTGTATGAAAAAAATGTATTTATACCTGTCGTTTTTCTAAAAGTAAATCAAAGTAACAAAATCGAATCAATGTAATTTTAGTCGTTTACGTATTTTATTCCGGATAATTTAATCGTCATCTTAGTTATTACACGTTGAATCACGTATAAAATAATACTACATCATGATCCAAGGTTATATCCTGTTGCTTATACTAGAAACAATATGCACATTAAATGCTAAATAAAATAATATATCAATTTTATATTGAAATTATTTTCTTTATACTGATAATCAAACGACCCCGTACAGTCCGTCTAAACAGTTCCTAAGATTAGAAACTAGAAAGGAGACAGAGAGAATTTAAAATCTTGTTCAACTTTCTTAAATTAATGAAATATAAAGGAATAGGTTTTGTGAACATGTCAGCAGGATTGTCTCTAGTGTTGATCTTCTGAACAGAGACTTTTCTTTCAGCAATGATTTCTTGGATGAAATGATACTTTATATCAATGTGCTTCATCCTCTCATGATACATTTGATCTTTAGTCAAGTGAATGGCACTTTGACTATCACAGAAAATGGTAATACCACTTTGGTGTAAACTGAGTTCTGCAAATAGACCCTTCAACCATAAAGCTTCTTTGATCTCCTCGGTCACTGTCATATATTCTGCTTCGGTAGTAGATAAAGCTACTACATGTTGTAATGTAGCTTTCCAACTAATAGCACAATCTGTTAGTGTCATTTTGGCTATTTAAACTAACCCGGTTAGATCTGGCTCTGATACCAATTTGTTAGGATCGGGAACCCGGGTAGTACGGAATTTAGCCAAACAACGGTATAATGACAATAACAAAGACAATGGAAGTTGATAATAACGGCAATTAAAGAATATAAAGAAGACACAAATTTAACGTGGTTCGGTCAAGGTGACCTACGTCCACAAGGGGAGAAGAGCAATTTCACTATACCAACAAGAGTACAAAAGAGAGTACAAAATTAGAGTAAATACTCTAATTAATCCCAAATACCCCAAGAGAATAACCTCACAAGATCACTCCAAAGAAAGGGTTCACACAAGTATTTTCCAACACTCACTCTCTTACAAAATACTCTATAATGAAATAAAGGAGGAGAAAGAAAGACAAGAGTGAAAACCTCTTGAATTGGTGTGTTTTCAAATGAGGAGAAACTCCTCTATTTATAGCAAGAAATCCTTGGCCTAATAATGGATATTATGTCATGGCAAATGTCATGAACCACAAATTTGTTATAATAAATATTATGTCATGGCAAATGTCATGAAAATTTGGCCATATTACGGTCTTCATTTAAATAAGAATGATTTTCAAGCTTTGCCTAGATTGGAGTTGCCCACACAATATAAATTAACACAAGCTGGAAGAGGTATTGTGAACATGTCAGCAGGATTGTCTCTAGTGTTGATCTTCTGAACAGAGACTTTTCTTTCAGCAATGGTTTCTCGGATGAAATGATACTTTATATCAATGTGCTTCGTCCTCTCATGATACATTTGATCTTTAGTCAAGTGAATGACACTTTTGACTATCACAGAAAATGGTAATACCACTTTGGTGTAAACTGAGTTCCGCAAATAGACTCTTCAACCATAAAGCTTCTTTGATCACCTCGGTCACTGCCATATATTCTGCTTCGGTAGTAGATAAAGCTACTACATGTTGTAATGTAGCTTTCCAACTAATAGCGCAACCACCGATGCAAAATACATAGCCTGTCAGGGATCTTCTTTTGTCAAGATCACCTGCATAATCTGAGTCTACAAAACCAACCAAAGTGTTAGTATTTCTCCCAAACTCCAAACATGTGTTTGAAGTACCTCGCAAGTATCTGAGAATTCATTTCACAGCATGCCAATGTGCTTTACCAGGGTAAGCCATATATCGACTTACCAAGCTCACTGCTTGTGAAATGTCTGAACGTGTACAGACCATTGCATACATAATACTGCCGACTGCACTGGAAGAAGGAACATGTGCCATGTACCTCTCTTCTTCCTCTGACTGCGAGGACTAAGCATCTGATAACTTAAAATGAGCAGCAAGAGGGGTACTAACTGGTTTAACATCTTTCATGCCAAACCTCTCAAAGACTTTCTCCACGTACTTCTTCTGGGTCAGAAATAACATGTTGGCTTTTCGATCTCTTTTGATCTCCATGCCAAGGATTTTCTTGGTTGCTGTTAAATCTTTCATCTCAAATTCACTTTTCAGCTGACTTTTCAAAATGTGAATTTCTGTTAAATCCTTAGCAGCAATGAGCATGTCATCAACATATAATAATAGGTACACAAATGAACTATCAGTTAACTTCCGGAAGTAAACACAACTATCATACATGCTCCTCGAATAACCATGACCCAACATAAAGGAATCAAACCTTTTATACCATTGTCTTGGAGACTGCTTTAATCCGTACAAGGATTTCTTCAACAAGCAAACATGATCTTCTTTTCCTTCAATTTCAAATCCTTCGGGTTGATGCATGTATATTTGTTCCTCAAGTTCGCCATGTAAAAAAGCTGTCTTAACATCAAGTTGTTCTAATTCCAAATCATACATGGCAACGAAAGCAAGCAAGACATGAATAGAGCTATGTTTAACAACAGGTGAGAAAATATTATTAAAATTAACTCCTTGTACCTGACTATAGCCCTTTGCAACTAATCGTACCTTATACCTCGCATCTTCAACCCCTGGAATGCCATCCTTTTTCTTGAAGACCCATTTGCAACCAACAATTCTTTTTCCTGATGGCGGCTTCACAAGAGACCAAATACCATTCTTGTGGAGAGACTCAATTTCTTCATTCATTGCAATCAGCCACTTGGCTGAGTCAGCACCAGAAACCGCTTCTGAATATTTTGATGGTTCTCCAATTTCTTCAGTTTCTTGTGCAACTGAAAAAGCAAATGCAACATAATCTCCGAACCTTAAGGGTTGTTTACCTTCTCTTCTTGGTCTATGTTTGGCTATAGAATACTCCTCTTCTTCTGGTTCAACTTCAGGAGTCTCAACTTCAGGAATTTCAGCTTCTGTCTCAACTTCAGGAGTTTCAACTGTATTTTGCTCCAAAGTTGATGAGCTTGGCTCAGAAGGAATGCCAATCTCAATCTCCACCTGGTTCTGTGTACTCTTTCCTTTATCTGTATTACAAGAACTAGAAGACTCTTTTCTAGAATGTAACATAGAGGATTCATCAAAGGTTACATCTCTGCTAATTATAAATTTTGGTGCCGTGGGATCAGGATACCATAGTCGGTATCCTTTCACCCCAGATGCATACCCAAGGAAAATGCAATTTTTAGCCCTTGGCTCTAATTTTTCATCATTTACATACATGTATGCAGGGCAACCAAATATCTTTAAATCAGAATAATTAGCAGAAGTACCTGACCACATTTCCTCTGGAGTCTTAAAGTTCAAAGGTGCAGAAGGAGCTCGGTTGACAATATAACAAGCTGTAGAGATAGCTTCTGCCCAAAAGGCGTTTGTCAACCCCAACATTTAAAATCATGCAACGAGCCCTTTCCAAAAGAGTTCTATTCATTCTTTCTGCCACACTATTTTGCTGAGGTGTCATACTCACAGTACGATGTCAGGCAATTCCTTCATTCTTGCAAAATTCGTTGAATTCATCATTATAAAATTCCAAGCCATTATTTATTCTAAGCCGCTTAACCTGTTTTCCTGTTTGCTTCTCAATTAAAACTTTTCATTGTTTGAAATTTAAGAAAATATCACTTTTATTTTTCAGAAAATAAACCCAAACTTTTCTTGAATAATCATCAATGAAAGTTAATATATACCTGGCACCACCTTTTGATGGGGTATGTGAAGGACCCCAAAGATCTGAATGAATGTAATCCAAAGTACCTTTTGTTCTATGAATCGCTGGAGATTTGAAGCTGACTCTTTTCTGCTTCCCGAACACACAATATTCACAGAACTCCATATTTCCGGTACTTTGGCCACATAAGAGACCTCTATTACTGAGGATGAAAAGACCTTTTTCACTCATATGCACCAATCGCATATGCCACAATTTGGTGATGTCAGAATCTGATTTATTTGATATTGAAACTGCAGCAGCACCTGTAACAGTAGATCCCAAAAGAGTATACAACGTACCAGATCTGCGTGATTTCATGATCACAAGAGCACCATGAGAAATTTTTAGAACTCCACCTTCACCTGTGTACTTGCACCCAAGAGATTCTAGAGTGCCCAAAGAGATGTGATTTTTCTTCAAGTCACGAACATGTCTAACATCGGTGAGAGTTATCACCACACCATCGTGCATTTTGATTCGGACTGTACCTTTTCCAATAACTTTACAGGCAGCATTGTTGCCCATCAAGACAACTCCACCTCCAATAGATTCATATGTGGTAAATAAATCCCGACTGGGACACATATGATAAGAACATCCCGAATCTAAAATTCACTCATTGTTAGATTTGAAACTATTATTAGTTGCTAAAAAAATAGTTCCCTCAGTCTCATCAGCAGCTACACTTGCTTCGGCAGTGTCAGTATTTTTGTGCTCATTTTTTTTTCTGTATGCTTTTCTTTGTTTTTCAATTTAAAGCATTCAGAAATAATGTGACCTTTCTTATGACAATATTTGCACATGACATTTCTGTATCTGGATTTTGACCTTGATTTAGGTTTCTCACTACTTGAATCTTTCTTATTGGATCTACTTCTTATGAATAAGCCTTCCCCTTGGTTCCCACTAGTTTTTTCAGTAATATCTCTATCTATTTGTTCTTTTGATTTCAAAATAGATTTGATATCTTTATAAGAGATATTATCCTTTCCATAAAGCATAGTATCTCTTATATGTTTAAACGACTGGGGTAAGGAAACAAGCAATAACACAGCTTGATCCTCATCTTTGATTTCAGCATCTATGTTACTTAAATCCATAAGAAGAGAATCAAAAGTATCAAGATGAGTAAGTATAGAGGTACCTTCAGCCGTACGAAAAGTGTAGAGTTTTTGCTTTAGGTAAAGTCTGTTTTCTACTGTTCTTTTCATATATAGGGCTTTAAGCTTTTCCCATATGCCTTTGGCTGAGCTTTCTGCTGCAATTTCACGCAAAACCTCATTTGAAAGATTTAAAATAATACCTGCTTTTGCCTTTTTGTCTATGACGGCAAACTCCTCGTCCGTCATTTTATCCGGCATCTTCTCCTTTCCTTGTAGTGCCAAATCTAAGCCATCATGAATTAGGATAGCTTTCATCTTTAATTGCCACATTTCGAAGTTTGCACTTCGGTCAAATTTCTCAACATAAGACTTTGTTAGAGTCATTTTGGCTATTTAAACTAACCCGGTTAGATCTGGCTCTGATACCAATTTGTTAGGATCGGGAACCCGGGTATTGCGGAATTTAGCCAAACAACGGTATAATGACAATAACAAAGACAATGGAAGTTGATAATAACGGCAATTAAAGAATATAAAGAAGACATAAATTTAACGTGGTTCGGTCAAGGTGATCTACGTCCACAAACGGAGAGGAGCAATTTTACTATACCAACAAGAGTACAAAAAAGAGTACAAAATTAGAGTAAATACTCTAATTAATCCCAAATACCCCAAGAGAATAACCTCACCAGATCACTCCAAAGAAAGGGTTCACACAAGTATTTCCCAACACTCACTCTCTTACAAAATACTCTATAATGAAATAAAGGAGGAGAAAGAAAGACAAGAGTGAAAAGCTCTTGAATTGGTGCGTTTTCAAATGAGGAGAAACTCCTCTATTTATAGCAAGAAATCCTTGGCCTAATAATGGATATTATGTCATGGCAAATGGCATGATCCACAAATTTGTTATAATGAATATTATGTCATGACAAATGTCATGAACCACAAATTTGTTATAATGGATATTATGTCATGACAAATGTCATAAAAATTTGGCCATATTAGAGTCCTCATTGTATAGTAGTAGCAACCTTCATTTAAATAAGAATAATTTTCAAGCTTTGCCTAGATTTGAGTTGTCCACACAATATAAATTAACACAAGCTGTAACCTTCATCATTGACATAGATTCTTTTTTATTTTTTTCAAAAAAGAAAAAGAAAAAAAAAGGATAACTTTGTTAACTAATAATTAATACAGTCGCTTGACCGTAAATATTATAAGTCTCAGAACAATCATACAGGAAATAATTCTCCAATAGACTTTCTAAACTAGAGAAATATAATTCAACTAAAAACTGGCTACTAGAAAGCGTGTGTCCTACTTATTGGCGCACAAGTCTAGCAACAATAACATTATTGACATGCAAATACCTTTTTTTCAACTTGTTTGAGAAGTTAAAACGAAAAACTTGTTTGATATATTACAAGTGATCTAGTAATAATAATGGTTATAACTTAGACAACTTTAATTTTCTTTTCAAATGAAACTCATGTCCGGAGTATAAGTTCAATTTCCAAATTAAGTACTCTTTTTTTCAACATTGATTTAGGCCAAATATTTTCCACACTAGATGAAGATTGCACGTGCTATCGCACGAGCCCAACATATTAAACATTCTACTTATTTTTTTTCAAGTGTTCTGGTGCCAATGAAATAGTGTTCCATCTATAGATAAGAAATTGGACTATCATAACCAGCGAGCTTTTCGATATATTATACAAAATGGTAGGATGGTATAATATCTGCAAAAGAGGACATAAAAAGAATCTACAACGTTACTGTTATCCAGTCAACCATAAGTAGCAATTACAACCAGGTATTATTGATGCAATACCCATAAAATTTGGAAAATGTGTATCTTCGAGTGAAGCAACCCATCAAGAGTAACCAGAAGTGTACTGAATCTGTTAAAACAGGCATATTAGAGAGATTAGATATGAGTATATGAATGAAGAAAATAAGCTCGGACATGCCACATTTCATATCCTTTTCAGCGAGAGCCGCTCTTTCAATTAACCTTTTACTCTGTTTTTTTATTAAGTCAACAGACATGTTCAATCTTTCCCATTCTTCTCGGCTTTACTAAACTTAGCCTGAAAAGTTGAATTATTGCCTTAATCAAATTGAAAAGGACTGACATATACGCATAACTGAATCGTATAGCTGCTTGGCCAAAGTTTCAAATGAAAGTTTTAGCACAAAAGGCATAATTAACTCAAATATTTTTAGCAGACTACCTCTTCACTTTGGAGATGGCCCAGTATTTGACGAAACAGAAATCTTCTAGGTCCTGCAGGAAGAGGCCGTTTAGCTCATCACAGAGGATATCATGATATTAGTTACTAAAAAATGTGTCATTATTTTAACTAATGCAACTAAGAAAAAAATATCTTTGGAGGAAAAGAAAATAAAACAAAAGAGTTAGAAATGAACATGCTTGTCTATGGATCCTAAACTGATCTATTGATTCCTCAAAATTGGCAACTCCTAATAACAAGAATCCGTCTTGCTAGATGATAAATCAAACATTATTTCACGGGCAAACTCATTTAAAGAAACCAGGCATTATTTCAAGGGCAAACTCATTTAAAGAAACCAGGCATAAATCATCCAATATGCACCTCCTTAAGGACATGATCTTCAAATTGTTTTAACAAAAGATAATTTAGTTAAAGAAGATGATCAAGTTTAGGGTAGTGTCGATGCTGCAAGAGAATTTTCTTGACTTTACTTTTTTACTTCTGCGAAGGGACCACAATGTGATCTCTTTCTGGACTGAAGTTGCAGTAAAACCCCCGTCTGCGTAACAGAACAAAAGATATTCAGTTGTTATGCCTGGTAGTGCATACAAAAAAAAACTATGAAGCATCTGTTAAGTATTGTATTAGTATATGAATCAGATAATAGGTAAAAGAAATTAATATATACAATAATCATGAAATGATAAATATTGTCTATGCTATCTTTGCTCTATTTACCTGCAAGCCAGAAAATAAGGCTGAACTTAGAAGAAAGATTGCTTATTCTTGCACACGGTTATAGCTCAGCTCAGAAACCTTACAACAAAATAAGCTTATAGAAGAAAGATAGATAAATATTTGAGGCACAATAATACTTTGACATATATTCTCTATGTAGAATGGTTAGGATCAGTGACATAGACTGTCACACCCCTTTTTACCTCCCCCAAAAAGATATGTAAGTTATGGATTGCTGTGGGTTAAAGAGTTTTTTCAATCAAAGTGACAATTTAAAATAAATATTATTTTATTGTTTAGAGTCGCCACTTGGAATTTGATTTTTAGGTGTTTCAAGTCACCTTTTATTTGACTCTTACATTATTCGTCTGCGAAAACAAAATTCGAGTAAGGAATTCTGTTGACTGGAGAGAAGGTGTAAGGCAATCCCCAAGTCCCATGGTTCTAGCTCGGTCGCTTTATTGACTATAACTTGGCTTGAATTAATTTTGGACAAAACTGTATTTTATATGATTTTTATGTTTTACCTATCCGCTTTTATTTCTTGATTATTAGAATTATAAAAAATAATAATTTGGGTAATAATACGTTTTCATAACCATGCCACGCAAACGAATGCGTGATCCAAAACAAAATTAATTAACTTATCATAATTACGCCTCGCAACCGAATCCGAAATCACGACAATCAATTATTTGTAGTACTATTGAGAAATTACTATATTTTGAGAAAATTAATTTTGAAAATTATTAAAATTCAACTATCGCGCTACGCAAGCGAATCCACGAGTTTAGCAAAAGAATAATTAAATTAAAAATTAACTAAAACTAATGAGTATGGTATGACATTGTTGAATTAAGTTATTGAATGTTAAATATCACGCTACGCAAGAGATTTTGTGAAGTTAAAGCGTGCCTACTACTGCCTAGCGTTTAAATTAATTAATTAAGAAAGCGATTAAATTAATTTAATTTTTAAAGGAGAAACTGATATTTATTGGAAATTAATTGTGAGATAGCCATGGCGTTGAAAGTTGGACCAGCCTTGTTATTAAGAAGATATGAGCCTGCTGAAATTACTAAAGGAAAATGAACGATCTATTAAAATAGTTTGGACTTAATCACGTGGGGCCTAGTATTTCAGCCCAAAAATCCTTTCTTTTCTACTTTACAAAACCACTACCCAATCTTATTTTTTTCTATTTGCATTTTTTTAAAAATTAAACTAAAAACAAACCTCAACCTCTCTTTCAATCTAATATCAAAGTTTAAAACTCACAAACACTAACAATAATGTGTTTATCGACAAAAAAAAATACAGCTAACTAAAAAAATAAAGACAAGAAATGAAACATAATTGATTATCTGATTTCTTTTAATTCCAAATAAATGATCCAATGACTTAAACATAAATGATCAATTTCTAGTCACATGAATTTATTCACCTTGACCCAAATGACTGAGATTTAAAACTTTAAAAATAAGGACAAACATGATGTCTAAGACTCAATATTTTAATTCTCAAAATAACAATAAACTTCCCAGTATTCACACATATTCCTCTTTTATCTTCAAACACTATTATCTACTTAGGACCACTTAGAGAAACTAATAAAAAAAGAAGATAAAAACGTTTAACGTGCACCTTCTATTAAACTAAAGAAAGAACAAAAGAAGCTAATATTCCGTTGATGTAACAAGGTATCTCAAAACACTATGTATGTTTCACTGATGAGTTTTAAACTAAACACAAACATCTACTCTAAACTATAACTAATAGAAGATTTAAAATCTATCTAAATCTATCTTACATCACTTGTTCTTTAAACTAAGTTGTGCCATTATACGAGTTAGATCTACCAGCACAAACTCTAAGCAACTAAACAAATCATATATAACTTTTAACTTACAAAGAAGTTAGAAGAAGCTGGAACTTCAAGGAAAAGAGAACACATGTTTCATGAAGTTTGAACACTCATTTATGAGCAGAAGATCACACAACTGTAAAGAAACAGTAATAACACATCAACACATTCATTGCAATAGCTTTATGCAACTAAGAACCAAACTACAGAGTTGGAAAAATACCCAGTTTGCAAAAAATAGAAGAAAAACCAGCAAGATAATGAACCAGCAACCAAGACTCCAGCCAAAACGGAACAGCAACAGCAGGAAGAAAATAGTGAAAACCCAGCGGTGATGAAACCCAGAAACGCAGCAACTTTCGAAGAAGAAAGAGATAAAAAATGACTTCAAGGACTATGTATTTCTGGAAGATTTTGCTCTCAAGAAACTTACTTCACGTTCTCAAGTTTTTGTGTTCTTTTAGAGTCTGTAGAGATGATCTCTCAATATGTGTATGATAGAGTATTTTTATATAAGTAAGAGAGAGTGAGAGTGTGAATTGTTAACGAGAAAGACTGGGAGTGTGAGTTGTTAAAAAGGAAGAGTGAGAGAATGAGTTGTGAGGGAATAATGTGTTGGTGGTAAGATGTGTGCTAAGTAACGTGAGGGAGTTGGGAAAAAATAGGTAAAATGAGTGGTGGAAGTGAGAAGTGAGGTATTGGTGAGATGTGTGAGATATAATTTTCTTAAGTAATAACTATAAAAGGTGAAATAAGAGCTAAAATATGTAGATTAAACTTAAAATATATTTACATACTAAAAAGTGGTGAAAAATTCAAGCATGGTAAAAAATTAGGTGCTCACAACATGCCCCTCTTTGCTTGGAAACATGAATAGTTTTTAGGCAAAGAAAATATGAGCGATACGACTAATTTTTGGCCATACCATTATTCAAAAGGGAAGAGATGAGAGAAAAGAGTGCAACTGAGTCCTGGTTTTGGACAACTTACATATCCCGGGTTATAAGAAAATCAGGCCGTGTGTAGTTCAAGAAAAAGGATGGAATGCTGAGTTGGAGAGTCGAGTGAGGTTCCGTCGAGGCTCCGGTCCGTAGTCATGTTATTACATCAAAATCAAAAAAAACTAAACAAGCCTATCAGCTATCAGTTATAAGATTCCTATCTATTAAGTCTTCTAAAACTTGATCTTGAGTCTTGACTGGTTTTTCACGCGGACTCTGATCTGAACCTTGATGCTATCTAGCGAAGGTTCTAGTTCATTCTTCTACGGCTTTTTCTGACCAAAATGGAAAATTTAAAGCTCGTAACATCAGTCGTCTTGAGCAATCCATATCATTTCCATCTGCTTATGCATTTGGATTCACTTCTTTTTATTTTCTTTTCTTTATTCTGGATTGAGAATTCTTCTTTTGGTCATCTCGAACATTGTGCCTCGATGTAAAACCTGCTCAGACACCAAAACAAATAAACGAACAAAAGTTTTCTTCCCCAGATTTCACTAGGAAAATTTCGTGAGCTATTATAACAAAATTCTAAACTATCATGATAATTTTTTGTGTTTTTTATAGTGCTCTTTTATTGTTAAAAAGATGTCTCAACTAAGGATTGATGTACCTTATGTTGGGAAAATATGGCCAGGGAATGATATATCCTGTATTGGCAATGATATCAGGGAGTGATGTACCCTGCATTTAAGATCAAATCAACTAGGGAGTGGTGTACCCTATGTTGAAAAACACAGCTAGGGATTAGTGTACCCTATACTGGTAAGGAGATCAGGGAGTGGTGTACCCTGCATTTAAGCTCACATCAACTAGGGAGTGGAGACCTTATGTTGGAAAACATAGCTAGGGATTGGTGTACCCTATACTGTTAAGGAGACTAGGGAGTGGTGACCATATGTCAGAAAACACAACTAGGGATTGGTGTACCCTGATACTGGTAAGGAAATATAACCAGGGGTTAGTACCCTATATTAGAGAAAAAGAATGTAATCAGGGGTTGATATCCTGTATTACTGAAATGAAATGTAACCAGGGGTTGGTACCCTGTATTACTGATATGAAATGTAACCAGGGATTAGCTCCTTGTATTACTGAAAAGAAAATATAACCAGGGGTTGGTGCCCTGTATTACTGATATAAAATATAATCGGGGGTTGGGGCCCTGTATTACTGGTTGGCACCCTGTATTACTGAAAAGGAAATATAACCAGGGGTTGTTGCCTTGTATTACTGAAAAGGAAATATAACCAGGGGTTGGTGCCCTGTATTACTAAAAATTAAATGTAACCAGGGGTTGGTGCCCTGTATTACTGAAAATAAAATGTAACTAGGGGAACCAACCCCTAGTTGGTTCCCTTTATTACTGAAAAGAAAATGTAACCAGGGGTTGATGTCCTATATGGAAATGTAACCGGGTGTTAGTACCCTGTATTACTGATAAGAAAATATAATCTGGGGTTGGTGTCCTGTATTACTGAAAAGGAAATATAACCGGGGGTTGGTGCCCTGTATTACTAAAAAGGAAATGTTACCGGGGGTTGGTACCCTGTATTACTGATATAATGCCGAATTCCCTGGGAGAAAAGGTTCAACTTGGGTTAAACTATGAAAAGCAAGCCTAAGCGAAAAGCATTTCTACCCGAAAATATGAGCTGAATCCCCCCAGACGAAAAGGTTCTACCTGGGTTAAGCTACGAAAAGCAAGCCTGGGAGAAAAGTACTTATACCCGAAAATATGAGCTGGATCCCCTAGGTAAAAATGGTTCTACTTGAGTTAAGCTACGTAAAACAACCTGAGCGAAGAGTACTTCTACCCGGAAATATGAGCTGGATCCCCCTAGGCGAAACGGTTCTACCTGGGTTAAGCTACGTAAAACAACCTGGGCGAAGGATACTTCTACCCGAAACTATGAGCTGGATCCCCCTTGGCAAAACAGTTCTACTTGAGTTAATCTACGTAAATGAGATGTATGAATAGTAGTGATGCATGCTGAAAACAAAATAAAATAGAGATTCTGAGGAACTTAACTTTGGTGACATTCGTCCTTTGACAATCACCATTCTGCACTGCTTTGTTCCTGCTCCAAACAAAGAAAAATTATGAGTTTTCAAAGCGGTGGTCGGTTTGTGGCCTTGATGCCCTAAGGAGTTTGAATTCATGGCCACTCCGTTGTCGAAGAACTGATTCTATCAGAGTGGTACCGAGATGCTCAGATACTCTATATCGCTTTCTGGAGACTTGGCTTTCCGACGTTGCCCTGACTGTTTCATACCCGAATGTCCATAGTACCGCTAATCCTTGTCCCTAAATCGAGGACATTTTTTCTTTAAAATCAAACTTAGTTGTCTTGCACCCAATATCAGTTTGTGTTCGTAGTGATTATGAACTTTATCCATGAAGCAAGTCTTGCTTAGGCGACCTTTTTAGTTTCTTTGAGATAGTTTGTTCGGCTTAGTAAAAGAGATCAAAGACGGATTCGTGCCTTTGTTAATGCCGTATATGCCCAAAATTGTACTCGGTATTACAGGAAAATTATAGCCAGTTTTGCAGCCATTTCTTTGCTTCGCTTTTGATGCAAGATTAGACCGGAAGGGACTCAAAGAAGAATTATGGGAAAAACATAAGATCAATTGAAAGTAAAAAGAAAAAGGAATTGTGTTTAAACAAAAGGTGTCCCTTTGGGGGAGAGGAATAGGGAGACTTATCTGGAGGTGTGTGCCGACTTCAATGAATCATGACATGCATTTTGCACTAGACGCCTGATCCGTCTGAGCTGTCTTATTCTCAAAATCCGGGCAAATGTTCATCTTGAAACTGTCTTAGTTGTGCTCATACCGGAGTATCAAAGACCCTCATTCGGCTAGTAGTGCCCTTTGCGGGTTTTCGCTAACTGACCCCCCTCATTTCTCTACTCACTGTCGCCTTATGGTGCTAATCTAGGTTTTTACCAATAAGACTCTCATTTCTCTGCTCACTGTGTACAGTGCCCATACAAGTTTTCACCGATAAGACTCTCTCATTTTTTTATTTTTTATTTTTATTTTATTTTTCACTAAGATACTGCATGCAGAAGGTTGCCAAATGCCCTTGGCATGGAGACTTCAAGCATTCTCAAAGATCGATCAGAAGTTCCTAAAAGGGAAAAGGCGATAAGAACCTTGAACTGAATTACAAATTTTGGAACCGTTTTTATAGAAAAAACCGTAAAATAAAATAAACTTCTGCCCCAGTTTTGGAGTATTGGAAATATGGATTTTTTTGTTATGATGGGACCGAACCAAGGGTAAGACTGCCTACGTATCCTTTCGGAATCAGGTCGGACGTAGTTCACTGACTCAGAATTTTTTTTACAAGTACACGGGTTCCAAAAGAAGGGGAAACCAAGAAGACAAATATGGCTCAAAAGGGCAAACAAAAGGGTGACACCTATTTGGGGTGGTGAGCAAAGATATCCTTCGTTATCTCGATCGGAGAAAATCGATGCATGGAAGTTCTGCAATGGGTATATATCAAACATAATATCTTTTGACTGCATCTGCATTAATAGTCATGTCTAGTACCAGTCCTTCTTCATCTACCAAGTGCAAAGCCCCTTTTGGTAACACTTTCTTGATGATGTAGGGTCCTTGCCAGTTCGGGGCGAACGCACTTTTTTTTTATAAGCGTGTGCCATTCTTTGCTGGTATAACTAGCCAAAACACATTGCTGTTAGCCGTTTTTCATCAATCAACATTAGCTGTTCTAATCGAGTCTTGACCCACTCAGTGTCTTCAATCTTCGATTCCAAAATGATTCGGAGAGAGGGAATTTCAATTTCTGCTGGTATTACAACTTCAGTTCCATATACAAGCAGATAAGGAGTTGCACCAACAGATGTGCGAGCAGTCGTGCGGTATCCCAAAAGAGCAAAATGAAACTTTTCATGCCATTGTCTAGACCCTTGGATCATCTTCATGAGAATCTTCTTGATGTTCTTGTTTGCCGCTTCAACGGCTCCATTGGTTTTTGGTCGGTAAGGGGTAGAATGGCTATGCACAATTTTAAATTGCTCACATACCTCCTTTATCAGATGACTATTTAGATTGGCTGCATTGTCAGTGATAATGGTCTTTAGGATACTAAAATGACAGATGATGCTGGAATGAACGAAGTCTACCACTGCTTTCTTGGTGACTGCTTTGAAAGTAACTTCCTCCACCCACTTGGTGAAGTAGTCAACGGCGACCAAAATGAATCTATGCCCATTTGAAGCCTTTAGCTCAACGAACTAATAACATCCATTCCCCAAGCAACGAAAGGCCAAGGAGAGTACATAGGATGCAACTCCAATGGAGGCAAGTGAATCAGGTCGCCATGAATCTAGCATTGGTGACATTTGCAAACAAAGCTGAAGTGTTACAACCTATTTTTTCGTACGCACGAGTACATCATAAGTCAATTGATGTAAGCTCAGAAATGAAATAATATTTGAAAAGTTTACAAAGTAAGTTAATCATGTTACCTCGGAGGTTACAAATATTGAAGATCATGAATAACAAGTACAAAGAGGGTTGGAAGGTTCAGAAGCAAAAGGGATTGAAGAAAATAATGTTTCGTCAAAAGTCGACAAGTTGAGAATGTTATAGCATGTAATTTTGGGGCGAGACCAAGGTATTTAACATGATAAAGAGGTTATTCTATGAGTTATGTTAGTCGTATGATAGTCGTGTCTTATGTTTTGAAGTCAAGAGAGTGGTGGAACAAAGTCGATGAAAGTCATCACAAGTTACGTTCATAAGTTTTACTGAAACTTTGGGTAAAATGTAACTGCCATTTTCTCCCAATATACTTAGATTTATAGGGTGTTACACCCATCAAATTAAATATCTATGAGTCTATTTTCTAACGCATTAAACCATTTGTCAATACGATATCGGAGTAGAGAGATATGAGCATTAGTGCAAGACTGCGCAGACTGTCACCTACTTGCTTAAACGAAAATCCAAAAATGAGCCAGTTCGGGTCGTCCAAAATGGGCTAGTTCCGGTCGTCCAAAGAGGTATTTTGAAAGGCCTATCCCCTTAATTTATTAGACTGATAATAAGAAAAAATAACTAGACATAATCTCTGCAAAAATCCTCCCAAATATTGCCCACAAACCCCAATTGATTTTCTCTCCCTTTCAAGTTCTAATTGGAGGTAAAGCCTAGAGTTTGAAGAACCAAGATAGAAGCTAGAGTTATCCAACAAATAAGGTAAGTTTACTGCTCTATTTCATCCATTTTTTCTGCTTTAGATGCATAGTAAGTCATTCTATATTTGTAAGAACTTACGGGACGGTGATCGAAAGCCGTGAGTTCGAGTTATTCACTTGTAGCAGACTATTTTGTGGACTATTTTGTGGTGCTATTGGGCTGCGTGTTTTACTACTGTTTTGTGGAGTTTTGGAGGTGGAAGGGTGTGAAGGATTACCACATAAATGCAGAGTGGTGGGCTGGTCGTTCGTCGTAACATTTACGGGTTGTTTGACACTACTACGATGGTCGTTTTGTGTATGAAGAGATTGGGGTGTGTTGGGCTGTTTTGTAGTATTTTGTGGTGTATATAAGGTTGGAAAATAATGTATACATGTTGATATTGTTGTATTCTTGTGTTGGTGTTATCTTGAATTTGGAGGAAGTAAGGATTATAGGGGAGATGATGTCCGTTTTAATACAAAATAAGCTTGTCGTTCATTGTGCGATAGTTGTACCTTCCGTAACTTAATGATAGTATTATTATCGTTGTTGTAGATTAAGGTACGAAGAAGCGAGTTCAGCTTGGTTATTGGAAAGATTGTGATAAGGTATGTTAAGGCAAAACCTTTCTTCATTTTGGCATGATCCCGTAACTACATGAGTTTGATAACGAGGCATAAAGGGAAGTTCGTATTCCTGAACTTATGTATATTATCCTAGTCTCATAAATTACAGTATTCTCCTTATCGGGACTTCATATTCAGTTTAGTGTTGTCTTCTTTTAGCAAAGAGAGCAGAGAGTGTGTGTGTGTGTGTGTGTGTGTGTGTGTGTGTGTGTGTGTATATATATATATATATATATATATATACATACATACATATGCATACAGTATTACAGTATTTTCACCACCATCGAGCTATAATCGGTGGGCAGGCCCCTATTGGGCAACCTCTGATAAGATGGTAAGTTATATACCGAGCCTACTGTGGCCGAGCGCCTATGAGCGAGCCCAGAATAGGCAAGATACAGAGCCTAGTATGGCCGAGCGCCTATGAGCGAGCCTACTACGGCAGTATAGTTACACATATCGAGCCTTATAGGGCCGGGCAACTATTTTACATACTATATGGAGAGAGTTGAGTCAGTATCAGCAGGTAAGCATATATTCAGATTATTTTTGACTCCCTGTTACATTCAGTTATTATATCATCAGTTCAGTTTCAGCTTTCAGTTATTCTGTTGCCTTACATACTCAGTACATTATTTTGTACCGACGTCCCTTTGTTGGGGACGCTGTATTTCATGCCTGCAGGTCCTGATAGACAACTGGAAAGACCTTCCCAGTAGACAGAGCCAAATATCAGCTTGGTTAGTAAGCTCCACTTCCCCGGAGTTACCAGGTCTAGACCTTGGAGTCCGTTTTATATATACATGTTTGATGGGTAGGTCGAGGCCCTGTCCCGACCATGATATAGTTCAACTATCTCTAGAGGATTGTGTGCAAGTCCTGTATAGTTTGTATATCAGTAGATGTTCATGGCAGCCTTGTCAGCCTGCACATTTATATATATCTCATATGAGAGATACGATATTTTCAGATGATTCAGAATATGGCCTCATCGGCCTAGGTTGAGGGTTACCCCTCTAGAGTTCACAGTTACAAAGTGGTACGCTCGGGCCGAATATGGTACCGGGTGCCGGCCACGCCTCTTCAGGTTTGAGGCGTGACAAATTTGGTATCAGAGCAGTTTTATCCTAGGGAGTCTACAAGTCGTGTCTAGTAGAGTCTTATTTATGGGTGTGTTGTGCACCACACCTATAATCAAGAGGCTACAAGTCATTTAGGAGTCTGTTACCCTTCATTCAAATCCAAATCGTGCTATAGAGCTGATTCATAAGAGTTCAACACAAAGCTTATGTTTGCTAATGATATAGAGATGCTTTCAATTAGAAAACTTATAGCGATCTAGAGGGCTAATACAACAGCAGGTAAGGGCATTAGTAGACAGAGAATTCTTGACTACGTGGCCCTGTTTGAGACCCTATTAGATCGTGCTTACCATATGTGCGAATTTCCCATTTACCCTAAGATGAGAATATCTAACATACCCCATGAATAGTAGGCCATGAGAGTATCAGAAGGTAAAAGTATAAGTTTCAACAGGTAGCAGAAGCATGGTGAAGAAGGGTACGAGGTACCTAGTTAATGAAGATTATCCGAATTTCCACGTCAGGCAGAGAAATAAAAGGATTCTAAGTTACCTTCAACAAAAATAGAGGTGTGTACAATTGGCCACACCCATCTCAGTTATGCCCTATGGGAGCTAACATATATAGTTTAAGAGAGGGATGTGATATCAAGATCCAGGTTGGGTTAGAGTAACCCAAAATGGTGGATTGAGCCAGGGGAGCTAAAAGTGAAACAATGTTTTATTGAATTTTTCAGAATAATGCGTTAGACAGAAGTATTAGCAGGAGAATAAGAAGAGAGTAAATGAAGTATTATGAGTAAGACGTGATAAATGGGTGATAACGGTAAATCAAAATATGATATGATGACAGAGTCTATAGTCAAGTGAAGGAAAAGACAAGAGGTGACAGGCCTTGAGACAATAAAAGAGTATAGGCCAAAAGTCATATCCTCATTTCGAGAAATGGGTTGGTGCGTCTAACGTGATTACCAAAACAAAACATTTAGACACTCGGAGTAATAGAAATCAACATGGGCTAGTGAACAAGATAAACTGAACATTAATTAGGGATCGAATGAGGTGATGATAGTCGACATCAAGAGAATTTCAAAGATTGCATTCAAACAATAATACAATCGACAACAGAAGAATAACCTTTAACGGTCACTTAGGAAGACGCTTCCCTAAAGCAATCACTTTGAGCAATGTTAAGCTTAAGGGACTAAGTGTTCCAGTTACACTAGGTATCTGATACTGCCGTGTGCAAGATATTCAATTATCCTTGGTACATAAGGGTTACTACAAGGCGAGTAAGTGTCAATAAAGACGTGAAAAGACATCAAAGATGAAGAGGTAAAATATTTATAAGTCAGTCTTCATAGCATTAAATGTTAATACTCTCCTAAAGATGGGAAGATGGTGTAATATGGTATTAAGTTAGAGTTAAGTGGTTCAGGTAACTATGGAATAGTAAAGGAAGAATGCAGTAAATGGCGAAAGGAATGATATTGCATTTATTCAGATCCTACAGACATGATACGACTCCAGAACATTATGCAAGCACGACGCTAGGGAGAAGCAGTAAGGGTTCCCACACCAGATGTTATTGATAAATAAGTGCGAATGAACACTTGATACATTAGGAGCCAGTGCAAAAGTTAAGTTAAGATAGAAGACATAACCCAAGAGAGGTTACCCAGAATGTAAATATGAGTATGGACTGACGAGTAGTTAGTAGTTCATTCAGGAATTCAGGAAGAGCCTATCCATGTCTAGACAAAAGGTATCAGATAAATCAGTAGATCATGCAAGATAAACGAAGTGAAACCCAACATAGGAAATTCGGTCTCGTAGATACAACATCGTAATCCTTGAGAAATATTGTGATAGGAGTTGGGGTAGTAAAAGGTACCGTATAAGTATTATGGAAATAAAAGAGAGAGTGCCACTAAGGAGATAATAAAAATTTGAGTGCAGAAGTAACCCTACGAGCATAAGGGCGCCAAGATAAGTAACTAAAGATAATTATTGGCAAGTCAGTACATCAAAATTTTCGTCGGGTATAGGATGTTAAAATCTCCCAGCTTTACAGGAGTCAAAGGGTCTTCCCTATGTGCTACAACTAAAGACTAGTTGAGGAAATAAGGAAGAAGGCTTCAACATAAGCATAGTGACCTAAAGAAGAAATGATCTTGTAACAACAGTCTCACTACAATATTGTATACACTCTATAAGAAGTGGCACCTATAGTGGCTAATGAACGAGAAGTAAAAATCAAAAGTAATATTTGAGATCATATGAGTTGCACGAAATTCCAATAGGTGTGGGCACTAAGATAAGCCAAGTATTCATGCAATAAGTGGCAGAACGACCAGGAGAAGTAATTGCGCACTTTTAAAGAAAACTGAGAAGGCATGAAAGGAATTATTCAATCAATGACCCAGAGTTAGTTACATTATGACCGCACTTAACATTTCAGAGTATTATGCATGCAGCATATATGTTGACATTCTTACAACTATATGAGACTCCGGTATAAAGTTAAAAGAAAGAATTGAGTCCACCTCACAGACAAAGTCTTGAATTATTAGAAGATTATATTATGGATGTTCCATGGCATCCACCAAAGTCGAAAGTAATAATACCCTGAGCAGCATATCGGAAGATAGCTTAAGCCTACTTAAAGTCTGGGAGAGAAGAGGAAACTAACGAGTTACATCAGGCAAGTGAATCATGAGTCTGATTATTAGACCAATATAATTATAGAAATCATGATTCTGAACATTGCAAAATCACTCTTAACATTAGGGGTACAAGAAAGATAGTACAACAGCCATATTCTATAACGACTCTACAATAAAGCCAGATAAAAAAAAAGTACCAGCCTCATAAGGAGTAAGTATGAAGCACCCGCAGGATTATGTAAGCACTAGAGATGCAAGTTTATAGTAGAGATTCAAGTTGTGGATGTGAATTCTACCTATGTGGAAGGGAGGTTATGTAAGAGACAGAAGATACAATGCGAGATTAAAAGCTAAGTAAGGTAAGGGTTAAGAAGGTACGAGATGCTCAAGTGTAGAAGGTTGTAAATAGTCCATACATTAGATAGAGGGCTAGAAGCGTCGTGATTCAGTATCCACAAATGATAGTGGTGTTGTCAGTGACATATCTTCTAGTCTATAGTTTCCAAGTACCGAGAGGTCTAGTTAAGAGAGTAAAGAAGAGTTGAAGATGATTTGATGTCTCGCTTGAAGTTCCAGAATAACATAAGGAAATGTATGGTGCTATAAAGTTAAAGGAAGGTTATGAGTACTATAAATAGATATGTGTAGGTCGCAAGCTAAAGTATGGTATAGCAACGAGGTTTTAGGTGGACAAGAGTAAGGATAAGCAGAGGTGATTGAGAAGGTAACGAGAATAGGTAAGGCCTCAGAATTAAGCCCATCAAAACAAGAGAGCTGATGGTTTCCGTAAATTATACAAAAAACTTAGTATAGCCTGAATGAACTCAGAGCAGTCTAAGACTATGAGCAATTTGAAGAGATGAAATGTTGCCCTAGTAGTAGAATAAGGGTGTAATTGTGATAGATAAGAGGATGATGTTAAGGCCATTGATTGGTTAATGATTCAAAGAGAAGAGATTTCATGAATTGCATGAGATTACAATACCCCTCATAAGATGAATCATGTTAGGATGCGATGAAATACGGTTATTGAAGTATAGTATCGTCCCTAGGTGGATCAAGCAAATAACTTCAGATGTTCCCTGATGAGACGTGATCCCTAAGGACAATGTATTACGTAAGAGGTTTCAAGTTATCAGTGGTAGATTAGAGATCAATATTAAGGTGAATCAACAATAGGCAGATAAAATTTCCAAAGTATGAGATGATATTAGGCCGTCATTCTTAAAATGAACGGTAATGAGGAAGAACTAAAGGACTTAGATTTATACATATAGGATAAGCAACGAGAGGGTAAAATGGAGTTGGGTAGCAAACCTAGGCAATAATAAATCGAAGTAAGTGTGATGGTGTAGTATAACCTACCTAGATGTAGTAAATCCATAAGGATAATATTTACAAGTCTACAAAATAAGATATCTCAACAGGCGTATGTTTGACAAAGTACTGAGCAAAAAACTTACACTACACCTATATACCCCGGGAAGAACAACTTGTCATAGTTTTGTATATGTTCCCAAAGTGAGGCCCAGAGATTGGCTAAAAGTTGGAGGAAAAGGAACAGAAGAGTCACATAGGCGCAAATACAAGGACAAAGTCGTACAGGCTGCATGATAGAAGGTCGCAATAATTACGAGATTGGAAGGATTCCGACCACAAGTCGTGGTGTGAGAAAAAGGCCTAAAGGGGGAATGCCCTGGCCTATGGATTTATTCATAGAACAGTTGCCTAGATGGAGAGGCCAGCAATAAATTATTTATAAGAGCTATAGGTTATAAGACTGATAAGTGCACCAGTCAATATTCGAGGACGGATGTTCCAAAGGGGGGGAATGATGTTACAACCCATATTTTCGTATGTACGAGTACGTCATAAGTCAATTAATGTAAGCTCAGAAATGAAATCATATTTGTAAAGTTTACAAAGTAAGTTAATCATGTTACCTCAGAAGTTACAAATATTAAAGATCATGAACAACAAGTACAAAGAGGGTTGGAAGGTTCAGAATCTAAAGGAATTGAAGAAAATAATGTTTTGTCGAAAGTCGACAAGTTGGGAATGTTATAGCATGCACTTTTGGGGTGAGACCAGGGTGTTTAACATGATAAGGAGGTTATTTTATGAGTTATGTTAGTTGTATGATAGTCGTGTGTTATGTTTTGAAGTCAAGCGAGTGGTGGAACAAAGTCGATAAAAGTCATCACAAGTAACTGCCATTTTGTCCCAATATACTTAGATTTATGGGGTGTTACACCCATCAAATTAAAGATCTATGAGTCTATTTTCTAACGCATTAAACCGTTTGTCAATACGATATCAGAGTATAGAGATATGGGCATTTTTGCGAGACTGCATAGACTGTCACCTACTTGCTTAAACGAGAATCCAAAAATGGGCCAGATCGGGTCGTCCAAAAATGGGCCAGTTCCGGTCGTCCAAAGAGGCATTTTTAAAAACCTATCCCCTTCATATATTAGACTCATAATTGTGTAAAATAACCAGACATTCTGCAAAAATCCTCCCAAAATTTGTCAACAAGCCCCAATTGATTTTCTCTCCCTTTCAAGTCCTAATTGGAGGTAAAGCCTAGAGTTTGAAGAACCAAGATAGGAGCTGAGTTATCCAACAAATAAGGTAAGTTTACTTCTCTATTTCATCCATTTTTTTCTTCTGTAGATGCATAGTAAGTCATTCAATATTTGTAAGAACTCACGGGACGGTGATCGGAAGCCGCGAGTTCGAGTTATTCACTTGTAGCGGACTGTTTTGTGGTGCTGTTGGGATGCGTATTTTACTACTGTTTTGTGGAGTTTTGGAGGAGTAAGGGTTTGGAGGAACACCACATAAATGCAGGGTGGTGGGCTGGTTGTTCGTCATAACATTTTTGGGCTGTTTGACATTACCACGGTGGTCATTTTGTGTATGAAGAGAGTGGGGTGTGTTGGGTTATTTTGTAGTATTTTGTGGTGTATATAAGGTTGGAAAATAATGTATACATGTTGATATTGTTGTATTCTTGTGTTGTTGGTGTTATCTCGAATTTGGAGAAAGTAAGGATTATAGGGGAGATACTACCCGTTTTAATACAAATAAGCTTGTCGTTCGATGTGCGATAGTTGTACCTTTCGTAGCTTAATGATAGTATTATTATCGTTGTTGTAGATTAAGGTAAGAAGAGGCGAGTTCAACTTGGTGATTGGAAAGATTGTAATAAGGTATGTTAAGGCTAAACCTTTTCTCATTTTGGCATGATCCCGTAACTACATAAGTTTGATAACGAGGCATAAAGAGAAGTTCATATTCTTGAACTTATGTACATTATCCTAGTCTCATAAGTTATAGTACTCTCCTTATCGGGACTTCATATTCAGTTTAGTGTTGTCTTCTTTTAGCCAAGAGAGCAGAGAGTGTGTGTGTGTGTGTATATATATATATATATATATATATATATATATATATATATATATATATATATACACACACACACATAGTATTACAGTATTTTCACCATCATCGAGCTATAATCGGTGTGCAGGCCCCTATTGGGCAACCTCTGATCAGATGGTAAGTCATATACCGAGCCTACTGTGGCTGAGCACCTATGATCGAGCCCAAAATGGCCGAGATACAGAGCCTAGTATGGCCGAGCGCCTATGAGTGAGCCTACTACGACAATGTAGTTACACATACCGAGCCTTATAGGGCCGGGCAACTATTTTACATACTATATGGAGAGAGCTTAGTCAGTATCAGCAGGTAAGCATATCTTCAAACTATTTTTGACTCCCTGTTACATTCAGTTATTATATCATCAGTTCAATTTCAGCTTTCAGTTATTTTGTTGGCTTACATACTCAGTACATTATTTTGTACTGACGTCCCTTTACTGGTGATGCTACATTTCATGACTGCAGGTCCTGATAGACAGCTGGATAGACCTTCCCAGTAGACAGAGCCAAATATCAGCTTGGTTGGTAAGCTCCACTTCCCCGGAGTTACCAGGTCTAGACTTTGGAGTCCGTTTTATATATACAGGTTTGATGGGTAGGTCGAGGCCCTGTCCCGACCATGATACAGTTCAACTATCTCTAGAGGTTTGTAGACAAGTCCTGTATAGTTTGTATATCAGTAGATGTTCATGGCGGCCTCGTCAGCCTGCACATTTTGTATACATATATATATATATATATATATATATATATATATATATATATATATATATATATATATATATATATCTTTGGGTATGTTTACCCCTCAAATGAGAGAGACGATATTTTCAGATGATTCAGAATATGGCCTCATCGGCCTAGATTGAGGGTTACCCCTCTAGAGTTCACAGTTACAGAGTGGTATGCTCGGGCCGAGTATGGTACCGGGTGCCGGCCACTCCTCTTCAGGTTTGAGGCGTGACATAAAGCAATCTCGCTCCATAGTAAGCCAATAATACCATGTCCGCAGAATCTTCTTCGCCAAAATGTATCCATTAATGTGAGGCCAACACACCCCCGAATGCACTTCATTCATGATCCGTTCAGCTTCTATAGAGTCTATGCATCTCAACAAGTTTAAATATGGGGTAATTTTGTACAAAATTCCTCCATTCAGGAAGAAACCAATAGCGAGCCGCCTTATAGTTCTTTTTTGATCTCCCTTGTAATGCTCTAGGTACTCCTTTGTATTCAAGAATCGTTTTATGTCATGATACCATGGTTCACCATCTGGTTCTGGCTCAATTGTATTGTAGTAACCGTGTTGATTCCGAATTTGGATTTGCAATGGATCAATATGAGTGTTGCCTGAATAAGGGAGCATGGAGGCTAAGGTAGCCAAGGCGTCGGCTAGCTCGTTGTGAAACTTGGGAATGAACCTAAATTCGATGGATTTGAATCCTTTGCTCAAGTCTTGTACACATGGTCTGTATGGAATAAGCTTGATGTCTCGAGTCTCCCATTCGCCTTGGGCTTGACAGATAAGCAAGTCGGAATCTCCCATAACCAATAGTTCATGCACCTCCAGATCGAGGGCCATATTCAGACCCATGATACAAGCTTCGTATTTTGCTGTATTATTGGTACAGAAGAACCAAAGTCAGGCCGTTGCAGGGTAATGTTGTCCAATAGGTGAGACGAGGATTGCCCCGATCCCACCTCCTTTGATATTGATAGCCCCATCAAAATACATTTTTCGTACATAGTTGTCGTCCGGAACTACTTCCTCTATTGAGTTAACCTCTTCATCTGGGAAGTATGTGCTAAGTGGCTTGTAATCATCATCAACTGGATTCTCTGCCAAAGCCTGTGCTTTCCTTGCGGTGCGAGTGACATAGATGATGTCGAACTCTGTGAGCAGGATTTGCCATTTTGCGAGCCTGTCAATGGGCATTGGCTTTTGGAAGATGTACTTCAAAGGATCCATTCTAGATACGAGGTAAGTAGTGTAGGCCAAAAGATAATGCCTCAGCTTCTGAGCGACCCAAGTCAAGGCACAACATGTTCTTTCTAAAAGGGTGTACTCAACCTCATAATTGGTGAACTTCTTGCTCAAATAATAGATTGCATGTTCCTTTTTGCCTGTTGCATTATGTTGCCCCAGAACGCATCCAAAGGAATTATCCATCACCGATAGATAGAAAAAAAAAAGGCCTACCAGGTTCAGGTGGGACCAATACAGGGGGTTTTGACATATAATCTTTGATCTTGTCAAAAGTTTTTTGGCAATCGTCTGTCCACTTGGTAGCAGCATCCTTTTTCAGCAACATAAAGATGGGCTCGCATGTGGTTGTGATATGAGCAATGAACCTACTGATGTAGTTCAACCTCCCGAGCAAACTCATGACCTCCGTTTTGTTCTTCGGGGGTGGCAGATCTCGAATAGACTTTATCTTAGATGGATCCAATTCGATGCCTTTCCGGCTGACTATAAAACTGAGGAGTTTCCCAGATGGAACCCCAAATGCACACTTGGCTGGATTGAGTTTAAGGTCATGCCTTCAAAGCCGTTCGAAGAACATTTTCAAATCGCGCACGTGATCAACCTGTGTCTTTGATTTTATGATGACATCATTGACATATACTTCAATCTCTTTGTGCATCATGTCATGGAAAATGGTAGTCATGGCTCTCACGTAAGTTGCCCCTGTATTCTTCAAACCAAATGGCATGACCCTATAACAATAAATACCCCATGGAGTGGTGAAAGCGGTCTTTTCTGCATCATCCTTATCCATTAGAATCTGGTGGTACCCAGCATAGAAATCCACGAATGATTGTATCTCATGCTTTGCGCAATTATTTACAAGAATGTGGATATTTGGTAAAGGAAAATTATACTTTGGACTTGCTTTGTTCAGGTCCCTGTAGTCAACACAGATTCTGGTTTATCCATCCTTCTTTGGCACATGCACATTTGCCACCTAGGTGGTGCATCAGACAGCTCTGACCACATTGGCGCTCAGTTGCTTCATTATTTCCTCTTTGATTTTGTCACTCATGTCTGTTTTAAAATTGTGTTGCTTTTGTTGGACTAGTGGAAAATTAGGATACTTGGGAAGCTTATGAACCACTAGATCAGCACTTAAACTCGGCATATCATCATAAGACCAAGCAAACACATCTCTGTATTCAAATAAAAGTTAAATCAAGGAATCTCTGGTTTTTTGTTTGGTATGAATGCTTATCTTTGTTTCTCTAACTTCTTCATGACTTCCGATATTAATTAGCTCAGTTTCATTGAGGTTGGGCTTAGGCTTGTTTTCAAATTTTTCAAACTCTTTTTTTATTTCCTCAACAACCTCATCTTCATCATATTCAACCTCTTGATGTATTATTTCGAATTTAGACAGCTTTCTAAGATCTGGGCGTGAATTCCGCATGCATGTCATGTTATTAAAGCTGGCATTAACAAAACCGAAATGGAAACAAAATGACAGGAATTAGGAAAAGGAAAAGACACAAAACATAATACGAAACTGAACTGCATTTCATTGAATATGAAAGGATAAAAGGGTTAACATAAAAATAAAACAATAATACTGAGATGTTTGGATTACAACCCTAAAAGTAACAAAAAGTACCAAACAAAAAAGAAGATGCAAAAGCAAACTACCAAGACTCCTTCCTTGTGGGGAGATGAGTTGCTTCCTAGTTGTTGAGCATGGTGTCTGGGCCAATTAGTTGCATATCGGCATGACTAGTGCCTTTACCAGCCTGGATCATATTCACTTCAGAAAACATCTGGCTAAGGCCATGGAAGATTTCATCAATATTTGCCTGTGCTGAGGAATTTTGACCCTCTTGGAGTCGTGGCTTGACAAAAGTGTAGAAAATGTGAGGGATAGGTTGCTGCATGACCCACCCATGCTTTTTGCGGTGCTTGGCTTTGTCTTCATCTACTTGTGTTGGCCTGAAGCCTAAACCAAAAGTACCCTTGTTACTGAACGGAGAAATTGGTTCCGAAATTCCTTGAAATGATGCCCCCAAGCCTCTTCCTGGCTCATAAACTTGTCTCAGCATAAGTGCAGCCACCATAACATATGTGGCGGAGAGACGAGTATGCATAATGGGCTTTCCTTCCTCAATATGGTCTGCAACAACCACTTCGAAAGCTTGATAGACAATGGACTCACATCCTTCCTTGGCCTCAATACACAGGATTAATGGGTCTATATAAATGGATGACTCGTCTTCTCCGTGAACAATAATTTCTTGCCTTTCATGTTCGAATTTGAGCATTTGATGCAAGGTGGATGACACATCTCGGGCCGTATGGATCCATGGCCTTTTAAGAAGAAAGTTATAAGAAGTTTCCATGTTCACTACTTGGAAGACAATTTCAAAATCATCCGGCCCAATCGTCATGGTGAGGTTGATCTCCCCAATGGTATCTCTCGCCGATCCATCAAAAGCTCAGATACGAACATTGTTGAGTCGGATTCTGTTTGTATTGACCTTCATTCTTTGCAAGGTAGAGAGAGGGAATATATCTACACTCGAGCCTCCATCAACCATGACTCGATTTATATAATGACCCTCACATTTGACAATCAGGTGCAAAGCCCTATTGTGCCCGGCTCCCTCCTCGGGAAGTTCATCAGCAGTAAAGGAGATTTTATTCACCTCAAAAAATCTGTTGGCCACCTTCTCTAACTGATTCACGGTGATCTTCTCTGAGACATGTGCCTCATTCAGGATCTTCATTAGTACATGAGTATGCTCTTCTGAGTGTATGAGCTGAGATAACTGAGAGATTTGGGCAGGAGTATTTCTCAATTGGTCAATGATTGAGTAATCCTGAACTTTCATCTTTTTCAAAAGCTCTTCTGCCTCTTCTTCAGTGACTAGTTTCTTTATTGGCATTTGGCCTTCTCTGATTTGCTTGGACTTCCTCAACTCTTCTGGAGAGTAACACCTCCACGATCGAGTTAAACCTCTAGTTTCCCCCACTTCTTCTATGATTTCCTTGCATTTGTAGGTCACCACAGTTTTGTTGTAGTTCCAAGGAATGGTTTGCATGTTTGTCACACGGGGTTGTATGGCAGGCTTGATTATGATCAGCTCTATTATACCCTTCGTACCGCCCTGATTCTGCCTTGTGATGAGGTGGCCTCCAAGGATATACAACCTTGTGTTTGGAACATTGGAGCGAACTTCCAATCTTGAGACCTTGGGAACAAATAAAGTTGCCTTTTCTGAGCTCGGGGGGCCTTTCACAATTAACGACACATCTTGGCTTGGACTTACTTCCAGTTTGGTTCTCTCTTGAATCGTCCTCGCAGTCATTTCTGATCGACCAACCGGCTTGTATTCTTGATCTCGGCCAATTATTCCCACAAAATGAACATCATTGTGTACTGGCAACAGGTTTTTGGTCACATTAGGAGGGTCCTCTCCATTCATCACTATAATCAATTTTTCAACAATGAGTCTTTCTATGGCTCTTTTCAGTGTCCAACAGTCATCAGTGTTATGCCCCGGGGCACCTGAATGATATTCACATCTAGCATAGGATTGAGCATTAAACACTGTATACTGTGGTGGGTCCACAGAGTACTGAGGAATTGGCGGGGAATAATAATGTTGAGGGTAGATGGATTTCCCCTGCTGAACTTGCACATAAGGGTGCGATGCCCCTCTTTGAACTTCCCTAGATCTCGAAGTCATCATGGACCCTTCATCTCTCTTGTTTCTATTTGCCAAACTTCCCGACCCATTTTGGATTGCTTGGGTGGTGGCTTTGAGAGCAGCTTGACTTACAATTCTGCCAATCTTGAGGCCATTTTCGATCGTCTCCCCTATTTACTTGCTTTTGCAAAAGGTCTACCCATTGCAGACATCATGTTCTGAAAGTAATCAGGCTCTTGAGACTCCAAAAAAATAGTGATCAACTCGTGATTATCCATGGGTGTCTTAACTCTAGCCGCTTGCTCCCTCCACTTGATGGCATACTCCCTAAAGCTTTCAGTCAGCTTTTTCTTCATATTGGACAAGGAATTGTGATCTGGTGCAATATCAATATTGTATTGGAATTGTTTGACGAAGGCCTGGGCTATGTCATCCCAGACATACCAGTGAGAGGTATCTTGGTCAATGAACCATTCAGAGGCTACCCCCACAAGACTTTACCCAAAATAAGCCATCAGCAATTCTTCTTTTCCACCTGCACCCCTCAGCTGGTTGCAGTACCTTTTCAAGGGGGCGATAGGGTTGCCGTGTCCATCATATTTCTAAAATTTTGGGGTCTTGAACCCTGGTGGAAAATAGATGTGAGGGAACATGCATCGATCACTGAATGAAACACTTTTGTGACTACCTAGTCCTTGAATGTTCTGTTCAAAACTTTTTATTTTCCTGGCCATCTCATCCGGCTCAACCGTCTTGGCAAGCTTTTCATTTTCCACTGGTAACTCGTATTGAGAAGTCTAATTGCATGGAGCTAAGACCCTGAAAGCCATATTTGGAGAGTAGTATTGGCCATCATAAGCATGAGATGGTGGCTCGTTGTTTGTCCTTGTCACAAGAGGTGGTGACGGGATTATATATACCAGTGCGCCAGACACGACGAGAGGGGTGTTCCTGACCGGTGCAATTGGAGGTCGCACATTAGAGGTACTAGGGGCAGCATGGAGCCTGTAGTTTGGCACATACCCTGGTGGTAGAATGCCATCGCTCGTTGCATAGAGAGGTGGTTGAGTAGCCATGGGTATGGTGGAAGTTCCCTCTGAGGGACCCTGGGGTGGAGGCCGAAAACCCAAGCTTGATATACATCAGAAAATTGTTGTCTCAATCTTCTTATTTCCTCCGACTCTTGCTCAACTGACTGACCCTGGGGGTTGTCACTGACCAACTCGATTTCATCATTGTTGGTCATCACTATCATTCCCTTAGATCTGGCGAAGTAATGATGTGTTGCCAGTTTCACCACAAACCAACCATCTTAAGCTTACTATATAAGAGACAACAAACGTGTTAGGGTTAAGCATTTTATAAATATGAATCACACGTAATATTCCATGCTCTTAACATTATCACCATTTCTAACATGCTTTTGGAAGGGTTCATGTTTCTTTCCGGCTTATCAGGTTGCTTCTTATTGACGCTCTTAGTTTCTTCTCTTCCTTTGTTTTCTTTTAACTTACGCCTCATTTGATCCCTCATCTTAGAATTATTGAAAAATATTTTGATCGAACCTTTTGTGGGTTGCGTACATATTATGTCGCTGCATAAATCAGATCATTACGTAGTTTAGGGACATGACGATTTTTATTTATTTTTTATTTTAAATAAATATATATATATTTACAAAGACAAAATAAAATTTGGTTCGATTTGGAATTTTAAAAAAATCATTAATTCAATTCTTTTTTGTTACAAGATTAAAAGTAAAAATTACATAAACAAATATTTAAACAAGACCAGACTCAACTCAAACAGGCTTTAAAAAGACAAAACAACAAAACTCAAAATACCAAAAGACTCTTACAGACTCAAAGACAATAAAAGAAAGATCTAAATAGATTGCCAAGTAAAGAAGACTCTGATCTCTGCAGTAGAATCCACCGGCATAACTATAGTCAAAGCACTTATTCCTGCGGCTGACCCCCAACATCGCGGTATATCCTTTCTAAGTCTATAGGTATGTGGCAGGCGACGTTCAATGATACTTATGCAAAACGCTCAAACGACATTCCCTGGCAACTCTTGTATGATTGGGAGGTATATGTGGCTACCTCGAGGATATTTCCCTTAATGTGTTCCTGATCCAAATGCAACTCTTGATTTTGTTGACCACGGGTCTCAGCTAGATCCAGCGCATCATGCTCACGCTCCAAGGCCATATCTCTCTAGCACCGGACTTCTAACTTCTAGTAACTCCCCCTCAAAATGATTGATCATACTTTGGTAGTGATGTCTTTCTATTTCAAACTCCGTGATCTGGCGTTCCTGGCTTGACTTAACTCCCCCTATTTGATCCCTCAGACCTTGGATTAATGGAGCAAAACTTTTGCGCTCATGATCACGGACCACCTTGAACTGGGCTTCTCTTTCTTCGTGTTGTCGAGTGGTAGTGATCACTTTTTCTGTCTAATTTGAGCTTTGAGTGCTCGCCTCTCTTGTGCCACTAAGCCTTTTCCCGTTCGAAATCAGCCTGTTGTATGTCCATGGCTGTCTCCAGAATGCCTTTATCTTCTTGTAAAATGTCAATGCGGGACTGGAACTCTTGTGTCGCTTTCCTTCCGATTTCTCTAACTTTGGCCTCGATCTCTTCTTCCCAATCAAATGCATTCAGTATGGATCTTTCTGGCCTTTGGTCCGGTATAGCCTGGTTACGAAACCACTCGAGGTATGAGAGGCTTACCTCCCATGTTCACGATCAGCTACCATCTCGTCTAAATCGAAAAATCGACCACCGAACCAAACCTTTTGTGAATATGACTCCCTTGGAAGTTCCTCTCCCTTAAATTCCCACACGAACAGACGCATGTCCTCAATCGGGGGCCTCTTTTGCTCTCTCACTAGCTGGCGCATGACGCGTAGGGGTGCATAGGGCTGGAATCCTCTGAAACCCATGAGTATGAAGAAAAGGTGATACGTCGACATATATATGACCCTAATAGAAGGGAACCAATAATAGTTCCAAGTGATTCTATCAACACTCAATGAACCAAGTAATGTCTTCCAGGCCCTCACCCCCTCTGGAAGATTACTACTATTGGATGATGATAAAGGTGCTCTATGAACTACATCTGCAGCAGAATGTTGCATCCCTCGAAGTAATCTTTACCCTCTTGGCAGCGGGTCAGAGCCCGAAAAATATCTCCCAGAATCATGGGAAGAATGGTATGATCCTTGCTACTTTGCAAAAACGAGACTACCGCAGCCAATCAAATTCTGATGCGCCCATTATGCTCTGGAAAGACCATGATCCCCAGAAATGATATCATGAACGCGAAGATTCTCAACTCCCTCCAGGCATCGTAACTCAATTGGTTGATAAATTCTGTGTCCGAGAAGTTCTCAAACCCTTTCTTGTCCCCAAATCTGTCATAGAGATATTCCAACGGAACCCAACCTTCGTTCAAGCAAACCATTGGAATTCGACAGAGACATAACTTCTTCAAAAAGTTGTTCACACTGACATTTCTCGGAGCCGCAAGCTTTTTCCCACGAAGGTCTCTCCCCAATCCGGTAAACCCACCTAATTCTTCCAGTGTAGGCATCATTTCACAATCTTTGAAACTGAAGACATTGTTCACGGGGTCCCAAAACCCCACTAGGGCCTCGATTAAATCTCGGTTAGGCTTAATTCCCATGATGTTTGGGAGGAACTTTAGGTGCTTAAATACTTGATTCCGTTGCCATGTAGCAAAACTAGCCCACCAATTACAGAGACTACTCGGGGACTTATCTCTAATCAAGAACTAAGGAGGTATCTCGTCCCTTACCCTTTTCTGACTGCTTCTTTGTGGAGAATTCATGATGAACCTAAGAATAAGATAAAAAGGGGTCACGACTTACCTAAACTATAGACAAATTTCAATTTTTTTTATTTTTTAATTTAAAAAAAAGTCAAATTAGGACTCAATCTATTTTTCATTATTATTTTTTTGAAATTACCGGACACAAAAGATGAAAAGAATGGCTATTATTACGAAAATGATCCTTTGATACTTCCATAGAAAGCTTAAAGGATGTCTCGGCAAAAAACTGCCAAATATAAGGACAAAACAAAGTAGACAAAATGAATAAAATGGTTATTTTTACGAAAACGACCCTTTGGTACTCCCGAGAGAGGTTCAAAGGCTGTCTCGGCAAAAGTGACCTGATACAAGGGCCAAAGGGTAAAAGGTGATAAAAAATTGCTATATTTAATTATTATTATTATATTGTTTTTTGAAAATTTTCATGCACCTGCGTAATTTTTATGCTTCTTTTATTTGAAAAGTGTGGGCCGAACCCGATGGAGGTTGCCTACATTTCTCACATCCGGTGAGAATCAGACCCGTGTAGTTCGGTAATGTAACGACCCGACTTGTCATTTTAAAAATTAATGCCCCGTTCAATGGATTAAGGTCTCGAACAGTTTTATAATATGTATTATGACCCACGGGTGTGGTCGAGTTTTATTTACTGAAGATTCGAAATTTAATTAAAAGAGCAATTCTTATTTAGAAGCTTAAATGGAAAGAGTTGACCGGAGAGTTGAATTTTGAGCAAATGACCCCGGAATACAATTTCGAGGATAGAAATAGTTTTGTATAATGATTTCGGACTTAGGCGTATGTTCGGATTTGGATTTGGAAGTCTGTAGGACAATTCGACACATTTTGGCGAAAGTTGGAAAATATACGATTTTGGAAAAGTCCGACCGAAGGGTGAATTTTTGATAATGAGGTCAGATTTCGATTTTGGAAATGGGAATAGCTCCATTAAGTCAATTATGACTTGTGTGTAAAATTTGAAGTCATTCCGGATTGATTTGATACGTTTCGGCGCAAAATATAGAAGTTGGAAGATTTGAAAACTTATAATTCGATTCGATATGCGATTCGTAATTTCGGCATTGTTTGACGTAGTTTGAAGCCTAGACTAAGTTCGTATTATATTTTGGGACGTGTTGGTATATTTGGTTGAGGTTCCGAGGGCCTCGGGTGGATTTCGGAAGGTTAACAGATCAATTCGGAGTTGAAGAAAAGCTGCTGGAATTTCTGGGCAGCTGCTATTTTTTTTTGCAGGTGCGTGAATAGTACCGCAGGTGTGTGAACAGTACTGCAGGTGAGTGAACAGTACCGCAGGTGCGTGAATAGTGCCTGTAGGTTCGTGAACAGTAACCGCAGGTGCGAAACTGGGCAGCAACATAAGGACCAAAAATCAGTCACTTTGTCATTTTCGTTTGAGATTTTGGAGCTCGATTTTTGGGCGATTATGGAGACGTTCTTCTCGACTTTAACTTGGGTAAGTGTTCTATATCCTAAAGTGTTTATATTTCATGAATCCATGATTATATTCATCATTTAATTCGGATTTAAATGGAGAAAATTAAGATTTTTTGCAAAATCTTTCAAAAATAAAAATTTAAGATTTGGAGTTCGAGTTGTTATTGGAATTCGATAAAATTGGTATGGTTGAACTCGTATCGGAATGGGTGTTCGTATTTCGTAAAATTTATGTTAATATCCGAGAGGCGGGCCCCGCATAGACTTTTGTTGACTTTTTGGAATAAAATTTTAAGACGACGTATTATTATCCAGAATTGTTTTCGATGAATTTTAATGAAGTCATGCAATTAATTTGGATAGTTTTGAGCGGTCCGGAGGTCAATTCAAGTAAGAAGGTGATTTTGGAATATCGGCATCACTTCAAAAAGGTAAGTGTCTTGCTTAACCTCGAGTGGGGGAATTACCCCTTAGGCATCGAGTCTTATGTGCCATTTGTGAAATGTGAAAAGCCGTGTATGCGAGGTGACGAGTACGTACTAGGCTTATATGTGTAAATTTTATTGAGTTAAAGTCTTGAGCATATTGTGTGATAAATTGGATAATTATTGGTATATATTTAATGATCTATTTGTCGTGCCTAAATCCTTGTTGTTGTTGAATATGTTGTTATATGACAATTTGATGTGATTGTTACTTGATTATTTATGTAATTCCGTGAATTTGTTGGTTTGATAATTATTGGAATTTAATTTCATTATGGATTTTTTCTCTGCAAATAATTAATTAAATGAGCTTAAGAAGAGGTGTTTATATAATTATTGAAAATTTGAATTTAATGAAGACTTTGCTTTATGTTGAGTAATTTCTATCTCTTGATTGTTTTTGGGTGTCGTACACATTGTGTGGAGCTTTTGGCTATTTGTTGTGAAATTAATTGACTTGGTTGTAGCTTGGGAATTTGATTGTGGCCTTCGGGCAAATTGTGATATAAATTGATTTTATTATGTTGCCGTGATAATTTTTCGTGTAAATTGTTGTGTTGTGTTAATTATTATTTTGAGGATATAAGGGTGGCATTTCACCGTTGATATTATGTGGGTATAAGGGTGACATTTCACTGTGGTTGTGTTTGTAGAAATATTGTTTGGGCGTAGCGATAAGGGTGGCTATAGGAGTGATAAGGGTGGCAATAGGAGCGATAAGGGTGACTATTGTCAGGGATGATATGTGATGATGTGGGGTTGTGGTGTTGATGATTTTCATGCGACGTTGTAATTTTCTTGTGTTTATTTTTATACCTTGTGCAATTTGTCTTGTTGTTGATAAATTGATAACAATCTGATTTATGTTGAAATTGAGAGCTTGTGGCTATTGCCAGGCGGATTATAAAATGAAATGTGGGCAAAGGTGCCATGAGTAAATAATGAGGATATTTGGCACGTGGGTTGTCTGTGCAGTTGTGATATGAAATGTGGGCACGAGGTGCTGTGATGAAATGATAATAATATTTGGTACGTAAATTGTCAGTGCAGTTGTGATATAAAATGAGGGCACGAGGTGCTGTGGTAATATGATGATTTAATTATGGGCACGAGGTGCCGTGAAAATATGAAAAATGGGCTGAGACCCGTGTTTACGAAAAATATGAAAATGGGTTGAGACCCGTATTTTTATGATTTTGAAATGAGGTATCACATGGTGACTCTTTAATCGAAAGAATTATATTCAAAATATTTATTTAAAAGGATTTTTATTCAAGAAGAATTATATGAAAGAATTGTATTTGAAAGATATTTATTCGACGAAATTATATTTGAAAAATAGTTTTATTAGTAAGAATTATATGTGAAAGATATTTAATTGAAGAACTTAATTTAACTGGGTGTAATTGTATTTATTAATTGTTGAACGATATTAAATGGTGATTTTATTATCTTACTGTGCATATCATTGGTTGTTTTATGTTGCCTTGATGTTATTTGTTTCCTATTATTTTGTATATTATATTGCACATGTTATTAGACTAGTAAGTGTCTTGACTGTACCTCGTCTCTACTCCATTGAGGTTAGTCTTGATACTTACTAGGTACCGACCGTGGTGTACTCATACTACACTTCTGTATATTTTTGTGCAGAGCCTGGTATTGGAGATATCAGACTTGAGCAGAGTTAAAGCGGGATCATAAGGATTCAAGGTAGAGCTGCTTGGTCGTCGCAGTCCTTTGGGTCTTTTCATTTTATTTTACTGTTAAGTTGTAATCAAACAATATTGCATATTCGATCCTCGTGATCATCCCATGTATTCAGTTAGAGTTCGTGACTCAGTACTACCAGTCTTGGGAGGTTGTATATTCATATTTGTTCCGCTGTTAGTTTTGATTACCTATTTAATTTTTTTTAAAAAAAACTTCAAAAATGTAATTGAAATCGGCTTACCTAGTCTTAGAGACTAGGTGCCATCACGACGCCTGTGCTGTAATTTTGGGTCGTGACAAGTTGGTATCAAAGCTCTAGGTTCATAGGTTTTACTAGGCACGAACGAGTCTAGTAGAGTCTTGCGGATCGGTACAGAGACATCTGTACTTATCTTCGAGAGGCTACAGAACTGTTAGAAAATTTCCATTTCTTTAATTTATGTCTTGCGGAATTTGTTGAATTTGGAATGTGAACCTTTGTATCTCCATTCTCTCACAGATGGTGAGGACAGGTGCTACTGGGTTAGCTGAGCAGGCATCCGCACATACTGCTAGGGCTGCAAGAGGCCGGGGCCGAGGTAGAGGTCGAGAAAGGGCACGTGCTGCGACTAGAGCACTTGTCAGAACAACAGTTGAGGAGCCACCAGTAGCTCCAGTTGGGGGACAGGTACCAGAATCATCTGTTGTTACCCCCGGACTTCAGGAAACCTTAGCACAGTTCCTGAGTATGTTTGGTACATTAACTCAGGCGGGATTGATCTATGTTGCACAAAATATTTCGCAGATTGGGGGAGTAGCTCAGACTCCTACCACAACTCCAGAGCAGCAGGTTCACGTTGGTCAGGTTTCGGGTGCAATAACTGTACAACCTGTTATTCCGGTTCGGCCTGAGGTGTTACACCCCATATTTTCGTACATGAAAGTACGCCATAAATAAATTGATGAAGCTCGAAAATGATATGTTACATCCCGTATTTTTATACGTTAAAATTTCATCATAAGTTAATCGACGTAAGCTCGGGGATGAGATTTTCTTGAGGTTATACGCATTTATACTATTTTATAACAAACGATAAGTAAGTGCCGTGAAAGATAAAGGGTAAATGAATCAAAGAAAATGAGTTTCATTGAAAGTTGTCGATTTGGGATAAAATACGGTCCGAGCTACAATATCCGATATTTATGGAGTAGTGTCATACAAGGTACCACATGACCATGATAGTAGGGTACATAAAGTGTGTCAAGTGAGTAGTATTTTAAGTAATTTGAGATAATTTTTTAATTATGTGGATAATTGGTTAAATATTTAATTAGTGGGGAATTAATAAATTGATTAGGGAGTTGGTGGATGGTTAATTAAGGTCTTTTGGATAAAGACCAAAGGATATCACGTGGCAGCAAGGCCTTGTCCATATTATGACTCTTACAATTGAGTGGAAATGTGGCATCTTTATTAATATGTGGCTTAGTCTTTAGTCATAACATAAAAGCCTTCAAGAATTCATACGTATTTTCATACAACTGAACTTTCTAATTCAAGAGAAAGGTAACAAATATTCATGCAAAGTAGGCAACGGATATTCACGCAAAGGATTCAAGAATTCAAGTGAGAAAATTCCTTAAGCACCTTAACAACGTGACTCTTTCAAGCAATTCTTACGAGATTTCAACCAAACTTCTTGCAACCAAACAATTCCAACAAGAATTATTAGAACCGTAGCAACGTAAAATTTTGTGGTTCCAAAGGAGTACGGTGCAACCTTTTCTAAGAATATCATACGGATTTTTTCCTACTCCAGGTATGTTAAGGCTATCCCTTCTTTCTTTTTGGCATGACCCAAATGATACTGAAAGAAACGAGCAAACACACAGTTTCCATAAACGACTCTATTCATAGAAATATTATGGGTGTCTATATTCATGATTCCTCATGTGAATTATTATTATATCTTCTGTTCATGAGTTTCAGAAAAATACGTATTTGATAAAATTTATCCGACATGCATATTATTTTATGACATTCCGAGAAAATATTATTAACGCATTTCTTATGCATTTCATGCATTTATACATATACATTGACCCATGACCAGATGGCGTTATATACGCGTATATATGTATATTATATATATATGGGATATGGGAAAAGGTTATGATGTTATATACGCACCGCCACCAGATCAGCTGGTATACGTTGATGATTTGCCCACAGTGGCCGAAATGACATGATGGGATTCCCTCAGAGGCCTGATGATGTTATGAACGCATATACCAATGCATGGTATGACATTTATACGCATATGCATGACATTATAAAAATAAAATGATTCACAGAGCTATGCAGACGTACATGTCGAGTCTTTTACTCCATGTTTCTCTCATGTCTATTATTTACTGATTTTCATTCCTTACATACTCGGTACATTATTTGTACTGACATCCCTTTTTCCTGAGTACGCTGTGTTTCATGCCCACAGGTCTCGATAGACAGGTCGAGAGTCCTCCAAGTAGGCGATCAGCTCAGCGGAAGATGTTGGTGCACTCCATTTATTCCGGAGTTGCTTATGTGGTCAGTATGATTAGGACATATACTGATTAGTATGGCGGGACCCTGTCCCGACCTTTATGATATTTATGTACTCTTAGAGGCTTGTAGACATATGTCGTGTACGTGAAAGATTGTACGGACTTGTCGGCCTATGTTTTGAGTTTATAAATGATGATGTTGGCCTATTAGGCTCGTATGTCACGTGTATATGATGATGTAATAAGAAAGATACGTTACGTTGGTACTCGGTTGAGTAATGTACCGGGTGCCCGTCGTGGCCCATCGGTTTGGGTCATGACATGAGGTCAGGCCAGAGGCATCGGAAGAAGAAAAAAAAAGGCTTGAAATATTTAAGAGGTATAGTCCACCTACTTTCATTGGCACAGCTACAGAGGATGCCCAAGGATTTCTAGAAAATTGTTACCGTATTCTCCGCACCATGGGTATTGTAGAAGTGAGCGGAGTTGCCTTTATTATATTTCAACTGTTAGGCGCAGCGTATCGGTGGTGGTAAATCTATGAAGAAGGTAGACCAGCCGATGCAACACCACCAACTTGGGCTTAATTTTCAGAAATGTTCTTGAAAGCGTTTGTTCCCCAGACTCTCCGAGATGCGTGGCACGTAGAGTTTGAACAGTTGCGTCAGGGAACTATGACAGTGTTAGAATATGCTATCAGGTTCAGTGAGTTAGCTCGTCATGCACCGATCTTGGTTCCTACAATCAGAGAGCAGGTCTATAGATTCATTGAGGGGCTCGATTATGATATTAAAATATGCATGGCTCGAGAATTGCAAACCGATACTTTATTTCAATAAGTAGTAGAGATTGCAAGGAAGATTGGAGTGTTTTAGGCGAGGAAAAGGAGTCTAAGGAGGCCAAAAGGTCTCGAAGATCTGGAGGGTTCACTGGATTTTACTCTTCAGCTAGGACCCATTATAGCGGAGGCTTGAGTAGTCGGTCAGCTCAGTCTGCACATCAGATTACTCGGGGTGCTCCAGTTTACACTACACCACCGACACGAGATTCTTACAGTGGTTATTTCAGTTATCCGGCATAGACTCAGTACGAGCAGCCACGACCTCAGAGGGGTTGTTATGAGTGTGGTGATACTAGGCACATCATGAGAGATTGTCCCAGACTTGGGAGGAGTGGATTTCATCAGAGCACTCCAGCTATGAGCTTTATTCCAGTTAATACTCCACGTGCACAGTCAGCTAGGGGTGGAGGACATGCGGGTAGTGGGCACCTAAAAGGTGGAGGTCCGACCCATTGATATAATCGCTATGTTTTGGATGAGGCCGATACACTAGATGGTGTCGTTACATGTACGATCCCGAATTGTTATAAAAAGAAAATTTTCCCTTAGTTTGATTCGGATCTGAATATTAAGGTGAGTCCTCCTATTATGCTCTGCTTATAGGTAAGCTTCGTAATTTTGTGACCCACTTATATGTTATCCTTGTTGGGAGAATTGAGGATGTGAGCCCGTGTCTGTCATTTTTATTTTTGTGCAACATTGAGGGCTATAAGTTCAAAAGTAATTTTTATTATTCATCACAGTGGATTTAATGTGTTTCGAAATAATTGATTCCAATTTTTATGAATTATATGCCCTACCGGTATGAGGATTCATTATGTGCTGTGAAAATTATTTATGAAATATATTGAACAGAAGAAAATAAAAGAAATTGAAAATTTCAGTTGGCACAATGTGCAAAATACTTGTGATTCGGAGTTGAGGACGAGATCCTCATATTTTTATATGATGTGAAATATTTAAACCGGGCTACAAGCCGCGGTGAAAGTTATATAAGGACGAGGTCATTGTGGTGAAATATTTATGAGTTTAAAATTCTCCCTTTGTGAAATTTAATTTGTACAATAATATTAATAGGGAGTCATGCATGTTAGGCTTATTTGATAATTCTTGTATATTTTCTGTTCAATTTCAGCCATTTTTTGTGCTGTAAATATTGAGTTTTAGCCTATGAGGTGAGTACCCAGGTGGCGTTAAATGTGACTCATTAATCCGAGTAAGTAATCATGAGGTCTTCATGTCTCACATTCTGTTGTTAGTGTTGTGAAAATTCGAAACGAGGTGGTGGTTAATATGAGATTAATTGATGATGCTGAAATTAATTATGAACAGCTTTTAAGACCAGAGATGTGGTGATGAGCATACATATGATGTGGTTCATGTCCTGATATCATTATGATAATGCAATGCTGAGATTAGTGTTATTGATATATACCTTGTGATATTTTATTGGGTTGCGGATGTGTTGTAGGAGTTATTTTGGTGTTACTCTGGCAGGTGGTTAGGCCCAATTACAAGGGAGACTCTGCCGAAATTTCTAAAAACTTTGGGAGTTAGAAAAAATTTGGGAGATTGATATGTGCGAAAGAAGAGATAAATTATGTTATGTGTTTGAGGGCGAATGATCCTAAGCGGGGATGAATGTAACATCCTAGAAAAATTTTGAATTACTTCCACACTATCAAGAAAGTTGATGCATGCGTAGGCACGAGTTGCTATAGCCGGTTGAGACTAAAACTGTGCGTTGTTGTGAAAATCAAGCCTTTTGAAAAGGTTTAGAGTGTAAGAAATTAGTCTTAAAGTTTACAACTATGGAAAAAAAGGAAATAATCTCAAATGAGATGGTGTTGTCGGGCTTATCTCAAATGCGGTAGCGTGGAATCAACCGTGAGTATATGTGTAAAAGTAAAATCATCAATTTGGTAACCTCAGAATAATTCCTAGAACGTTCGAGGACGAACGTTTGTTTAAGAGGTGGAGAATGTAACGACCCGACTTGTCGTTTTAAGAATTAACACCTCATTCAGTGGCTTAAGGTCTCGAACAGCTTCGCAATATGTATTATGACCCGCGGGTGTGGTCAAATTTGATTTACTGAAGATTCGAAATTTAATTAAAAGAGCAATTCTTATTTAGAAGCTTAAATGGAAAGAGTTGACCGGAGAGTTAACTTTTGAGCAAACGACCCCGGAATAGAATTTTGATGATGGAAATAGCTTTGTATGATGATTTCGGATTTCGGCGTATGTTCAGATTTGGATTTGGAAGTCCGTAGGACAATTCGACAAATTTTGGCGAAAGTTGAAAAATATAAGATTTTGGAAAAGTCCGACCGAAGGGTGAATTTTTGATAACGAGGTCGGGTTTCAATTACGGAAATGGGAATAGCTCCATTAAGTCCGACCGGATTGATTTGGTACGTTTCGGCGCAAAATATAGAAGTTGGAAGATTTAAAATCTTATAATTCGATTCGATGCGCGATTCGTAATTTCGGCATTGTTTGACGTAGTTTGAAGCCTCGACTAAAATTTGTATTATATTTTGGGACGTTTTGGCATATTTGGTTGAGGTTCCGAGGGCCTCGGGTGGATTTCGTAAGGTTAACGGATCAATTCGGACTTGAAGAAAAGCTACAGGAATTTCTGGGCAACTGCTATTTTTTTCGCAGGTGTGTGAACAGTACCGCAGGTGCATGAACAGTGCCCGCATGTGCGTGAACAGTAACCACAGGTGCGTGAATAGTAACCACAGGTGCGAAACTGGGCAACAACATAAGGACCAAAAATTAGTCACTTTGTCATTTTCGATTGAGATTTTGGAGCTCGGTTTTTGGGCGATTTTGGAGTTCTTCACGACTTTGACTTGGGTAAGTATTCTATATCCTAAAGTATTTATATTTCATGAATCCATGATTATATTAATCATTTAATTCGGATTTAAATGGAGAAAATCAAGAGTTTTTGCAAAATCTTCCAAAAACAAAAATTTAAGATTTGGAGGTCGAGTTGTTATTGAAATTCGATAAAATTGGTATGGTTGAACTCGTATCAGAATTGGTATTCGGATTTCGTAAAAGTTATGTCGGGTTCCGAGAGGCGGGCCCCGCATTGACTTTTTAGAATAAAATTTTAATACGACATATTATTATCCAGAATTATTTCCGATGAATTTTAATGAAGTTATGCAATTAATTTGGATAGATTTGAGTGGTCCGGAGATCAATTCAAGCAAGAAGGCGATTTTCAAATATCGGCATAACTTCAAAAAGGTAAGTGTCTTGCTTAACCTCGAGTGGGGGAATTACCCCTTAGGCATCGAGTCTTATTTGCCATTTGTGAAATGTGAAAAGCCGTGTATGCGAGGTGACGAGTACGTACTCGGCTTATATGTATAAATTTTATTGAGTTAAAGTCTTGAGCATATTGTGTGATAAATTGGATAATTGTTGGTATATATTTAATCATCTATATATCGTGCCTAAATCCTTGTTATTGTTGAATCTGTTGTTATATGATAATTTGATGTGATTGTTACTTGATTATTTATGTAATTCCGTGAATTTGTTGGTTTGATAATTATTGGAATTTAATTTCATTATGAATTTTTCCTCTGCAAATAATTAATTAAATGAGCTTAAGAAGATGTGTTTATATAATTATTGAAAATTTGAATTTAATGAAGACTTTGCTTTATGTTGAGTAATTTCTATCTCTATTGATTGTTTTTGGGTGTCATACACATTGTGTGGAGCTTTTGGCTATTTGTTGTGAAATTAATTGACTTGGTTGTAACTTTGGAATTTGGTTGTGGTCACCGGGCAAATTGTGATATGAATTGATTTTGTTATGTTTCCTTGATAATTTTCTATGTAAATTGTTGTGTTGTGTTAATTATTATTTTGAGGATATAAGGGTGGCATTTCACCGTTGATATTATGTGGGTATAAGGGTGGCATTTTACTGTGGTTGTATTTGTTGGAATATGGTCTGGGCGGAGCGATAAGGGTGGCTATAAGAGCGATAAGGGTAGTAATAGGAGCGATAAGGGTGGCTATTGATATTGTCTGGGCGGAGCGATAAGGGTGGTTATAGGAGTGATAAAGGTGCAATAGGAGCGATAAGGGTGGCTATTGTCAGGGACGATATGTGATCATGTGGGGTTGTGGTGTTGATGATTTTCATGTGACGTCGTGATTTTCTTGTGTTTATTTTTATACCTTGTGCAATTTATCTTGTTGTTGGTAAATTGATAACAATCTGATTTATGTTGAAATTGAGAGCCTGTGGCTATTGCAAAGCGGATTATAAAATAAAATGTGGGCACGAGGTGCCATGAGTAAATAATGAAAATATTTGGCACGTAAATTGTCCGTGCAGTTGTGATATGAAATGTGGGCACGAGGTGCTGTGATGAAATGATAATGATATTTGGCACGTGAATTGTCTGTGCAGTTGTGATATGAAATGAGGGCACGAGGTGCCGGGGTAATATGATGATTTAATAATGGGCGCGAGGTGCCGTGGAAATATGAAAAATGGGCTGAGACCCGTATTTACGAAAAATATGAAAATGGGCTGAGACCCATATTTTTATGATTTTGAAATGAGGTATCACATGGTGACTCTTTAATCGAAAGAATTATATTCAAAATATTTATTTGAAAGGATTTTTATTCAAGAAGAATTATATGAAAGAATTGTATTTGAAAGATATTTATTCGATGAAATTATATTTGAAAAAGAGTTTTATTCGTAAGAATTATATGTGAAAGATATTTAATTGAAGAACTTAATTTAACTGGGTCTAATTGTATTTATTAATTATTGAGTGATATTAAATGGTGATTGTATTGTCTTACTGTGCATATCATTGGTTGTTTTATGTTGCCTTGATGTTATTTGTTTCCTATTATTTTGTATATTATATTGCACAGGTTATTAGACTAGTAAGTGTCTTGACTGTACCTCGTCTCTACTCCATTGAGGTTAGTCTTGATACTTACTGGGTACCGATCGTGGTGTACTCATACTACACTTCTGTACATCTTTGTGCAGAGCCATGTATTGGAGATACCGGACTTGAGCAGAGGTAAAGCGGGATCGTAAAGATTCAAGGTAGAGCTGCTTGGTCGTCGCAGTCCCTTGGGGTCTTTTCATTTTATTGTACTGTTAATTTGTAATCAAACAGTATTGCATATTCGGTACTCGTGATCATCCCATGTATTCAGTTAGAGTTCGTGACTCAGTACTACTAGTCTTGGGAGGTTGTATATTCATATTTGTTCCGCTGTTAGTTTTGATTACCTATTTAATTTTTTTTTTAAAAAGCTTTTAAAATATAATTGAAATCGGCTTACCTAGTCTTAGAGACTAGGTGCCATCACGACGCCTGTGGTGGAATTTTGGGTCATGACAAGCAAAAACCGATTATGTTCTCTTTTGATTTATGAAAATTAATCCTTAAAATCATAAAACTAGACCACATCGGCCCCTTATAATTATTTTTTAAATTTTTTTCTTTTAACGAACATTTGTACAAAAATTGGAGAATTGCTCTCTTGTTCATTCAATTGATTTATCCTAAAGCTAGTCAACATGCAAGCCTCCCAATTAATGCAAGAGATAGCACATAACATGAACATATTAGTCTAAAAAAGATACCTCTCTTAAAATAGAACCTGACCCCTGTGTCGAGCGCTGCTAAGTCAAATGTACATGATGCAAATAAAGCGAACCTACTAGGGATATCCGGCATGAGGTTTGTTCTTCTAGGTTTAAAATTCTGGTGGAGAAGGTATCTAGACATGCTTACTCGAGCGGACTACTCGAGCCGAGGAGGGTCAGCGTACCGGTAGCATTGCTTTCCAGCCTAGCTGGTGGTGCTCCCCACCTAAAATATATGTGACTAAAATCCTTCACCGGGTGACAAGCACATCGGCTATCTCAAAGAAAGTGGGCTATGTCAAGCAAATGCCCAATTTAATTTCAAGAAGACTCAGAGGGGTGCGTGAGAAGATAATTTATATGTACAGTTCAACAATATCAAAGCGGTAAAAAGCAAACAAGTAGAACATTATGCACCAATAAATCACAGTATATACAAAATTAATAAAGCCAAATAAAAGTCAATATGTACATGCTTGAATTCTGGTTGACTCCCCAGCAGAGTCGCCAGAGCTGTCAAGATATGTACGTTATGGATTGTTATGGGTTAAAGAGTTTTTTTTAATTAAAGTGACAATTTGAAATAAGAATTATTTTATTGTTCAGAGTCGCCACTTGAAATTTGATTTTTAGGTATTCCAAGTCACCTTTTATTTGAATCTCTAATTAAAGAAAGATTTGACTCTTTCATTATTCGTCTGCGAAAATAAAGTCCGGGTAAGAAATTCTGTTTACCGGGGAGAATGTGTAAGGCATTCTCCAAGTTCCGTGGTTCTAGCACGGTCGCTTTATTGACTATAACTTGGCTTGAATTAATTTTAGACAAAACTGTATTTTATATGATTTTTATGTTTTACCTATCCGCTTTTATTTCTTGATTATTAGAATTATAAAAAAAATGATTTGGGTAATATTACGTTTTCATAACCATGTTACGCAAGCGAATGCGTGATCGAAAATAAAATTAATTAACTTATCATAATTGCGCCTCGCAAGCGAATCCGAAATCATGACAATCAATTATTTGTAGTACTTTTGAGAAATTACTACATTTTGAGAAAATTAATTTTAAAAATTATCAAAACTCAACTATCGCGCTACGCAAGCGAATCCGCGAGTTTATCAAAAGAATAATTAAATTAAAAATTAACTAAAACTAATGAGTATGGTATGACATTGTTGAATTAAGTTATTGAATGTTAAACATCACGCTACACAAACGATTCCGTGAAGTTAAAGCGTGCCTACTACTGCCTAGAGTTTAAATTTATTAATTAAGAAAGAGATTAAAGTAATTTAATTTGTAGAGGAGAAACTGATTTTTATTGGAAATTAACTGTGAGACATCCATGGTGTTGAAAGTTGGACCAGCCTTGTTAGCAGGTGAAAATGGGCCATTTATGGAAATACACTTGGTATTGGGCTGCTGGAATTTACTTTAAAAAAAGGGCTCAGCGCCTTATTAAGAAGATATGGGCTGCTGAAATTACTAAAGGGAAATGAACCATCTATTAAAATAGTTTGGACTTAATTACGCGAGGCCTAGTATTTCAGCCCAAAAATCCTTTCTTTTCTATTTTGCAAAACCACTACCCAATCTTATTTTGTCAATTTGCATTTTTTTTAAAATTAAACTAAAAACAAACCACAACCTCTCTTTCAATCTAATATCAAAGTTTAAAACTCACAAACACTAACAATAATATCCATATGTATTTTATATACAAAAAAAATACAGCAAACTAAAAAAAAGATAAGAAATGAAACATAATTGATTATCTGATTTCTTTTAATTCCAAATAAATGATCCAATGACTTAAACATAAATGATCAATTTCTAATCATATGAATTTATTCACTTTGACCCAAATGACTGAGATTTCCAACTTTAAAAATAAGGACAAACCTGACCTCTAAGACTCAATATTTTAATTCTCAAAATAGCAATAAACTTCCCAGTATTCAGACATAGTCCTCTTTTAATTCAAAACACTCTTTTCTACTTATGACCACTTAGAGAAACTAATAAATAAAGAAGAGAAAAACGTTTAACGTGCACCTTCTATTTAAACTAAAGAAGAACAAAAGAAGCTAACATTCTGTTTATGTAACAACGTATCTCAAAACACAAGTATGTTTCACTGATGAGTTTTAAACAAAACACAAATATCTACTCTAAGCTATAACTAACAGAAGATTTAAAATCTATCTAAATCTATCTTACATCACTTGTTCTTTAAACTACGTTGTGCCATTATACGAGTTAGATCTACCAGCACAAACTCTTAGTAACTAAACAAATCATATACAACTTTTAACTTACAAAGAAGTTAGAAGAAGCTGGAACTTCAAGGAAAAGAGAACACATGTTTCATGAAGATTGAACACTCATTTATGAGCAGAAGATCACACAACTTTAAAGAAACAGTAATAACACATCAACACATTCATTGCAATAGCTTTATGCAACTAAGAACTAAACTATAGAGTTGGAAAAATACATAGTTTGCAGAAAATTGAAGAAAAAGCAGTAAGATAATGAACCAGCAAGCAAGACTCCAGCCAAAACGGAAAAACAACAGTAAGAAAACAGTGAAAACCCAGCAGTGATGAAACCCAGAAATGCACCAACTTTCGAAGAAGAAAGAGATCAAAAATGACTTCAAGGACCATGTATTTCTGGAAGATTTTGCTCTCAAGAAACTCACTTCACGTTCTCAAGTTTCTGTGTCTTTTTAGAGTTTGTAGAGATGATCTCTCAATATGTGTACGATAGAGTGTTTTTATATAAGTAAGAGAGATTGGGAGTGGGAGTTGTTAAGGAGGAAAAGTGTGAGTGTGAGTTGTTAAAGAGGAAGAGTGGGAGTATGAGTTGTGATGGAATAATTGTGTTGGTATCAGATGTGTGCTAAGTAATGCGAGGGAGTTGGGGGAAAGAGGTAAAGTGAGTGGTGGAAGTGGGAAGTGAGGTATTGGTGAGATGAGTGGGATATAATTTTCTTAAGTAATAACTATAAAAGATGAAATAAGAGCTAAAATATGTAGATTAAACTTAAAATATATTTACATACTAAAAAGTGGTAAAAAATTCAAGCATAGTCAAAAATTAAATGCTCACATAGACAATTCAACCAAATTTAGTAGCACTTATGTCTAAATATAGTGCAACCATAGTTTTGATTTCATTATCCCCAATCTTCTTCATCTTGTGCACAAGTTAAACTAAGTTGGTGCATGAAGCTAAGTTTGTTTAAGAGAGAAGGTTGTAATGTGAAGGAGTTACATACTCTAATTTCATTAAATCCTAAATTGAGTGTTGTCAAACTTTCATGTGTCACGACCCAAAATTCGTTAAAGGTCGTGATGGCGCCGGACACCACTATCAGGTAAGCCAATACTAAATAGTTACTTAAATTATCATTTTAATATTTTTAAAATAGTAACTTTACTTCAATTTATCTAGTAAAAGATGAATTTACAGAATAAATAACAATATTTTCCAATTTCAATATTGAATATCCCATAATCATCTCAGAACCCGGTGTCACAAGTGCATGAGCCTTTTCTAGGAATTTAAAATAAAATAAAATAACTATCCGGAATACAAATTTGGACAGGAAAGAAAATACAATACTATGAAGGAGACTCTGTTGGCTACGGATCGTAGAAGTGAGTGCAGCTCACCTAAGTCCCCGCAATAACCGCGCCTCTGCGCCCACAGGGCCTCTAGACATATGTGTACCTGCACACAAGAAATGTGCAGCAAGTGTAGTATGAGTACGTAAATCAACGCGTACCCAGTAAATATCCCGCCTAACCCCGAAGAAGTAGTGACGAGGCATCGACTTCGATACTTACTATGGGCTATAAATAGGATATCAATGATATAATTAAGTATGGATTATATGAACGGTTGCAAGCTCAATATTTGAAGTAAGTAAGCAGTTCTTTTATAATTAAAAAATCTCTAAATTTATCTCCCATTATTTAACAATTTAACTCAGGCCGAGGAGGCAAGATCATTATTTATAAATTTCAAGGCAAGAAATACAAGCATGCGCAAATCATGTCGAGGTCGTACGGCCCGATCCAACATATATTTAAACTGTGCACTGCCAGAGGGTCGAATGGCGCGAACCATAGATGCATCTATTTAATCTGCCGAGGCGTTCGGCCTGTTCCACAAAGATAAACACATTCAAACCACCAAATTAAGGATTTATTTAGGTTTGATGTTCAAAGAAATATCAATTCTCATTAACGGTCAAGTGACCCGTCCGAAACCCAAGTAGGTGAAGTTTAACCTTTTGAAATTTCCTTTATCAAGTTTCAGTATGTTTTTAAACGGTTAAATTAATAAGTAGGATGCAAGCATCGCGAGTATAACGTGATTTGGGTCCTAGACTACCCGAACATAAGCATAATAGTAGCTACGCACGGACTCTCGTCACCTCGTACGTAGCCCCCACAAATAGAAGCACATATTGAATTATTTCACCTATGGGGTAAATTCCCTCTTACAAGGTTAGAAAGGAGACTTACCTCGCTCCGAAGTTCCATAACCGACTCCCAAGACCTTCCGACGACTCAAATCGATGCCCAACTCTCCAAAACTAGTCAATAACTATGCAAACCCATTAATATATACTCAAATACTCATTATAATCCTATTTACAACAATTCCCAACTACGCTTGAAAAGTCGAAAAAATTACCCTTGGGCCCACGTGCCCAAATTCCAAAAAATTTTGAAGATAAACTTTGCCCATGACATCACGGACTCAAATATATAATTTATTCTCAATTTCATGCCCAAATTTGTGGTCAAATTCCAAAATACCAAATTCTAGGTTTTCTACCAAAATCCCATAATTTATAATAATTTTCATGTTCAAATCCTTATACAAACCATGTATAATTCATGTATTTAACTCACAAATGGGAAGAAACCACTTACCTCGAATTTCTTGATGAAAATCTCCCCTTGAAGCTCTCCAAAATCGTCCAAACCAAATGAAAATGGGAGAAAAATGGGCCAAGTCCCGTTTTTATAAAAACCCTTCTGCCCAGCGACATTTCCGCACCTGCGGCTCCATAGGTGCGGTCCAAATTCCGCTCTTGCGATCCTTACTACCCAGCCAAGACCTCGCACCTGCAGAAGTTTCTTCGCCTCTGCGAGCATCGCAGGTGCGACCTGCTACGTGCATCTGCGCAATTTACACACTAGCGGTAGTTGCCTCGCGCCTGCGCACACGCAGGTGTGCTTCTCCAGTCCGCTTCTGCGGCTCCCCCAGCTCCAGTCCCTTCTCGCTTCTGCAAGAAATTTGCCGCACCCGCGATTTCGCACCTGCGGCCAAAGTCACGCAGGTGCGATTACACCAAAAGCATTGAGCTTTAGAAATTCTTAACTCCAAAATCGATCCGTTAACCACCCGGGACCCCATCCAATCACACCAACTAGTTCCAAAACACATTACGAACTTAGTCGAGCCTTCAAATCATATCAAACAACGTCGAAATCACGAATCGCAACTCAATTCAAGCTTTATGAACTCTAGAACTTCAAACCTCTACATTCGATGCCGAAACCTATCGAATTACGTCCGATTGACCTTAAATTTTGCACACAAGTCGTATTTGATATTACAGACCTACTTAAACTCCGGAATCGGAATTCGACCCCGATATCAAAAAGTCTACTCCCGGTCAAACTTCTCAAAATCCTTCAGCTCCCAACACCAGAATCACCATACGGAGCTATTCCCAGACTCAAAATCCCAAACGGACATCGACTTTGGTGTCAAAAGTGCGGATATCAGGACTGCCTCATCGACCGCGAATATCTCCTTTGCGGCCGGTTGTTCTCAGTAAATTGTTTTAATCCCTCATTGCGTTGGGAATTTTAACACCTGGTGTAGTGTGGAGGGCACTACCCTTATGTTGTGAATCCACTGCCTCCTGAACAGAGCATTATATCTCATATCTCCTTAGATCACGTAGAACTTTGCTTCTTGGATGGTTCCGGTGGTGTTCACCGGTAGTGTTATCTCCCCTTTAGTGGTCTCACATACATGCCATGTTGAATCCATTTAGAACTCAGACTGCAGGCACAATTTGGTCTTGTAGACCCAGTTGCTCTACAAACTCTCGATCTGATGATATTGGCCGAGCTACCTGGATCAATTAACACACGTTTAACTCGAGATTTATTTATGAGTGCATATATTACCAGTGCATCATTGTGTGGCTGCACGATGCCTTCAGCGTCCTGGTCATTGAAAGATAAGGTTCCTTCTGGCACGTAATCTCGAGTCCGTTTTCCCTTGTGATGGATACTTTGGTACGCTTTACCATTAGCCCATGGGGGACGTCAACCCCACCGATAATCATATTAATGACGTGCTGAGGTTCCTCTTGCTCGATCTGCTTATTAGAGTCCCTATTCCTGAAATGGTTTTTGGCTCGATCCTCAGGAACTCTCGGAGATGTCCGTTGTTGAATAACTGGGCTACTTCTTCTTTCAATTATCGGCAATCTTCAGTTCTGTGGCCGTGAGTGCCATGGTATTTGAACATTAGGTTAGGGTCCCTTTTGAAGTTGTACTCCGATGGGCCTGTCGAAACCGCTTCTGCTCATGAGTCCCCGGTTATTTTGACCTCGATCGCTTCTCCTTTCACTTCTCACAGGGTTTCGCCCAGACCCATTACCTCTCCGGTCTTCATTGTATGGTTGATACCGGTCCCTATTTGATCGTGGTTCAGATCAATGACTCTATTGGATCTGTCAATAGATCTGACCGGATAAACGGACCCGGAAGGGGCCCCAAGCTAATCATCTTCAACCCTAATTTTTTATTGATGCCGGTTATGTACGTCGGCCCAAGTTACAGCTGGATATTCTATCAGATTTTGCTTCAACTGTTGTGAAGCCAACGAGCTTCGAGTATTGAGTCCCTGGGTGAAGGCCTGAACAGCCCAATCGTCCGTGACCGGAGGCAAGTCCATTCGTTCCATTTGAAACCGGGACACGAATTCCCTGAGCATCTCATTATCTCTCCGTTTTACTTTGAAAAGGTCCGACTTCCTGGACTCGACCTTGATGACCCTGGCTTGTGCTTTCACGAAGGAGTCTGCAAGCATAGCAAATGAGTCAATAGAATTAGGGGGTAAGTTATGATACCATATCATAGCTCCCTTTGACAAAGTTTCCCCGAACTTTTTCAGCAGGACGGACTCGATCTCATCATCCTCCAAGTCGTTCCCTTTGATGGCGCACGTGTAGGAGGTCGCATGCTCATTTGAGTCAGTTGTTCTGTTGTACTTAGGAATTTCGGGCATGCGGAACTTCTTTGGGATTTGCTTCGGAGCTGCGCTTGGAGGGAAAGGTTTCTGAACAAACTACTTGGAATCCAAACCCTTCAATATCGGTGGTGCTCCTGGGATTTGGTCGACCCTGGAATTATAGGTTTTCACCTTTTTGTCATTGGCTTCGATTTTCTTTTCTCCCGATTCTACCCGTTTTGTCAGTTCCTCAAGCATTTTTATGATCTCGGGGTTAGTCCCGGGTTTAACTTCACTCGGCCTCTCCGTGATTGGTTCATTTCTGCGAGTGATTTTCCGGGACGACTCGGGCTCAACTCTGATGGGGGTGCGACTTTGGTTCTGCAGCGGGCCTATCGCTGCATGTTGGGCCTGTAGCATTTCGAAGATCACTCGCAAGTTGATCCCATCTCCTTCACCGTCTGTGTATTTTGGGATGCCGATCGGATTACCCCGCGGACGCTGTTCTCAGGATCGGTATGCTGATTCGCATTGATGGCCACATGTGAGTTAGCGTCGATTGGGTCTGCGACCGGAACTCCGCTGGGATCGACAGGGGGCACCTCGTTATCGGGTACCATATTGTTGTTCTCGACGTGGTGACCGGACTCAGCATCCACGTTTAGAGGTGCAGATTGGGAGTTCGACATTTTGAACTTTGACTGGAAATTAAAGACACTTCAAAGAATAAGTGTAAAATATGGTGCGTTATAGAAATTTGTATCAAATTGCCACTATTATCTTTAGCCCCAGGGTGGGCGCCAAACTGTTTACCCTAAAAAATGGATAACAATTAAATTTGTAAGTGATTTTAAGGATACATAAATTTATTCAATACAAACGGTAAAGATTGCTAGAATAAACAGATAAAAGATGTTATAGATTATCAAATCGCTTGAAAATAAGGGGGAATGATTCTGGACTCGAGGGCAGCCTCAATGAGGTATCCGTCTTCGATCTCGGGCTTATAATAATGAAACATTGATCAACAAATATAAGGGCTTTGAATAACAGAAAAAATAATACTATATTGCCTTGATATGCGTGTATAATATGCTAAATGAATAATCAAACCCCCCTTTATATAGTAGGAGAGTTCTACTCTAGGTACAATTCCATAAAAGGTAAAAAAATCTTTCGTTTAACTAATCACCGGATTTTCGCCGGTACGTGCCGAGATCCACACCGCGATACTTGGCCGGCCACAGATATCACGGCCTCCTGTTAATCATGTTAGGTCGCCCAATAATGCTCTCTGAAGTCTTCTAGAGTTGGATTGATACCTGGGTCACGACCCCGATATTCTCGAGGGCGGGCATCGTGCCCTCGGAACCTGTCTCGATGAGTCCCTTACCTCGATTCCGGCTCCTTGTCATCACATCCCTTACTCGATTTATTTTATCGGAGACTAGGCCGTCTCATGGGTCCGGTTTCACCCGTATACAAACGGATATACTTCGATCGGTTTGTTCATACATGATAAGTTTTCCTCAACCCTTTTCATTTTTTTAAGATATATAATGACTAACGAGGATAGTAGGACGGACCTCTTTAGAACGTTCTTTACAATCTCCAGAAATAAGCAAGTCACATAGAGAATCAACATTTATGAACATATTCAACTGGTCTTTGACCCACATCTATCCTCAAGATCTTTCCGAGCAATGATCTCTTGTTTTGTGCACCACTTCCAATCATAAGATACAATAAACCATCTGCAGGGCAAAAGAGAATCTGGCCTCCTAGAACTCCCCTGTCTAGAAGTCCCATTGTAAGAATCCTCCTCACTTAGCTTCTAATGGACTAGCAATTTCGAATGTCAAGAAGATGATCAAAGTAGGACATTAGGGGAACTTCAGTCAAGAAAATCCATAAAATTATATAGCGATGAGGCAAGCATGGAGGTATACCAAGGAACGTGTTGATGCAGTACTATTTGCTGTGAACTCTGCTACAACAATATGATACTGGCATGGTTCAGTGCCACTTTCAACTGGAAGCTTTGCTTGATCACATTTTACTTCTGAGTTACATGAGCATCTGCCTGAACATACCGAGTGTTGCAACTTATCACAATTGTATGAAACAAAGAAACGACCATTATTCACAAAATTAGGATGGAAAGCTATTCCAGTACACCTAAATTGGTCATCAAAATGCACTTGCTCAGTTATATCTAGAAAGGGCTTGGATTCATCAAGATCCACATTCTATTAGATCCATCCTCGGGAACAGTAGAAATCCATACCTTAACTTTTCGGTTGCACAAAAAGATTCGGTCAGGGTGTGGAACCATGCTAATGTAAGACCAATTCCCAATTTTGTCAAGGCAGGCACCATTTGGGGCCTGAGGAGCTTCAGCAATACCAAGCGAACCCGTTTTTCTATTGAAACAGACATCCAAGCCATTCAAGGACCTACTATAGGTTTCACAGAAGGCGTCCTTTGATTGCCAATGATGCATCAACTGCATAATGGATTCAGATGTTCAAATGCAGAAAATGGGGAGTGCATAATGGACGCATTCACACATTTCTCCCAGACCTTAGAGCAGAAGTCACTTGATCTTTTATCCTTGGGCTGATGCACCTTCCCAATGGATGTGAAGTTGCACAAAGCTGGTAGATCCCTACGAGCTGAGCCAAGTTGAGCAGAATACTGATCACATATCTGCTTCAATAGAAACCATAGGACAAAAACCCCATTAAAAGAGCTATCTAAATACACCAACCTGGCAGCTGTTCCTCTATTTTATCACATAATTGCAAATCGGAATACTCAAAAACCTCAAAGATAGAGAAGCTCAAAACTAGTCTTGTCTGCTAGGCGCAGACATAGGAATACATAGTTAAGCACAATTGCTTAACTTGGCCGATTTACTGGAACTGGGAAGCCATCTTCAACCACAAATGAAACAACTATTTGAAAAATCATACCGAGACTCCTTTTTTCAGAGTTTTGTGGACACTTTGTAACACCCATTATTGTCAATACCCAAAAATCATAGCACGGAGATATAGCACTAGCCACTACATGTCAGTCGAACTACGGATTGTACGTTCAAGCTACTTGGAAGTGAAAGTTGAAACCATATTAAATAGAAAAGGAAAAAAAAAATAGAAAGACAGCGACATAGTATAATCAGTTCAAATATAACTATTCCCTCGAGGCTAATTCTTATAAAACAACAACAATAACAACATACCCATCCATTATCATCTCTTTCTGTGAGTGTCATGCATAATGTTGTTTTTTTAATCTTCCTTTTCATTTTTCCCTTTAATGGACTGTAATTCTTATAGGGAAAAATGAAAAGGAAGATTAAAAAAAAACAGCATTATGCATGACACTCATAGAAAGAGATGACCAACAAGTAAATACTGAAAAAACTCATCCAGAGGCAGTATTTACACCAACCTAATGAATAGATGACATATATCTTTATATACACTGGTACCACTTGACCATAGTTAATGAATACACATTTCACTCCAATTTGGTGTAAACAGTGAGTGTGAGTGTTTTTCCTGATGAATATTGAGGACCCATCCGATTTGCCAAAGGCATTTCATTCCTTTTGCATGCCCTCCTTTGTCCGCTATTACTTGTCACTTCAGCTATCAAGACCACCAATTAGTACTTTCATATCCAACAATGTCATGCATAGTGATACAAGCCCATAAACATATCATAAGTTACAAACTTGCTAATTAGTAATCTACCAGCCTAATTGTGTAAAACTGTGTACACTATGTTACAAAGAGGTGTTGCTAGGGGCAACTGCGTTCAGCTACTATTCTCCTCAATTTTATGCATCAACGAGAACTAACTAGCTGCAACTCTTCTGTGAACAACATTATTATAGAAATTTCTTGTCCGAAAGAACAAGGCCAGGGCCACAAGAGCCCCAAAGAAAGTTGAAGCTGCCATGATAAAGAATGACAACATGAAGCAGTGAGTTCCGGTACACAAGTTCCCTTCATCCGATGCTTCCTTATCGTAGATATATCCAACTACCCACACAGACAGTAGGTAAGATCCCACAGGGCTTGCTACAGTTATGGTGTTAAATATTGTTCCCAGATGCCCTGCACCAAATATCTCAGAAGCTATTGTAGGCATTAGTGACCATTGTGATCCATAACAAATACCAACTATAACAGAGCCGGCATACAAAGCACCGGGCAGACCAGACGCTATTACAGCATGGCCAACAGTCATACCAGCCAGAGTAATGGCAGTAAACAATGGCCTTGACCAACCAAGTGAGCGTAAGAAATAATCTGACACATAACCAGCTCCAAAGCGACCAAGAAAATTCCAGATACTCCAGAGAGAAACTAAAGTGTTTATCTCCAAAACTGTGTACCCAAGAGACCCTCCTATTTGGCTAATGTTATTAACTGTGGCCAGCCCTGATCCCATTCCACATGCAGTGGTAACAAACAAAAACCAGAAACCAGTGGTGCACATTGCCTGAAGAAGGTTCATATCTTCCCCCCATTCCGAAGTCTTCTTCTCATTTCTATCTCTCTCTTGATCAGCTCCAGCAGGCAACTCGTCATAGTCATCATGACTTTGCCCCATGTCCACAACATGCGTCTGAGATCTATTTTGCTCATATACCGGTGAGTTTTGCTCGAGTAAGTATTTAACTATTCTATAAGACTTTTCCTTGTGGGCACTGATTGCAACAGAGATCGGGGAAAGTAGCAAGAAAATGAGTACAGCAAAAGTGGTGATGCGAACAGACAATTGTAAAGAGAAGATATTTCCCACAATTATTACCGCCGTGAGATAAGAAGCCAGGACCAAAGCAATCGATGAGAAACCATTCAGATGCTTCTTCTCATCATCTTCATTTGTTTGCGAGATTGTTACGAACGACATAAGTAACACAGTAGTTATAGGAGGCAACAACGCCAATAACAGAAGATATGCAGTGGGCCTGTTTCTAAAGGTTGTCTGATATACTTGAATTAAAATTGCTCCACTCAACCCGAGGAAACCCTGCACAGATGGAAAACAAATCAAAATCAAAGAAGCGGAAAAGGGAAGATAAACTGGAAGCAATATACCATAAACAAGATTAGTATCATAAACCTTCTGAGATTCCAACTCATTACTCTCTGATCTCTATGATCTTTGTTTTTTACTTTGAGACTTGGTGCTGAAATCAAAGGAATGGCAATTCCTTCTATATTATGAAGAGAGATACAATTAACTTCTTGAACAACTTGCCATCTTTAGTTAATTATTCGGAGGCCAAAAGAAATGACAAGCCACAATATCATTCAGCCGACTATGCCTCAATCTAAACCTAGTTGAAGTTTGCTCTATCAAGGCACATTTCATATTACTGATTGTTTATTCTTTACTAAATTTTTATTTTAAGGCAAATTAAGAGTTCTCTAAAACTAGGTTTTCTAAATCACACTTATTCCTAAACAGACATAAAAGTCTCTAATTAGAATGAAATTATTTAAAGAACTCTTAAGAATGAACTTTATGCAACTATAATAACGACAACAGCAACTAAGAATTGAATGCAACTGGTTGGTATCAACTATATACATCATTTGCTTCCTTTGGGTTTTGTGCTTAGGTAGATCCACATTGATTTCGAAGAGATTGTAGCTTTTTTGTAATAACTTCTTCAATTTATTTTAGGTCTAGCTCATTCCTTTCACCAATCTCATTTTGGTCAATACATATGAAGGTCTACCCAAGATATTACTAAACCATCTCAAGCGACCACATTTTATCACTAATATGTGCTACTTGCATTTTTTGCCGGGCATGACCATTTCAAGTTTTATCCAGCTTTTTATGACCGGACATCTATCATAACTCCCGTTTTTCTACAAATATTATCTTGTAAATATGTTAAAATTTCCGATTTTACAAACGTTCTATAGAACATACCTTTCACTTCGTTTTGTGAAACACTCCCATAGCACTCCTCAGTTTAAGTCATTCAATTTCAACTGTATGTGTCCATCATACCATTTCATTGGAAGATTGAATGTCGAAATCAAAACATTGTCTGCATTAAGGCACGACAATCCCATCTAATCTCATTTCATCATCGTTCTTATACGAGCCTAAAGTTGTAATGCATATCCTATCTTACTCCAAGGCGTGCTGCATTGCACAATTAGTCTACCACTCTATATTAATTGCACTGTCTAATTGATAAGAGTACAGGAAATTGAAGTCCATAACAAAGCTTGCAACTTAAATAAACATAAAATCGAAATCCATGACAAAGCTTGCAACTTAAATAAAAAGTTCATTTTTTCCCTAAACCTCAAATTAGACGGATTGAGAAACGAACCTTCATGATGCCAACAATGGTGCCTCTATAATTAGGGAAATTGTGGACAGCAGTGACAACATTGGCCGTGTTGAAGAAAGTCATAGCATGAGCAGCTAAAAGCATGTAGAGGCACATAACCAATAAAGGGGGTTTAGGCAGAATACCCACGACGGTCAACCACATAAGAAAATACCCAGCAAAGCACTGAACAGCTCCGGCAAGCAGCACCACCCACGGCCCACCAAAACGGCGGCGGCGGACGGTGACAGAAGAGTATAGGAGACCGGAAAGAATGCCGACATTAGCGCCAACATCTTTGAAAACAGAGACAACATCGAGGGCAGATTGATCGTATCCTTGGCTAGATTTGAGAGCAGAAGAGTAGATGGCGAAGGTGTAGAGTGAGCCGCTGGTGCACTGGATCCAAATGCTGGTTACTGTGGCTACCCATTTGGTGTTGATTTTGGCCTTGAAACTGGGATTGTAATCTGGGTCTAAATCCATTTTTGGTTGAGGAGTGATAAGATATTCTAGGATTAACTCGACGTTTTCTTTCGCAACTAATTTGAGATTTTCTGATTTCGTCAACATGTTGAGTGTTGACATTTTGGGCTGCCAGGTGTCTGTACGTTACACTACTTTATTCGTGCCATGTCAGAATTAATATTAATATTTATAGTAATTGATTGATACCATTGTTCTATAGCACGTGAACGTGTTTCTTTTCCTTCTATTCACCTTTGAAGAAAGAACGTTAACGAGTTTCTTTCTAAATTTAAAACCTCTTTCTTCTTGGTCTTTGAGGTAAACAATATTTACGCTATTTGCACATTGATCGGCATCCACATGGAGAAAACACCGATGTCAAGTTAGATAAGATCTATACTTTGAAGTGACTTGAACTAGAAATCAAGCCCCCACTTGAATCACTAAGTCAAAACTTAATTAACAATTATTGGGACCTCTTGGAATTAGAAAATTTATATGTTTACTTTTTCTTTTTGCACAGAAAATTCATATTTTTACACCTAAAACCTGCTGTTCTATCTTACCTTCTCAAAGGACTAACAATGTTTTTTTTTATCTTTTATGATAGCTAATACGAACTCCAATCTAATAGTGAAGGTAAAAAGAACTTATCATTAAAGCAACCTCTCTTGTATTTGAATCATAGTTTAATTTTCAACCATATCCAAAATTAAGAGTATTTGTTGCGAGATTACTAGTATAACAAATTGGAGTAAGTACGTGTGCTATGTGCTTATGACTTGGAAATAACTTCTTGAACTTCCTTAAGCAAGGCCTCATATGAGAGAGAACAATTCAGACATGAAATGCCATGTGTTTCTGGTAGGCAATCCTAGAAAGTGAGTGTTACATCTATAGAAGAGCTCCTCACCTGACACCTCATTCTGCTGAACCTATTTTGGCCTTTTGCTTTTCTTTTCTATGTTGTGAACTTCGATTTATTCCTGAATTCCAATTGGATATTTCCATTTCGTTCTTCCCGATTATTTAAACTTAATTGTAACTTTTTGTCAAATTGTAGTTATTGATCTCCTATATGGCTCTACCTATTGAGTTGAAGAATCACATCGTTATAGATTTATAGAGGCGATTTTGAAGAGTCGAAATAGTTGAATCTGACACAAAGACCCCAACATGAAGCAGTAAGTCTTCTTTCGCTCTATTGCAAGTTTGAGATTCATAACCCACAAGATGGCATTTTCAGTTGTTGCTCTAAAAAATGCCAAAGTCGATGTATAAACTTCGGTTTTTTCCCTTCTTTTCAAGTCCTTTAAGAGCACCAAAAAGGCAACAAACCAACATATGAACCCCAATAACTCACAATATTCACAATATCTACAGCCTCCTTCCACAGTTTTTCCAGTTTCCCACTCCACTCCAATTTCAGGCAACAGAAAATTTAAGATGGGGACAGAATAGCCAGTGCACTCCGCAAGGATTGACAAAAAATACAGAAATCTTGGCCAGCATTTATGTGAGCAAATAGGAAAAAAAAAAGATGCTTTCAATGTCTTGCACTTGCGATCAACATAACAGCACACGAGAATAGAACCTTCTCGTCCTATAAAACAATGCCAAGGCAACTAAAACTCCAAAAAGACTTACAGATGCTAATATGAAATAAGATAACATGAAGCAGTGAGTGCCAAAGCACGAATTTCCTTCTCCTGATACCTCTTTGTCATAAATATAGCCGATTACTCTGACAGATAGTATATAAGATCCCACAGGACTAGCTATGGAAATTGTGTTGAAAATTGTACCCATATGGACCACGCCAAATATCTCTTTAGTTATGGTAGGCATCAACGACCACTGCGAGCCATAGCAGATGCCTACTAGCAGTGAACCCACATACAGATTTCCGGGAAAACCTGAAGCGATAATTACATGGCCAACAGTCATTGCTGCTAGAGTAAAGACCATGAATAATGGCCTTGGCCACCCTCTCCTGAGTAGGAATATATCTGATACATATCCAGCTCCAAGACGGCCAAGAAAATTCCATATACTCCAGAAAGAAACTAATGTACTTCTCGCCAATGTTGTGTAACCAAGTGATTCCCCAATCTGGCTAATGTTATTTATTGTGGCTAGTCCTGATCCCATCCCACATATCATAGCAACAAATAGAAACCAAAAGTCTATGGTGCACATGGCTTGCCACAAATTTTTTTGTTCATTAGGCTGCAAGATAGAGCTAGCCTTATGCTGGACTGACTCTGTAGGCACTTCATCATAATCCCTAAGATATCCAACAGTCAATTTATTAGGACTATCCAATTCAGGTTCATCTATCAATAGAGAACTAGAAGATGTGATTGATGGAGGCAGTCTCTCTAGATCAACCCTTTGGGCCTTGAATGCGACACTAATAGGAGAACAGAGTAGAGCAAGGAGAACCAAAAATGTAATAATGGTTGCCCACTGTGGGAAGACAAAGACATTCTCCAAGATTCTTAAGAGCAGTAGATATGCAGCAATAACTAAAGAAAGTAATAAGAAGCCATGCAGATGTTTCTCCTCATTTCTTGAAGGTGTCTGATGGACTCTCACCAAAAACATGAGCACCAGAGTAACTATGGTCGGCAGCAATGCAAGCATCAATATTAGAGAGCTCGGGTTGCCATTCGATAAGGTTTGATACACTTGTATTAGAATCGCTCCACTCAAGCCAAGAAAACCCTGGCTTAGCATACAACAAGATACCTTAGCACTAATTACACGAGAATTGTTTTCTTTTTTAAGAAAATCAAGATTAATAAAAACGTAAAAGGAAATATGATGCTGCTCTTCAGACTCCAATAAATAAATCTGATTAATCACGAAGACAAAATAGTGTAAAAACTCCTAGGTATAATAGGTTGTGATTTTCTCATAATTGGTCAATAGTTGAAAATACTAGGTTCTCTTGCAGGTCTAACTAGTAATCGACAAGTAAAAGTGAAAAAAACAAGTGGAGTATGTAAATCAATAATAAAGAGCTGTAAAACTGATTAGCATTGGCTAATCTTTTTATTCATTATTTTCTATTGTTTGCAAAAGTATGCATTTGGTTCCTTTTCTGTAGCATATGATGTTCCTTTGAACCTAGTGATGAAAAGTTATTTAGTCACGCCGAGGGTCTATCGGAAACAGCATCTTTACCTTCAAGGTAGGGTAAGATCTGTGTATATACTACCCTTCATATACCCCACTTGTGGGTCTATACTGGTTTTGTTGTACAGTCAGAATATTTTAAGCGTCAGTTGTCCAAAGAAGAATATTTGTTCTTGGCAAATTATTAAACATATGGCGTATTAGGTAGACTAAGGCCAGCTGCTAGCACGCCTCTTGAAGGATTTTTAGGGAATAGTGTATGTAACACATTTTTTGCACAAGTCTGACAATTGCTGTGGTGCTAGATCTACATAGTTATATTCAAGTATCTTAAAACCAAATAAAAAGAAAAAAGATATTTCCAACTTGGACTTCTTTATCAACATAAATAAATACTCTTGAAATGTCCAACAACGACCAACTCCACAATTATTGAAGCTTTAACAGGCTAATTTCTGTGTTAAAATATCATCACATGGCAACTACATCAAACTAGAAACCAATCAGGGTTCTCTCAGGCTCTATTAAATGTCATTCGGTTATACATGCCGTTTCATTTTTTTTCCATGTCGCCTTGAAAAAGTTAGTACTCATATGTGATAAAGTTGCTGTCAAGGAATTAAACCCAGTTTAAAAAAAAAAATTCAAAGATGCACCTAAGCATCTAGCCAGGAAAGCTGCAAATATACATCAGAAGTATTCACAGTTAAGCCTAAAATTTTCAACCCATGAGAAATGTTTAAACGATCTGCTTAGACTTCTGTCGTTTGGCAATCAGGATAAACAGTGAAAGATAGAGTTACGTACAAAATTTTATATTTTTCAGCTGTCAGATCATATGTCACCAAAAAAAGAAAAAAACTTTATTCTTATCAATCCCCAAACGTGAAGCAACTCCAACAAGAGAATGCTTCACGGCTTATCAATCCCCAAAACGTGACCCATGGATAGAACCCTTTATTAACAAAAGAGCTAAACTATTTACAAGCGCGCTACCAATAATCATTAGTCCAATAGCGTTGAACATGAATAATGGGCAGGATAAAAATTACATAAAAAATTGGAGCACAATTTTCTAAATCCACCACGCAAATGAACATTAGTATTAACAAAAGTAGAAAATCACTCCTCTAAGTAATTGAAAATGATATCGTAATTCGTAACATACCTTCATGATACCAACAATAGTGCCACTGTGGTCCGGGAAGTTTTGAACGGCAGCAACGACATTAGCAGTATTAAGAAAAGTCTGAGCATGAGCAGCGATGAACATGAACAGGGACATAATAGCCACAGGCGGCCTGTGTATGATTCCGGTGACGGCGAGCCACATGAAGAAGTAACCGGCAAAGCACTGGACAGCCCCAGCCAGATGGACAACCCATGGCCCACCGTGGAGAAATGACAAACGGCCTCGGTTGACCGTGGGATTGGCGGCGACAGCCGTATAAAGGAGGCCGGAGAGAATTCCGGCGTTAGCGCCGATATCTTTGAAGACAGAGACGGTATCGAGAGTGGATTGATCGTAAGCTTGGGTGGACTTGAGCACAGGGGAGTAGATACCGAAGGTGTATGATGCGCCGCTGCTACACTGGATCCATATGCTAGCCACTGCTGCTAGCCATTTGCTACTCTCCATAGCAAATGTTGTGTGTCTCGGAGTAGAGTATAGCTGTCATGATAAATACAAAGAATTAATATGACGCATCTTATTCTTTTTATTTTTTTTTATTGTTTTTAAACTTATTTTTTGGGTCTTTCTTTCGGAAGAGCTATTGGTTATATTTTGGGTCCCATGAGTAATTTGGAGGTGGATTATGGATATTTTATTGCCACGTTTATTCCTATTCTACTATGTTTTCTTTAAATTAATCGTGTTATCTGCTTTTTCCACTAAAATAAGTTTTAAGATATCTAATATTAAGTTTTAAAATATCTATTATTAGCGGTGTTGAGTTGTCAAAAGCACCTAATAATAGGCATATTCCGCGTTTTATTTTTTGTTAGGACCGAAATAATCATGTGTCATGCGAAAACTAACAAAATAAATTTTTAACGGCAATAAATCAGATAACAAAAGAGAAGTTTACCAAAAGAGATAAAAATATTTAACGTGGTTCGGTCTATTGACCTAAGTTCACAGGCGAAGATGAGCAATCCACTATATAATAGAGAGTACAAAATATCGATAGAACAACCTCACAAAGAGTCAAACACCACTGGCCAGCTAACATTTGTCCCGAATGTCACGACCCAAAATCTAACTAGTCGTGATGGCACCTAACCCAACCCGTCAGGTAAGCCAATTAACAACTATTCAATTTAATGAGATTTATTAAGAAAAGAAATGATAATACAACTGCTTTTATACAAGAGTTTCCCAAGGACTGGCAGTACAAATCATGAGCTTCTAAGATTTAGAATTTACAAAGCTGGTATGAAATAAAGTACATCATCTGTTTGAACTATATAGGAACATATTAAAATTCTAAAGCTACCAAGATTAAGAGGCAGTTATGACCGGAACGCCGGTACGTCTTCAAATCCAGTTCCCTCCGTGCACATCAACATCAACATCCAATATCTGTACGCAAGGTGCAAAAGTGTAGTATGAGTACAACCGACCATATGTACTCAATAAGTAACAAATTCAACTTTAGGTTGAAAGTAATGACGAGTTGGGACAAGGGTCAGAGTCCAACTCCAATGACCAATAACATCTCATAACAACACAATTTAAAGCAGCACAAGTAATAATTCAATAATAAAATGCTTAGCTCGTATACAATTTCGGAAAATAAACATTTTCTTTTCAAGTATAACAGTAAAACTCAAATCTTTTGTCGAAATCACCGAAAATATGAGTAAGTCTAAAATCTATGATTTTTCTCAAAAACTTTAACGACAGATAAGAAATTCCATTATTAGATGGCATGAGGAAAAATACTTCTCCATGCTTACATATCAAGTATGCGTGTCTAATGCAATGCAACACAATGATGAACTCATGTACTCGCACTCTCAGAATACTCAATCTCACTGTCTCGCATTTTCACTCATCACGCTCAATATTCAGCACACTCAGTCACTCGGCACTGTACAGGGAAGATCCAGCCCAAATATAAATGACAACTCGCGCACAGTCACTCAGTATTGTATATGGCCAATTCAGCCCAGGAAAGATCCATCCCAAATATATATATGTGATAACTGACATGCAGTCACTCAGTACTGTATAGGGCTAATCCAACCCAGGAAAGATCCATCCCTCAATATAATATCAATTGCGCTCACTGTGGGTGTGTAGACTCCGGAGAGGCTCCTTCAGCCCAACCGCTATAATAAGCCAAACACATGCATAAATCAATAAAAAAAATATGTTGTGGCATGCAACCCGATCCCATAAATATCACTCACAATCAGTCCTTCGGCCTCACTCAGTCATCAATCTCTCCAGTCTATCGTGCTCACAATGTCATGAAACTAGCCCAAAATGATGATATGATTTATCGATAAATAGCAACAGAGACTGAGATATGATATGCAATGAATGAACATGACTGAGTACGAAAATATAATTTAAACATATAATTCGACAGCAGAAATAACCTCAGCGGGTCCCAATAATACTAGCATTTGCCTAAGCATGATTTCTAACCTGAGTCACAACTCAGTTTCTCTAACACATGAAAAATACATGAAAAATACAAATCAATTGGCTACATAGCTCTACGGAATCGACCGAGTCTCAATTTCTATGGTGCACGCCCACATGCTCGTCACCTAGTATGTGCGTCACCTCCAAGCAAATCACATAACATGTATAATCAGGGTTCATACCCTCAGCTCCAAGTTTAGAAGTGTTACTTACCTCGAACAAGACAAATCCAATACTGAGCAAGCCGATCGATGCTTCAAAAATACCATCTCACACGTACCGACCTCCGAACGGTTCGAAACTAGCCAAAAGCAACTCAAATACATCAATTAATGCCAAAGGAAACAAACCCAATCGATAAAGGTCGAATCTTTAATCAAAAGCCAAAAATCAACCCAAAAGTCCAACCTGGACCCGCGCCTTGGAACTCGACAAAACTTATAAAACCCGACAACCCATTAAATTACGAGTCCAACCAAACTAGTTTCGCCCAAATCCGACTCTGAATCGATGTTCAAAACTTAAAAATTCATTCTATGAAGTTTTAGACAAAACCCCCAATTTTCTCTTTAAAATTCATTAACCAATTGCCAAAAATGAAGATGGATTAATAAAATAAAATCAAAACCAAGTATAAAACACTTACCCCAATCCTTGTGATGAATTTTGCTTCAAAAATCGTCTCAATCCGAGCTCCATAGTTCCAATTATGATAAAATGGCTGAAACCCCCGAAATAGAGTACTTATAATTCTGCCTAGGCATTCCTCTTACGCGAACGCAGAAAACCCATCGCGTTCGCGATGAACAATAATAATCTGCCACCAAAATACTCTACGCATTCGCGGCATAGCCCTTGCGAACGCGATTCACAATAGCTCCACCTTACACGATCACGTAAGCTACTTCGCGAACATGAATGCATACTCCCTAGTCCCAGCTTCTCATCTCTGCCCTATGCGAATGCAGTCATAAGGGCGCGAACGTGATGCCCAGACCTCACAAAGGTTCATGAACGCAATGCCACTGGCGCGAATGCGATGAAGGAAAATTGTTAGCTCCTCTGATACACTTCGCGATCGTGTCCCAATCTTCGCAATCGCGAAGAAGGTTTTGAAAACACCAGCAAACAATAGCTACCAGCAGTGCCAAAATGAAGGAAAATGATCTGAATACCATCTGAAATACGCCCGAGCCCCTCGGGACCCCGTCCAAACATCCCGACAAGTCCCATATCATAACACGGACTTACTCGAGGCCTCAAATAATGCATAACAACATCAAAACAACAAATCGCACCTCGAATCGAACTTAATGAGCTTTGAACTTTTCAACTTTCACTAATGCCGAAATATATCAAATCAACTCGGAATAAACTCAAATTTTTCACACAAGTCCCAAAATGACATAACGAAGCTATTCTAATTCCCGGAACCACAATCCAAATCCGACATCCTCAAAGTCAACTTCCAATCAAACTTATGAACTTTCCAATCCTTCAAATTTCTAATTTTTACCAATTAGTGCCGAATCCTTCTAGAAATATCCAAATGCAACTCCGGGCATACACCCGAGTCCAAAATCACCATCTGGACCTAATAGAACCATCAAAACTCTGTTTCGAGGTCAAATTCACAAAAATCAAACTTGATCAACTCTTCCAACTTAAAGCTTCAACGATGAAATTCATTCTTCCAAATCGATTCCGAATAACCTGAAAACCAAAACCGACAATTCACACAAGTCATAATACATCATACGGAGCTACTCATGCCCTCAAACTACCGAGCGAAGTGCAAAAGCTCAAAACAACTGGTCGGGTCGTCACACCGAAATTCTATCCCTAAAAAAGACTCTCAAATCCCTTATGTCTACATTGTGGATGTTACTAAATGAGAAGAAAAGATCCTCAATTTCTAGAAGTCCAAAATATTTTCTTTCAAGAAAAAGGACTAGCCAAGTATGAAATAATTATAATTTCCTTCTTGTAAAAGGAAAAATTAATTATGGTAAATATGTTGCCCTTCATTAAAGAAATAAGAGAACCAAATATGGTAAAAAAATCAGGACAAACACCTAACAATTATTCGGTATGCGAAGAAAGTCTCACACCGGTAGATGAATAGATTGGGAGCCTATATATAAGGTGTATGGATCTCATAATGGCTTGAGATCTTTTGGGAAAACCGTGCAGTCTTGGCCCAAATCGGATAATAGCACACCATGTTTAAGAGTTCTACGGGCCGGTTGAGTCCAATAATTGGTAGCAAAGCCCAGGTTCGATGCGACGAGTACGGTGATAGCGAAGTGATGGTGCGCGGCTCGATTTACTTAACCTTATAAATTTGGAGATGCGCACACAAGAAGAATCGAGTTTCGGGCTTCGGTTGCCATAATATACTAACAATGTGGGTGACACACAATGAATCTTGAAAATTAACCCGTGGATCGTGGTAATGAGCCATGTAAAACTTAGTTCGAGGGGAAGACCCATGGATCATGGTATGGTAGCTGAAAAAATTGGAAATATACATATAAGGTGTAGGGATCTCTTAATGGTGTGAGACCTTTTGGAAAAAAAACGTGAGGGCTTAAGCCAAAGTGGACAATATCACAAACATGTTTAGTTCTAGGGGCTCGTTGAGCCCAACATTTTTTTTATATTTTACCTTCTTTTTTTTGGAAATTTGGAGAACTAAACTTATTTTTGTAGGGTTGAACTTGTACCACATTCTTCTCTTGTGGTTGTAAAATATTACAAATATCCATTCTTTATCATTGTGAAAGAAAAACTATTTTCTCATATGCTAAAAGCAAGTTTGCAACTTTGTACGTCAGGAAAAGTGGGATAAGAAAAGTGAAACGGATGAGGGACTAGGGCACGAAAACTCTCTCAGCGCAAGTTTGCTAATGTGCGTCATCCATGGGGAAAAGAGCTCGTGTTCCATCCCAGAAGGCTCTCCTAGCTCAAGCAACAACATCGTAAGGTCAATTTCAGCAGAAAAAAGATGTAATTGAAGTTCAAGTAGTTGAAGAAAGCAGTAAGTCGATGAATGATACGGCACCAGTCACGAAGGAACAGGAAACCAATGGAACAGTAGCATCGTCGGCAAAATCATGGACAGAGGTTATGCAGAGGCCAACACACTAGCCCTAGGCTCTCTTGGGCGGAGGAAGTCGAAGCAATGGAGGAAAAGGAGAAGAAGAAATCTGTGTGGGACAACTTTGACATCGGTTAGATTTCAAATGCAGGATATAAAGTAGAATTTATCTCCCCAAAAGTACATGGTGATGCTACAGTGTGTGAAATAGAGATAGAGGACATAAGATCGGAAATAGAATACTGGAAAAATACAGTTGTCTGCTATGTCCTTGGGGCTTTCCCACATTTCAATGTTTTAAATAGTTATGTCCAGAGATTATGGGGGAAGCATGGCATTAACAAAGTTTCAATACTAAGGAATGAAATTGTGTTGGTGAGATTTGACTCAGAAGCGGGGAAGAATAAGGTTATTGAAGGTGGAATATACCATTTTGACAACAAGCCATTCATAGTCAAAGTTTGGACAGCAGACATGGAGTTCACGCGTGAGCAGCTATACACAATGCCTATATGGATACGATTACCAGGATTGGATTTTAAATATTGGAGCCCTAAAGGGTTGAGTAAAATAGGAAGTTTAGTAGGGAAACCTCTTATGGTTGATAAGAACACAGAAAAAAAGACTAGGCTTAATTTTGCTCGCATGTTGATTGAGGTGGAAATGGAAGCATAAATGCCAGACAAAGTTTGGTTCAGGAATGAGAAGGGAGCTTTGATTTAACATAAGGTTATGTATGACTGGAAGCCTAGCTTGTGCAAGTTCTGTAACAAGTATGGGCACAATGAGGAAGAGTGTAGAAAGAAGAAGCCAACTGCAGTTCCAACTGAAACAAATCCAACCAAAGAAGGGGAAAAGGAAGTTGAGCAGAAGAATGCTAAGGCACAACAAGCAACTACAACTTCTAGCCTGGCAGGATAGACTAGGAACCAAAAACAGCAACCAGATGAGAGTGTCAAAAGTCCCAAGATAATGGATGGGAAAATGAAAAACAGGTGAATGAAGGATGGATCACACCAATGCATATAAGTAAACAACAAACACACAGCACGCAGCAGGCAACACATTTCAGGTGCTGGAAGAATCAGGGACAAGTAAGCAGTTACAAGATGGCGGGGCTAATACTGTGGGAGGTAGATCTATTCCCAGCATGGGGAACGAATAGTTTACTTTGCTGGAATGTAAGAGGCTTTAATGGGCCTAATAAGCAAAATTATGTTAAACTCCTTTGCAATAAGCAGGAAGCTAGATTGATAGGATTGCTAGAAACCAAAGTAAAAGTCAATAAAATAGATAAGGTAGCAAGTAGTATGTTTGGTGGTTGGACCTACGTAACCAACCAAGATATGCATTACAATGGGAGGGTGTCGCTCATTTGAAGACCAGACTACTTTCAGCTTAATGTCCAGAGCAAGATAACTCAAGCAATTACATGTAGAGTGCATCATGTAATTGGGCAAAGATCATTTCTCATTATTGTGGTGTATGCTTTCAATAGTAGGGAGGAAAGAAAAGAGCTCTGGAACTACCTGAATGCTACATATCAAGGGTGTCGTGAACCTTGGATCATCATGGGTGACTTTAATGCAGTGTTGAGAATGGATGACAAAGTAGGATGTCTTCCTATTACTGTAGGGGAAATTAGAGATTTTCATGAGTGTGTAGAAACATGTGGTTTAATTGAAATGCCACAGCATGGGGACAGATACTAACGGAATGACAGAAGTGGAGATCAAAGATTTTTTTCAAAGATTGATTGGTGTTTGTCAACAGGGATTGGCTGGACAGAATGCCTGCATATAATGCTACTTTCTTTCCTGAAGGAGTAAGTGATCACTGCCCAATTAGTGTTCACCTAGTCAATGCACATTGCCAAGGAAGAGACCTTTTAAGTTTTGTAATACATGGTCACAAACATCCTCACTTCCTGGAGATAGTAAAGGAAGGATGGGAGGGATTTGTTATATTGCAAGTAGTGAGGAAGCTGAAATTAATGAAAAAGAAATTAAAAGGGATTGAAGCAAGGAGATGCCAGAACTATAGTGGATGAAGTCAATGACTTGAGGGAAGAACTACAACAGATACAAAGAGCAGCACAGATGCAACCAACAGACACCACACTCATGCAATTAGAGAAAGAAACATATTAGAAATTTAGGCAGAAATCATACATGACAGAAGTATTGATGCAGCAAATGAGCAAAGCTACGTGGGTGAATCTAGGTGATGACAACCCTAGCTATTTCTATTCAGTAATCAAGCACATAAGACTTCAACAAGCAATCACATAGCTGAGGGACAAACATGGTTAATTTCAATATGAATCCACAATAATTTCCAACATACTTGTGGAGTTTTATCAAGAGTTGCTGGTACAGAAAGGCCACAACAGAACAAGAGAATTTAGAAGGTTTTTACTTAATGGAATAGTACTAACAATAGAACAACAGCTACAACTGGTTCAACCATATAATGAAAAGGATGTCAGAAACTCTATGTCCAACATAGATAAGAACAAAATCCCAGGTCCAGATGGATATGGGAGTGAGTTCTTCAGGGCAGCCTGAAGATCATAGGGACAAACACCACTGAAGCTATTTTGAAGTTCTTTGAGAATGGCAAACTACTCACTCAGCTGAATGCTACAATGATCTCTCTAATTCCTAAGATTGAAGCACCACAGGATGCTGGACAGTTCATGCCAATTTCTTGTTGCAATGTGATATACAAGTACATCTCTAAGATGATTTGTAAAAGATTAAGTGTGGTCATCAAATCTATTGTGGCTGAAAACCAGGTTGCATTTGTGGAGAGAAGATCTTTGGTGCACAATGTGTTGATTTGATATGACTTACATGGGCATTATAACAGGAAAACTACATTTAGGTGCTTTATGAAGATAGATCTAAGGAAGGCATATGATATGGTAAGATGGAGTTTATAGAAGAGGCTTTGACTGGCTTTGGATTTCCTGCTGCATTTATCCAGCTAGTAATGACTTGTATATCTTCCACAAGATTTTCTGTCAAGGTAAATACAGTAGGGTACATGTATTTTGAGGGAAAAGAGGTCTAATTCAAGGTGATCCCATGTCCCCTTTGTTATTTGTGTTTTTCATAGAGTATCTAGCAAGAATACTAAAGAGGATGAGTAGCCTACCAGATTTTAAGTTTCATCCTATGTGCAAGAAGACCAAATTGACTCATTTGATATTTGCTGATGATTTAATAATTTTCTGTAAAGGAGACATTAAGTCAGTGAGTAGAGTAAGGGAAACACTTCAACATTTTAGTGAGGTAACTGGGATGGAAGCAAATCTGGATAAGTCTAACCTATTTGTGGCAGGTGTAGATGAGGAACTGAAGAAGCAACTACTTGATATAACAGAGTTCTCCCTGGATCTTTGCCAATAAGATACTTGGGGTTGTCACTGTCCTCAAAGAAGTGGAGCAAAATGGAGTGCCACCAACTGGTTGAAAAGATCACAAGCAGGATAAAAATTGGCTACTCAAGAACCTTATCTTATGCAGGGAGATTACAAATCATTACTGCAATATTGTTCTGTTTATACAACTTTTGGGAAGCAGTTTTCATACTTCCACGGAGTGTTCTAAAGGAAGTTGATAAACAATGGAGAGACTACCTATGGGGAAATAAGGAGGATGGGTGGAAGATTGCTTTAGTCTCTTGGGATAAAGTTTGTGTCCCAAAGAAGTATGGAGGTTTGAATATAAAAAACTGTGCTAAGTGGAATATGGCTTCAGTGGGCAAACTAATATGGCAACTGACCATGAAACAAGTCACTTTATGGATTAGATGGGTGCATGGATTATGTATGAAAGATAGTGAAGATTTTTGGAGTCACACTCCACCACAAGATAGCAGTTGGTATCGGAGGAAATCAAACTCCCTTAAAGCAGAGATGACTCATTGGTACCACAATGGTAGATATTGGTTGACACCTAATGGAAAGTACTCAGTATCAAGCAGCTACCAAGCATTGCTGAACAATGTTCAGAGATGGAAGGAGGCAGACCTGGTGTGGAGCTCTCTATTGTTTCCTAGGAACATGTTCCTTTTGTGGTTAGCAAGTCGGAAGAGATTACTAACGAAGGAAAGGTTGGGCAGATTGCAGATTCAAATAGACTCCACAATGTGTGAGTTATGCTATGACTTAAAGGAGGAAACACAGAGGCATTTGTTCTATGAATGTGGATGGACAACAGAGCTGAGGGACAAGTTGGAAACATGGTCAGGCATTAAGATAGAAGGGAAAGAAGTGTTGCAGTCAATACGGTGGATCAAAAGAAGACATTGAAGGCAGTTCAAAAAAGAGATAGCAGCAACAATTCTTGGAAGTGAGATATATCATGTATGGAAAGCTAGAAAATGAAAACATTTTAAGGCGACAACTGTAAATATAGAGGTCATGATCACACAGATACAAAAGGAACTTCAGGAAAGGATGGAACATAGTAAGAGCTCCAAATGAGCACGTAGGTGTAGTTTTTTACTGCAAAGATTTTGTAATCAGTTGCTTTGGTTCTTTGAGGCTGGAAGAGAATACACCTCATGTTCAGAGGTCGTAGTAACTCCAGTGCTCTTTGGGTGTATTATTTGCTAGTAAAAGTAATATTTCACAAGTTATTACCAAAATAAAAAATAAAAATAAAAATAAAAAATTGTACGTCAATTTAGTTCATTCGTGTAGCAAAATGAAATTCGCATATTTTCTTGGATGCAGGTGAATGTGATCATAGCATTCCCTCAACTTCTCAAATTGCATAACTAGAGATATAAATAACATGTACAATTTAGTAGTATTCCAAAATGAAAAAATAGAAATACAAATTAAAATTGAATGGATAGACTTTTTCATTTATTTATATTATTTTGTTGTCATTGTGAATTTTTATGTAGGGATATTATTTGAGAAGTTGAGTGGCGTGAATGGATTAAATGCATGCGTATGACAGTATAAAATAAAATAGGATAGACTATTGAAGAGAAATATAAAATTAACACATAAAGTATAAGTTTATCTATATGTAATTAATTTCAATAGACTTTTGTTACATATAAAAAAAAGGAAGAAGAAAAATTCGGGGAAAAAAAGAACCGAAACCCACTGTGATTGCATCTGTTACAAGTCCATAACTCATGGGAGGTCTGTGGATGAAAAATATTTTTTTTTGTGAAGTTAATTTATTGTACTTGGTTGTGTTAAATTTTCAGAATATTTTCCTCAGTGGTAAAATTTTACACCGAGTGAGAAAAATATTTATACGGATTTTATGCTATATGGACATTTTTAGGATCATCATTTATATTTTTATCACCATAAGACGATATCCTACGGATTTTTCTTCTTTTCTTCTTCTTCTCCTCCTCCACTTCCTCCTTTTTCTTCCAATAAATATGAACACACAACTAATTATCTGAATTGATTTGGTTGGAGAAAATTAAAAAAGACTATTGTTGAATTTTTGTTGAGCTTGAAAAAAAATTATCAAAGAAGACAAAATTGGTCATTTGATTTTTGAAGGCTTAGGTAGAATCTTACTATTGAAAATGGTTGGAATTGGTATAAGAGCTTTGTATATCAAATTAAGAATCAATTGAAATTGATTTGGATCAATTTTGAAGCAAAAAACATATTGGTCAATTTCTATATAATGTGTTATGATGTCGCCAGGATCTTGGCCATAAATTTTGACAATCACTAAAATTTTCAATCACAGAAGCTAAAAATTCTTCATGATCCGTCAGGTTTTATGGCAAAATCATGGTAATCACCATATTTATAAATAACATATTATGGCGATCATCAAGATTTGGCTAGAAATCCTGACTTTACCATAACTTGTTAAGGAAAATCTTTCCCTAATTAAATATAAAATTCTGGCACGGCTATTTTTTTGAAACTTTTCTTAAGGGGGCCAAAATTTAAACGATGGAACTATATGACTATTGTGTAAATCCCCCAAATATTTATGAGCAAATATCACTTTTAGCCCGCGCCAGAAACTATTTATATTCGGTAGCCGAAAAGTGTATAACATTTGTGTAATTTTTATATATATAATATATAGAATGCATATATATACGAAAAATATATAAAATTATTTTGAGAGCGGCTATACAGTATCATTTTTCTAATATTTTTATGTCATATGTGGATGTGAACTATTTTGAGAAAACCACCCTGTATAGCCCCTCAAAATTTTAATAGCCCATATTTTCCCCCTGGACCCGAAATGTCCCTCCGGTCCAAATATATTACATCTAATGGCCCATAATCCATAATACACTGACCCGTCTCTTAACTCATTTTCCTATTGCACTCGGCTCTCAATGCATTGACCCGCCTCTCGAAATACCATTTCTTCTCAAATACAGCTTCTCCATGTTTACTCTTGCTCTCAATGTAAGTCAAAATTTTAGTAGGTTTTTCGATTTTTGTTCATAGTCGACTCTATAATGGAGGAAAAGAAGTCTTTGAAGAAAAATAGGAAGTTGAGGGCATCTCCACATTCTATGAAATTAGCTGGTAAATTAGTAAAATATAACCCTAGTTTTATTAGGAATGATGATGACGATTTTGAAGATTTACCAGAATTTGGGTGCGATTTGGGGCATGCAACCCCTCAGTCTGTTAAAGCAATGCAAAATACCCCTATTGAAGGAATGCAAAGACCCATGTGAATAGAAGGACTCGTTCACATAGCGGGACTCCCAACGATAGAGTAACGAGGTCACAAACTGCTCAGCGAGTAGTTGTTGAAAAAGACACAAGTTCAAAAAGAAAGATCAAAATGGTGGGAAAGGATATTGTGAAGGATAAGGGTAAATGTTCTAAAAGGAAGGCTAAAACGGATGGGGATGATGTTCTATCAAAAAAGAGAAAAGTTCATGTTGATCAAAAATGTTCTAGCTCATCTGATTTATGTGCGCTTAGTTTATTTTAATATGTAGAAAATTTATCCAATATAGTAGTTATGTTCCAGATTTGAATATAAAATATATCATTCTTTTTCATATTGCATATAATTTGTATCAAGTCAATAAGTAATGTGCAATTTGTATATAAAGTGTATCATCTATCCACATAGTGTATAAGTAATGTTTAAAGTGCGTATTTGTGATTGTTGTGAAGCTTATATATATTTATATTTTTGTGTTGCCTGCAGCTTTGGGATTACTATGTTCCTTTGGGTGATCATTATAGTACTCGTATCAGTGTGCATACAAACTGCAGTATAGTGAAACATTTGAAAGATACTTTGGATGATCAACAGATTGAGATATTTAGAAGAACATGTTTTGGTTATTTTGTGGACTTGTCCGAATTTTTTTTATACAGAACCAACTTATCCATTCACTATTGCTTAGGGAAGTGGTGTCACCTAAAGATGATGAGTTATGGATTAAAGTGAATAGCACCAAGTTGCACTTTGGACTTGCAGAGTTTTGTATTATCACAAGTTTAAAGTGTAATGGTGATCCCAATAAGGATTATGAATCTGTCAAGTCGAGTTGGTTGATGGAATTGTACTTTCCAAGCATGTCGAAAGTGTCTAAGAAATTGTTAAGTGACTATTTCTTTAAAAAGATGTAAAAATCTGATGAGGACACATTAAAGATTGCAGTATTGTATTTCATTCACAGTTTCCTATTTTCTATTACGAATGATGATTTGATAACAAAGAATAATTTTCTGTTGGTTGAATCTGGTGATTTTGAGACTTTTCCTTGGGGAAAAGTGATTTTAATGCTATATTGGAGTCAATGAAGGATAAGGTTCGTAGCAGGAGAGAGATGTACCGGTATGGTGGTTTGCCTTTGGCATTCCAGTGTTGGTTTTATGAATGTTGCCCCTATACTCACAAAACTTCGCTTATCGGATTGGTGATCTTGTGCCACGCATACTAAACTGGACTGTAAAGAAGAAGGTGACCTTCAAGAGGTTGAGGAAAAAAAAATTTCTTTTAAGTCAAGAGTAGGTAAAAAATATTTTATGAATCTACTTTTGATACATAAATTATACATTTCTGATACATAAATTATATATTTCTAATACATAATATCAATTAAATTTATGATGTATAGTTTCTACAAGTAATATATTGGTTGTCTTTTATTTTTTAAAAATTTCATGATTGCTAAGTTTTTTTTATTTATTTGTAGTTGGTGTTTGGTAACATTTCCCCAACAAATATTGAACAAACAAGGCATGAATTGCATGATTTTGTCCCTGTGTATGAAGATCAAAATGCTGAAGTTAATCCAAGAGATGATGTTGATGATTTCAACACTCGACCTAAAACAAATGCTAAGAAGTACCCCAAAAATAAGCTGGACTCACAACCTATCAACAATGAGAATACAGATCCACAACCCAGTAACTTGAGTTCAAACGAGAATGAGCTGAAACTTCTGAGAAGTGAAATCAACACGGTACAATTTTATTTTGGCTTTGAGCAGTTCTGACAACTTAATTGATATTCGGTTTCACTTTTTCTTTTATAGGTAAACGATAAAGTTTTATCTTTGGAGCAGTTAATGATTACCTCATTTGAAAAGGTTTTTAAAGCTCTAAGTGAACACGATGCTTTAAAGGTATTCTCATGACTATGCTTATTTGTTATTTTTACCTGTTACTATAATTTTTACAAATTTTTGTATATTTTTTCTGAACAGGGTAATAGAAAAGAGGAGGACCATCATGATAGTCATGGCCATTATGATACCAGTGATATTCATAAAGATTATTTTGGCGATAAGGAAGTTGTAGAGAATAATTTTGGTAGTGAGGAAGTTATGGAGAGAAATATTGGCAGTGAGGAAGTTGTAAAAAAAAATATTGACACTGAAGTAAGTCTAGAGCAAACTGTTATTGTTATGAAGGGTGTGGTGAAGGATTCTATAGAAGCTGATAAAAATAGTGAAGGAGTTGGTGATGACGAAGCCTTGATTGAGGATGCCGAACCTAAAATTACTGCAATCACCCAGAAGTTTTGTGACAAGTTATTGGTGGAGGATTCTATACAAGTTGTTGGTAAAAACAGATGTGAGGAAGTTGGTGAGGACAGTGGTTGGACTAGTGATGTTGAGGCTCAAATAACTACAATCACCCAAAAGTATTTCAATCAAAATATTGTACATAGTGATTGTTTAGGATTGGATACAAATATTGCTACTATGCAAGATGATCGTATAGTTGTTGTTGATCATGACACACCTGAAATAATCCTTAGAGAAAAGAAAACAACAGGGGTCATGAAGTCACCATTCATGAACAAATTTGACTCTGGTGGCACCATCCAAGTTGCTCAAGATAAGCCAACTAAGTCAAAGAAGTCCATCTTGACAAATAAGTCCATCTTCACTATAAAGTATCATTTTCAGGGAAATGTTGACAATCCTGTTGATTTCAGAATATTATGTAAGTGGAACACTTTCATCAATAGAGGCTTAAGGACTAATGCACTGTAAGTTTTATGTTTCAGTTTTTTTTTCTTGTTTTTTTTTCGTGTTTCGTGTTATGAACCATATCTTTTTATCCTGATTCATCAGGGACGGTGTTTATACAGAGATTAGCAATAAGCTAAATAAAATCTTTGAATTTGGAGTTGATGATATTGGAGAAAAAAATAGTTCTACACATTTGCATATCCCGGCCTACCCTTGTGTGATTCAGAAAGTCAACGTTATAATGGTTCTTCATATTTTCAGTATATTGGTGTTAATTTGTTAGCATAAATGTCATTTATTTTTCTTTTATCCATGTTATAATTACATATAGATTATATCTGTAATAAAATGAGAAATGAGACTCGGTAACTCTTGGATAGTAGGCGGAAGAAAGGATTAGAACAATAATGGCAATAGAAAACATAGTATCAACTTGAAAGAGTATCTTTTTATGTATATTTGTAGTATCTTCTATAAAATGTATAATCGGTTTATACATAAAATATACATTTTAGTTTTCTCATACTGTAATTTTCTGACAATGTGTGTTTATTCTTCATATTTTAACATATTGATGTTATTTTTTACTATTTGAGAAAGAAAGGGAAGTACGGTGTTGATGTTCCAGTAAGATTCACAACTACTGACTGTTGGTTTAGCTGCTTGATTTCGAATTTGTACAAGAAGTTTTTGAAGAAAAAGAGAGACATGAATTTGATTACTGAAACAGATCTAATTGCTGAGTATATACTTGGGTATTTTTTAAGATGTAATGTTCCTTGGTGTACTGTTGATGAAGTCCTTTTTTTCTATAAATCTATCTGATAAGTGGCACTGGATATTGGCGAGACTGTCATTCAAAGATCTGCACATTTATATATACGATTCCATGAGTGGCGCGCGGCAGAATAGTGCAGTTCGGAGATCAATTGAGCCATACTCAGTGTTGCTCCCATATTTCCTTCATCGTATTGGTTTTTGGGACACAAAGGAGAATCCTATGGGAATCCCCACCATTGATCCTTTTGAGATTCATGTCATTGATGGGTTGCCAACGTAAGATAACACGTAAATTATTATTGAATATTTCTGATTATTATTCATTTTTTGTACATGAATTCCTATTTGGATATTATACTAATTTATTCGTTTATGTGCGACCTTGTATGTAGTGACTGTGGTGTTTATGTTGCTGCATTTGCTGAGTACATCATTTAAGGCAGCAGTATTCCTGAAGCTATTGATATTGATGGGATACAGAACCGATATGGTATATTGCTATGGAATTATGGAGTGAAAAAACAAAGAGCACATGCACTTAGTGATGACGAGTCTACTGGTAGATTGAAGGATCTGGCCAAAGAGGATAACAAGAAAAAGGACAAGTCGCATTCCGTTGTTGATGACAAGAATTTGAAGGATAACAAGAAAAAGGTCAAGTCGCATTCCGTTGTTGATGACAAGGCTTTGAAAGATAACAAGAAAAAGGGCAAGACGTGTGCCGTTGGTAATGACGAGACTTTGAAGGATATCAAGAAAAATGGCAAGTTGAAGGGCAAGAAAAAGTAGTTTGGGATAGTTTAGCAGAAAATTCACGTGTAATTTTAAGATGAAGTAGTTTGGTTATGATATTGTCTTATGATTGGATATAGTTGCATACCTATATCACGTTTTATGCTTTTTATTTGGGATGTTTTTGACCAATATGTTTGAAATGCTAATGTTGAATATTACTTTTAATTGCGACTTGTTTGTTTTCAGTTAATAGTGAAATTATGTAAGTTTCAGATTTTGTGTAATTTTGACTTTTCTACAGTTTTAGTTTGTAATTTATACAAATAATTTGTTTCGACAAGTTTTGCAAATTTAGCTGGTGTTGCTAAGTTGTTATAGGAAGTTTTATGAATGAAGTTTGGGGGCAGCTAAACTGTATATAAATTGTATAGCGATAGTCTATTTTGTATAATTTTGTATAGTAACAGTCCTTTTGTATATGTTTTGTATAGTGACATCTATTTTTGTATATTTTTTGTATAGTGATATCTATTATGTATATTTTTTGTATAGTCACAGTCTATTATATGTAAATTGTTTATACAGTAGTGACGATCTATTTTTTTTTTTTGTATAAATATACAAATTTTATTTTATATATTTTTTGTATAGTAACCGTCTTTTTTGTATATTTTTTGTATCTCGACATCTATTTTGTATATGTTTTGTATATCGACAATTTATTTTTTTATTTTTTGTATAGGAATAAAATATTATATATAAATTATATAGTTACAGTCTATTTTGTATATATATTTTTGTATAAATGTACAAGTACTATTTGGTATATTTTTTGTATAGTGGCAGTCTTTTTTGTATATTTTTTGTATAGTGACATCTATTTTGTATATGTTTTGTTTAGCGACAATTTATTTTTTTTATTTTTTGTATAGGAATAAAATATTATATATAAATTATATAGTTACAGTCTATTTTGTATATTATTTTTTTTGTATAAATATACAAGTTCTATTTTATATATTTTTTGTATAGTAACAGTCATTTTTGTATATTTTTTGTATAGTGACATCTATTTTGTATATGTTTTGTATAGAGACAGTTTATTTTTTTTATTTTTTGTATAGGAATAAAATTGTCACGACCCAATTTCACCTATAGGTCGTGATGGCGCCCAACACTACAGCTAGGCAAGCCAACTAATAAGTCAAACGTACATTGGTTAAACTTTTATTCAAAAAAATAAAATAATAAAATACAAATTTCTACCAATGTGTGTGCTAAGACCCGGTGTTACAAGTGCATGAGCATCTAGTAGATTATACAAAACTCCAGATACTGTCTGAAATGAAATAGACAAAATATAAATATTAGAAGAGACACTGGTAGCTACAGAACAGCTCAGAAAGGCAGCTCACCACTATACTTCGGGATGACGTGGGTATGTGATGATAGGTCCTCCACTAGTACATGTCTCAGATCCTGCACAAAAAGTGCAGCAAGTGTAGTATGAGTACGTAAACAACGTATACCCAGTAAGTTTCAAACCTAATCTCGAAGTGGTAGAGACGAGATGGCCGACTTTGACACTCACTATGGGTCAATAATAATTGAAATAAAATTAATATATTCAAATCAGCATGATTTACAGAATTTACAAATAATTTATTTAATCAGCGAAAATAATCAAATTCCTTCCAATGTAACAATTCTCAATATATTAATTAAATTCCTTCAATTCAGATAAATTCCAATTTATCAATTAAATCTCATTTACAGGAGTAACAATTAATTCCTAAACAAGCAAGAATAATAATTCATTAAATTTAAAGGATTTTCCAATTTATTACTTAGCTTCACAAGCTGAAATAAATTATTAAAGTATCGTGTAATTATTATTATTAAGCACGATTTTTGCCGAGGACGTACGGCCCGATCCAGAGTGTCGTGTACACTACCGAGGGACGTACGGCGCGATCCATAGATGCATCTATCCTGCCGAAGCATTTGGCCCGCTCCACAAGAAAGGAGGACATTTTCTTATGTGCCTCCGGAAGGAGAGTATATTCATTATAAGATGAATTTGGGAGGAGAACAATTTCTTTTAACAATTAATTGATTTAAACAGACAATCAAGCCTATGAGATTTCCATCCTTTTAATATCTTTATCTAACAATTCACAATATATTCATATAGATATCAATTAATATAAATAAATCAAAGAATACAATTTACACAAGTAAGGCATGCTTTGAGTCCTAAACTACCCGGACTTTAGCATTAATAGTAGCTACGCACGGACTCTCGTCACCACATGCGTACGTAGCCCCCCACAATTAGCAACAATTATTTAATTTTAATCACCTATGAGGTAATTTCCTCCTCATAAGATTAGACAAAAGACTTACCTCGTCTTGCTTCAATTTAATCCATAATTTTGCCTTTTCCATGATTATCCAACTCTGTCTGGCTCGAATCTAGCCAAAATAATTCGATACAATCACTAAAAATTATAGGAAATAAATTCTATAAGGAAATACTACATTTTTAATAAAAATTCCAAAATTAATTAAAAATTTTCCCGCGGGGCCCACATCTCAGAATCTGGCAAAAATTATGAAATCCGACAACCCATTCAATTATGAGTCCAACCATACCAGTTTCTCTCAATTCCGACTCCGAATCGATACCGAAATCTCAAAATTTTGTTTCTATGAGATTTCTAAACTTTTTCAAATCTCAAATCTCAAAACACTAATTAAATTATGAATAACAATGATACACTTGTATATGTAGACCAAATCCGAGTTAGAATCACTTACCCCAATATTTTTCCCTTGAAAATCTGCCAAAAGTCGTCTCTGTTCAAGCTCAAGTTCGTCAAAAATGGCAAATGAGACGAATGCCCTCTTTTTATAAAACTGCCCAGCAGCCTTCGGAACTGGTCCTCGAACTGGGCCTCGATCGCGGCTTCAATCACAGCCTTCGATCAGGGCATCGAGCTTGGGTCTCGATCCTAGCCCTCGAGCCATACCTTCGATCATGCCCTCGAGCCTTGCCTTCGATCGCGACTTCGATCACAGGCTCGAGCCTGGACCTCGGTCATGGCCTCGATCAGGGTATCGAGGTTGGGCCTTCGATCATAGCCTCAATCATGGCATCGAGCTTGAGCCTTCGATTGTGACCCTCGATCTTGGGTCTCGATCCTGGCCCTCGAGCTTTGCCTTCGATCATGGCCCTCGAGTTGGGCCTTCGATCATGTCTTCGATACACTAGCTCGAGCCTGTACCTCGTCAACCCTGGGCTCGATACTTGGGCTCGATATCTGGCTCGATATCTGGGCTCGATCACAGCCCAGAATGTCCAACAGAAGAGGAAAAATTGCAGCAGCTTTTTAACTCAAAATTTTGATCCGTTAACCATCCGAAACTCACCCGAGGCCCTCAGAACCTCAACCAAATATACCAACAAGTCCTAAAACATTATGCGAACTTAGTCGAACCTCTAAATCACATCAAACAATGCTAAAACCATGAATCATACCCCAATTCAAGCTTAATGAAACTAAGAGTTTTCAACTTTTACATTCAATGCCGGAACCTATCAAATCAACTCCGATTGACCTCAAATTTTACACACAAGTCATAGATTACATAACGGAGCTAAAACAAAATTCGGAACTGGATTCCGACTCCGGTATCAAAAAGTCAACTCATTGGTCAAACTTTCAAACTTAAGTTCTTATTTTTAGCCATTTCATGCCTAATTTAATTACGGACTTCCAAATAAAATTTCGAACACGCTTTTAAGTCCAAAATCACCATACGGAGCTGTTGGAATCATCAAAATTCTATTCCGGGGTCGTTTTCACAAAAAGTTGACCGAAGTCAAACTTAGCACTTTAAGGCCAACTTAAGGAACCAAGTGTTCCGGTTTCACCTCAAACACTTCCAAATCCCGAACCAACCATCCCCACAAGTCATAAATCATTACAAGCACCTACGAGAAGTTTTATTTTAGGGAACGGGGTTCTAAAAGTTAAAATGACCGGTTAGGTCATTACATTCTCCACCTCTTAAACAAACGTTCGTCCTCGAACGGGTTTAGAATTGTACCTGGAGTGCTGAATAAGTGTGGATATCTGCTCTGCATGTCTTCCTCGGCCTCCAAGTCGCTTCCCCGACAGGTTGGCCCCTCCACTGGACTTTTACTGCAGAAATCCTCTTGGATCTCAACTGGCGAACCTGTTTATCAACAATGGCAATTGGCTCCTCTTCATAACCCAAGCTATTATCTAGTTGAACTGTGCTGAAGTCTAGCACATGTGATAGGTCGGCATGATACTTCCGGAGCATAGATACGTGAAAAACCGGATGAACTCCCGATAGGCTGGGAGGCAATGCAAGCTCATAAGCAACCTCCCCAACTCGTTTCAACACCTCAAATGGGCCTATAAACCTTGGGCTCAACTTGCCCTTCTTCCCGAATCTCATAATTCCCTTCATCGGCGAAACCTTCACGAGAACTTTTTCACCTACCATAAATGATATATCACGCGCTTTCTGATCCGCGTAACTGTTTTGTCTGGATTGTGGTGTACGAAGTCGCTCCTGAATCAACTTTACCTTTTCCAAGGCATCCCTTACCAAATCAGTACCATATAAATTAGCCTCACCCGGCTCAAACCATCGGATAGGTGAATGACATCGCCGACCATATAAAGCCTCAAATGGAGCCATCTCGATGCTGGATTGGTAACTATTATTATAAGCAAATTCGCCCAAAGGTAGAAAACGATCCCACTGACCTCCAAAGTCAATCACACATGCCCTGAGCATATCCTCCAAAATCTGAATTGTCCTCTCTGACTGTCCATCGGTCTGCGGATGAAAGGCTGTGCTGAGCTCTACACAGGTCCCCAACTCACTCTGTACTGCTCTCCAGAAATGTGAAGTAAACTGAGGACCTCTATCTGATATGATGAAAATTGGCACACCGTGCAACCGAACTATCTCCTGAATATAAATCTGGGCCAACCTCTTTGAAGTATACGTAGTCACAACAGGAATAAAATGTGCCGACTTAGTCAACCTGTCAACAATCACCCAAACTGCATCAAACTTCCTCAAGGTCCGCGACAACCCAACTACAAAATCCATAGTAATTCGTTCCCATTTCCACTATGGTATGGTCATCTGCTGGAGTAGGACACCTGGCCTCTGGTGCTCATATTTAACTTGCTGGCAATTTAGACACTGATCTACATACTCAACTATGTCCTTTTTCATTCGTCGCCACCAATAATGCTGCCTCAAGTCACGATACATCTTTGTAGCACTTGGATGAATAGAATATCGAGAACTGTGTGCCTCTTCCAGGATCTTTTTCCTCATTCCATCCACATTAGGAACACATAGACGATCCTGGAGTCGCAGAACACCATCCTCTCTAATAGTAACTTCCTTGGCATCACCTCGTAGTACCGTTTCACGAAGAACCACCAGGTGTGGGTCATCATACCGGTGAGCCTTGATATGCTCAAATAGTGAAGATTGGGCCACAACACATGCAAGAACTCGACTGGGCTCTGAAATATCCAGCCTCACAAGTCTGTTAGCCAAGGATTGAATATCTAAGGCTAATGGCCTTTCCTCTGCTGAAATGAAAGCCAAACTACCCATACTCTCCTCCTTTCTGCTCAAGGCATCTGCAACCACATTTGCTTTGCCCAGATGATACAAGATAGTAATATCATAATCTTTTAGTAACTCCAGCCATCTGCGCTGCCTCAAATTTAGATCCCTCTGCTTGAACAAATGCTGCAAACTGCGATGATTAGTGTAAACTTCACAAGACACCCCATAAAGATAATGCCTCCAAATCTTAAGAGCGTGAACAATCGCAGCTAACTCCAAATCATGTACCGGATAATTCTTTTCGTGGGGATTCAGCTGATGTGAAGCATATACAATAACTTGCCCTTCCTGCATCAATACACAACCCAAGCCAACGCGCGAAGCGTCGCAATACACTGTATATATCTCCGAACCGGAAGGCAACACTAACACTGGTGCTGTAGTCAATGATGTCTTGAGCTTCTGAAAGCTCACCTCACAATCATCAGACCATCGGAATGGAGCACCCTTCTGGGTTAATTTGGTCAAAGGTGCTGCAATAGATGAAAAACTTTCCACGAACCGACGATAATAACCTGCCAAACCCAGAAAACTCCTGATCTCCGTCGTCGAAGTGGGACGATGCCAATTCTGAACTGCCTCAATCCTTTTGGGATCAACTTTAATACCTTCTCCCGATACGATATGTCCCAAAAATGCTACAGACTCTAGCCAAAACTCACATTTAGAGAACTTAGCATATAGCTTTTGTTCCCGCAATGTTTGAAGCACTACTCTCATATGCTGTTCATGCTCCTCCTTACTACGTGAGTAGATCAAAATGTCATCAATGAAGACACTAACAAATGAGTCAATATATGGCCTGAATACCTTGTTCATCAGATCCATAAACGCTGCCGGGGCATTAGTTAAACCAAAAGACATTACCAGAAACTCATAATGACCATATCTAGTACGGAAAGCAGTCTTCGGAGCATCCGAATCCCGAATCTTCAACTGATGGTACCCCGACCTCAAATCGATCTTAGAGAATACCCTAGCACCCTGCAACTGGTCAAATAGATCATCAATACGCGGTAACGGGTACTTGTTCTTAATAGTGACTTTGTTCAATTGGCGATAATCAATACACATCCGCATTGTTTCATCCTTCTTTTTTCACAAATAATACTGGTGCACCCCAAGGCGATACACTCGGTCTGACAAACCCTTTGGCTAGTAACTCTTCAAGCTGTTCTTTTAATTCTTTCAATTCTTTCGGAGCCATGCGATACGGTGGGATAGATATAGGCTGGGTATCTAAAGCCAAGTCAATACAGAAATCAATATCACGATCAGGTGGCATACCTGGAAGATCTGACGGAAATACATCGGGGAACTCCCGAACTACAGGCACTGAATCAATAGCCGGAGTCTCTACAGTAGTATCTCGAACATAGGCTAGATAAGCCAAACAACCCTTCTCAACCATGTGTTGAGCCTTTATAAAAGAAATAACTCGATTAAATGAACTAACAGGCGAACCCTTCCACTCCAGCTTAGGCAATGCTTGAATAGCCAAGGTAACAGTCTTGGCATGACAATCTAGAATAGCATGATATGGAGATAACCAGTCCATACCCAGAATAATTTTAAAATCGGTCATCTCAAGCAATAGGAGATCTGCTCTAGTTTTATAACCACAGAATGTAATAACACAGGACCGGTAGATCCGGTTCACAACAACAGAATTGCATACAGGAGTGGACACATAAACAGGAGTACTCAAGGACTCACGAGAAATACCCAGGAATGGAGCAAATAGAGATGACACATATGAATATGTGGATCCTGGATCAAATAATACTGAGGCATCTTTGCCACAAACAGAAATAATACCTGTAATCACGGCATCTGAGGCCTCTGCATCTGGTCTAGCCGGAAAAGCATAGAACCGAGCTGGAGCGCCAACTGGCTGGCCTCCGCCTGGCTGACCTCCACCCCTAGGACGGCCCCTACCCACCTGTCCTCCACCTCTGGGTGGTCGGACTACTGGTGGAGCAACTGGTCCGGTAAGCATAGGCTGCTGACCCTGCTGTACTGGTCTACCCCAAAGCCTGGGGAAAAACCTCTGCATGTGACTGAGATCCCCGCACTCGTAACAACTCTTCGGTGCGATGGGCTGCTGATTAAGTGTCTGGCCCTGGGGACCTGAATACCCACTGAAAGAACCCTGAATAGCTGGTGGACGATAAGAACTCTCTGGTATAGCACTAAAATAAGGTCATACTGGAGCACCTCGAGGAGGTGGTGGTGCTGGATATGGGGGTCTGCTGGACTGTCCCCTCACGAACTGACCTCTGCCCCTGGACGGAGCACCTCTGAACTCTCCAGAGTACCTGAACCGCTTATCTCTCATAATCTGCTCTCGGCTCCGCTGACGTACACCCTCAATCCTCCAGGCTATCTCCATAACTTGCTCATAAGAAGTACCCATCTTAACCTCTCGAGCCATAGTAGCCTGAATAACAGTATGTAAACCGGCTACAAACCTTCGCACTCTCTCCGCCTCAGTAGGGAGTATCATTAGTGCATGGCGAGATAATTCAAAAAACCCCGTCTCATAATCAGTCACTGACATCTGACCCTGCTGGAGTTGCCCAAACGGAAACCGCAACTCTTCCCTCTGGGAGGGTGGAATATACATGTCCAAGAAGATACGGGTGAACCTATACCAAGTCATGGGAGGAGAATCTGCTGGTCTACCAAGAGCATAAGACTGCCAACATCTACGGGCTCTACCCTCTAGCTGAAAAGTAGCAAAATCAACCCCATGGGATTCCAATATCCTCATGTTGTACAATCTATCCTTGCAACAATCAATGAAATCCTGTGGATCCTCATGTCGCTCACCCCCGAAGATAGGAGGATGTAGTCTAGTCCATCTGTCCAATAGTTTCTGAGGATTGGCGGCTACAGCTGGCCTGGGCTCAGGTGTAGCTGCTGCCACTGGCTAAACTCCACCCATGGGTAGTCCACCCTGGGTCTGATATACAGCAGCTGCTTGTCCTTGAGCCTGCGCAGTAGGGGGCTGTGCTCCCCCGCCCGCCTGAGATGTGGCTGGGTCTGCCGGAAATAAACCGCCTTAAGTCATATTGTCCATGAATCGCAGCATACGACCCATGACATCCTGAAATCCCAGTGCAGATGTAAAGTCCATCGGAGCTGGCTCTGCCACATGCACCTCACCCTGCTCCTCAATAATGGGATTTTCTGCTGGATTCACTAGCGGCATAACCGGAATAGTCCTGGGACGTCCTCGCCCTCTACCACGGGCTGGAGCCCTCCCTCGGCCTCCGACTCAGCCTCTAGCAACAGGGGGAGTAGCTCTTCCCTGGTCTGGAATCTCATTAGAGCGTGTTCTCACCATCTGTGAGAGAATAAGAGAAGGATATTTAGTACTACATCAATTTCACGATGGAATATGAAGGAAGGTAGTTTCCTAACACCATATAGCCTCTCGAAGATAAGTACAGACGTATCTGTACCGATCCGCAAGACTCTATTAGGTCTGCTCATAACTTGTGAGACCTGCGTGAACCTAGTGCTTTGATACCATGTTGTCACGACCCAATTTCACCTATAGGTCGTGATGGCTCCCAACACTACAGCTAGGCAAGCCAACTAATAAGTCAAACGTACATTGGTTAAACTTTTATTCGAAAAAAAAACAATTTCTACCAATGTGTGTGCCAAGACCCGGTGTCACAAGTGCATGAGCATTTAGTAGATTATACAAAACTCCAAATACTATCTGAAATGAAATGGACAGAATATAAATATCAGAAGAGACACTGGTAGCTGCAAAACAGCTCAGAAAGGCAGCTCACCACTATGCCTCGGGATGACGTGGGTATGTGATGATAGGTCCTCCACTAGTACTTGTCTTAGATCCTGCACAAAAAGTGCAGCAAGTGTAGTATGAGTACATAAATAATGTGTACCCAGTAAATATCAAGCCTAATCTCGAAGTGGTAGAGACGAGATGGCCGACTTTGACACTCACTATGGGTCAATAATAATTGAAATAAAATTAGAATATTCAAATCAGCATGATTTACAGAATTTACAAATAATTTATTTAATCAGCGGAAATAATTAAATTTCTTCAAATGTAACAATTCTCAATATATTAATTAAATTCCTCCAATTCAGATAAATTCCAATTTATCAATTAAATCTCATTTACAGGAGTAACAATTAATTCCTAAACAAGCAAGAATAATAATTCATTAAATTCCAAGGATTTTCTAATTTATTACTTAGCTTCACAAGCTGAAATAAATTATTAAAGTATCGTGTAATTATTATTATTAAGCACGATTTCTTCCGAGGACGTACGGCCCAATCCAGAGTGTCGTGTACACTGCCGAGGGACGTGCAGCGCGATCCATAAATATGTATCTATCCTGTCGAGGCGTTCGGCCCGCTCCACAAGAAAGGAGGATATTTTCTTATGTGCCTCCGGAAGGAGAGTATATTCATTATAAGATGAATTTGGGAGGAGAATAATTTCTTTTAACAATTAATTGATTTAAACAGACAATCAAACCTATAAGATTTTCATCCTTTTAATATCTTTATCTAACAATTCACAATATATCCATATAGATATCAATTAATATAAATAAATCAAAGAATACAATACACAAGTAATGCATGCTTTAAGTCCTAAACTACCCGAATTTTAGCATTAATAGTAGCTACGCACGGACTCTCATCATCATGTGCGTACGTAGCCCCCCACAATTAGCAATAATTATTTAATTTTAATCACCTATGAGGTAATTTCCCCCTCACAAGATTAGACAAGAGACTTACCTCGTCTTGCTCCAATTTAATCCACAATTTTGCCTTTTCCACGATTATCCAACTCTGTCTGGCTCGAATCTAGCCAAAATAATTCGATACAATTAGTAAAAATTATAGGAAATAAATTCTATAAGGAAATACTACATTTTTAATAAAAATCCCGAAATTAATTAAAAATTCGCCCGCGGGGCCCACATCTCAGAATCCGACAAAAGTTATGAAATCCGACAACCCGTTCAATTACGAGTCCAACCATACCAGTTTCACTCAATTCCGACTCCGAATCGATACCGAAATCTCAAAAATTCGTTTCTATGAGATTTCTAAACTTTTCCAAATCTCAAATCTCAAAACACTAATTAAATTGTGAATAACAATGATACACTTGTATATGTAGACCAAATCTGAGTTAGAATCACTTACCCCAATATTTTTTCCTTGAAAATCTGCCAAAAGTCGTCTCTGCTCAAGCTCAAGTTCGTCAAAAATGGCAAATGGGACGAATGCCCTCTTTTTATAAAACTGCCAAGTAGCCTTCGGAACTGGTCCTCGAACTGGGCCTCGATCGCGGCATCGAACATGTGCCATCGATCAGGGCATCGAGCTTGGGTCTCGATCCTAGCCCTCGAGCCATACCTTCAATCATGCCCTCGAGCCTTGCCTTCGATCGCGGCTTCGATCACAGGCTCGAGCCTGGACCTCGGTCATAGCCTCGACCAGGGTATCGAGGTTGGGATTTCGATCATAGCCTCAATCATGGCATCGAGCTTGAGCCTTTGATTGTGACCCTCGATCTTGGGTCTCGATCCTGGCCCTCGAGCTTTGCCTTCGATCATGGCCCTCGAGCTGGACCTTCGATCATGGCCCTCGAGTTGGACCTTCGATTATGGCTTCGATACACTAGCTCGAGCCTGTACCTCGTCAACCCTGGGCTCAATATCTGGCTCGATATCTGGGCTCAATCACAGCCCAGAATGTCCAACAGAAGAGGAAAACTTGCAGCAGCTTTTTAATTCAAATTTTTGATCCGTTAACCATCCGAAACTCACCCGAGGCCCTCGGGACCTCAACCAAATATACCAACAAGTCCTAAAACATCATACGAACTTAGTCAAACCTCTAAATCACATCAAACAATGCTAAAACCATGAATCATACCCCAATTCAAGCTTAATGAAACTAAGAGTTTTCAACTTCTACATTCAATGCCGAAACCTATCAAATCAACTCCGATTGACCTCAAATTTTACACACAAGTCATAGATTACATAACGGAGCTATAAAAATTTTCGGAACTGGATTCCGACTCCGGTATCAAAAAGTCAACTCATTGGTCAAACTTTCAAACTTAAGTTCTTGTTTTTAGCCATTTCATGCCTAATTTAACTACGGACTTCTAAATAAAATTCTGAACACGCTCCTAAGTCCAAAATCACCATACGGAGCTGTTGGAATCATTGAAATTCTATTTCGGGGTCGTTTTCACAAAAAAGTTGACCGAAGTCAAACTTAGCACTTTAAGGCCAACTTAAGGAACCAAGTGTTCCGGTTTTACCTCAAACACTTTCAAATCCCGAACCAACCATCCCCGCAAGTCATAAATAATTACAAGCACCTACGAGAAGTTTTATTTTAGAGAACGGGGTCCTAAAAGTTAAAATGACCGGTTGGATCATTACAAAAATATTATATATAAATTGTATATTTACAGTCTATTTTGTATATTTTTTTAAAGTGATATTATTTTGTGTATATATTTTGTATATTGTTACCTATTTTGTATAATTTTTTGTATAGTGACATCCATAATAGTATTTGGAATAAAACTTCTACCAATACTTTCGTTACGACAAAAAGTAACATCTTTATTCATACATCAGAGAGAATCTTGCAAATCTCATTATTTTTTCATTATTCTAATTGTAACATTCACAAGGAAAAATGTTACAAAATACTAAATCATTGATGAACATTACTAGTTGTCTTGAGCATTCCTACATGTTCTTCTGTTGTGTCCTTGTTTTTCACACAGTCCACAGGTAACTGTTTCAGTATACAGATATTCATAAAGTCCCTTGCGTCGCGACTTCGTCGGTCTTCCTGATTTTCCCTTTACTATCGGTGGTAGCACCATATTATCTAACACCTCTGTTGGAAGGTCCCATGTAGTTTCATCTGGAAATGGATTAACTAGCACTTCATATGTCTTCTTGAAGTATTCGTTGGTGTAATATGCAGAATAATATTTGGGTGCTTCTATGTGTGTGTAGTCCAATACTACCATAGCATGTGGACAAGGAATCTCATCCACTTGAAATCGTTTACACGAGCATTCTCTTTTTAGCAAGCAGACTATGTTCCTCCTTTGTTCAGCATCCATTACTACATATACATAATCGGTTGAAGGCCTCACCTAAATTTAAATAGATATCATTAGTAAAATAGGGATATGATAAGTATTATTGCATTTTTGTCAAAGTATGTTATTCAGGTATATGAAGTAAGACATGACAAAAGAATATTTACCGTCATCTTCTACGACAAATAGCTATTTTCCTTCAGTACTTCGTTATATTTTTTTCCTAGGCCAGTAAATGTACTCATTCCAGTCATTCTATTTGTATTATTCCATTCCTAACCAAATTCATCATGTCTAGTAAACTCATGATTGGTAGCTCTCTTGCCTCTCTATTTCTTGCTTTGAGTGACTTGGCAATATTTGAAGTCATCACCATGGATCTATTAACAGTGAAATGTGCTATGGACCACTTTTCATAACCAACTTAGAACAGGTAACCCCTTACCCTCTTATCAATGTTGTCCATATCTTGCATGAGGCGATTAAAATCTTCAATTTTGTATGCTCTGGCCATTGTAAAAAATACTTCTCTCAGCCGGTCATGGTTCTTCTTGAACTACTTCTTTATGTTATTCCAAAGATGAAAGATGCATACATAGTGAGATACCTCTGGATACACAATTGAAGCACCCCTAAATATGCTTGCATGACGATCGGATACGATGCACATCCTTTCCCTTTCCCCAAAAGCCTGTCTAAACATTTCAAAAAATCATTCCCAGGAAGCATCATTTTCAGAATCGACAACAACATATGCTAGTGGAAAATTTTTACCTGGTTAAGCAAATAAGAAAGCATCCACATGTTATTTTTGTTATACACAGATAAGAACTATCTATACCATATATAATTATTATATGAGTCTGCGACATATTCACCTGCCGCATCTTGTATGCTAGCTGTTAACATTGTTCCCCTGTATGATGATTTGAGGAATGTCCCGTCAACCACGACAATAGGGTAGTAGTATTTCCATCCTAATGATTGATGCATTTAGTGCGACAAAAATATACATGAAGCGCCCGTCCTCTGATTTATGTAACATTATGACAGAGCCAAGATTTGTCATATTTATCATATACAAGTGTCCCGACAGTTTACTATAAGATTTGCGTGGTATCCCTCTTAGCAGTTCAAGCACCTTTTCCTTTGTTCTATAAGCTTTTACGTAACTCATATTAATCCCATACTGTTGTTTCATGTCGCTCATGATGTCTGCCGGAGTGTATATTGTTTTTGGATTGGCATATTTGTTGCAATCATTTTTGCAATGGCTGACGAAGTAGCATGACGTTGTGAAAATAGTATACTCGTCTCTGGGCAAGTGTGAACATCATTGAACCATCTAACCTTGAAAATATTTGATTTGTGTAGACTTGAAGATCTAAGACTCCATTTGCAACTTTCATCCACACATGTAAGACAATACCTATTTAAAATATAGTGTTATGATAATACACTTCTTCAGATTTTTACACTTGTGTCTCTAATAAACAAGCAATATACATATGTAATCTTATTATACAATAATACAAGCAGTATACACAAAATTACATAGAAGTTCAATCTCATACGTAGAAATCATACCTTATTGTAGATGATCTATCCACTATAAATTGATATTTTTCTCGTATTGCATAGTGATTCATTACACTAACGAGTGTATCTTTGTCCTAATATAACTGACCTTCTGCAATTTCTTCATGTTGTGGATTGTCTATTATATAATTTCACTTCATTATTTCAATTTTGTCTTCTTTTCCATGATTATCCATCATCTCAACACTATTAGTTCCGTGTACTTCTTCTACGTTCTGACATTGTAAACCAGATGAAGTTGTTACGAGTAAGTTGCTACCCAAGTATGAGCTTGAATATGAGCATTCAGTACTTGAATACAGAGTTTTCAACGTTATGCATAATAGATATTCCGTGATATCCAGATTTTTCTTTTTCATCTCCATATACAAGCGCACACTCATATCATTGTATATTGGAATTGCTATATAGCCATCCTTCACTGTATATTTTATCTCCATCACACTTGTAATTGAATCTATATCCAATTGCTTGTATATCTCATCAACAAAATATTCATAGCTACATCCTGAATTGATCATCGCGCCATTAACAAGGAAATTAACAAATTTACTTTCACTTACCTATTCACTACTGTGTTGAAGTAAAATCGGAATCAAAATTGGAACAGTAGTTCCAACATTCACAATCTCCATAGACATTAGTTGAGTTTGTCGATTTTGTATCAATTTCACAATTTAAGAACAAAATCTCAACTCTATTAAGTTGATTGTAGGCCGCAATTGTGCAAATTTTTTGAATTTCACCGTGAATTTTTTGGAGCTCTTCTCTGAGTTTAATCTTCAGAAACCCTAGAATTATTTTGACAATGTGAATAATTGGGTGACTTTTATAGTGTTTGGAAATTGAAGATCCCATACTGAACGCGTGAATTTAGGTAACAAAATCGATTAGGAGTGCTTTCCTTTTCGTTTGCGTTGAGTGTATGGTTTCGGCCTTTTCAGTTGCTAGCCTTTATTATTATTTTTAGGCTATGACTTGTAAAGGGTTATTTTGTGACTATTAGGTGATATAAGTTTGGCCCTAGTGGCTACAAATGAACTTTTCTCAACTATTTTTGGTCAAAATGTAGTCTTGGGCCACTTCATTCATGGCCTATGACAGAAGACCAAACCCCTGATACGAAGCCCAAATCTTTTTTCAACTTCGAAGATACAATGCTAAGCTCTTTTTTCTTCTTATATTTCCTTCTCTCATACTCGAACGGATTGAAGGCATGAATCATGTTTCCACTGTGTTTTCAACATCATGAATCCATAATGGCATTATTAGACATCAAACATACAAGAATTTTAAAAGTTTAAAAAAAAAAAAACAAAAACTAAAAAGGGTAAAAATTTATGCGGAAAAGGGCCAAAAATACCACTAAGGTAGTGAAAATGGCTCAATTTTGCCCTCTTTCCACCTATTGGGCCATAAATGTCCTTAACGTTAGTTTTTAAGCTCAAACTTACCCCTATATCTAACAGAAGGGCCAACAATACCCCTAACGTATTGAAAATGGTTCAGAAATACCATTTGTTAACCTTTTGGTCCGCAAATACCCCTAACATTTGTTTTGGGCTCAAACTTACTTCTACATATAAAAGAACTAACTTGGTCAATTTTTTTTACTTAATTTCGCCATGTGGCATTTTCTTAATCCGCCACGTGTATTATTTGTATTAAATAAACCTATCTGTATCTTTTAAAATATCCAACGACCCTGGCCTGCTCCTATATATTTGGACGGTCGGCTAAAAATAATTACATTCGCTAGTTAAATATATAAAAAATATACATTGATTATATATAAAAATATGTATATTATACATTAATATTTTAATATATATTTTACGTGATATTATTTTTAGGAGAAATTATACGGTGTAGTTTTCCCTTGAAATTTTGCAAATCTTAACAAGTTTAACAAATATAAATTTTAATTTGCAAACATAAAAATGATAATGTTCTATTTATATGATTCTAAAGGAGTAGCAAAGAAACAGATGGAAAGAAAATTATTTAAAACCTTTAATTATATACATATCCAACTTCTTAGCCCATTAATAGACTTCACATGATCTTTTCAATGGGAACTAATAATGTTTTAATATATAACGATAGAGCTAAAATATTAGCAAAAACTGTCGTTTCATTATCAGATTTGCTTAATAAATTCGAGTTATAGATCATAATTAATAGAAAAAACTACACCGTATAATTTTTTCTAAAATTAATATCATGTAATATATATATATATTATTGTATAATATACATATTTTTATATATAATCAATGTATATTTTTTTATATATTTAACTAGCAAATATAATTATTTTTAGCCGTCCGTCCAAATATATAGGAGCGGGTCATGCGCGTTGGATATTTTAAAAGATACAAGTGAGTTTATTTAATATAAATAATACACGTGGCGGATTAAGAAAATGCCACATGGCGAAGTTAAAGTCAAAAATTTGACTAGGTTAGTTCTGTTATATATAGGGGTAAGTTTGAGCCCAAAAACAAATGTTAGGGGTATTTGCGGACCAAAAGGTTAACGGATGGTATTTCTGAGCTATTTTCAATACGTTAGGGGTATTGTTGGCCCTTCTGTTAGATATAGGGGTAAGTTTGAGCGAAAAAACTAACGTTGAGGGTATTTATAACCCAATAGGTGAAAGGAGGATAAAATTGAGCCATTTTCAATACCTTAATGGCATTTTTGGTCATTTTTCGAAATTTATAACTAGTCAAAACCTTATATATTTAAATCTTGACTACATAGAATATTTCGAATCGCTACGAGAGAACCAACCCCAATTACTTTGAAGATTTGAAATTTAGAATAGACGGTCCAAATTATGTTTGAGTTCAAAATTTTAACTTTAATGTATAACGTACTTCCAATTTCGGTAATTGAGATTTGTCAAAAAATTTATACATGCCTAGATGTTAATAATTCGTGACTCATATTCACATATACATGGGCACACACCGTACTTTTTTCATTATAGATATATGAACATGTTGTAATCAACCATGTTGTAACAATTTCAAAATATTTTAATGACATTAAGAACCGATGTTGTTTAAAAAAGCTTTTAATAAATCTATGTTTTTATTCATCCACGAAATGATAAGTTTCTCACAGGCTAATCGCTACAGAGAGTAGCTTCTTGTTTCTCGTGGAAAAAGGTTATCTTTTGTATTCTAATATAATAAAAGTTTTTCTGTGTCTAATCAATCTTTTACTGTTTTTTATTATTATTTATAATTCTAATAATCTTGATCAACTGGAGACTTTCCAATCTGAATATATAGGGAAATCTCTAATACTGAATTATGACTCCGAAGTTATAAAGATAGTTCTATGTAGAGGTTTGGATATGAGGCTGATACTCTCGTCTGCCACACGTCTGTTTCTCTAGCTCAACAAGGCTAGCTTAATAACTATTCTATTCTACTTATTATATAGAAGAGCGCAGAAGCAGTTCTCCGTCGACATTCCTTCTTAAACACAGGGGTATTTTCGTATTTTTGCAAACCTTTTGTATTTCCTGCGCTTACACGTGCACTGAAATTTGGTGAGTAAGCCGGCTATGAGATAACCAATCAAGTTCTCTCCATCTTTTTTTGTTTTCTGAATATCAGTACTGTTACTGCGGTCTGCATCTTCGCCTTCAGTTCTCCATTTCTCTCCGCGGATTTTTCTTCGTCAATAACAATACTTCTGGTGAGATTTTCTCTGTTATTGTACTTCCTTTTCTTTTTATTTGCTTTGCTTCTTGTTTTCTCAGTGGTATTTGGTTAAAATTTGGATTACAAAGGAGGCAAGTTTTCGCCAATGGGTATGGGTGATTGACTTTGTCCTCTTTGCTGTTTGATTTAGAATTGAAATTAGGGATTTCTGTTTTCAGATTTTATTTCTCTCATTTTTTTGGGTTCCATCTGATTGCGCTTTTTGTTTTTGAGATACACATGTCATGGATTGAAACAGTTATGTAGGACATTTTTTATTTGTCTTTAGAGTCTACTCTGAATTGACGCATAATTGGATTAAGAGCCTATTTGGATTAGCTGATTGTAAATAGCTGATAAGCTTGTAGTGCTGAAAAGTTTTTTTTAATGCTGAAACTGATTTTTAAAATAAGCATTTACGTGTTTGGATAGAAGTGCTGAAACTGATAATAAGCAGATGATGTGTTTGATAAAAAAATGCTGATAAGCTATTCTTTTGTTAAAATGACTAAAATACCCTTGAATCTTTTTCAAAAGATTATAAATTAAAAATTTCTTTGTAAAGAAAAGAATTAATAAAGAATATGGAATGAAGAGAAAGTTAAGAAATTTATTTTGGGAAAAGTATTTTGTGAATTAGAAAATATTATTAAGGATAAACTAGTAAAAGTGTTGGTCAAACTAAAAGTGCTTATAAGTTGAAAAACCATAAGTTGGGGGTGACCGGCTTATGACTTGTGGCTGATTTTAGCTTATAAGCACTTGGCTTATAAGCACTTTGAGTGTTTACCAAACGCGTAGATAAGTCAAAAGGTGCTTATAAGCCAGTTTGACCAGCTTATAAGCTTAGCCAAACACCCTCTAAGTTGAGCTTTTGTTAGTTTACTTAATTTTTCATGTTCTCTATTTATTTGACAATATGCTTCAAAGAGGGAAAAAGGAAAAGTAGCCATCAATAACAGGGTTTCTGCAACAATCTTTATGTGGGAACCCATTGGATTTTTTCTTTTTGAGATACCCATCTCGCAGATTGAAAGAGTTTCGTTGGACATTTTCTATTTGTCTTTAGACTTTACTCTGGATTGACGCCTAATTCGATTAAATTGAGATTTTGTTAGTTTACTTAGTTTTTCATGTTCCGATATGCTTCGAAGAGGGAAAAAGGAAAAGTATTCATCAATAACAATATGCTTCAAACAGGGAAAAAAGGAAAGAAAGCTTTTCTCATTTTAAGGAAACTAAAAAGGAAAAGAGAAAGAAAACCTCTGTAGGTTCTCAGAATAATGGTAATGTCCCGCTCCCCTTTTATTGTGGTTGTAATAAGCCATTCAGAATAATAGAGCATGGTCATGCTGGTTTTGAAAGTTTTTGATTTGCCTCAATGTTCTGGATCACTCTCTTTTAAGTTCAAACAATTTTTTCTGAGACCACATGGGATCAGCTAGAGGTGGGCATTCGGTACTTCGGTACGGTATTTAAGAACTTCGGTTCAATACTTTGGTATTCGGTTTATCAACTGTGCAATATACCAAATACCATACCAAAGTAGTTCGGTACGGTTTGATATTTCTTATTTGGTTCGATATGGTTTCGGTACTGTTTCGGTTTAATACATTAATGGAATCGTGTCTTTTTTAAATACTACTGTTTTTTACTTCTATTGTATGGATATTTGAAACCTTTTGGCAACCTCCATTTTCTACTCTTGAGACACTCTAGGAAGTTCCAGTAGTTGTTAGTGTTACCGTAACAAAATAGAGAACAAGAAAAGAAGAAAAAAGGAGAAAAAGAATCATTGACAATAAGAGACTAAGAGCGTACAAGCCAAGTAGAGGCCAGATGCAGAAGAGAAACCCATAAGAAAAAGAAAAATAATAAGAGGGCTCACGTACTAGCAGAAGAGAAAGAGCCATTTTGAATATTAAAAGAAAATAAATACAAAGATATCAAGAGTAATCTAAAACTTCCTTATGATGAGTCAATTCTTTATGGGTCTGCAGATGTGGAATCCAACATCAAGGGAAGCCGCAAGCTTGAGCACTCAGAAGAATTCAGGTATTAACTTAAAAAGTTTGGTATTTCGGTATATACCGAAATGACGATACCCTAATACTGAGAACCGAATCGAAATACCGAAATATTAATATACCAATACTGAATAATGTACCGAATACCGAAGAACCGAAATTGAAGAACCGAATTAGTTCGATACGGTTCGGTTTTTTGGTTTATCGGTTTTTATGCCCACCCCTAGCATCAGTTGATCCTTCAAAGATATTTACATATATTTGACTTTAGAGGTAGTCAACGAAAGTTTGACAACACTCAAGTTAGGATTTAATGAAATTAGAGTATGTAATTCTTTCACAGTACAAACTTCTTTCGTGAAAAACTTAGCTTCATGCACCTTCTTAGTTTAACTTGTGCACATGATGAAGAAGCTTGGGAATAATGAAATCAAAACTATGTTTACGCTATATTTGGACGTATAAATTTGGTTGAATTGTCTATGTCACTGATCCTAGCCATTCTACATGGAGAATATATGTCAAAGCATTATTGTGCCTCAAATATTTATCTATCTTTCTTCTATAAGCTTATTTTGTTGCAAGGTTTCTGAGTTGGCCTATAACCGTGTGCAAGAAAAAGTAATCTTTCTTCTAAGTTCAGCCTTATTTTTTGGCATGCAGCTAAATAGAGCAAAGGTAGCAGTGACAATGTTTATCATTTTATGATTATTATGTATATTAATTTCTTTTACCTATTATCCGATTCCTACACTAATACAATACTTAACAGATGCTTCATAGTTTTTGGGGTATGCACTATCAGGTATAGCAACTGAATATCTTCTGTTCTATTACGGTAACAGAGTTCTTACTGCAACTTCAGTCCAGAAAGGAATCATTTTTTCTCCTCTTGCTTGGCGTATTGGAAATTGTTGCACATCGATGCACCGTTGATTAAGGTTTTTTTTTCATATTGTTTAATTTGATTTCGAAGTTTCTCTGGTGTGGGCTTTATTTTGTTCAATTCTGGTGAATTATTCTCTATTCTTGCTTTCTTTAATGTACTCTGTCATAGCTAATGTGGTTTTAGTGGGTATTTGGTAGTTTCTTTCTTTCAGATAGTGGTCTTATTAGATTTTCACATGCATTGGGTAACTTTAGAAACGTTCTGGAGTCCTGGTTTTGCCATACAGGAATATTTGATGGGCTTTATATGGGAAAAAAGAGAAAGAATGTACTGGCTTAGTGTGAGGCCCTGGAATGGAGTAGAGATTGTCTGCATTCAGAATTTGTATTGAGAATGTAGCCAAAGAGATTAAGAGGAAAGCTGAGACAATGGTTTTTTTTAGCCTCTTCAGATGACAATAAAGTGTACCAAAAGGGAGTTCGCTAAGATTTTTCTTCTCTCTTATCACTGTATTTGCGGCAGCCTCTAATGTTTCTTTTTTAAATGCAGTGGAAGAAGAAGCGTATGAGGAGACTGAAGAGAATGCACAGAAAGATGAGACAGAGATCTAAATAGAGCAGGGTTCTAGATGCCTAGGATGCTTTCTTGCGTAAATCTGCTGCCCTTTTCCTCTTGCTGTCTATCTCTCTGGCAGCTCCAGAGAATGGTGGTTGTCTGTTGTTTGAAGCTGCATTAATTAATCTACTATGTTCTATGAAAAAGCTTAGTTTAGTTTAAAGTCAAGAAAATTCTCTTGCAGCATCGACACTACCCCAAACTTGGTCATCTCTTTTAACTAAATTATCTCTTGTTAAAACAATTTGAAGATCTTGTCCTTAAGGAGGTGAATATTGGTTGATTTAAGCCTGGTTTCTTTAAATGAGTTTGCCCTTGAAATAACACCTGGTTTCTTTAAATGAGTTTTCGCTTGAAATAATATTTGATTTATCATCTAGCGAGATTGATTCTTGTTATTAGGAGTTACAAATTTTGAGGAATCAAGAGATAAGTTTAGGATCCAAAGACAAGCATGTGCATTTCTAAGCTTTTGATTAAGGCAATAATTCAACTTTTCAGGCCAAGTTTAGTAAAGCTGAGAAGAATGTGAAAGAGTTGAGCAATTGAAAGAGCGGGGCTCGCTGAAAACGATATGAAACGTGGCTTGAGCCAGAAGAGTACTACTTGTTGCTGCTGTAAAATATCTTTCCCAGTAATGGGGTGGTGGTATATTATTCACTATCTCCAAATCTATCTCAAAAAACTCCTCCTCCTCTTCTTCTTCTTCTTCATCTACTGCTGTCATATTATGAACTAGAATTTTGCTTTCTTCTTTGAGTTCTTGACTGTTACCATTGGCGGCTAGAGCCATGTTTTGTCTTTGGGCATTCAGTTGTGGCCATGACAATATAGTATTTATATATGGGTGTACAAGTTATATGAACACTTTATGGTTACAGAGATAAATTCTTAAGTGTGTTTTCTTGTCCCTGATTCCCCACTAATAAATACAAAAGATTTTGTCCGCTTACTCTTGACGAATTGCTTCGCTTGAAGGTACACATTATCCAAATTTTATGGGTATTGCATCAATAATTCCTGGTTGTAATCGCTACTTATGGTTAACTGGATAGCAGTAACGTCGTAGATTCTTTTTATGTCCTCTTTTGTAGACATTGTATCATTCTACCATTTTGTATGATATATCGGAAAGCTTGCTGCCTATGATAGTCTAATTTCTTATCTAATTTCTTATCTGCAGATGGAACACTGTTCCATTGGCACCAGAACACTTAGAAAAAAGAAGAAGACAGAATGCATAATATGTTGGGCCCGTGCGATAGCATGGGCAATCTTCATCTAGTTCTACTTATATAGAAGAGCAGAGACAGCTCTCCGTCGACATCCCTGCTTGCTGACTGAGGGCAATTTAGTATTTGTCGTGCTTCTATATTAGCTAAAATTCCTATTGTGACCTTGCACTAGCTGATTTGTGTTATTTGGGAAAAGTCTTTTTAGGTAATTTTGCACTTCACTGCCACCGCTTAATTTTACTCTGCTTTACCGTAATACCATAATTTTGCTTCTGCAAAATTCACCCATCTTCTCCTTCTTCGCCCCTTAGTACTTTTTGTTTTCTTAAATTGAATACCAATTTCTGGAATATAAAGAGATATTTTGACAGAAAATTGAGGATTTTGCTGAGTTTTTCGTAATTTCACATTTGCTCCACTAAGATAATCACATAGTTGAAAGGTCAGTTTTACTGCTCTATTTCTTCTCCTTCATATGGATGACTCTGATTATTTATTTCAGGGTTCTTGTTGGTTTGTTGTTCGAGTTTTTGTTGTTTGTGAAACTCAAAGAGAACCGAAAGAAACTAGGGTTTCCGTCAATTATCCGACAATTTTCCATCTTTGTTTGTATTTGAAGGTTTTGTCATTTTTTAAATTTAGGGATTTCAGAAGGGATGAGCATCTGACCTTCTTGTATTTGAGCCACAATTCTAATCTGCTTCTAATTTATTTCATTTTGTTTGTCTGTGTAGTTAGTTCTTCGTTGTTTGGAAGTTTGAGTTACTTATCTGGCGGATTACACACGAAAACACAGTTACACTCTCTCTTTCTCTCTGTCTTTGTATAGACAATTATATCTGCGCAAATACATATATTCTTTTTTTACGGTTGTACTTAGATATGATTTGTTAATTCTAAACATGTTTAAAGCGAATGATTTACCAACTCCACTCTGAAGGACAATACACAAACTATAATTAATACTTGACAAAGAAATTCTTATTTCATATTATGCAAATTTGTAATAGGTACAAAATGCTTTTATGTTCTTCCAGATTCTGCATTTAGTTTGTTTTGGTTATTTTAAGGCACTAAATAATTTTACATTATTTAGGTTCTGCATTTAATCTGGTTTGTCGTTTGTTACGATAGATTAACTCCCTGTCATGTATAGTGTATCATAGCTCACTTTCTAGAGAGTTGCTTTAGTTAGATATGTCCTCTTTCATATCTGGTTACATTGTGAGTTCTTTCTACTGTTTTCGTTGCATTCAGTTTCAAGTTTCTCAGATTATCCATTGGTCTTCTTCTGGTTTTCTTATATATCTCTATTTTCGTCCTCTTATTTAAACTAGCCTATTCTTGTCACTGTCAGTTAGCGCTCCATGTGTTTAGGGTAGCCTTGCTATTGAATCAGTATAACACACATATATTGGGTTACACTGATGTTTGTATTTATGTATTTGAGTTAGTCTATAAAAGCATGCATCAGTTATCACCGATGGACTGAATGGATATTTAAAGTTTGTTTTGTTCAAAACTATATAGCAGAGTAACATAGAGGTATTACTTTCATACAAGTATTTGCATATATTCTCTGACGATTGAAGTTCTGTGAAATGTTTGGATAGAGGCAATGACATACATCCTAATACCAGATGTTCTGAAACACGTAGGTGAGTTTCATCTAGAATATTTTATTTTACCGACTTCTCGAAAATATGAATACCTTATGCTAGAGTTTATCACGTGCACAGTTAGAATCAATTACAATCCCATTGAACCTTAGGTAGTAAAAGCACCGGCCGAGGTCCCCAAATTTGATTGACATGTAAAAGATTTCATGCTTGGTTGGTGTCAGGTAAATGATAAATTATTTCATATAAGCGCACTTTATTGAACTCTTTTAGCATGCTAACCCAATTTTTTCACAAATTTGGGCCAAAGGTGCCGAGTATATTTCTATTGCTAATATGTTAAAAGTACAATAGTATCGTATCAACTCTAGACTTGCAGGCCAATGGACCCAGAGATAAGGTTTTAATTCATATTTATAGTTCTTTCATTGTATGATAATCTTCAATTTGCCTCAAAGTACATAACTCTTTCCTAATGCGGAGTGCAATCTGCCTTACTTGAAATGTCCATGATGTAACGACCCGACCGGTCGTTTTGAGTTCTAGCGCGTTGTTCGGCGATTTGAGACCATGAGCAGTTTCACTTCAGGTATCATGACTTGTACGCGTGGTCGGGATTGAATTTCGGGAAGTTCGGAGTTGAATTGGAAAGAAAATTCTTATTTTTGAAAGCTTTAAGTTGGAAGAATTGACTAAGATTGGATTTTAGAGTAAACGACCTCGGAATCGGGATTTGAAGGTTCCATCAGATTCGTATGATGATTTCGAACTTGGGCGTATGTTCGGATCGGGTTTTGGATGACCTGGGAGCGTTTCAACGCCTATTGTAGAAGTTAGCACTTTGGAAGAATTTCATGAATTTGGGGTGGAGATGAATTTTATGTTATAGGTTTGAGTTCGGTCACCAAGGAAGAGACCAAATAGCAACTACCGACGCCGACACCGACCGAACCAGAAAGACAGAGGACAGGTGAGGATGACGACTACGAAGTTCCCAGGTGTTTCATAGCCCCGACGATTCAGACGCCACCAAATCAACGGTCGAGGAACTAGAGCAAGTCATATTGATCGAGCACCTGCTTGATCGCAAGGTATACTTGGGCACGGGGTTAAGCCCCGTGCTCAGGAAAAAACTCATTAAGTTCCTTATAGCTAACATAGATTATTTCGCTTGGTCCCACCTTGACATGACAGGGATCCCACCGAAAATAACTATTCATAAGCTGAGCCTGGATCCGAAGTTCCACCCGGTCAAACAGAAAATGAGGCCTCAGTCTGAGGTCAAGCATGCATTCATCAAAGACGAGGTATCGAAACTACTTAAAATAGGATCCATTCGGGAGGTTAAGTACCTAGATTGGTTAGCAAACGTAGTGGTAGTCCCTAAAAAGGGGAATAAATTAAGAATGTGTGTAGACTACAAAGACTTGAATAAGGCATGCCCCAAGTACTCTTTCCCTTTGCCCAACATCAATCTCATGATCGATGCCACAGTCGGCCACGAGATCCTCAGTTTTCTCGATGCCTATTCCGGGTACAACCAAATTCAGATGGACCCGGGCGATCAGGAAAAAACATCCTTCATCACTAAGTACGACACCTACTGTTATAACGTAATGCCATTCGGACTAAAAAATATCGGTGCCACTTACCAACGCCTAGTAAAACGGATGTTCGAAGAGGAAATAGGAATATCAATGGAGGTTTACATTGACGATATGTTAGTTAAGTCCCTGCGAGCAGAGGACCATTTGAAACATTTGCATGAAACATTCAACATATTGAAGATATACAATATGAAGCTGAACCCGGAGAAATGCGCATTCGGAGTAGGGTTCGAGAAATTTCTCGGATTTATGGTTTCTAACCGGGAAATCGAGATCAATCCCGATAAAATCAAGGCCATAGAGGACATTACCATGGTGGACAATGTCAAGGTCGTTTAAAGGTTAACCGGGCGCATAGCCGCTTTGGACCGATTCATTTCAAGGCCCTCCGACAAGAGCCATCGGTTCTTCTCGTTATTGAAGCCTTGGAAGAACTCAAGCGGTACCTTTCGAGGACTCCTTTGCTTCATACTCTGAAGGCAGATAACAGTTGTACCTGTATTTAGCGGTATCCGAGATAGCGATAAGTGGAGTCCGAGTCCGGGAAGAGGAAGGTATGCAATTTCCTATCTACTATGTTAGCAGGACTCTAGGCGAGGTCGAAACTAGGTATCCTCACCTGAAAAAATTGGCGCTCGCTTTGCTAAGCGCCTCCAGGAAGTTAAAACCGTATTTTCAATACCATCTCATATGTGTCGTGACTACTTATCCGTTGAGGAACATAATGCATAAGCCTGATCTCTCAGGACGATTGGCCAAATGGGCCGTGGAAATCATCGGGTACGATATCGAATATCGACCCTGAACCGCCGTCAAATCTCAAATTTTGCCGGACTTCGTGGCCGACTTCAGGCCGACCCTAATACTCGAGGTCGAGAAGGAGTTGTTGTTGAACTTGGGGACCTCTTCCGAAATCTGTACCCTCCCTACGGACGGTGCCTCGAACGCAAAGGGGTCCGGACTTTGCATCGTATTGAAGCCACCAACTAATAATGTAGTTAGGCAATCTATTAAAACTGTAAAATGGACTAATAAGCCGAGTATGAGGCCATGATTGCTGGTCTCGAACTGGCTAAAAGCCTGGGGGCCGAGGTAATTGAAGCTAAGTGTGATTCCCTCCTTGTGATGAACCAAGTCAATGGAATGTTCGAAGTCAAAGAAGAACGAATGTGAAGGTACCTTGACAAACTACAGGTGACGTTACATCGGTTCAAGGAATGGACTTTGCAACATGTACCCCGGGATCAAAACAACGAAGCCGATGCTCTTGCTAACTTAGGATCATCGTTTGACGATGATAAATTCAACTCGGGAACGGTCGTACAACTCATGAAATTGGTAGTGGAAGAAGGCCACGCGAGATAAACTTGACAAGCTTAACCTAGGATTGGAGAAACATGTATATAGATTACCTGAAGACCGGAAAACTTCCCTCGGATCCTAAAGAATTGAAAGCTCTGTGCACAAAGGCGGCCAGGTTCAGCTTGTCCTAAGACAACACCTTATTCAGGAGAACGTTCGATGGCCCGCTCGCCATATGTCTGGGACCAGGAGATACCGAATATGTTTTGAGGGAAGTTCACGAAGGCACCTGTGGGAACCATTCAGGTGCCGAATCGTTGTTTCGCAAGATAATCAGAGCCAGCTACTACTGGATCGACATGGAAAAATACACAAAGGAGTTCGTGCGAAAATGCGACGGATGTCAAAGGCATGCACCGATGATTCATCAGCCCGGGGAGCTACTACATTCGGTCCTATGACCCTAGCCATTCATGAAATAGGGAATGGACATCGTCGGTTCCCTGCTATGGGCACCGGGTAAGACTCAATTTATATTGTTTATAACTGAATATTTTTCTAAATGGGTAGAAGCCCAGGCATTTGAGAAAGTCAGGGAGAAAGAAGTTATTGATTTTATTTGGGACCACATAATATGACGGTTCGGAATGCCGGCCGAGATCGTGTGCGACAATGGGAAGCAGTTCATGGGCAGTAAAGTGAGTAAATATTTCGAGGACCATAAGATCAAAAAGATCTTATCGACACCCTATCACCCTAGTGGGAATGGGCAGACAGAATATACGAACAAAACCATACTCCAAAATCTTAAGAAGAGGTTGATCGACGCCAAAGGAAAATGGAAAGAAATTTTGCCCGAAGTCCTGTGGGCATATCGTACGACCTCAAAATCTAGTACCGGGGTCACCCCGTTCTCGTTGGTCTACGGTGCCAAAGCGCTAATACCGGTTAAAGTAGGAGAACTGAGTCTTAGGTTCCGATATGCGACCGAAGAGTCAAACGATGAGGCCATGAGCACGAGCTTGGAACTATTGGACGAGAGGTGCGAGGCCGCCCTGGTTCGGTTGGCTTCACAAAAACAATGGATCGTAAGGTATTACAACTGGAGATACAACCTCCGACACTTCAATATCGGGGACTTGGTGTTAAGAAAAGTGACACTAAACACCCGAAACCGAAACAAAGGTAAGTTGGGACCGAATTGGGAAGGTCCGTATCGAATTATCGAGATCACCGGCAAAGGATCATACAAACTCGAAGTAGGGAACGGTGAGCGACTACCGAACAATTGGAATGTAACCCACTTAAAACTGTAACGATCCGACTTGTCGTTTTAAGAATTAACACCCCGTTCATTGACTTAAGGTCTCGAACAGCTTCGTAATATGTATTATGACCCGCGGGAGTGGTCGAATTTGATTTTCGGAAGATTCGGAATTAAATTGAAAGAACAATTCCTATTTAGAAGCTTAAATGAAAAGAGTTGACCAGAGATTTGATTTATGTGTAAACAACCTCGGATTAAAATTTTGATGATTCCAATAATCCGTATGGTGATTTTGGTCGTAGGAGCGTATCCGAAAAAATTATTTGGAAGTCCGGAGTGGAATTTGCCTTGAAATGGCGAAAATTGAATTTTTGGAAAGTTTGACCGGGAGTTGACTTTTTGATATCGGGGTCGGAATTCAGTTCCAAAAATTTTCTTAGCTCTGTTATTTCATTTATGACTTGTGTGCAAAATTTGAGGTCAATCAGACTTGATTTGATAGGTTTCGGCATCGAATGTAGAAGTTGGAAATTCTTAAGTTTCATTAAGCTTGAATTGGGGTGTGATTTGTGATTTTAGCATTATTTGATGTGATTTGAGGTTTCGACTAAGTCCTTATGATGTTTTAGGACTTGTTGGTGTATTTGGTTGAGGTCCCGAGGGCTTCGGGTGAGTTTTGGATGGTTAACGGATCAATTTTCGACTTGGCATTCCAGCTGAAGAATGCTGGTTTTCTGTCATTGGTTTCCTTCTACGCGATCGCATGAGAATGTCTGCGATCGCGTAGGCTTGTTTGAGGCAGTGATAATTTTGTTCTTCGTGATCACGTGAAGAGGGACGCGATCGCGTAGCTGTGGGAGTTTGTTATTCGCGAACGCGTGAAGAAGGCCGCGTTCGCGTATAGTAAGTGGAGCAGAAGTAGAGGTCCCGCATTTTGTGCTTCGCGATCACGTGGACGAGTCCGTGATCGCGTAGGCCTATGAGTTTGAGCTTCGCGATCGCGTGGAAAAGTCCGCGATCGCGTAGGGTTAATTTGGGCAGTGGGAGAATTGTGCCTCGCGATCGCGTGGACAAGTCCGCGATCGCGTAGAGCAAATGTCTGGGCAGAGAGTTTAAGTTTTGAAAATGGGACTTCATCCCATTTTCCATTTTTAACGAATTGGAGCTCGGGGAGAGGCGATATTCGGGAGATTTTCAAGGAAAACATTGGGATAAGTGTTCTTAACTCAATTTTGGTTAGATTACCCGAATCCTTCGTTGTTCTTAACATTTAATTGGTGATTTAAGTTCGAAAAATTAAAAAACCCTCTTGGATAGATTTGAGGATTTGAGGGTCGAATTGTTATCGGAATTTAGTCATTTTGGTATGGTTGAACTCGTATAAGAATGGGTGTTCGGATTTCATGAAAATTATGTCGGGTTCCGAGAGGCGAGCCCCGCGTTGACTTTTGTTGACTTTTAGAATAAATTTTTAAGTCGACGTTTTATTATCTGGAATTTGTTTCCGATGAATTTTAATGAAGTTATACAATTAATTTGGATATAAGCGAGCGGTTCGGAGGTCAATTCTAACAAGAAGGCGATTTTTGGAATATCGGCATGACTTCAAAAAGGTAAGTACCTTGCCTAACCTTGAGTGGGGGAATTACCCCTTAGGCATTGAGCCTTATGTGCAATTTGTGTAATTAAAAATCGTGTACGCGAGGTGACGAGTACGTACTTGGTTTATATGTGCAAATTACATTGGTTAAAATCCTTAGACGCACTTATGTATTAAATTGGAAATTTTTGGCACTTATTAAATTCTTTGATTTGTCTTGCCTAAATCCTTGTTTTGTTGGATTTGTTTTTATATGATTATTTGGTGTGATTGCCACCTTGATTTTTATGTGAAATATTATTTTGTTGAGTTGTTCACTCCCAAATATATTTGTTAAGATTTTGTGTACATTATGGTCGAGCCATATGCTCCTGATTGTGGAAAATAATATATTATTGATTTTTGTGAAAAATTATAATATTTGAACACTTGATGTGCAATCTGTGATAAATTATAATATTTGAGCACTTGATGTGCAATTTGTGATAAATTATAATATTTTAACACTTGATGTGCAAATCTGTGATATGTTGTAATATTTGAGCACTTGAGGTGCAATGTATGAGATGTGATATTGTCACGTTATATTATTGGGAAGTTTTGTTCGGGTGTTTGCACGAGGTTTCTGCCGTGCTATTATTACTATTGATTTATGCACATGCGGCGTGATAATATATATATATATATATATATATATATATATATATATATATATATATATATATATATATATATATATATATGTGTGTGTGTGTGTGTGTGGGTTTGCGCATGTGGCGAGACAAGGTGAGAATATTATTATGCGCGTGCAGCGAGACAAGGAGGGCATTTAGATTATTATTGCGCATGTGGCGAGACAAGGTGGGCTATGTCGGAAATTGAATTGTGATGACTTGTGATAACTTGGGGGCATTGTTGTTGTTGCATATTTACTTTGGGATTACGAGGCGGTACCTTGGGAGATCCCCATGTATTGCATATTTACTTTGGGACTATGAGGCGGTACCTCGGGATATCCCCTTGTCTTGCATATTTACTTTTGGGACTACGAGGCGGTACCTCGAGAGATCCCCTGTTGAGCATTTACTTTTGGGACTACGAGACTGTATCTCGGGAGTGCCCTTTTGTTGACATCTCTCTATGGTTGTACTTGTCTTTGGTTATTTTGTATTTCCGTGATAGAAAAATCCTTGTGAGTTGCCGTGATGTATTATTTGATTTAACTATGTGTTTGTATTCCTTGTTATATTGTGTTGGCTTGGGCTTTTAATACGAGACTCTGAAGGTTTATATTCCTCGTTTTTATCGATTTTTGATGACTGAGTTGTTTTAATTAAAAAAAGTTACTATTATATTTTGAATTAATAAGTTTTAAATTCAAAGCAATAGATTATCTGATGTTTTATTTAAATTGAAATGTTATTTTTCTTCACTCCAACTATTTCTAAAATAAACTCATTTCTTTATTGAATTCTTACTCGGTTTAAAAATGATAACCATACTTTATTGAAAATAAATTAATCGTGCGGATTTTATGTATAGACATATTTGGCACGAGAGATATCCATGCGATTGTGATAGAGATATGGGCACGAGGTGCCGTGAAAATATAAAAGTGGGATGAGACCCGTATTTTTATGATTATGAGATGAGGTGTCACAAGGTGACTTTTATTTGAAAGGATTATATTCGAATTAATATCTACTTGAAGGAATTATATTAGAAAGAGATTTATGTAAAAGAATTTTATTCTGAAAAGTATTATTTGAGAAGTATATAGTCGAAAGATTTATATTTGAAGGACTTGATTTAATTTGTTGTACTTGTATTTATTATTTGTTGAGCAATATTTATGGTGTTCTTGTTGCCCTGCTGTGTATATCACTGGTTGATTATTGTTTCCATCATTGTTATTTGTTTTCTATTATTTTTGTATACTATATTGCACATGTTATTAGACTAGTGAGTGTCTTGACTGTACCTCGTCACTACTCCATTGAGGTTAGTCTTGATACATACTGGGTACCGACTGTGGTGTACTCATACTACACTTCTGCACATTTTTGTGAAGAGTCAGATATTGGAGATATCAGACTCGGACAGAGTTAGTGTGTTGATCGTAAGGATTCAAGGTAGAGCTGCTTGGTCATCGCAGTCCCTTGGAGTCTTTCAATTTTATTGTACTGTCAACTCTTATTCGAACAATATTGTATATTCGATCTTTGAGATCATTGCATGTATTCAGTTAGAGTGCGTGACTCAGTATTACTAGTCTTGGGAAGGTATTATAATTATTTTCGCAGTTGGTTTCGATAAAAAAAGGCTTGATTGTAATTGTAATCGGCTTACCTAGTCTTACAGACTAAGTGCCATCACGACGCCTGTGGTGGGATTTTGGATCGTGACAAGTTGGTATCAGACCCCTAGGTTCATAGGTTCTACGAGTCACGAACAAGTTTAGTAGAGTCTTGCGGATTGGTACGTAGACGTCTGTACTTATCTTCGAGAGGCTACAGAGCTAGTAGGAAAATCTCCACTTCTTTCATTCCTTATCGTGCGACATTTATTTAGCTTAAAACATATATCTTATGTTCTTTTGCATCCACTCGTGTATGAAATTGCGCACTCAGTATCAACTATGCGCCAACGGTTCATGATACTACAGAGGGAGCCAGGGTTGCTCAACCATTGTTACCACGTGTCGTCCAGATCGAGGATGCGGAAGTATTGAGATATCATTCAGTTGTGCACATGGGGGTGCGGCAGGTTCTAATACCTGGTTGATAAGTACGATCTTAAGAAGGTTTAATTAGTTGCCTAATCGTCACAATCGTGGTAGGGTCACGAGGTTGATGTAGATCTGAAGATAGTTGGTGGTATTAGAGACTATGTGGTACGTATGAGATTTCTATTTAGCGAAGGGTACATACTAGCAGCCAAGACACTGGAGGAAGCAAGTTTAACTGTCATGAGGATGACTTGCGCCAAATAAATGGCTTGAGGTGTCTTATGACCAATGTCGTACGAGAGATGAAGGTTAGTATTGTGGATCATGGGAATGTGTCTTATGGCTTCGTGCCAAGTGAGGGGAGTCCACTATCAACGATCAGATTGCGGGGTCATGCGTTATATCAATTTTGGCCTGATATGTATTTATGTGGTATTGAAAAATTCTCCGAAACTTGTATATGATTAAGAGCTGAGATTTGTATGGGATGATGCTGGGACTTGCGGTATTCCCGTGTCCTTAATAATTCTACATTTCAGTATCAACGGGGTCATGGAAACAATTTCAGAATACTCGGAGTGCTCCAGTAAGTTCTTTTAATGCACCACCGACACAGGGTTCCTATAATGGTTATTCCAGTTATCTGGCATGGACTTAGTATGAGCAGCCGAACCTGCAGAGGGTTTGTTATCAATGTGGTGATATTAGGCACATCATTAGAGATTGTCCCAGACTTGGGAGAGGTAGATTTTTCATCAGAATACTCAGGCTACAAGCTCTATTTCAGTTACTACCCCACATGCACAGTCAGTTAGAGGTAGAGGACATGCGGGTAGAGGGCGCCCTAGAGAGGGAGGCCCGACCCATTGATATAATTAATATGGTATGGCTGAGGCTTCTACACCAGATGGTATCTTTACAGGTACGATCCCGATTTGTTATAAAGGAATATTTTTTTTAGTTTGATTCGGTTCTGAATATCGAGGCGAGTCCTCCTATTATGCTCCGCTTATGGGTGAGTTTCGTAATTTTATGACCCACTTATATGTTTATCCCTGTTTGGAGACTTGATGGTGTTAGCCCATGTCTATCATTTTGTTTTATACATTATTGTGGGCTATGAGTCCAAAAGTGACTTTTTATTTCTCACTACTATGGGTTTTGATGTAATTTCGGGATAATTGATTACAAATTTTGTGAATTATATGCCCTATT